>NC_056625.2:38472483-39143317 GCF_002870075.4 Lactuca sativa | reverse complement strand
ATGCAATGGCTTAAAGTCAGAGACTTTATGGATTAAGGCATTCTTTAGAGGTCAGATTTAGGGTTGGAATAAGTGTCTTAAAGGAATAAGATGTTTTATTTAAGAGTTTAGGGTCAGGCCGTATACGATGGGTGTACTCCTGGCTACGCCCCGTATAGCTAGGAATGACCCCGATCATGCTGGTTCGAGTAGTACGCCTTGCATACGGATCAAGGCTGTTGACTTTTGCTGACTTCTGACTTTTGGTTAAACTTTATGAGTTTTGGGCCATGGAGGGGAGAAATGGTCTTATCGCCTCTTAGGGACTTATTTGATGATTTTGGACTTATGAGTTGGGTTAATGACCCTAATTATTAATCAGGGTTAATTGTTGTAATTAATAGGCAGAGTCTAGTTCTGACAGTTCGGTTGTGAGGTTTATCAGTCATCTGTGCAAGGTGAGTCTCCTTACTTATTCTTACCTGTGTGGTAGAATAGCTATTATATATACATTCATGTGATAACCAGCTGGGTCTAAGTATTATTACTGTGTATGTATTGTTTATATGTGTTGAGACTTCGAGTAGTCTCCAAGGTTGTTGATAACCCACGGGAAATGTTGTTTTCCCATTGAGACTTCAAATAGTCTCCAGGGTTATTGATAACCTATAGTTGTTTTAGGTGTTGTGTTGTATGTGATATCTTGGGGAACTCATTAAGCTTTGTGCTTACAGTTATTGATTATATGTGTTTCAGGTACTTCTAAGGATCGCGGGAAAGCAAAGATCTGATTGTACACATGTGTTGGGAGATTTTGTTAGTGGATATTTTAGGGCACTCTGATATTTGATGTGGAACTGTATTTGATATTATGATTTTTCTGAGATAGTTATCATGAAAACTATTTTTCTATGGGTTTAAGTTGGGTTGAAAATGTGGATGTTACAAGTTGGTATCAGAGCCATGGTTTGAGGGATTTTGATGAACTCTAGGGTAATTCTAAACTCAAACTAAGGATCTGAAAATTTTCATAAAAACGTTTTGAAGAAACAAAAATTTTTACAGGAGAAAAGCCCAGTGAAGCAGTGTGTACACTCAGCCAAAGCTCGAGCAGTGGTATCTCAAAATATTTTATGAGTATAGTAGAGCTGATACCTTATGAACTGATAGAACTACATGCTAGTGAAATGCTAAGGATCCTAAAGGAAATGTGTGATAAGGTTGCCTGATTTGTGATGCCTTTAGCCTAGAAGTTTTCTCTTATAAGATTGAATTTGTCATTGTTATTTGCTTGGTGTATGTTGCATAATTATACATAGTTAGGATTTTATAACCTTAGAATGCATGATTTAGCGTTTCTTCTTGTTCCTTGTTTGGTTGTGGATTTGAAGTAGAATCATTTATTTGAATGTCTATCGAGTCTTGTATTGTGTACGATTGGCATGCACAAGGAAAATGACGATGATAGTGGAGATCTTGTGAGGCGGAGCAGTGCTGGGGAGTAGTCTAGAATGAGTACCTAGATGCTTAGTAGTGGTTCTAAGGAACCAGCAGGGCGAGTGTATATCGGATCATGAGAAATAGAGTCCTTGTGACTTAGTGTCTTGAGAGAGTGACTTGATACAAATACAGGTTGGTGTGGAAGGTAGTATTGGGCCCGTGCTACAGAAAGCATCGGATTCGTAAACGGATCAAGAAGGAATCTTAAGGAACTAAGGAGCTTGCAGGAGTGTGTAGATGTTTGTGTATGTGCTTTATCCTGATTCTGATGGTTTTCTTGTGTGTTTCAGTATGGTGGTTACCCGAGGTTTAGGCTCCAGCGACCCCGAGAGGCCGAGTGCTAGCGATGATGAGATATGTAGGATTGTTGCCGCCAAGGTGGCCGCAATGATCAGAGGAGCTATACTAGAGATGTTTGGGTATATTAAGACCACACTGATTGAGACCTTCGACGAGCGATACGACTCCGTTACTGAGGCAGTTGCTGCCACAACCACCACAGTCGTTGTTGTTGCAAGACCGCAAAGGGGTGATCTGTTGTGGTACTAGGAGTTCAAGAACACGAAGCCACCCGAGTTTGATGGGACCCAGGACCCTATTGTTGCGATGAGATGGATTTTTTATGTTGAGGGTTTTTTTTACACTTGCTCCTGTCCGGAGAATCTGAGGGTTCGTTTCACATTGAGTCTGCTTCGCCTGGTACCGAAGGATTGGTGGAAATTTTTGACAGCTGACTACTCTCTTGCAAAGCATATAGAATGGACATGGGAGAGATTAAATGAGATGTTCAGAGATGAGTTCGTACCAGTGGTTGAGAGAGAGAGAGAGAAAGGGGTTGGCCTAGGAGTTCCTGTCTCTCTGTAACCCCTCAAAAATCACAACCAATTTAAACCTTTCAAAACAACTCATTTACTAATAAAAGTGTTTACAAAATCATTGTTTCCAAAACATTATTTAAAATCGGAGTCTCCCAAGATCCAATTAGTAGTAAAACCAAGGATGTGTACAGCCATGCCTTCGCCTCTCCACGTTCCTCTAAAGAACCTGAAACCATAAACTAAACCTGTAAGCATGAAGCTTAGTGAGTTCTCCCAAAGTACCACCACATAAACATAATACCAAAAAAATAGCACACATACAGAGCCTTCATCCTGACTGGAATTTCGCACCGACCTACAAACTATATGGAACGCTTACAGAGCATTCAACATGACTAGAACGCCTCATCGGGCCTACAAACTATCGGGAACGCTCATAGAACCTTTAGCATGACTGGAATGCTTCATTGGGCCTACATACTACGTGGAACGTTCTCTGAGCCTTCGGCCTGATTGGTACGCCTCTCGGGCCTAAAGTCTATCCGGGACGCCCTAGGTCTCTTAGCCTTCGATTCTGGCAGGTCCGCCTCAACCCGATAACCAACACATATCCATACATACCATAACATAACAACATATCGATATAAACCTTATCGGGTTTTTTGAATGGCAACACAAAGCAGTACAGTCTCAACCCAACTACACTACGTCGACTAAGGGTGTTCATTTGGATGGATCGGTTTGATCCGATCCAATCAAGTGAATCCAAATTGATTTCGGTTTTTAAAACATGGATCCGAATAGTCCAAACTAAATTCAAATCCGATCCGATCCAATCCAATTACAATTCGGTAGGATCGGTTTTTATAATTCGGTTTTCAAAAACCAAAACATTTTAAAACGACATATAATTATAATATTACCCAACTTTACACAAGAAGCGAAAACAAATTATTTAGTTGTGATTAGAAATTTATAAAAAATTACTAAGAATATATATATTATAGTTAAATATTTTATAGATACAAAACTTTTGAGAGAAAATACATATTAATGTTTTTTTATTGGGTGAAACATTTTGAACCTATTTGAAAAAATAAATTACAAAATTAATAAATAATTATAGATACATATTATAAATAAATAAATAATAAATGTTTATTCGGTTTTTTGGACTATTTGGTTCTTATTTTATAAACCAAAACCAATCCGAAATCCAAAATAATAATTTGGTTTTATTGAAAACCAATCCAAAAATCTGAATATCCGAACCAAATAATCCAATCCAAATTGTCCAATTGGACAATTCGGTTTTATCCAAATAGTGAACAACTCAAATGTCGACATATGCCACAGGTAAACATATAACAAGTCAATAGACAATCAGGCAGACCTATCGATCACTAATAATGGCAACATCCTATATACCACAAAAATAGACTTTGGGAACTGATCGTGTATGCCCAGCGTACTGAGGGTGCCTCAGTACGCCCAGCGTACTCCCTTATGTACGCCCAGCATACTTAACATAACCCAAAACCGACCAAACTTCAAACGGGCATAACTTCTTTGTTTTAACTCCGATTTTGACGTTTTTTATATCCACGGAAAGGTAACGAGAAGCTATAAACTTCTATAAACTGATAATTACCTTAAAAATTTTCGAACAAAAATCCAAAATTCATAAAAGGCTCGATAGCCACTTTACGGATATACCATTGGGCTCCAAATCACAAACAGAATTTCCATATCATCTATCCTACCTTATCCACACCCAAATGGGTCTAAATTTCCCTTTATATATGTAACGCCTGTGTTTCTGGGCTTGTCATTAATATTGATGTAATAGTCTAGGTTAACCTTTGTAACCCGTTTCAAAATAATAGAAGTGTATTATTTGAGTATTATGTGTTTTCTACTTAATTATGTGTCTTAATTGAATGAAGTATGAAAATAAGAGTCGAAATGAAATTTTAGATAAAGCCGATATCTATGATAATGTTGTAGTAGTTGAAACAAGGTTTCCAAATATATAAAGAATGCTGAAATCCGAGTTATAACGAAGAAGTTATGACATGTCGAAGTTTCACGACAGAACCGGCACAACATTGAATGACATAAAATACGAATTTAAGATAGAGCGATATTTATCCCTAGTAATCTAAACGAATATTGTAGAGTTCGTTAAACCGAGAGCGTACATAAAAAGAACGCCTTAATCAGACTTCGTATGAGGAAGTTATAATTTTTCGAAGTTTCAGCTTAGCAGTAGACAGCCCAAAAGTTTGAATTGAGATCGAGCGAGTTTTAGCCGAAACTTTCTAAACGAGAATCGAATATCTCGTCGATGGTAGTGCAACGATAGAAATAGGGACAAAAACGGACGTCAGACGAAGAAGTTATGAATTTCTAACGAAGTTTTTCTGTCCCAGCCTACTAAAAATAAATAATAAAAATAAAGTTAAAATTAGCCGACGGAGTCTAAATGAAAGTTGTAGTGTATGGTCTGATCTACGCGTGGATATAAAGAACGTCGAAAACGGAGCTCGTATGCGAAAGTTACGCAATTTAGAAGTTTGACGAGTCAAATTACGCCGAACGTAATTTGAGTACGCCCAGCGTACTCGGATGAGTGCAAGTTGCCTGACCAATACTTGAGTGCCACTAAGTGACGCATCCGGTGACGTCAAAGTATGCCGAGCGTAACCAAGATTATGCCCAGCGTACTTGGAGTTACGCCCATCGTAATCCCAGACCCAGCAGCCTATAAATAGAAACCGAGATCTGCCATTTTTCTTTCTTTCTCTTTAGTTTTTGCCTAGGTTTGCATGCCATTTATATCCCGAAGCCCCGGTATCATTCCCGAGTCCCGAACCAAGTCCCGAAGTCCCGAAGATCCCGAGAAGCGTTATTTCCGAGCCGAAGCTCTGCCCGCAAGGAGCCCGGTTTTTGTAAAGATATTCCAGATCTACCGAAGAATACTACTTCTACAAGTCGTAGTGTTGTCCGATCATCTTCTGATCAAGTGACTGTGTAGTCACTTTCTTCTAATGCATAATCATGAAGTATTTTATACGAAATACGTATTGTGAGTATGTTTTGTTGTTATATGTGTGAATGTATATGCACTTTCTTCTATCTCATAGATATGATTTATTCTCTATGAAATACGTGTTATGTGTATGTGTCTCATCTGTTGTTTGGAATATGTATTAAATGAGAATGTTATACAGGTTTTAAACTATGTATAAAAATATATATTTTTATCTACTAATATGTTGGGTAGAACATGGGTAGATAGTTGATGTGTGATAAACAAATGAGAGGCCTCGATGTTGTTGTTGTTGATCTAGTTATTCAACAGAGTATGGATAACGACCACAGACTCTTTCTAGACAGTCCTGTGGAACGCTAACTGGCTCATAACATGTAGGGCTGGCAAAATTGTACCATGGAAAACCAACCAACATGTTACCAACCGAACCAAGAAACTTGGTAGCCAATATATTTGGTAGCCAACATGTTTGGTTGGTAGTACCATACCAATTGATCAATGTTGGTACGGTAATGGTACAAAAATTGGAATACCATGGTAATACCGTACCAACCAATTCATTTGATATATATATATATATATATATATATATATATATATATATATATATATATATATATATATATCAACTATTAATTGTATTTAGTGTTTACAATTTTAATAACATTATATTAGTAATTTGGTCGTATTAGTCAATAGTTATTACTAGGTTAAAGCACAATATTAAAACGTTACTATAACATTACTTCAGTAGAATTCTTTTGTAAACTAAAAGAACTACGTAACTAATATCTATACTACACATCAAAATCCCGATGTCTTTGCTTGTTTTTAAATCTTATAATAGAAAATTAAAAGAAGTTGGTATATACCATTACCAATTTGTACCAACCAAACTTGTTGTTAGCCAAATAAATTGGTACCAAGTATACTTGGTACGGTACCGGTAACAATTTTTTTATACCAATTATAGTTGGTACGGTACACGGTTTAGAGAAAAATGAATTGATACCGTACCAATTCCACCCCTAATAACATGTAGGTGTTGTGAACGATGTGTTCACCGGTGTACTCTATCCCCCACATGGTTTCGTTTAGGACACTTATTGTTGAGGAAGCCCCTCTGCAGTAATGTCCGTCCCGATGAAAATTCTAGATTAGGTCCCTTGAGATAGATGTTGTTTTAGGACGTAAAGTGAGGATAACGAGAATGAGTAATCGTGTTATTGTTGGTTGGTAAAAGTGAATATAATTATTTATTGCGGGTTGAAAACCCTATATGCTCACCAGGCTCCCAAGCCTGGCCCACTCAGTTTATTTGTATTACAGGAAGTGGCGCAAGGGCATAAGATGGATGAATCATCAAGTTGTTTTGTTTACAAGTCTGTATATGTATATATTTGTTGAATGACTTTTAATGTTATCGTTTATGCTTTATGGTCTGTATCGGAACATGACATCCCGATTTTTTTGATTATGAAATGAAATTATATTTCTTTATGAAATGTTTTGATAAAAATCTATTTTATCATGTTTTGTTTTTGGGAACAAATTCGACAACTCTTTTAAATCAAAAGAATCAACTCTGAAAATGTTTAAAAAGCATAAATGAAACCGGTTTTTTCTAGCCGAGATTTTGGGGATGTCACGGTTGGTATCAGAGCATTAGTTTAAGCGAACTAGGAATTTGTAGGATTTCTAGACTTAAACTTAGAATGCTAAGTGGAAATTGTGAGATGTGTGTTTGTGGTATTTTAGACACGAGCACTAGTTTATTTTAGGAAGTTGCCTAAAATGTTTTTATGTGCTAAATGTTATATGTTGCCATATATGATATTATTTGTTCAGATCTATGATCTGTTGCCGACCGGATCTGGAAACCTTATGTGTGTAGGATTCTAAGCGTATGGTTACGATATTAGAACTAACATGTAAACGTTTCGGAGCGATAAGGATGATTTGAATATCTATCGTGAATGAGGATCTAACTTCACCTTATTTGGTGTATAGATCAAAAATGGTGAGAACGAGGAGTGGAGTGGGGAATGCTGATGAAAATAGAAATCAACCACTAGTGATTGAGCAAATACCTGTTGTAGCTGCTGCACCTGAGCCGATAACAATGGATGGTGTACAAATGATGATTCAAATGATGTTGGATCGTCAGATGGAAGAAACAAGACGTCTGCTTAGGCAGAATCGTGAAGAACCGTCAATTCAAGTGGAAGAGCTCAAGGAGAATGGAGGGCAGTCTGAAAGAGGAAACTTTAGAGGGATCGTTGGTCAAGATGACCCACCAATTGTTAGGCAGAACAAAAAGGATAGAGGAAATGATGGGCGTGGGTGCAAGTATAAGGATTTCATAGCATCCAAACCACCATGTCTATCCGGAAGCCCGACGCCGGTGCAAGTTATGGACTGGATCTCCGAAATGGAGACAATGTTTGAAAGTTGCGAATGCAGCAACAGGCAGAAGACTACTCTTGCGATCCCTTTGCTAAAATCTGTCGTGTTGAGTTGGTGGAAGTTGTTAGCTAACTCTATGCCTAAGGGAGAAGCGAGCAAAATGTCTTGGGAAGACTTTGTGGAACAACTGAAATTGCAATACTGCTCCAAGCAGGACCTTCTGGAAATCAATAATGAGTTTCAAAATTTGAAGAAGGGGAAGTTGAGCGTTACTGAATACGCTGCTAGTTTAATAGAAAAGATGAAGCTTATCCCATATTTAGTAACAACATAACTCTCTAAGGTCAACAAGTTTGCCCTCGGACTACCAGCGGACTATGGTCCAATGGTTAAGCAAGAAACCACATTGAAAGCCACCATCTGGGTTTCTAGAAATGTTCAGACCCAGATCAGGGAGTAAGTTCTGGAAAGGTCATAGGTTGGTGAAAAGAGGAAAAATGATGGACCCTCGCGGTCCAGCAAAAAGGGTAAATTCTCGAAGTCTAGTTCGAGAGGAAGTGGAGGAGGCGAAGCGAAATGGTGTGACAAATGCAAAAAGAAGCATCATGGGAAATGTGGCGGGGAAGCCACATGCTTCAAATGTGGAAAGTCAGGGCATTATGCCAACGAATGCACCCTCACCAAGAAAATTATTATGGTTGCGGTGAGGAAGGGCACATCTCAAGAGATTGTCCGAAAAAGAAGGAGGCAGCAAAACCCAACATTCCGCCAAAGCCGAAGGCGAGAGCATTCTAGATGACACTGGAAGCTGCTAAAGATGAAGCTGATGTCGCTTCAGGTACCTTTCTCATAAACAAATTGCCTGCCCAAAATTTATTTGATTCTGGAGCCAACTACTCCTTTATATGGCATGAATTTGGTAGAGAACTAGCTTTGCTTGTCGATAGACTAGATAATGTTTTATCAGTTGAAGTTGCTAGTGGCAAGTTTGTACCTGTTAGCCATCGTATGAAAAACATCTTAATCGACTTGAATGGGAATAAGTTTCACGAGGAACTATTGCCTATCGAGCTGAATGGTTTCGACATCGTTTTGGGAATGGATTGGCTTAGCGTCAATGACGCTGAGATATTATGCAGAAAGAAGATAGTCATGGCAAACCCGCCAGGGAAAGAGTCATTCATGGTGTATGGGGACAAACGCAGTGTAAGTTCTGGGATCATTTCTCTAATGAAAGCCAGAAATTGTTTGGCTAAAGGATGTACATCATATTTGGCATTTGTGATCGATGCTAAGAAGGAGAAAAAGGAGATGAGGAGTATTCCTGTCGTGTGTGATTATCCGAAAGTATTTTTCGAAGATCTTCCCGGATTACCGCCTGATAGACAAGTGGAGTTTAGAATAGACTTGTTACCAGGGACGACGCCAATAGCAAAAGCACCTTATCGATTAGCACCGACGGAGATGAAGGAGCTGATGATGCAACTTCAAGAATTATTGGACAAAGGTTTCATAAGACCTAGTTCATCACCCTGGGGAGCTCCGGTGTTATTCGTAAAGAAGAAAGATGGAAGTATGAGAATGTGCATCGATTACAGAGTGTTGAACAAGGCAACAATAAAGAATAGATATCTGCTGCTGAGGATTGATGACTTGTTCGATCAACTACAAGGTTGAAGTTATTTTTCAAAGATCGACCTGAGGTCAGTATATCATCAGCTAAAAGTAAGAGAGCATGATATAGAGAAGACTGCATTCAGAACACGATATGGACACTATGAGTTTTTGGTTATGTCGTTTGGACTAACCAATGCTCCAGCAACATTCATGGATTTAATGAACAGGGTTTGTAATCCGTTCCTAGATAAATTTGTGATAGTGTTCATAGATGACATTTTGATTTATTCGAAAAGCCAAGAGGAGCATGGCAGACACTTGCGAGAAGTGTTAGAAGTCTTGAAGAAGGAGAAGTTGTATGATAAGTTCTCCAAATGTGATTTTTGGATTCGAGAAGTCCAATTCTTGGGTCACATGGTCAACCAAGAAGGGATAATGGTTGATCCAGCAAAGATTGAAGCTGTAATGAAGTGGGAACAACCGAAAAGTCTCATGGAGATCCGAAGCTTTTTGGGATTAGCCGGATATTACCGAAGGTTTATCCAAGGCTTTTCTTCGATCGCTAGTCCATTAACAGCTTTGACCCACAAAGGATCAATTTATGCTTGGAATGATAAGCATAAAGAAGCATTCGAGAAGCTAAAGAAGAAGCTATGCGAGACACCGATTCTTTCTCTACCCGATGGAGTTGAAGACTTCGCTGTTTATAGCGATACGTCTGGGGTTGGATTGGGTTGTGTTTTGACCCAAAGAGATAAGGTGATCGCATATGCATCTCGACAGTTGAAGGAGCATGAAAAGAACTACCCAAGTCATGATTTGGAGTTGGCAGCAGTAGTTTTTGCTCTGAAAATATGGAGTCATTACCTCTATGGCACGAAGTGCAAGCTTTTCACTGATCATAAGAGTCTCCAATATCTCTTTAGTCAGAAGGAATTGAATATGAGGCAACGACGTTGGCTAGAATTACTTAAAGACTACGACTATGAGATACTTTTCCACCCCGGTAAAGCTAATGTTGTTGTTGATGCTCTCAGTCGGAAAGTCAATCTTGAAAGAAAAAGGCCAAGAGCGTTGAGAATAGAAGTTGTCTCGACCATTGTGGAAAGTATTAGGAAAGCTCAAGAGGAAGCTTCTAAGAAGAATGACCGAAAGGAGGAACATTTGGGCAAGACGTTCGCGTTCGGTATAAACAATCATGGACTGAAGGTGTTCCAAGATCGGATTTGGATACCTAAGACAGGAGGAGTCAGAGATCTTCTGATGGAAGAAGCTCACAAAACCATGTACTCCATTCATCCCGGTAGCAAAAAGATGTATAGGGACCTGAAACCCTATTACTGATGGCCGACGATAAAGCTCGACATTGCAAAGTATGTGGCCGAGTGTGTGACTTGTGCTAGAGTCAAGACACAACATCAGAAACCATACGGGAGTTTTAAATCGTTACCTGTACCTATGGGTAAATGGGAAGATATTGCTATGGATTTTGTCACTAAACTGCCCAGAACGAAAAGTGGTCACGACATGATTTGGGTGGTCGTTGATCGATTCACTAAGAGTGCGCATTTCATAGCATCCAATGAGAAATGGTCTATGTAAAAGCTTGCGAATTCTTACGTGAAGGAAATAGTGAGGCTTCACAGTGTTCCGTTAACGACTGTGTCAGATCGTGACAGCCGTTTCACCTCGCGATTTTGGAAAAGTCTACAAGAGGAATTGGGTACCAAGTTGTGTTTAAGTACAGCTTACCATCCACAGACTGATGGTCAGAGCGAAAGAACAATACAAACACTTGAAGATATGCTGAGAGCAAGTACCCTGGAATTCCAAGGTAATTGGGATGAACATTTACCTTTGGTAGAATTTTCCTATAATAATAGTTTCCACTCGAGCATTAAGATGGCACCTTATCAAGTTTTGTATGGATAGAAGTTTCATACGCCGTCTTGTTGGCTTGAGGCTGGGGAAAAGCAGTTTATGGGACTAGAGATAGTCCATCAAAATGCTGAAAATTTGAAAATAATTAGGGAGAGAATGTTAGCAGCTCAGGATCGTCAAAAGAGCTATGCTGACAACAAGCGAAGACTGATGACTTTTGAAGTTAGAGATTCGGTTTTGCTTAAAGTCTCACCGTGGAAGGGACTTATAAGATTTTGTAAAAGGGGAAAGTTAAGTCCAAGGTTTATTGGACCGTTTAAAGTTCTTCAAAGGATTGGGAACCAAGCTTAAAAGCTCGAACTACCAGAAGAACTGAATGGAATTCATAACACTTTCCATGTGTGTTATTTGAGGAAGTTCACAGGAGAAGTTCCCGACATGATTCCACTTTCGGAGGTTAGAATCGATGAGAACAAAAGGTTGATTGAAGAACCAGAGGCAATCGTTGACCGAAAGACTAAGAAGTTGCGACGCAAGATGGACGAGTTAGTGTTTGTCCGATGGAAACACACAAATGGGCCGAATCTCACCTGGGAGACGGAGAGTGACATGATGAGTCACTACCCGCACTTATTTGTTGATGTATGATTCCGGGGATGGAATCATTCTAAGGTGGAGAGAATTGCAACGCCTGTGTTTCTGGGATTGTCATTAATATTGATGTAATAGTCTAGGTTAACCTTTGTAACCCGTTTCGAAATAATAGAAGTGTGTTATTTGAGTATTATGTGTTTTGTACTTAATTATGTGTCTTAATTGAATTAAGTATGAAAATAAGAGTCAAAAATAAATGTTAGATAAAGCCAATATATGGATAATGTTGTAGTAGTTGAAACGAGGTTTCTGAATATATAAAGAATGCCGAAATCCGAGTTATAACGAAGACGTTATGACCTGTCGAAGTTTCACGACAGAACCGGCACGACATTGAATGACATAAAATACGAATTTAAGATAGAGCGATATTTAGACCTAGTAATCTAAACAAATTTTGTAGAGTTCGTTAAACGAAGAGCGTACATAAAAAGAACGCTTTAATCTGACTTCGTATGAGGAAGTTATGATTTTTCGAAGTTTCAGCTTAACAGTAGACAACCCAAAATTTCGAATTGAGATCGAGCGAGTTTTAGCCAAAACTTTCTAAACGACAATCGAAGATCTTGTCGATGGTAGTGCAACGACAGAAAGAGGGACAAAAACGGACGTTAGACGAAGAAGTTATGAATTTCTAACAAAGTTTTTCTGTCCCGGCCTACTAAAAATAAATAATAAAAATAAAGTTAAAATTAGCCGACGGAGTCTAAATGAAAGTTGTAGAGTATGGTCTGATCTACGCATGGATCTAAAGAACGTCTAAAATGGAGCTCGTCTGGGAAAGTTACACAATTTAGAAGTTTGATGAGTCAAATTACGCCGAGCGTAATTTGAGTACGCCCAGCGGACGAGTGCAAGTTGCCTGAACATTACTCGAGTGCCACTAAGTGACGCATGCAGTGACGTCAAAGTATGCCGACTGTAACCAAGATTACGCCCAGCATACATGGAGTTACGCCCATCATAATCTCAGACCCAGCAGCCTATAAATAGAAACCAAGATCAGCCATTTTCTTGCCATTTTTCTTTCTTTCTCTCTAGTTTTTGCCTTGGTTTGCATGCCATTTATATCCCGAAGCCCTGGTATCATTCCCGAGTCCCGAACCAAGTTCCGAAGTCCCAGATCTCGAGAAGCATTATTTCTGAGCCGAAGCTCTGTCCGCGAGGAGCCCCATTTTTGTAAAGATATTCCGGATCTACCGAAGAATACTACTTCTACAAGTCGTAGTGTTGTCCGATCATCTTCTGATCAAGTGACTGTGTAGTCACTTACTTCTAACGCATAATTATGAAGTATTTTATACGAAATACGTATTGTGTGTATGTTTTGTTGTTATATGTGTGAATGTATATGCACTTTCTTCTATCTCATAGATATGATTTATTCTCTATGAAATACTTGTTATGTGTATGTGTCTCATCTGTTGTTTGGAATATGTATTGAATGAGAATGTTATACACATTTTAAGCTATGTATAAAAATATATATTTTTATCTACTAATATGTTGGGTAGAACATGGGTAGATAGTTGATGTGTGATAAACAGATGAGAGACCTCGATGTTGTTGTTGTTGATCTAGTTATTCAGCAGAGTATGGATAACGACCACAGACTCTTTCTAGACAGTCATGTGGAACACTAACATGCTCATAACCTGTAGGTGTTGTGAACGATGTGTTCACCGGTGTACTCTATCCCCCACATGGTTGCCTTTAGGACACTTATTGTTGAGGAAGCCCCTCTGCAGTAATGTCCGTCCCGATGAAAATCCTAGATTAGGTCCCTTGAGATAGATGTTGTTTTAGGGACGTAAAGTGAGGATAACGGGAATGGGTAATCGGGTTATTGTTGGTTGGTAAAAGTAAATATAATTATTTATTGTGGGTTGAAAACCCTATATGCTCACCAGGCTCCCAAGCCTGACCCACTCAGTTTATTTGTATTACAGGAAGTAGCGCAAGGGCATAAGATGGATGAATCATCAAGTTGTTTTGTTTACAAGTCTGTATATGTATATATTTGTTGAATGACTTGTAATGTTATCGTTTATGCTTGATGGTCTATATCGGAACATTACATCCCGATTTTTTTGATTATGAAATGAAATTATATTTATTTATGAAATGTTTTGATAAAAATCTATTTTATCATGTTTTGTTTTTGGGAACAAATTCCGCAACTCTGTTAAATCAAAAGAATCTACTTTGAAAATGTTTAAAAAGCATAAATGAAACCAGTCTTTTCTGGCTGAGATTTTGGGGATGTCACAATATAAGGCCCTAAGACTTATGATAACCAGTATTCGGGTCACGACCCTGTATTAGGAAATGATTTGGAACAGGGTGTTACAAATCTCACCCACTGAAATTGGATTTCGTCCTCAAAATCACTCCTTACCACCCACCTAGAAACCAAACACTCCGCCCCAATCCTTCTAACTAGGAACAAAACACTGGTCCTTTAACTTACAAACCAGAACGTTACTGCTATTAATCTGAAGCCCATAACTTGCATGGTCTCCATGCAGGTTGTCCCAAATATTGAGCCTTCCACATGACTGGACCGCCTTATTGGCCTTTATTCGATCTGGACCGCTCTCTGGGCCTTTGGCCTGACTGGTCCTTTGCCCAGGCCTTCAGTCTATCCGGACCCCCTGGGTATCTTGGCCTTCAGCACAAAGCAGGACCACCTCAACCCAATATACCGTCACATAACATATACCATCACTTGCTGATGAAAACATCTTATACATCCATATCATGATGACTCCCAATGCAAGTCTCATCTATTAAACAACTGCAAAGAAGCACATACAATGCTCGCGTATTCTACAACTTCCTAACTATAAGGTCAAAACAACTCAATCAATATGCTTTCTTAAACCAGGAACCCGTCAGATCTAAATTTTAGAGCTCGTAATCTACGACTAACATTCATCCATTCATTGAATCCACCCCTTACCTTTGAGTATGATCACTACCAAACACACGGAAAAAGAAGTCAAACACACCAATCGCGAATTTTCCACCAATTCCAAATCCATAATATGTACCAAAGGCCTTTAATAAACCCTTGACTCCCTGACATGTTATTTCCAACCATTACTCCTACGGGTACAAATGATAAATCCAATAATTATCACATTTGCCTCTAATCCTTATCAACTCAGGTGTACCCCAATGCCATAATCTTACCACGCATAATTATTTTCACAGAACAAGTTGTTACCAATGCAAACCTTATGAAATCATGGTCGCACACGTCCCGCAAATAGAATAAACGGTCGTACTCTTGATCCAAGTCAAAGTCTATAACCCAAAAAAAAAACCATGCATATAATTCGAACCAAACACTCCATTGATATCTTGACCAGCCTATATACATCCCTCTCGGCAATATATAATGAATTTACCCCAAAGCACACCCTTAGGGAACCCATAACCTCATCCAAAATGGGGAGAAATACTAGAGTTCTATTGAACGACAAACCTCAATCATTAACAAAAGATATCCTCATGGTTGGTCAAAACAAAATCCCATACTTGATTGGAACTGAACAGATTCCACCAATATGAAACTAGCTCAAGAAGACTTCCAAGGTGATCCTGAATGTTACCAAAACCTGATCCTGCTATGAACCAAAATTCCACTCCACCATTGAGGGTAAACATACCTAGATACCAAAGGAACATAGAACATATTGAACTTGATGATAGGTTCACACATCCATTGAACTTCAACTATCACCACTTGAAACTTTCGTAGAATCTCCATTGAATGACGAACGAAACGATCAATGATCGAGAACGCGTTGACATTAGTTCTAATGAACCAAAACCCGCGTGGAGCTGAACATAAACAACTTGGAAACTGATTTCCTGATCGACCTCTACCTAAGCTAGACTATAATTAGAAATCCATACAATGAGCTGCCAATTTCCTCAACTACCGATACTCAACATGAGTTATCCCATTGGCTCCTCATCTATTCTTTGGCACCCCCACAAGAAATCAATAGTTGTAACGAGCTCCTTAACCAACCACTTCCTACTGAGGGACAACTAATGTGTCTCCTGAACACATACATCCGATCACCACCTACTATATACCATTGCCTTCACCAAATCCTAAATCGAGATCCCACATACTCGCACCGCAAATCCCTAGGAACCATAATCTCAATACTAAAAACCTAAGCAGATCGATGATCATCTAAGCATAATACACAACTATCCCCCACTTAGGGCTCGAACTACCACCTACTGGTGTTGAAACCAAACTGTAACTTAAATCGGCTTAACAAGGTACAACCATCCCTGACCTTGGAATAAATAACACACGTAGGATGATCTTCCAAATAAAGATCAAACAAATCCTAAGAGAATTTTGGATTTTAGCCGAAGAGCTCTAAAATTCCCAATTATAACCACTTAACATTAAGGATTTCTAGCAAGAGCTTAAGCCAATACCGACTTACGATCCAAACGTACCCTCCTTGTCTGCAATCTCATCCGTCAATCTGGTAGCTGACATGCCTAAATCCCAAGGACACGGACCCTTGATCACATCACAAAACATCCATACCACATCAACCCACCTACACACTCCCGCGCTGAAATCTTGTCTCCAAACAACGCGACCAACAGTTCTCATGTTGGGTTTACATCCCAACATTGAAAGTCACAATCCTGCTCATTCCTCCTTTGAACCTGGAAGAATGAAAGGGCAAAATCCCCACTAAAGATAGCGACATCGCAATCCATAGATAAACCAATCTCTTCTAGCTGAAAACGCCAAGTTGATCAAAACCATCGTTCCTTCTTGAGTTCTGCGACTCGAATGCACAGTCTTGAGTAAAACCTTCGAAACCTTCAGAACCGACAAGATCATCAAGTTTTGCACCATTCAACCCAAATCGATATTGCCACTAGGGCCCAAAACAATTACCAGACCCATCCTGAAGCCCAAGCAACCATAGCCAAAAGATCAACATATACGGAACCATTGCCATGATCTTGGTATCAAACCATGCTATCTTTCCCGATCAGCCATTAGAATCCCGAAAACTCTCTTCGATTCAAGTATGGATCATGTGCTTCCAGTATTACGGGCCTAATACTACCTTCCACACCTATGCATACTTTCCTCAAGAATCATCTCGGGTCCTCTAAGATCTACTCATAATAATACTCCCAAAACCTGCTTAACAACGAAACAACCACACTAAAATACTTCCTAGGAGATCCTAGGATTCCATACATCCCCTGCCATCAGCTGCTGAAGGACTCTAATCAATGTCATCCAACCAATTCATGAATACAATTACATGCAACAAAACTTAAATGATCTTTCGACTAAAAGACCCAACCCTACAATGGTTAGACTCAAACGAGAGTTGCACAATAGAGCAAAATCTTTCACCATAAGATTAATTAAACTCCTTAGCATGTAAATTAATGTATTCATTTGGTAGTTAGCCTACATCAATGTGAGTCCCACAAATCACAAAGCAAGCAGCAATCGAGCAGTGAAGTCGACTGGCATTAAGACAAAATAAAATCAGACAGATCCTCATAGGAAATTCTCGATCTCTATCTCCCAACATCTTGGATGCACCTTTGTCCTGAACTCACTCTCTGAAGAGTGGATAATCATTCCTCACACTGACCCGCCATGAACTTCACCTACTCATGAAACTTTCACCAACCCTACAGCACTCGTACATGCTAATCATACATAACATTGGTTCATATAGACAGTCAAATACTTGATTCTACCCTAAGCCCTTCATCAGATAAGAACAAGAAATAAGGCTAAACCAAACATTCTCAGGCTATAGAATCTTAGTTATGTACAACTATGATGCATACACTAAGCAACTATACTAATGATGCCAATTTCATATAAGGAAGACCCTATGCTATCAGGCATCATATAATTAGGAAATTCTATCATGCAATTCCTGAAGATCCCTATCCTATCATTAGCATGTTGTTCTAACATATCACAATATCAAGTAACAGTATGGTAATTTGGGGTCTACCTACTGTCTCCAGTTGACCGTACACATCGTATCCTCTTTTTGGTTATTTTGAAGCCCTTTTCGTTAATTTGAGACTGGATTCACATGAGTGTTCCTCCAATTCACTCAAACCAAGGCTCTGATACTAACTTGTAACGCCTCGAAAATCACAACCAGTTTAAACCTTTCAAAACAACCCATTTGCTAATAAAAGTGTTTCCAAAACATTATTTAAAATCAGAGTCTCCCAAGATCCAATCAGTTGTAAAACCAAGGATGTGTACAGTCATGCCTTCGCCTCACCATGGTCCTCTGAAGAACCTGAAATCATAAAATAAAACTGTAAGCACGAAGCTTAGTGAGATCCCCCAAAGTACCACCACATAAACATAATAATAAACAAACAGCACACATATAAAGCCTTCATCCTGACTGGGATGCTGCACCAGCCTACAAACTATCTGGAATGCTCACCGAGCCTTCAGCATGGCTGGAACGCCTCATCGGGCCTACATATATCTGGAACGTTCACAGAACCTTTAGCATGACTAGAATGCCTCACCAATCCTACAGATTATATGGAACGTTCTCTACGCCTTCAGCATGACTGGTCGGGCCTACAGTCTATCCGCGACGCCCTGGGTCTCTTAGCCATCAGTCCCGGTTGGTCCGCCTCAACCCAATAACCAACACATATCCATACATATCATAACATAACAACATATCGATATAAACCTTACCGGGTTTGTTGACTGGCACTACAAAGCAGTACAGTCTCAACCCAGCTACTAAAGTGAATTGTTATAGAGATTTAGAAAGCAATCATGATTGATTGAAAGAAAAGTATGAACACAAGAAGTAAATATTAATCAGATCTTATATTGATAAAGAACTAATTACAGAACTAAGCAGAGAAAACTTGCGAATGAATGAATCACTCATTCATCTGATCTCTACTTCTAACATTAGTCCCTATTTATAGTAAACCTGAGTGTACAAAAAATATACTAAGTCCTGAACTATATGCTTCGCACAAAAGAAGACTTAGTAAAATAACTAAAATGCGAAACTAAAGAAACAAACTCTTCGAATTTTACAACATTTAGTCTCTACATTCTCCCCCTTTGTAAACAGTCGAAACTATTCAATTTGTAAGATGCTGAATAGCTGAGTGCATTGTTCTTCGGATTTCATAATACCAAGTGATTATCTTCTTAAGCTCCTTCTTGTCTCCTTCATTTTTCTTCGCACAGTTATTCATACGAACAATACAGTTCGTATATTACGAAGTGGTGTATCTTTCTATCTCTGAGACTTTGAACAAAAACTTCTTGGGCTTCCCCTTTGTATATTTTCCTGCGAAAACCATTCCAAAGGGTTTCAGGAAAATTTCTCCATCTGCATACTTCCTTAACTTTGTTTGAGGCAAGGTTGATTCCCAAGCGACTGTAACTTTTCTTCCAAGACCCAATGCAAGTTCTTCATCAGTCAACGCCAAGCAATCATAGTAGTTATCTATGAATATCTTGATATGTGCGAAACCAAATCTGAACACATCAGTATCATGTCCTTTTAGCTTGTTTTCTTTCATGTCTTTGAGACTAGATGCCACTTGAATGAGATCATTTAGATTCATCAAGGGAAAATCAGCAATGGTGAAATCAAAAGCCTTGTTGTCAGCACGAACCACAAAATACCGAAAGTTTTGAAGCATGTTCTCGAACATAACATCCTTAAAACTTTCTTGATTTTCATTAAGGACCAAACTTCCTCTTGATCCTTCGCAAGTACAGCATGAAATCTGATCTTCAAGTAAGTGTATTCATCAGCATTATCAAAATTTTCACTTATCTTGTACTGCGCTGTAATAAACATCATGTTGTTTATTGGAAAATCAAGTTGGCTTCTGTCTGAGTTCGCAACATCATAACTCTTTCTAGGCTTCTTCTCAAATTCATACAAATGATTCCCCAACACTTTGGACTCAATGGTTTCGTAAGAATATAACTTCACAGGATCAACCTTGTTCATTGTTGGTGGGTCACTTGCTCTTTGTCTCATGATACTTTACACTCGTCTTAATCTTTCCATTTCAGCTTCTGCCTCTGCTTTCTTTTCTTCTTTTGATTTTTCATATACAATCCCTTTTCCTTTTCCAATATTCTCAGTTGAAGGTTTCGCACTTGAACTACCTCCACCTTTTGTACCAATTGTGATTCCCTTGGTAATTGGTTTTGTTGTTGTTACTGTTGAAGAAATTGACTTTGTGAGCACTGACAAAGATATTTTGATTTGACTTGAATGAATCTTCCCAACCGTTTTCGCATCCTCTCCTTTACTTCCTTTTATTTCTCCCCCTTGCACCCCTGTGAAAGCAGGCGGGGCATTCTTTGCCAAAAGCGAAGTAAAATTGGTAATCGGGGCCAACGCCTTCTGGATAGCTTGCTCTAAAGTGTTGACTTTGAGAGTTAAGAATTCGGGTGTAAGAATTGATTGTTGAGAAGGTTGTGAAACACAACTTTTTAATTCAGTAGCCAACTGAATCAATTTTGAAAACTGCTCCTTATTCTCTTGATGCGTGGCTTCAATAAATTGAGCAAACGGTTGATAATCAGTAGCAAGCTTGGTCAATGCTTCAGCAATAATATCAACACGTTTTTGTACTTCAAAACTTTGCGAATGAATGTCTTGAAGCTCCTTTGTAATTTCATTTTTCAACTCCTCAATTTTGAAGCTTACATCTTCCCTGACCTTCTTGACATCCTGTACAAAAAGAACATGACGTTCTTTTGTTACATTCTTCAATTCCTTAACAACATCATCAAAGGATTTTCCTTGAGCTTGAATGCAAAGCTCATTGTTCTTGTCAGAATGATCCATTTTCTCTGTTATTCTTTTCTCCGCAGCTTTAATCATCGACTCAACCTCTAAGCCCGAAATTGAAGATTTAGTACCCGAATCAGCTTGTGATTGAATTATAGCATTTAACTTTCGATTCAGGATTTTGAATCGCTTTCCTGACATAAGCATATGGTCAGGTATTTCCTCCTCCTCTGAATCAAAGTGTATGGCTTCAAACATTCCTCCAAAACCTCCTCTGTCAGTTTCTTCATCAGACTGAGCTTGCGAATTTATAGGTTGTGGTTTTTTAGGTGATTGAGATAGGAATAATGTGGTAAATGGATGTTTTAAAGGATGATCAAATATGGATGATGTGGTTGTGCTTGTAATCGGAAGAGAAAATGGTGGTAATGAGGTAGATAAATTGATTGGTTCTGTAAGGTCAATATTCGTTATAGGTGTTCCCGTATCAGATACGTTAACAACCTTATCAGAAAGAATTTCCTCCTCTTGAACTGATTTGCTTGGAACTATTTCAGGTGGAATGGATGTGGTGGTGGAAATTTGTGAAGTGATAGGAAGAGAAACATTCACCATTGTGGAAATGGAAACTGGTGGAGTCTCTGGAACTACTTCATCATCTGATGATTCATTGTGAATAATCAACTTTCGTTTCTTGTAGAGCTTTTGAGAAATATGCTTTGCAATTTCTTAAGCTCTTTTTCTCTTTGAACCAGGAGAAACAGGAGCCGGAACATCTCTAAACACAGCTCCCTTACTACTCACTTCCTTTTTGCGAATAGTAGGAGAAGTATTTATTATCTTCGATGATTTTCGAAGCTTCTTTAATACCCCAGACTTTGTCGGTATGATCTCCTTAGTTTTAGGAGAAAGCTCATCTTTCACAACTCCTTCACGTTTGTCTTCCTTTTTAGTTTTCTTCTTCTTCTTGGAGGACTCTCCACTAACGTCAAAAAGTATTCCAGATCGCACATTTGGATCAAAAGTCTTCATGTAGCGAACTAAAACTTTGTGGGTAGAAGACACCTTGCGAAGCATTGCATCAGGAATTCTGGCAACACTTGTGAAAATATTTTCATCATCTTCAACAGCTTTTGGAAACTGATATAATGAGAATTCTGCAACATCTGCTCCTTCAGAAACTGGAATTCCCTCATTCACATAAACTTTTTCAAGAATTAAGCTCCAGTACCGTGTACAAGAAATCCCCTTATCCGCATTGGTGTTTTCTAGGCTTTTGATGAACTCCTTCCAAAGCTCAGTTCCATAATCAACACTAAGATCATAATAGAGACCCATAACCATTGCATAGACCTCCATCCTTCCCCTGTCTAGACCAACAGTCCTTCCTGTTAAACACCGTATAAAGATTCCAAATAGAAAGTTCCACATGCAAGGCAAGCTTGATTTCCTAAAATCACTTATCTTTTCAAGAGTGGGTTGATGTCCCATCTCATTGAACATGAAGATAATTTGGGAATTGATCGGTTTAAAAAATGGTGGGTTATGGGGTATGTTCAGGAAGTCAATGAACATGTTCTTGGTCAATCGAACCCGTTTGTTGTTCATGAGATTGAAAATGATGATATTCGTTGAATAGTTGTATAACGCAGTTGATGCCGCCATTGACAACCAGGTCATCGGAACAGGAAAAGAACTGAACATTACAGTTGATAAAGGTGACCTTTTCAATGCAACAATCAACATCTTCAGTTCTTTTGGGTAAGATGAGACATTAGGATCAACAAGGTATTTTGTGCTTTGAATCTTCATTAGAGACTGTGAGATAACTTCTTCGGTGTTGGATTGTGTAGCAGCCATTATTAGGGTTTGACGAAGATGAAGATTCAGAGAATTTGGGAATTTTTGAGTTTTGATCGTGTAACTGTTTAAGATACTCTTGATCCCCCTTTTATATGTAACCTTGAATGATTTGAATTTGAAGCGGGATGCATTTAATGATATCCGATGTGGCACCTTGAAAAACGGACCGTTACTGCGAAAAGGTAGCCATGCGTTAAAAAGCGGCTATCACTTCTCCTAGAAAACTGGGCAGAATACCAGACATCATGGATACACAACCTGTCATTATCCTCCTTTATTGAATTGTAACCGTTACAACCCTTCGCATGGAGGCTAGGCTCTTTCGCTTTTGGGATGAAAAGAGAAGTCATATGCCAGACTTGCGAAATCTTCAGCCTAAGTTGGTATTACTTAGAACCTCAAGGATTTCGTGAGTGCATGTGAGTCAAAGAAATAAGATAAGATTAAAGAAAATTTTTGGAATTCTGTGATGTCAAAAATGCAATTTGACACAAAGGCAGATAAACCCCAGGCAAAGGTTGCTTAGTTAATCATCAAGAGAGATGATCAACAGCTTGTGTATGTTCCCGTGAATTACAATCGAATACTTTTTGATAAGTATCAAAGGGATTCTTTTTAAAAGTGATTCGTGGGTTGGTTTAAAATTTCGTTACATATCATCCTAAACATAAGGTGATAAATTGTAACAGAAATTACTTGTATGACCAGAGTAGTCAGTGACAAGTCAGCTTTGATAATATTTATCATGAATAGGACATTCAAATGAAACTCACATGGAAATCATATTCAAAAAAAAAATTATGTACTGGATCTTGTTGGGTAACAAACATCGTAGGTTGCGAATGTTTGATCAAGACCACTCATGCGAATTGAATATGATTTGTAGTTTCAAATTTTTGTACTGAAACAAATGTTTCATTAATATCTGGAACAATGTTCCTCGTCAATTCCTTAATGTTGGAAGATGTTTGGGTTTCACCTTCATCACGGACTCATGATGTCAGATCATAAACACATATGTTTTGTATATCTAAGTCTCGATGGGTTTGATCAGAGACCTCCTCGGACATACGTCTTTGTGTGTGATTTGTGTGAAGAATTTTATGATGAAAAAGATTGGTTATAAGATCGAAAGTACCTTTGTTATTTGTGGACCAAACAGAAAACTCTTTACTCATATGAGAAGAGTAAGGTAGCTCTTTTGACTAATGCGAATATAAGCCTAATTGGGAAGAAGTTTTCATGAGATAATTTCATTAAGGCTTTTGTTTCTCACACATAGAGTCATATGAGGCTTGGGTCAACATGCTGCAGCATGCTTCTAGGGACATTCTAACTAGTACAAAGTTGAAAGAAATGATACCTTCCCATAGAAACATATAAGCATGACCTCTTCGTATTAAGCTTTTGACTAAAACTAATAACACAAAACTTAAAGAACAAGGTTAAAAAAATATTTTTATGGTTTTTGGATTTTTCGAAAATAAAAATAAAAAAAACATAACAAATTGGATTTTTGGATTTTCGAAAATAAAAACAAAACAAAAGATAATATTTTTGATTTTTCAAGTTTTTCCCAAAGCAAAAAAAATTGAACATTAGTTACCAGATGCGCGCTTGCGAAGCCATGCGAAGCCGCTTAATGAACAATAACTTCTGAATGATTTTGACTCAGAGTTGCTGAATGGACCTTTCATTCTTGAGTTATTGATTTTGTAACTGAATTCACATCGATCATTCCCAAACCTGCTAAAATTCTTACAAATGATTTTTCATCAAGAGGTTTAGTAAAAATATCAGCAAGTTGTTCAGTGGTTTTAACAAAATGTATTTCAATATTCCCATCTTCCACATGATCTTTGATAAAATGATATCGAAGAGCTATGTGTTTTGTCTTTGAGTGTTGTACTGGATTATGACAAATGCGAATTGAACTTTGAGAATCACAATAAAAGGGAATCTTTTTCATATTTATCGCAAAATCACGAAGTTGACTCTGAATCCAAATGATTTGCGAAGTGTAAGTAGCAGCTGAAATGTATCCAGCCTCAGCAGTGGATATAGCAACACAACTTTGCTTCTTCGACTGCCAACTCACCAATTTCCCATCCAATAGTTGACACCCACCACTTGTACTTTTTCTATCCAAAGTACATCCTCCTAGATCAGAATCTGAAAAAGCTTGAATGAAGAATCCCGATTTTGAAGGATACCAAAGTCCTAACGAAATTGTCCCCTTAAGATAGCGAAAAATATTTTTCACTGCAGTTAAATGAGGTTCTCTGGGATTAGCTTGATACCTAGCACAATTACATACCGAAAACATAATATCAGGTCTACTTGTAGTTAAGTACAATAAAGACCCTATCATGCTTCGATAAAGAGTTAAATCAACTGCATGAGTATCTAATGAAAGAGTTAGTCTTGTTCCTACTGCCATAGGTACTCTCAGCTTCGTGTTGTTGGTCATTCCAAACTTTTCAAGCAAATTCTTTGTGTATTTTTCTTGATTGATTAAAATTTCATCCTTGTTCTGTCTTATATTTAAACCAAGAAAATTATTAATCTTTCCCATCATACTCATTTCAAATTGACTCTTCATTAGATTTTCAAATTCAGTTGACAATTCTGGGTCAGTTGAGCCAAAAATGATATCATCAACATAAATTTGAACAAGCATGAGATGATTCCCAACTTTCTTGCGAAACAATGTGGGGTCAACTGATCCTTGTTTAAATTTAGATTGTTTCAAAAAAATTGTAAGTGTTGCATACCAGGCTCTTGGTGCTTGTTTTAACCCATAAACTGATTTGTCTAGGATGTAGACATGATCAGGATGTTCCTCATTTACAAATCCTGTTGGTTGTTCAACATAAACTGTTTCTTCTAGCTCTCCATTCAAGAATGCACACTTAACATCCATTTGAAAAACATCAAAGTCTTTGTGAGCTGCATAAGCTAAAAATTTGCGAATTGCTTCGAGTCTTGCAACAGGAGAAAATGTTTCTTCATAGCCTATTCCTTCTTGTTGCGAATAGCCTTTAACAACTAGTCTAGCTTTATTACGAATAATATTGCCATCTTTGTCGGTTTTATTTTTAAAAATCCATTTTAATCCGACAATTGAAACATCAGAAGGTTTAGGAATTAATCTCCAAACCTTATTCCGTTCAAATTCAGCCAGTTCAGACTGCATAGCAACAACCCAATATGAGTGTTCCATAGCATTCTTTACTGTCTTTGGCTCTATTTTCGAAATAAAAACATTAAACATACACAATTCTTGGTTCGCATTCAGTACCTTATTTTTCGCACGAATTTGAGCTCTTGTCAACACACCATCTTGTGGATTCCCAATTACCTGTTCTTTGGGATGATTCCTTGTCCATTTCTCAAGTGGTGGAAAATCATGATTAAATTCCAATGGTGCATCTTTGTACACATCTTCAATTTCAGATCCTGCAACAGAAAAATTATCATTTAATTCATGAAATTCATCATTTTCATCAAGATTAATTGTCTTTGTTGTATCATGCTCCTCCTCAACAAGATGTTCATCCTGATGCTCCCCCTCAAAATGATGTTCCTGTTGAAATTGTGAATGCTCCCCCTCAACTTGATGATTCATATTTTCATTCTCCCCCTCGAAAGTTTGCTCTCTCTGTTCATTGGTGATAGTATACTCCCCATCCATATGGACTTCAGGCATACTTTCGCAAGATTCTGTAGTTATTATTGAATCATCATTATGTTTTGAGGATTCTGATGTTTGATTATTAGGAGCATGAACTTCCGCATCAATTGCCCTGTCAGGAATTCCGAAAATTAAGTCATAATCAAAATCATTTATTTCAGAATTATCAATTTGAGTGTCTGAATCAACAAGAATTGATTTATTTTCAAATTTCCTATCCGTTTGTTTGATATAGTAATCATCAATGGTTAAATTGAACGTTTCTTCAACTTTTCTTGTTCGCTTGTGTAACACTTTGTAGGCAACTGAATTTTGCGAATATCCTAAGAATATGCCTTCATCAGCTTTAGCTTGAAACTTTGTCAAATTATCTTTTAGATTCATTATAAAACACATGCAACCAAAAACATGGAAAAAATTTACATTAGGTTTTCGATTGTTGAGTATTTCATATAGAGTGACATTGAATCTTCGATGAATGAATGACCGATTCTGAGTAAAACATGCAGTTGATACTGCTTCAGCCCAAAGATATTGAGGTTATTTTCGTATATGTTAACATGGTTCTAGCTACTTCGCATAGAGACCTATTTCTTCTTTCAACAACACCATTTTGTTGTGGAGTATATGGTGATGAGAAATTATGCTAAATGCCTTTGCCTGTGAGAAAGCATTCCGGTGTTTGATTTTTAAACTCAGAACCATTGTCACTTTTAATTCTACGAACACTCTTTTTAAGACTAATCTCAATCTTTTTGATAAAATCAATCATCGTCTGAGCAACTTCAGATTTCAACCTGAGAAAAATACCCATGTGAATCGAGAAAAATCATCAACAATGACTAAAATGTACCGCTTTTTATTGATTGTAGCAACAGTCGATGGTCCACATAAGTCAATGTGAAGAAGTTCTAATGGTTCCACAATCTTTGAATCAATCACAGTTGGATGACCTTTTCTATGTTGTTTTCCTTGTTCGCAAGCTGCACACAAAGTATCATTGTCAAATTTTAGTATAGGTAAACCACGAACCAAATCTTCAGTAACAAGTTTATTAATATTGCGAAGGTTCAAATGCGACAATCGTCTAGGCCAGAGCCAGCTAACATCATTGGAGGCTTTTGAGAGTAAACGCACTGCAGGTTTGCCCACAATTGGTTTGATGTCTAGTGTAAACATGTCACCATATCTTTTGGATTTGAGAAGTACTTCATTTGTCTTTGTGTTTGAAATGATACTTCCTTCTTCGTTAAACACAACCTGATTTCCAATACCCACAACAAGTTGCGAAACACTAATCAAGTTATGTTGAAGACCCTCAACATAAGCAACCATGTTAACTGTCAATTGTCCATTTGTGACTATGACATATCCTTTCACTTGACACTTGTGATTATTTCCAAATTTGACTACTCCAACATTCTCCAAGCTTCTATAATCTCGCAAATTTTCCTTTCTTCCAGTCATGTGACGAGAGAAACCACTATCAATATACCATTTCGTATCATATTGCTCATCACATATCACCTGCATTTAGTGAAAAAATTTAGGAACCCAAGACTTATTGGGTCCTGTATTAGTATTTTTGAACATATTCTTTGAGTTTAAAAACCAAGTTTTCACTTTGTCTGAAACAGTATCCATTAAATCAACATCATTAGATCTAGATATTGAAATATAGTTGTTCAATAGTTTTGGATTTCCATTGATGTTTATCTCTTCCTTCACAACATTCGCAACTTTCATAATTGGTTTCCATTTTTGTACCGGAATTTGCGAATAATGAGATGATGAACTACCAGTAGTAGACTTATTCACAAACTTGTCAAATGCAGTCTTTATTTGATTCTCTGAAAACTTCCCATTTTGATATTGTATTCCCTTCCCTTCAAGCCAATGATTGATTGTATATACATCAGATTTTCCTTTTGTATACGAGACTTTGGTTGGTTTTGAAATCGAAAGATTTGGAAATTTTGGTTGTTTAGGTGAAAATTTTGGTTTTGTTTGTGTTTTGACATTCAAAGTTGATGAATTTTTCGTTAATTTGCCAACATTGTGAAACTTATGATTATTCACAAATTTTTGCGAAGTCTCAAACTTTCTAATGTTGTCATATTTCCGAACAAATTTATCGTTATTTTTCATTAGAACTTTGTCAACAGAATATATTGGTTTGTGAAAACTTGTATCCTTTTGTTGATTTATTTTCTGAAATTTTGATAATTTTGTCTTTGAAACTTGTTCTTGATCAACTTTTGGTTTATCATTAGTCATAACTTGCCAAAAGATTGCTTTTCTTGCTTTTCTTTTTGAAACATTATTTTCTGTTGAATAATTTCCAACCATCAATTTAAATTCATGAGTATTTAATTTCACTTCCATCTTTGGTTTTTCACTTCTTTCAAAAACTTTTTCTTTTTCACCTTTAACCACCCATTTTTGTGATGATTTTTGACCTTGAAAAACATAAGAATTTTGAGTGAAATTGTTTTCTACTGTATTTTGATTTCCAAAGAAACCTTCAGTAGTTGACTTTTGATTATCATTTTCAACCATTTTGTTAAATTTAGGTTTAATTTTCTCAACATTTCCAGTTGTGACAAAAACTTGATTTGGAAAAATGGTGTTATCTATACATGTAAAATTTGGATAAACCACAGTGTTAGTTTCCAAATAATGTGCACCTTTGTCATTAAGAATTTTGTCGAATTCTTTTGTATCACCAAACACTTGATTAACAACAACTCGTTGAGGTGTTTCATGTGAATCTTTCACTTCTTCTTTGTCTTCATCAGTGTCATCAGACTTCCAACTTTCAACTTCCACATTATCAAAGTCACAATGTTGCGAAGTAGAGAGTTTATCATTTTCATCCTTAACTATTGAATCAACTATAATTTCTTTACCTTTGACCTTAGATGTGATATTAGTGATTGACAATTTAGAACAATCGACCTCTTTTTCTTCTTCTTCGATCTCACTGATTTCACTCACATTATTTGAATTGTCATCAACATCAGCATAATTGAGTTGAGAATCAAGAGTTGAAGTTTCAGTTATCTTTAAGATTTTCACTTGTTCATTCTTTGTCAAACTTTCATTGACAATACCAACCAATTCATCAGCATTCAAGAATTCATCAATTTTGACAATACCATATGCGAATCTATCATCAGGTATATTGTCAAGTTGAGCAATTGTGTTTTCGCAGTCATAAGAAACAACATCAACTTTTTCACGTTCATATTCAAGAAAAGGTAAAAGTTTCCTATGTTGTTCTTTGCTTATTTCAGATGAATGATGTAAAGCTGTTCATTTCGCATACAAACGTTTAGTAGAGTTACAATAAATGTTTCTTTGTGCTAGTAACAACCTAACTTCTTTATCTAGATTGTTCCTATCACAATTTACATTTTTCAGTTGTAATTCTAGTTTATCTACTCTGCTTCGTTTTACTTCTAATTCTCTCCTTGTCTTAACTAGTTGCAAATTTAGTTTTTGAGCTTCAGTACTAGCAGACACAATAACATAATCAAAATAAGCAACAATATCATCAAATGAAGTTATTTCAGTATCATAAGCAAATAAAGGAATATTAAATGATTCAAGAATAGTGCGTACCTTGGTGGTCATTGGAGATTTATCAGTAGACTTGGACACAAAGCAATGTCCAGAAACATTTTCTTCGCAATTTTCTTCAAAACTTGCGAACATTGCCCCATGAGTTGGATGCCTCATTTCTTCATCATCAGATCCTGAAGACCAGATCTGATATATTCCACTTTCTTCTTCATCAGATTCTCCTTTCGCAACTAATGACAATCCTTTCACCTTTGTACGCACCTCTTCAAGCTTTTCTAAGTAATAAGCTTCATCTTTGATTTTGCTTTTCTTCTCCTCTTTCTTTCTCAGCATGTAAGTAGCTGCGAAGTGATTTGCACCATTGCAGTAATGACAATAAATTCCTGAATCACCTTTTAGTTTCTTCTCTTCCTTCGCATCTTTCTGCTTTTCTTCAACTTTTTCCATTTTCTTCTTTTCCTCACCTCCAGCTTTCATTAAACCACTCTTCGCATCATTTGCCTTTCCTTTTGGATTGAACGGCTTTTTGAAAAATTTCTTAACTCTGTTGTTTGAATAGAATGCAACTGCTTCATCATCAGAGTTCATTAAGAAACCTTCATTGTCTGATCCTTCTGTTTCACCAACCTCAGTTTCTGAAATCTTTGAAACCAAAGCCAAGGGACCTCCTAGACTCTGTTTCGATTCTTCATACATTTCTGTAACCTCACTTTCATGAGTTTTCAACTGATTGTAGAGATCATTCAATGTGGAAGTATCAAAACTTTGTTGGTTCTTTATCATCATACTCACACTACGCCATTCCTTGCGAAGGCCCATTATGAATGTAAGATTGTATTCCATGGGAGATCTTGTAATTCCATACATGTTGCAACAATAGAGAAGCTCATTCAGACGACCATAGTAGTTTTCAAGAGTTTCGGCATCCTTTTTTCTGAATTCCTTCAGTTCAACAAGACATTGCTTAACATAATTGATCTTCGTCTTTTCGCTACCTTGATACTTCTCTTTTAGTGTGATCCAAATTTCCTTGGCTGTTTTACAACTACGAATGTAATTGTAAACCACAGGAGGTAGAGCACCTCTTAGTTCCCTCATACATCTCTTCTCATTCTTCTTTAAGAAGTTTTGTTGTTCAATAACATCATTTGAAGTAGCAGATTGTCCAATTGTTTGAACATTTCCAGGAGTTTGAACTGTTCCATTGATACAATTCCAAAGTTCTTCATCAGTTCCATTTAAGTAATCCTCCATTCTATCAGCCCACTGATCATAGTATTCAGGGATTAACATTGGAATTTTGGTTGATGAACCAAGCAAGTGAGATAAAGAAGTCATAGTATTCATGTTGAAGTTCGCCATTGATGAACACGAGAAATTTTTAGAAAGCTTAAAAAACTTGATGAATTTGTGAATTGATCAAATGAATTGATCACCGATTGCTAATTGATCACTCGACTAAACAATTAAAATGCAGAATCGATTCAAATCTGAAGATCAAGAGAGATTTTCAGAACCAAAATGCGCGGAAAATTTTGAGTAAAGTTACTACTCAAAAAACAATCCTGCTCTGATACCAATTGAAGTGAATTGTTATAGAGATTTAGAAAGCAATCATGATTGTTTGAAAGAAAAGTATGAACACAAGAAGTAAATATTAATCAGATCTTATATTGATAAAGAACTGATTACAAAACTAAGCAGAGAAAACTTGGGAATGAATGAATCACTCGTTCATCTGATCTCTACTTCTAAAATCAGTCCCTATTTATAGGAAACTTGAGTGTACAAAAAATATACTAAGTCCTGAACTATATGCTTCGCACAAAAGAAGACTTAGTAAAATAACTAAAATGCGAAACTAAAGAAACAAACTCTTCAACTTTTACAACATTTATTCTCTACAGCTACACTACGTCGACATATGTCACAGGTAAACATATAACCAATCAACATACAATCAGGCAGATCTACCGATCACTAAGCATGGCAACATCCTATATACCAGGATACCAATCTAACAGATCTTTACAACATAACAGCATACTATCATGTAACAGTATATACAAACCACTGGGTCGGCCTTGGTGCCTTCGACCTGTGAGTACAGTGAGGAAGACTCACCTCTCGGTCTGATCAATAGTTGATGATGTAACATCCCGGAATATCAGAAGTAAAGTTGAAGGGCTAAAAGTGTAAGTGTAAGAGGGCAACTCGGCAAGTCCACGAGTGGACTCGGCGAGTAGGGTCGCGACTCTAGTCGCGTGTTAAGTGACCAACTCGGCGAGTAGCATGGATGGACTCAGCGAGTTGGTGCTAAGTGAAGAAAACCCTAATTCTGGGGGATGAGCCTTATATAAAGAACATAACACTTCTTCCCCAGCCTCTTTACCATTCCTTGAGTTCCAGAAACCCTAAATTCGTGAGGAGAACCCATTATTGAGTGAATTAGAGTTTGGAGAAGGATCTTTGGTGCTTTAAGCTTGAAGATTTGGAGGCTTGTATCAGAAAGCTTGGGGAGATCAGGAATCTACAGTTGGTTGGGCTCATTCCAAGGTTAAGGAACCATTTCCTTAGGCTTTTTCTTCATGAGGTTCATGTGTGGTGGTTGATATGACATCTAAATTGAGGTAGAAGCTTGGATCTGAGGATGCTACTTCAGATCTAAGCTTGTGATGGTCCTATATGTCATAGAGTCCCGATTTTTGAGTGATTGGTGAAGCCCTTTTGTCCCAAACCCTAGCCCTAAAGTGTTAAATGCCTAGATCTCCTTGGATCCACGTAAAGTTTGCCACTTTACGTGATGGATGGCTTGTAAAAGAGTAGATCTATGGTTTAGAGCTTCTGCATGGCTTGGAAAGCCTCTGTATGGTTTCAGATCTAGGGGTACTCGGCGAGTTGCTTGAAGATAGGCTGGAACTCGACGAGTTGGAAGAACAACTCGGCGAGTTGGATGAATATGGTCAGGAACTCAGCGAGTTGGAAGAACAACTCGGCAAGTTGGTTGCAGATAGCCTTGGACTCGGCGAGTCTGTTCTTGGACTCGGCGAGTCTGCTCTTGGACTCGGCGAGTCTGGTCGTGAAGTCATAACCTTTCTTCTGGTTGAGCTGTGAATCGGTGAGTCAAAGGATGACTCGGTGAGTCGAGTGTGAAAGGACTCAGAGTTGTCGGACTCGGCGGGTCTCGGGGTGACTCGGCGAGTTGAGTCGTAGATTGGGGAAGTTCTGTGCATGGGGACTCGGCGAGTAGAGTCAGTCAGGGGTTGACTTTGACTTTGACCAAGGGTTGACTAGTTGATTTCCAGGGGGCATTTTGGTAATTGTTGGCATTGTTTTGAGTTCAGTGTTTTGGTGGTTGGCCAGTGGTGGAGATCGTATCAGTGGTTGGAGCAGCTTGGGTTTATCTGTTCAGTCGGCAGTTGAGAGGTGAGTTATCCTCACTATATCAACAGGGTCTACGGCACCAAGGCCGGCCCTTTATCGGATTGAGATCCGGGTATCGTTGTTATGTTATTACTTTGTTGTGTTGCATCCTGGTAGTTAGGATGGTATATGTTAGAGACCTGGCTAAGGTCGGAATCCTGGTATATAGGATAATGCTATGCTAGTGACCGGTTAGGTCGGTATCCTGCTTAGGATGATGTTATGCTATGTCATCTGCTAGATCGGTTTGATTGGATGTGATTTGCTATATGATTGAATGTTTATGTGCACATGGTTGTTGGACTGGGGTTGGGTTGAGGTGGGACCTGCTTTGTGTTGTAGGCCAACATACCCAGGGTGGACCGGTTATCCCGAAGGCCCAGCGAGCGGTCCGGATAGGCTGTAGGCCCCAAGAGGGCGGACCAAACGTGCCGAGGCTCGGAGAGTGGACCAAGCCGACTGAAGGCCCAGTGCGGGCGGACCAGTCATACTGTAGACTCAGAGAGTGGACCAGGTGGATTGAAGGCCCAGTGTGGGTGGACCAATCATACTGTAGACTCAGAGAGTGGACCAGGTGGATTGAAGGCCCGGTGCGGGTGGACCAATCACACTGTAGACTCGATGTAGAGGGTGGACCAGGTGGATTAAAGGCCTGGTGCGAGCGGACCAATCACACTGTAGACTCGATGTATGTGGTTAGACTTGGAGGGTGGACTAGGTGGACTGAAGGCCGGTGCGGCGGACCAGTCACACAGTAGACCCGAAGTGCATGGCTGTTCTGTGTTTTGTTATGATATGGCATGTTATGTGTGTATGGTATATGTGGTTGGTATTTTGGGGATATCTCACTAAGCTTTCGGGCTTACAGTTGTGGTTTAATGTTTTTTTTCAGGTTCTTTAAGAGACCGTGGCAAGGCAAAGGCGTGATCATACCGCTCCTCATGATTATGTTTTGTGATGTGATTCTGGGAAGACTCTGAATTAATTGTATTGAACACCTTTTGTAATAATTTTATGAAATCGGGTTGTTTTTGAAACGTTTAAATTGGTTGAAATTTTATGGTCGTTACAGATGAGGTCCCGACTCTGAATCTCAACTCCAACCAACACCTAACCATCCAAGTGATCAATCACAATCAAAATCCTGAAATACCCAAAATACCCTTAGGTCAAACTTGGTTAACCCTAGTCAACAGTCAAGGTCCAAAAGTCAATATTTCTTCCCAGCGGAGTACGCCCTGTGTACCAAGAAAGTATGCCCAGCGTACTCTGATTTTGACAAAAAGTGGGGCGTTGACCGCGTATGCGCAACGTACCACCAAGTACGCCCAGCATACGCAGCCCAGTCCTAAAACTCCATTAAGAGCTTATTCCATTAATTTGTTACATCTAAAACTCAGATCCAAGCCCATAATGATGTCCTAAGTCATAAAGTTTACAACTTTATGACTTTGTATGGCTATAAAGTCCTTAATGTCCAAAACCCTAAGTTCTTAACCTAATGACACATCACAACTCTTGCGTGGAAGGTATAGAAGGGCCAAAATCACAATTTTATAGTTCATAATAGCTTTATAATGGATATAGTTTCCAACTTTATCCATTAGAATGGTCCCAAAAAACAAGATCTAGTCTTTAAGTCTCAAACGAACCCAAAAGTTCATCTTTTTCAACTTAATCCATTAAGTACAAGTCTCCAACTTTCATATCTGAATCAAAATGATGTTTAGATGGATAAAGTTTCCAACTTTATCCATAACAAGGTCACAAACTTTCAAGATCTAAACTTTATGCACTAAAATGACCAAAATCTCATAACATTCAAAACTAGTTAGATCTATCAAATACATCATTAAGATTCAAACTTTATACCTCTAGTAGATAGATCAAGGTGAACAAAGTTCATATCTACAAGCTCCAATGCAACCAACACTTCTCCAAGAAGTTCCTTCTTCTCCAAGGTGTGTCGTGCATACTCCTAAACACTCAAAAACACCTTCTTTTACCACACAAAGCTCAACTAGGGTTAGGGTTTCATGGAAGGGGTGTTAGAGGGGTGGAGGCTGAGAATGGAATGGGTTTTAGGGAGTTAGGGAGCTTAAATAGGGCTCAAACCATGAAAATAGGATTTAGGCACTGAATGTGTACGCACAGCATATTCAGGGTGCCTCAGTACTCCCAACGTACTCCGCTTTGTACGTCCAGCCGCTTTGTACGTCCAGCGTACGCAACATAACCCAAAATCAACCTAACTTCAAATGGGCATAACTTCTTCGTTCTAACTCCGATTTTGATGTTATTTATATCCACGCAAAGCTAACGAGAAGTTCTACACTTCTATCAACTCGTCCTTTCCTTAAAAGATTCTGAAAAAAAAATTCATAAAAGGCCTGACTGCCACTTTACGGTTATACCATTGGGCTCCATGAACCGGGTGTGTAGGCCTATGTTGGATCAGTCAGTGATCGTCTTCATCGATGACATTCTGGTCTATTCGAAGATTAGAGAGCAACATGGAGAGCATTTTCATGAGATTTTTGTAGTTTTGAGGATGGAAAGTCTATATGTCTAGTTCTCTAAGTGTGATTTTTGGTTGCGTGAGGTTCAGTTTATGGGACACCTTGTCAACCAAAAGGGTATCTTGGTTAACCCAACCAAGATAGAGGTCATGATGAGGTAGGAAGTTTCGAAGTCTGTTGGATTAGGTGTCTAAGTTTATAACTATGTCTGGAATGTACTTGACCCGATTAGCATAGTCCATTTGGGTTGCATGGCATCATGCATTTGGATAAACCAAAATGAGAGAAATAACACTTAAGGTTTGTTAATATATTATAAGTTCTAATATATTAATAATATTATTTAATCAGTATTGATCAAGAATTAATTTGGAATTAATTAAGTGATCAAAAGAAGACTAATTAAATATATGGGTTGATTGTGTAAATCACCAATACTTGTATAAGGGGGTAATGCTCCATGGATTATCAAGTTAGGCTAAAACCTATAGGATGCTCTATGGAGGCTCCATGGTGTTTTTGTACCCATGGATCCAAGAAATGAAGAGTCATGTCAATTAGGGTTTACTTGGTGTAACCCTAATTATGACACACTATATAAGCAACATGTTGTACACCAAAAGCGGCACTAGTGTCAGAACAAGAGGGCATAGTCGAGTTTAGAAGTGTTCTATATCTTCAAGGTTATTCCAAGTGTATTTGGTGTTGTGTGAGACATTTGAGGCATCACACTTGAGGTGCTAGGCTCACAAGGTTCTAAAGGAATCCAAGCAACTAAAGGTTTGTCTTTCTTACTAACTTTTATGTTTAAAAGTTCCCCATGTATGCTAGATAGGTTATGAACCTTGGAAAATCAATTTTGCATGTATCATAGTAAAACATAGATCCAAGGTTTCTAGGGTTGCATGTACACCTTAGGAGTGTTAGAATGCTCAAAACCCAACAAAGTCTTCGTCTAAGATTCGGAGCTTCTTTGGTTTGGCAAGATATTATCGGGGATTCATTCAAGATTTCTCCAAGATTGCAGTTCCTCTCACTAAGTTGACGAGGAAGGATATTGTGCTCAGTCGGAAGCATGAGCAGCAGGCCTTATTCGAGACTCTTCTCTAGAGACTTTGTGAGGCACCAATGCTTGCCCCCCCCCCCCCCCCCTGAGGGTGTAGAGGATTTATTGGTCTACTGTGATGCATCCATTTCGGGATTGCGTTCCATGTTGATACAGAGAGGGCATGTCATTGCATACGCTTCAAGGCAGATGAAGCCTCATGAGGCAAAGTATCCTACCCATGATTTGGGATTGGGGGTGATTTTCGCTCTCAAGATTTGGCGCCACTACCTTTATGGAGTTATATGCACCATCTATATGAACCATAAGAGTTTGGGATATCTTATGGATTAGCCTAACCTAAACATGAGGCAGATGAGTTGGTTGGATGCAGTAAAGGATTATGACTGTGAGATTCTATATCACCCAGGCAACGCCAATGTGGTAGCCAACGCCTTGAGTCGGAGGGCGTTCAATACCCCGATTCAGAATGTGTGTTTGAGGATGACTGTGATGACCCCAATTTTGGAAACGATCAAAGAAGCACAGTCGAAGGCCTAAACATCTCATTCCTTAAATAGGGCTCAAGTCCCGAGAAATAGGGTTTTTGGTTGATTGTCGCTTCACATCGCAACCCAAATACTTTGTCGCATTGCGACTACAATTAAGTGAATGTGTCACGATAAACATACATCGTTCTGCAACACGGCGAAATCCCCAAAAAACCAAGACTTAGAATAAATTAACTCAATCCACAAACTTGGAAAATGGGTGTTACAACGCGAGAATGAATATGTGCCACGCATTTCTTCATTTGTCGCAAAATCGCTCCAACATACTGACATGACAGAAGAGGTAATATTTACAGGTGAATATAAAAATTAAGTATATTCATAAATATTACGTGTATATTCACAAATGATTATTTATATACGATTTATTCATATATGTCTATTGTATAATTTCCCAAAAATTCATAGTAAATTTTCATTTTTAAAACAATAAACCATACAAACGAGTTGTTCCAAAACCAATCAAAGTGAATATATTATTTAAACACCAAAATAAATATTGAAAATTTCCAATGTGGAAAACTCTGGTCGATGCAGTGCAGTCACGCCAGGCCCTTCCCTTTTATATCGGAATTACCTAAAACCATAAATATAAAACTATAAGTGCAAAGCTTAGTGAGTTCCCCAAAATACCACATACCATACATACAATAGAGCTTGTTATGTTCCATCCATAGACTTATAATTGCCTTTATTACATGAGTCGTATCATGGTCTTTACTTGACAGGCCAGGGGCCAAACCTTGGGTCTCACAGCCAAGTGCCGAGAGTCACCTCCTGGTCTTCCATATAAGTATCATGAAGACAACTAGCATACTACATATAACTGCCAAGGTTCAAACCCTAGTCTTGCATATAGTTTCTCGGGAGCCGTATCCAGGTTTTTCATGAAATTTCCAGGTGCCACCACCTGGTCTTTCTACATAACATAATCCTATGGGCCAACATTGGTTCCTTCGAACCCTTAGTATAGTGAGGAGACTCGCCTCTCATTTTGAAATATTGTTGAACAGGACACTGCTCCGACTATCAGCTCTATCGGTCACTTATTCATTGGAACATGACCAAACTTAACTTATAATCTATATACCCAAAATACCCCTAGGTCAAACTCATGGTCAAATTCAAAGTCAAAATCAGAGACAACCGAGTCAACTCAGTGAGTACGATGGGCATACACAACAGGTACACAGGTTGTACTACATGTTTGACCAAAGTCACGGAGCTGACCACGTACATGTAGTGTACCCATTGGTACGCCCAACGTATGTGGTTGCCACCCTTTCTTCCTATTAAGAGCTTACTTCTTAAGTTATTTCGTCCAAAATCCAGATCTAGCCTTCCAATGATGTTCTTAATCATAAAGTTTTCAACTTTATGATCTTGCATGGCTATTAAGTGCTTAATACCAAAAATCCTAACTTCTTAACTCTTTAAGACATCCTAGCTTATGCATGGAAGGAAACTAAGGTCCAAGATTACATTTTTATGGTTTCTAATAACTCCATAATGGATAAAGTTTCCAACTTTATCCATTATAATGGTCCAAACAACCACGATCTAGTCTTTAAGTCTCAAAGGGACCAAAATTACATCTTTTTCAACTTAATCCGTTAAGTCCAAGTCGACAACCTTTAGATATGAATCAATATGATGTTTAGACTTTAGATGGATAAATTTTCCAACTTTATCCATAACAAGATCAAAAACTTTCAAGATCTAAACTTTATGCACTAAAGTAACCAAAAGCTCATAACACCCAAAACTAACTAGATCTAACAAATGCATCATCAAGATTCAAGCTTTATACCTCTAGAAGAAAGATCAAGTTGAACAAAGTCTAGATCTACAAGCTTCAATGCAACCAACACTTATCCAATGAGCTCCTTCTTCTCTAAGATCCACCGAGAACACTCCAAAACACTCAAGAACACCTTCTTTTGCTCACAAGGCTCAAAATAGGGTTAGGGTTTCAAGGGAGTATGTTAGAGAGGTGGAGGCTGAGAATGGAATGGATTTGGGGAAGTTAAGAAGCTCAAATAGGGCTTAAAACATGAAAATAGGGTTTGGGCACAGATTGTGTACGCCCAACATACTCCTGGTATGCCCAGCGTACCAGGGATGCCCTAGTACGCCCAGCATACTAGACAAAGTCCAAAACCTTCCTAATTTCTAACGGTCATAACTTCTTTGTTCTAACTTCGTTTTCAACGATCTTTATATCCACAGAAAGGTATTGAGGAGATCTACAACCCTATCTAATCAATTTTTACTTAACACGCACATAACTAAAATCCTTAATTCATAAAAGAAGTCTAAAACACCATTTTTCCCATTTTACCCTTTGACTCCAAAGCACAAACCGAACTCTTGGATCACATAATATACATTACTCATGTCTAAATGGGTCTAAACCTATTTTTCCCCAAATCCAGAAGCCTTATGACACTTGATCTTCGGGTCATAACCCTGAATTATAAAATGACTCAAAACAAGGTATTGCATATTTACAAGTGATTATCCATATATTATAATGGCAGTTGGTGGTTGTAGCAGTGACAATTGTGGCAGTGGAGGAGAAGAGGGGTGGTGGTGGCGTTAGTACGTAATAATCAAATATGAATATACATAATTTTATATTCATATATGAATATTCCTTCTCCCCATCGGCCAGAGCATTTTGCGTCAATGAGGAATTGTGTACAATTTTTGGACAAATTAGTTTCCAAAAAACTCAAATCGTTTAAAATTATTTTAACACATCGTGTTGACGAATATTTTGTACACATACAAATTATTTATAACACTAATTTTTGTACAATAAAGATTATAAAAATACAATGCCCTTTAAGTTTAAATAAGGACATCCAATTGTTGGAATTGGAACGCTTATAAGTGTAATTTTGGTAAGGGTTAGACCTAATCATATTACATTTTTCAAGATGAATTTTGGGTCATGGTCAAAGTAAGCGAAAATCCATAGTTCCAATTTGAATGAATTAATAAGGGCCATGGTCAAATGTAAGCATGGAGACACTAAACATATCAGTTGGACGACAGTTTTGTCCAGAGTCCCATAATAGATCCAAGTGTTTCACTTGTAATGAAATTGGTACTTGTTACCTACCGACTAAACGTATTATCATGTGTATCATCAATGGAGCACAACAATAAACTTTAATACAGATCTTAGGCTTTATTAAATTAAGTTTTACACAAACATAACAGTTTTCCTCAAGTACGAGGATTGCTATAACATTTGTAAAAAAATATTTTGAGTTGTTCTCTATTAGTGAAGGTTAAGTTGAATGACTCAAACTTTATAGATTGGTATTGTAACGTGAGGATTAACCTTACATGTCACAAAAAAAAACCCTTGCTTTATGCACCTCATGATGTCTCATATGTTACTTTTCAAAATGATTGGCTTGGAAAACGCAATGAGCATAATGAAGTTGCATACCTTATGCTTAAAAGCATGATCATAAACCTCTAGATGGATCTGAAGAACCTTGATACGTATAAGATGTTTGATGAACTGAAGAATATATTTCAACAGCAAGCTATGTAGGAACTATATGATATTTTTTTGAAAGAAGGAACTATATGATATTGTCCTATCTTTCCATGCATGCAAGATGGATGATGGGGGCACTCACTTATTAAACATAAAGAGCTACATTGATTTGTTAGATAGGCTTGGATCTTCCATGGGTATAGAGTTTTGCAGTCATGTTGGTTTTGAATAGTTATCCCAAATAATATGAATGGTTACATCTCATATATGACCAAATTTGTTCAATAAACATAGTTTTAACGATAATATCTTTTATTCTTAGTTACATCTCCTATATTGAGGTGAGTTGATGACTTGAGAGGATAACCAGTTGTTCTTCACATTTATATTTGGTTTTTTTTTTTTTTGATACATTGTAATTCCTAAAAAAAATCAATTTGTTTGTTGAAAATACACCATTGGTGCAGTGGTCGGGTATTGCATGCACCTACTTATTTGGTATCTATGTTTTTTAGAATAATAGCACACACACTCTTTAATCTACTCCTACATTACATTATTATCTTATAGGGGACTTACCCTCAACCATTATGGTGAGGGGTACCATGTTAACACCATGTGTCGTTGGGCGATAAACCCTTTAGTATATGGAATCTATGTGGTAATGGTTTTAAATCAATTACTTGTTAACCGGTACAATACAAGATATCACTTATATCATACCTTAGACGTTCGATCATTATCTTCAACCCAAATCGATTCCTTTCTTTAGGTTAGATATGTAAGAGGAGAAAGACATGTCATGGATTTCCTTCTTTGATCAATTTGGTAGGAATACTGTTGATTTTGCTTGAAAAAATTGATTTAAATTGCAAGCTATGATATAAACGACATTCTATGTAACATCCTGATCTCTAGGTATGAGATTTATTCTTAAAGTAGGTTTTCGTTTGGAACTTGGCGAGTTGATAGCCTCAACTCGACGTGTTGAAGGCCTTTTGGGTCGCGCATTTTTATGGACCAACTCGGCGAGTTGGTGTGGAGAACTCGACGAGTTGATGGATGGGTGGGAAACCCTAAATTTTAGGGTTTTGCACCCTATATAACCTCCTTAAGTCCTTAAGGTTGATCTTTTATTAGCCTCCAAACCCCTATATCAGCCCTTGTGAACCCTAATCACTATTCCCTCTCATTTTGTGAGCTAGTGTGGTACTTTTGGAGCAAAAGAAGAAGAAGTTGGAAGAACGAAGCAAGGATCTAGCAAGTAAAGCTCTAATCTTCAATTTCGCACTCTATTGGACCTTTATAAGTGTCCAAGATCCGATTTTTATTCATCTATGTAGCTAGATCTTGAGTTTTGTCCCTTTTTCTCCTTATTCTCGGTTGTTGCTATGGATGGATTTCATAAAGGTTGCAACTTTATGAATCTCCAGGTCAAGGTGTGAAACATCCAAAAATATGGTCCCAAAAATTTCAATTTATTAATAGATAAAATAGTATTTTCCCATAAAATCCAAACATTGAGTACAACCAATGTATCAATTTGTCATAAATCAAAATAAAACATCATAACAGAATCTCAATGGTGTGTACGGTGTAGTCATCCCGAGCTCTTCCCCTTGGAACCGGAAGTACCTGAAACATAAACGGAAAACCGTAAGCACAAAGCTTAGTGAGTTCCCCCAAAATACCACATACCAACACATATCATGTAATAATGAGATACGGGCCCCATCCACACTTAGATAATAGTGAGATACGGGTCTCGCCGACATTCAGATAATAGTGAGATACGAGCCCCGCCCATACTCAGATAGGAATGAGATACGGGCCCCGCCTACACTCATATAACGGGACCCACCCAAATGGCATACATATACAAGCACATACAAGTATCATACAGACAGCAAGTATAATAACATAACCAAACAAGGGTCAGCCTTGGTGCGTTAGACCCGCTGAACCTGGTGAGAAAACTCACCTCGAATGCAGAAAGGTAGCTGAACGAATCCTGCCTCCGAATATCGACTCTGCTCAACCCCTAAACATAAAAGATTTCATTAAGTACAACACAAATGTCGAAAAGCCCCTTATAGGTCAAACTTGGTCAAAGACTAAAGTCAAAGTCAAAGTCAACAGCCTGAGTTGACCCAACTCGCCGAGTTGTCCTTCAACTTGCCGAGTTTCTCCATTAATCTGCAAAGTCGGGAACAAACCGATCCAACTTTTCGAGTTCATCCATGAACTTTTTGAGTTCACCAAAAATCCAAATCCATTAAGTCGGCCTTAGCAAAACTAAGAGCTACATAACTCAGATCTTGACTGAAATGGCCTTAAGAAGGGTAAAGTTTCCAAATTTACCCCCAAGAACCACCAACATGGGTTCAAAACCCAACCCCTAGGCTTAAAAGGGTAAGGACTTAATCATTAAGCACTAAATCACCAAAGGCATAACTCCAAACTATAGATCTGGCCCTAAAAAGTTGAATGGCCAGGTAAAGTTTCCTACTTTACACACATGCACGACTAGAAGAAGCTGAAATGCCCAAAAGAAGCTATAAGGACTTAATGAATGCATGAAGCCCTTAAGACCATAAATTTGGCACCTTTATGCCATAAGAGCTCATGAAGACTATAGATATGAGAGAATAGCACTTGGGACGTCCTACACCCCCATCAACCACCCAAAACATGGCTAAAATCATAAAAACTAACCCAAAAAGAGATCTAAGCCAATATTAAGCAAGGTTAGAACTTTATACCCGAAATGTGCTGGAAATGGAGTAGAGAATCAAGATCTAAGAGCTCCTTCTTGATTCACCACCTTCCACCAAGCTTTTCTTCCTTCAAAGAGCTTCATACACACCAAAACACACTCACAATGAGCTCACAACACTCAAGGAGGCTCTAGGGTTTCGAGATTAGGGTTCAGGGCTATGGAGGCTGGGAATGAGGTCAACACATGGGACTTAAGGTGAAATAGGGTGCAAAACCCAAAAATTAGGGTTTTCTTCCCAGCTGCCAACTCGCCGAGTTGACTCATTAAACCCCACGGCCAAAACATCTTCGACACGTCGACTCGATGCATCCAACTCGATGAGTCCTCCAAGGAAAATGCAGATAATTAAAATTAAATTCATAACAAAACCATGCGTTACAATTCTCCCCCACTTGAATCAGACTTTGTCCTTGAAGTCTGCTGTCTCGAACAATCCTGGGTAATGCTCTGTCATCTCTTCCTCGAGCTCCCAAGTCCACTCCAGCCCCTTGCGATGCAGCCATTGCACCTTCACTAGCTCCACTACCTTGTTCCTCAAGGTTTTCGTCTTCCACTCTAATATTGCCACTGGTTTCTCAACATAATTTAGGCGGTCATCCACCTGAATATCCTCCAAGGGTACGACTGCAAAATCATCCACCAAACACTTCCACAGCTGAGAGACATGGAATGTGCTATGAATCTGGCTGAGCTTGGTTGGAAGATCTAGACAATACGCAACTCGGCCCACCCGAGCCAAAACCCTGAAGGGACCGATATACTTGGGGCCCAGCTTACCCCGCTTCCTGAACCGGATGACACATTTTCAAGGTGACACCTTCAAGAGAACCATATCTCCCACCTGGAACTCCAAATCTGACCGGCGCTTGTCGGCATAGCTCTTCTGCTGACTCTGAGTTGTCTGGAGCCTGCTCTGAACCTGTTGAATCATCTTAGTAATCTTGAGTACCACCTCGGTATTCCTCATGCCTCGCTAACCGACCTCGCCCCAACAAATCGGGGTCCTAAATTTCCTCCCGTAAAGCATCTCAAAAGGAGGTCGATCAATGCTAGCATGATAATTGTTGTTATATGAAAATTCCGCTAACGTAAGATACGTATCCCAACTCCCACCAAAATCCAATACGCACGCACGCAACATGTCCTCAAGAGTCTGAATCATCCGCTCACTCATCCCGTCAATCTGAGGATGAAAAGTCGTACTGAAATGGAGACGAGTACCCATCTCGTCATGAAAACGCTTCCAAAATATAGAAGTAAATCAAACATCCCGATCTGAAACTACTAATACCGGTACCCCATGACGTGTCACCACCTCCCAAACATAAACCTTGGCTAGCTTCCCTATAGAAATACTCTCCTGAATCGTAATAAAATGTGCACTCTTGGTCAATTGATCCACGATGACCCAAATAGATTCCACTATGCGCATTGTCCGGGGGAGCTTCGTGATAAAATCCATTAAGATGTCTTCCCATTTCCATACGGGAATCTCCAACGGCTGCATCTTGCTGTGAGGTCGTTGATGCTCAGCCTTGACTTTCCTGCAATTCAAGCACCGCTCCACAAACCATGTTATATCCCGCTTCATGTAGGGCTATCAATAATCAAGGTGAAGATCCCTATACCTCTTTGTTGCCACGGGATGAATGGAGAATCTCGACTTCTAAGCCTCCTCCATCAGAACTTGGCGCACCCCGCCCCAATATGGAACCCAGGCCCTCCTATGCAAGGTCAACAATTCCCTGCTATCATAATCGAAGGAAGCCACCTGACCTACAACCCGCTCACACTTCCGACGCTCTTCCTTCATAGCCTCAACCTGAGCCTCCCGAATCTGTTCTAGCAATGGAGTAATCACTGTCATCCTCAAGCATATATCTCAATTTGGAGTCGTGACTACCTTGCGGTTGAGAGCATCGACCACCATATTGGCCTTCCCTGGGTGGTATAGGATCTCACAATCATAATCCTTCACCACATCCAACCAACGATGCTGTCTCATATTCAGATTCAGCTGGCCAGTCAAATAACTCAGGCTCTTGTGGTCCATATAAATAGTACAACGAACCCCATAGAGGTAATGCCACCAAATCTTAAGGGTGAAAAGCACAGCCGCTAGCTCTAAATCATGTGTAGGATGATTCCCCTCATGAGGCTTCAGCTGTCTCAAAGCGTATGCGATCATGCTACCCCCACTGCATCAGAACTGCACCCAAACCCGTGATCGAAGCATCACAATAGACCACAAAATCATTGACACCCTCTGGAAAGGTCAGAATCGGCTCCTCACATAGCTGTTGTTTAAGAGTCTCGAAAGTTGTCTGCTGCTCAGGCCCCCAACGAAATGTCACCGACTTCTTGGTCAGTCATGTCAATGGAACAGCAATCATCGAGAAATCCTGGATGAATCTCCAATAATACCCATCCAAGCCAAGAAAACTATGAATCTCAGATGGAGACCTGAGAACCTCCCACTGTATTATGGCCTCGACCTTCGCCGGACCGACCAGAATCCATTCTGATTGATAAGGTGCCCCAAGAACTGCACCTCACGCAATCAGAACTCACACTTGGAGAACTTTGCAAAAAGTCTACCCCTCCTTAATGTCTCAAGCACCTCCCTCAAGTGCTCCTCAATAAAGACTATCACATACCGATCCAGCATCATTCTGCACACGCAGTTCATGAGATCCATGAATGCGGAAGGAACATTCGTGAGCCCAAATGACATCACCACGAACTCATAATGGCCATTGTGAGTCCGGAAAGTTGTCTTTTGCACATCCTCGTCCCTAAATCGCATCTGATGATAACCCGGTCACAGATCGATCTTAGAGAACCAAGATCCACCCTGAATCTGGTCGAAAAGATCATCAATCCTTGGGTGGGGATAATGGTTCTTCACTGTTACCTTATTCGGCTCCTGGTAGTCGATACACATCCGATGAGAACCATCCTTCTTCCTAACAAACAGAATCGGGGCTCCCCAAGGAGAACTGCTCGGCCTGATAAATCCCTTGTCTAACAGCTCCTACAGCTGTGTAGACAACTCCTGCATCTCATGCGGAGCCAATCGATATGGTGATTTGGCTATCAGAGCCGCACCTAGAATCAAATCAATCCTAAACTTCAACTGCCTCTCTGGAGGTACCCCATGAAAATCCTCTAGAAATACATCTGGATACTCCCATAGAATCGGCACATCGTCCAAGGTCGCCTTACCCAAATCCCAGGTATCCATGACATAAGCGACAAAACTCGAACATCCCTGATGAATATAACATTTGGCTCTCGCTGCTGAAAACATAATCGGCCCACGCTGTGGTCTCTCACCCTGAATCACTAACTCTCCCTGACATGGGGTCCGAACTCGCACTAGTTGCTGCTCACAGTCGGACACCGCCTCATTAGGGCTCAACCAATCCATGCCCACGATGACCTTTTTCCCACGCAAAGGAATGGTAACTAGATCAACCGGATATCACTCACTGAACAACTAAATGGTACAATCTTGATGAACCCTCGCGGCCCTGACCGTCCCATCATCATCAATCTCTACATCAAGAGGATTATCTAGCTCCTCTGGAGCTCTAGCAAATCTCTTGCTAAGAGCAAGAGATATAAAAGATCGGGTAGCCCCCGAATCAAACAATACCAAGGCAGAGATACCGTTCACGAGGAACGATCCTAAAATAAAACACATAAACATATGCAACAATTCAATATAAATAAAGAGATAAGGGGAAGATACATACCCATCACAACGTCGAGAGTTGCACACGCCTCCTCTGTCATCAGCTAGAACGCCTAGCTCTTCGCCGTTGGTGTATCTGACCGGTGCCGTCGGCCGTCAGTAATCCTCAATGTCATAGGAGCAGGTGCTGACACTGGTCCTGCTACAGCCAAGCTCGAACATTGGGCCCTCTTGTGGCCCCTCTGATTGTACTGAAAGAAAATTAGATCAGATAGTGAGGTGATGGTGGTTGTAGCAGTACAATCCCTGTTGACATGACCAGTCTGGCCACACTTGAAGAAGCCAGAACCACCCACCTTGCACGTCCCCTCATGCGACCTACCGCACTTGCCGCATGATGGTGGTGGTAGCAGTACAATCGTTGCTGACATGACCAGTCCAGCCACACTTGAAGCAGCCAGAACCATCCACCCTACATGTCCCCTCGTGCGACCTTCCACACTTGCTGCATCGGCCTCGACCATGCTGGCCCTTCCCTCTCGAATCCACCACCTTAGGCCTCTTGCCCGAACTCTCAACACTGGACACAGAATATGGCTTCCTCTTCTTTTCCATCTCCAGATCAATATCCCTCTCTCTGGCCCTCGCTATCATATCTTCCAGCGTCTTGCAGCTGGACAGGCTCACAAACTGTCGGATATCGCTCCTCAACATCTCATGGTATCGGGGCTTCTTCATATGCTTGTCCACCACATACTGCGGAACCAGGAGTTCCATCTCCCTGAACATAGCGATTATCTCAGTCACCGACTCATTAGTCTAACGGAGATCCTGGAACTCTCGCGCCAGCTATTGCACCTCGATTACCAGTGCAAACTTGGCTCGGAACAAGGTCGAGAAATCACTCCAGGTCATCGAATCAATAGCATCACCTCCTACAGCATGCCCTACTTCCTCCCACCAATCACGAGCCCTATCCTTCAGGAGGCAGGAGGCTAGTCTGACCTTGTCCCCATCAAGACAATGGTTGGTACGAAAGGCGTTGGCAACATCAGCCAACCACCTGCTGCTCGCAATGGGGTCCCTAGCCCCTTGATAGTCTAGCGCTCCACATGCCCGAAACTCCCTGAAGATCATAGACCGCGTTCCAATCAATGTCACAATCTCAGCGCGAAAGGCACTCAATCTCTCATCAAGAATCTCCAGAATACCCTCCTTGACCGTGCCCAAGATCATAGGAGTCTGATTAAGGATACTGCATGTAATCTCAGATGAGATGAACTCCCTCGTCTGGTCATCAAGCTGCCCAGCTCCAGATGCTGAGCCTGAACCCTCCCCGATACCGGAACTGCCCACTAGCCTGCTTCGCAATACCACCATACTGAAAATAGACCAGCAAACTATCAGAATAAACATCAATGTGCATATCACGGAAATCATAACTATACAAGCTCTATGGCTTAAATTGCAGCCCTCCTTGAATCGAGTACGGATCTTCTGCTTCCAGTAGTACAGGCCCATACTACCTTCCACATATATCCGTACTTTCCTCAGGAAGTGCCTTAACTCATCCAAATTTCCCAACAGACCACTCATAGCCAAGGCTCACAGCAGTAAATCTCGTCCTAGGTTTTCCTAAGGCAACTCCATACCACTATCCGCCATCAGTTGCAGAAGGAATTCATGCTAACCTCCTCTAACTGGCTCACGAATACAATTACATATTATAAAAACTATATAGTTCTTCGAATGAGAGGACTCTCCCTACAACGGTTGGATTCAAACAAGAGCTACGCAATAGAGCTAAACCTAACCTTCTGAAATTATTTAGTTCTCATAATATGTAACTTAGCATATTCTCTTACTAACTAGCTAAGATTAGCAAGAACTCCTAAAAGCACAAAGCAAGCGACATTCAAGCGTCAAGTAATCAAAACAGAGCATAATCTAATCATGCCATCCTATCACTGGCTGATCAGTACTAGCATGCAATTCTATAAGCTCAAAAAAATAGGCATACAAAGTCATCTCTCCTAGATCCTTAGTCCTAATCTAGCATGTGATTCACATGTTCACAATTCAAAACATATTATAACACATATGGGTATTTTAGGATAACTTACTTAAGCTCGGCTGATTACACACACCACACTCTTTTCTCTTTATAAATTCTTTTAAAAAAATGTTTTCCTTTTGAAAGTTTCTACCAAGTCCTCAGTTTGAGTTAAGACACACCCGATACTGTGCCCGAATCCCTCAAACCAAGGCTCTGATACCAACTTGAAACGTTCAAAAATATGGTCCCAAAAATTTCAATTTAATAATAGATAAAATATTATTTTCCCATAACATCCAAACATTGAGTACAACCAATGTATCAATTTTTCATAAATCAGAGTAAAACATCATAACATAATCCCAATGGTGTGTGCGGTGTAGTCATCCCGAGCTCTTCCCCTTGGAACCGGAAGTACCTGAAACATAAACTGAAAACCGTAAGCACAAAGCTTAGTGATTTCCCCCAAAATACCACATACCAATACATATCATGCAATAATGAGATATGGGCCCCGCCCACACTCATATAATAGTGAGATATAGGCCCCGCCCACACTCGGATAACAAGACCCACCCAATGAGATACGGGCCCCGCCCACACTCATATAACGGGCCCCACCCAAATGACATACATATACAAGCACATACAAGTATCATATGGATAGAAAGTATAAAAACATAACCAAACAAGGGTTGGCCTTGGTGCCTTAGACCCGCTGAACCTGGTGAGGAAACTCACCTCGAATGCAGAAAGGTAGCTGAACGGATCCCGGCTCTGAATATTGTAACACCCGGATTCCCAGGTATTATTTTTTATTCTTTTAATTTTTGAATGATGTGAGGAGACTCGGCGAGTTGAAGTCTAAACTTGCCGAGTAGGATCGCGGTTTGGCACGCGGGTTTGCGTCTGGACTCGACGAGTCCAAAAGTGGACCCGGCAAGTCCACGCTGTTTAATGAAACCCTAATTTCTAGGGTTTGAGACCTATTTAAAGGGGCTTATGGCCGTCATTTGCAGCCACCAGCCCTAGAGATAAACCCTAAGGAGATTTTAAGCGTTTTGGGAGAGAGAGGAGGCCATTGTTGACCTTTGAAGCTTTGTTTTGCAAGGCAAAGGAGTTTCTAGCCAAGAGGAGGCAAGAGAGGTGGACATCCTTCGATTTTGGAGTCCAGAGCATCAATTTGGAGGTATATTTTGGCTCCCTTTTCTGTTATTATGATGAACATGGGGGTTTAGGGTTTCTTGCCCCCTTTATTGGTTAGATTTGATGTCCATTTCGTCCCTATTTGTGATGAGGCTTGAAATGGGATCCATAGAGGTCCAGAGAAGCTTTATTCCTTAAGCTTTATGAGGATTCATGGGAGTTTTGACCAAGGATTTTGAGATATGGGGCTAAAACATCATTTAGGAGCAAATAGTTGTTGTTTGAGCACCAAGACTTGGACTTTACGTGATTATCATGCTTGGGGAGGCCAGATCTATGATTGTATGGAACAGATCTAACCTCAGAAGTGATTTTGAGTTTATGCATGGCATAGACTCGTCGAGTCTGAAGAACAGACTCGGCGAGTAGCATGAAGTTTGCACGTAACCACTCAGCGAGTGGTCTTGCCGAGTTAAGGGGTCGACTCAGTGAGTCAAGGAGAGTCAGGGGGGACTGAGTCAATCCGGAACTCGCCGAGTTGTTCTTGAGACTCGGCGAGGTGAGTCGAGGTGGCCCCGCGATTCATGCCAGGTGGAACTCGTCGAGTCATAGAAGTACTCGGCGTGTCAAAAGAGGATCGAAGAGAGTCAATAGACACGTATAGACTCGCCGAGTCGCCCTAGTGCACTCGCCGAATCTGGTCAAAGTTGACCGTTGACCTTGTTGACCTTTAGGGTTGAGTGAAGTTGTATTTATGAGTGTATTACCCTGTGTGATTAGGCGGAGGCTAGATCACATTTATTCCGAGACAGATATTTGTTGAGACATCGAGGTGAGTCTTCTCACTATACTTACCTAAAGTGGTATATTGTGTAGACCGGAGGGTCTTATGTGTTATGTATGAGATTATGTGCTATGTGCTATGTGTATGTTGTATATTGATAGAGATCAGACTGAAGGGTCCAACGATACAGACCGGGCCGGAGGGCCCAACGAGCTATGACCGGACCAGAGGGTCCAACGAGCTACGGGACTGGAGGGTCCCGCTGAGACACATCGACCGAAGGGTCATATTATAGCCTTGAGTGGTGTATGTGTTGTATGTGGTATTTTGGGGAACTCACTAAGCATTTATGCTTACAGTTGTTGTGTGATGTGTTTCAGGTACCAGTGATGAGCGCGGGAAGGCGCCGGCATGATCTGTACACACTTTTGGAGTTTATGTTATGGATTCTGGGGAGATGTTTTGTAATAAATACATTTGAAACAATGTGTTGATATTATTTTGTGAAAAATGATGGTTTTGAAAATGAAAAATTTGTTTTGAAAATTTGCGTTGTTACAAGTTGGTATCAGAGCCTTGGTTTGAGGGATTTGGATGCATCTTCGGGCGTATCTGAACTTAAACTGAGGAATTGAGGAGAATTTTTATAATAAACTAAAATTTTTGAAAAGAGTATCAGAGTTTTGAGGCAAACAGAGCAGAGCCGTGTGTACGATTAGCCAGCGCCCGAGCGAAGAATTCCCCAAAAGTACCCTTACTTTATATGTTATGAGATATGTTATATTATGCATGCTAGAGTAGGCTAAGTATACATATTAGGACCAGAGTGGCCTGATTTGTGATGCCTTATCCTAGGAGTTTTCTGCTGCTGAGATGCTTTGAGAGCGAGTGATAGCAGTTAGGAGCTCATGAGAATAGAGTACTTGTAATCCAAGATCTAAGGAGGAGGACTTGAAGTGAATGCTGGTGCGATGTGGTCAGTAGTATTGGGCCCGTACTACTGAAGACGTCGGAGCAGTGGGCATTTCAAGTAAGAATCTTTTGGACGACGGAGGACAGGTAGGGTTGCGTTATCGAGTATGAGCATGTTCGATCGAATCTCTGATAAATTTTTTTGTATTTCAGAGACATCATGGTTGGGACTCGACACACACCTGAGACTAGTGGTGTCAGCGACGAGGAGATCCGTCGGATGATTCATGAGGAGGTGGTTGTTGCCATCCAGGCTGAGATTCCTGAGATGTTCGGAGACATCAAGACCACGTTGATCGAGACTTTTGATGAGCGGTACGCCGCATTGACTGAGGCTGCTGCAGCTACAACTACTACTGTTGTTGCTACTGCCAGACCTTAGGGAGGTGACTCGTTGCTGTTCCGGGAGTTCAGCAACACGAAGCCACCAGAGTTCGACGGGACACAGGACCCGATTTCCGCTATGAGGTGGATCTCTGACATCGAGGGATGTTTCTATACGTGCTCTTGTCCAGAGCACTTGAGGGTTCGGTTCGCCTTGAACCAGCTCCGTCTGGGAGTGAAGGATTGGTGGAAGTTCGTGACTGCGAACTTCACTTTGGCTGAGATTTCTGAGGTGACCTGGGAGAGGTTCACCACTATGTTCCGGGAGGAGTATGTTCCCCCGGTAGAGAGGGAACGGTTGATCCAGGAGTTCTTGACCCTCAAGCAGGGTACTGATTTAGTGACAGTCATCACCCGGAAGTTCCATGAGAGGGTGATGTTTTGCCCTGAGCAGGTGTCGAATGAGCAGGCTCGTATGAGCCGTTATCTGGGTGGTCTGAGGAGAGATATATGGGAGTTCGTGGCGAACTCGACTTACCGGACATTTGTTGAGCTCCAGGCAAATGCCCGGAAGAGGGAGATTGAGCTGGAGACTCAGGACAGGGAGGAGGCTGAGTCTCAGAGGATGGATCGGTGGCCGGCCTAGTCTTAGCTGGCAGCCAAGCGGGCTAGACCCACTGATTCGAGATCTGGGGGCGCGAAGGGCCGCACTTGTGGGAAGTGCGGTAAGAGTCATGAGGGGTCTTGCAGGGCGGGAGTATGTTACAAGTGTGGGAAGGAGGGGCATATCGCGAGAGAATTCCCCAAGGGATTCTCGGTTTGCTTTCATTGCAACCAGACCGGCCATCGGAAGGCCGAGTGCCCGCAACTTCTACAGGGATCAGCGCAGGGATCTGCGCCTGCTGCTAGGGTTACCGAGACTCAGCCGGTGAAGGCCGAGGCCCCGAGGGCTCGTGGGAGAGCGTTTCAGTTGACCGCGGAGGAGGTCCGCGCAGCGCCTAATGTTGTGGCTGGTATGTATTTTCTTTTCATCTTTTATTTGAGTTGAGATTTTATGCTTATATGATCATATGTGTAGGTAATTTTCTTGTGAATTATGTGCCTGCATTGGTGTTATTTGACTCGGGTGCGAGTCGGTCGTTTGTTTCCATAGCATTTAGTCAGCATATTAGTACCCGTCGAGAGGCATTGGATCGGCCTCTGCGAGTTTCCATAGCTGATGAGCGAGCTGTGTATGCTTCGGATGTGATTAGGGGATGTGTCCTTGAGATCTTCGGTATGGAGTTTCCGATAGATCTGGTCCCGATCGCGATGGGGGACGTGTGTGTGATAGTGGGTATGGATTGGCTGAGCCGTTATGGAGCTATGAGAGACTGCAAGCGTCAATTGGTGTTGATTCAAGACCCTAGTGGGGGAGTTCTTTCGGTGTATGGCGAGGGTACACGTTCAAGGTCAGTATTTTGTTCGGTCACTAGAGCGAGACAGAGTCTACAGCAGGGCTGTAGGGGTTTTGTGGCATATGTGATGGATGCGAGGGCTGATATTGAGAGACCGAGGTCAGTTGATGAGGTTCCGATAGTGCATGAGTTTCCGGATGTGTTTCCAGAGGACTTGTCGGGTGTGCCTCCAGAGAGGCAGGTAGAGTTCGGTATTGAGTTGGTTCCAGGAGTTGCGCCTATCGCTAAGGCGCCGTATCGCCTTGCGCCTCCGGAGATGCAGGAGTTGTCCTCGCAGCTTCATGAACTGCTAGGGAAGGGGTTTATCAGACCGAGCAGTTCACCTTGGGGAGCGCCTATCCTTTTTGTCAAGAAGAAGGATGGCTCGCTCCGGATGTGCATCGATTATCGTGGGCTGAATAAGCTAACGGTCAAGAACCGTTACCCGTTGCCAAGGATCGATGATTTGTTTGATCAGCTGCAGGGAGCATCTCGATTCTCCAAGATCGATTTGAGGTCTGGGTATCATCAGGTGAGGGTGCGGGAGGAGGACGTGCAGAATACAGCCTTCCGGACTCGTTATGGGCATTACAAATTCGTAGTGATGCCTTTCGGACTCACCAACGCACCAGCGGTGTTCATGGATCTCATGAATAGGGTGTGCAGACCAATATTGGATCACTCGGTGATCGTGTTCATCGACGACATTCTGGTGTATTCGAGATCCAGAGAGCAGCATGAGGAGCATTTGAGGGAGATCCTCGGATTTTTGAGATCGGAGAGGCTTTATGCCAAGTTCTCCAAATGTGAGTTCTGGTTACGAGAGGTTCAGTTCTTGGGACATCTTGTTAACCAGAAGGGGATTTTAGTTGACCCGGCCAAGATTGAGGAGGTTATGAGGTGGGAGGTGCCGAGATCGCCCACCGAGATCAGGAGTTTTCTGGGATTGGCCGGCTATTATCGGAGATTTATCAAGGATTTCTCCAAGATCGTTGTGCCCCTCACCAGGTTGACCCGGAAGGGTGTTGTATTTTCATGGGGTCCGGAGCAGCAGACCTCGTTCGAGACACTTCGCAGGAAGTTATGTGAAGCCCCAGTGTTAGCCCTTCCAGAAGGGATGGAGGATTTTGTGGTTTATTGTGACGCATCAATATCCGGTTTGGGAGCGGTGCTTATGCAGAAGGGGCATGTGATAGCATATGTTTCGAGGCAGCTCAAGCCTCACGAGTCGAGATATCCCACGCACGATTTGGAGCTGGGAGCGGTAGTGTTCGCTCTCAAGATCTGGCGACACTACTTGTACGGGGTTCGATGTACGATATACACGGACCACAAGAGCTTGAAGTATTTGATGGATCAACCCAACCTAAATATGCGTCAGAGGAGGTGGTTGTACATGGTCAAGGATTATGATTGTGAGATCCTGTACCACTCGGGCAAGGCTAATGTTGTAGCCGATGCATTGAGCTGTAGGGCGGAGAGCGCCCTATTGCGAGATGTATGTTTGAGATTGACGGTGATGACCCCAGTTTTGGATGTTATTCGAGGGGCCCAGGCTGAGGCTGTGCAGCCTGAGAGCCAGAAGAGGGAACGAGTTGTCGGGCTGGTATCGGAGTTCGTTACCAATAGTCGGGGACTTATGACATTTCATGGTCGGATTTGGGTACCGTCCGTGGGCGGCATGCGTACATTTTGATGGAGGAGGCTCATCGATCGAAATTCTCGATCCATCCCGGGGCCACTAAGATGTTTTTGGACCTGAAAAAGGATTATCGGTGGCCCTGTATGAAGAGGGATGTCGCATGGTTCGTAGAGAGATGCTTGACCTATCGCAGGGTTAAGGCCGAGCATCAGCGTCCACATAGTAAGTTCCAGCCATTAGAGATTCCCGAGTGGAAATCGGAACAGATTACCATGGACTTCATCACCAAATTGCCAAGAACAGCGAGGGGTGTCCATGCAATTTGGGTGATTGTGGATAGGTTGACAAAGAGTGCTCACTTCCTTGCCATTAGTGAGAGCTCTTCCGCGGAGAAGTTGGCGGAGATGTACGTGAGAGAGGTGGTCTCGCGGCATGGAGTGCCGATTTCGATTGTCTCAGATCGAGATGTACGTTTCACTTCCAGATTCTAGAAAAAGTTTCATGAGGAATTGGGAACAAAACTGCATTTTAGTACTGCGTACCACCCCCAGACAGACGGGCAGAGTGAGCGGACGATTCAGACGCTCGAGGACATGCTCCGAGCTTGTGTGTTGGATTTCGGCGGAAGTTGGGACACGTATTTGCCCTTGGCAGAGTTCTCTTACAACAAAAACCATCATTCGAGCATTGGTATGCCGCCCTTTGAGCTGTTGTATGGGAGGAGGTGTCGGACCCCTATCTGTTGGGGAGAAGTAGGGCAGCGCGTGATGGGTAGTACCGAGATCGTACTTCAGACGACAGAGCAGATCCAGCAGGTTAGACAGAGGTTGTTGACCGCTCAGAGCCGTCAGAAAAGTTATGCGGACAGACGCCAGTCCGAGCTTGAGTTTCAGGTCGGCGATTTTGTGCTCCTGAAGGTCTCTCCTTGGAAAGGAGTGATTCGATTCAGGAAGAGGGGCAAGTTGGAGCCCCGATATATTGGTCCTTTCAGAGTGGTCGCGAGGGTAGGCAGGGTAGCCTATCGATTGGAGTTTCCCGCAGAGTTGGGTCAGATTCACGACACTTTCCACGAAAGTGCATAGCCGACGAGACGGCAGTACCACTAGAAGATATTCAGGTGGATGCGAGCCTGAATTACGCTGAGAGACCAGTGGCGATCAGAGATCAGAAGATCAAGGTCCTGAGGAATAAAGAGGTGCCACTGGTGCAGGTCCAGTGGCAGCATCGGAAAGGGTCAGAGTTAACTTGGGAGCCGGAGCGTGAGATGCGTGAGCAGCATCCGGAGTTATTTGCAGAGTGAGACTTCGAGGGCGAAGTCTGGTTCTAGTGGGGGAGAATTGTAACACCCGGATTCCCAGGTATTATTTTTTATTCTTTTAATTTTTGAATGATGTGAGGAGACTCGGCGAGTGGAAGTCTAAACTCGCCGAGTAGGATCGCGATTTGGCACGCGGGTTTGCGTCTGGACTCGGCGAGTCCAAAAGTGGACTTGGCAAGTCCACGATGTTTAATGAAACCCTAATTTCCAGGGTTTGAGACCTATTTAAAGGGGCTTATGGCCGTCATTTGCGGCCACCAACCCCAGAGAGAAACCCTAAGGAGATTTTGAGCGTTTTGGGAGAGAGAGGAGGCCATTGTTGACCTTTGAAGCTTTGTTTTACAAGGCAAAGGAGTTTCTAGCCAAGAGGAGGCAAGAGAGGTGGACATCCTTCGATTTTGGAGTCCAGAGCATCAATTTGGAGGTATATTTTGGCTCCCTTTTCTGTTATTATGATGAACATGGGGGTTTAGGGTTTCTTGCCCCCTTTATTGGTTAGATTTGATGTCCATTTCGTCCCTATTTGTGATGAGGCTTGAAATGGGATCCATAGAGGTCCAGAGAAGCTTTATTCCTTAAGCTTTATGAGGATTCATGGGATTTTTGACCAAGGGTTTTGAGATATGGGGCTAAAACATCATTTAGGAGCAAATAGTTGTTGTTTGAGCACCAAGACTTGGACTTTACGTGATTATCATGCTTGGGGAGGCCAGATCTATGATTGTATGGAACAGATCTGACCTCAAAAATGAGTTTGAGTTTATGCATGGCATAGACTCGCCGAGTCTGAAGAACAGACTCGGCGAGTAGCATGAAGTTTGCCTGTAACCACTCAGCGAGTGGTCTTGCCGAGTTGAGGGGTCGACTCAGTGATTCAGGGAGAGTCAGGGGGGACTGAGTCAATCCGGAACTCGCCGAGTCGCCCTAGTGCACTCGCCGAGTCTGGTCAAAGTTGACCGTTGACCTTGTTGACCTTTAGGGTTGAGTGCAGTTGTATTTATGAGTGTATTACCTTGTGTGATTAGGCGGAGGCTAGATCACATTTATTCCGAGACACATATTTGCCGAGACATCGAGGTGAGTCTTCTCACTATACTTACCTTGAGTGGTATATTGTGTAGACCGGAGGGTCTTATGTGTTATGTATGAGATTATGTGCTATGTGCTATGTGTATGTTGTATATTGATATAGACCGGACCGAAGGGTCCAACGATACAGACCGGGCCGGAGGGCCCAACGAGCTATGACCGGACCAGAGGGTCCAACGAGCTACGGGACTGGAGGGTCCCGCTGAGACACATCGACCGGAGGTTCGTATTATAGCCTTGAGTGGCATATGTGTTGTATGTGGTATTTTGGGGAACTCACTAAGCATTTATGCTTACAGTTGTTGTGTGATGTGTTTCAGATACCAGTGATGAGCGCGGGAAGGCGCCGGCATGATCCGTACACACTTGTGGAGTTTATGTTATGGATTCTGGGGAGATGTTTTGTAATAAATACATTTGAAATAATGTGTTGATATTATTTTGTGAAAAATGATGGTTTTGAAAATGAAAATTTTGTTTTGAAAATTTACGTTGTTACAAATATCGACTCTACTCAACCCCTAAAATAAAAGATTTCCTTAAATATAGCAAAAATGTCTAAAAGCCCCTTATAGGTCAAAATTAGTCAAAGACTAAAGTCAAATTCAAAGTCAACGGCCCGAGTTGACCCAACTCGCCAAGTTGTCCTTCAATTCACTGAGTTTCTCCATCTGTCTGCAAAGTCGGGAAGAAACCGATCCAACTCGTCGAGTGCACCAGAAATCCAACATATTAATCCATTAAGTCGACCTTATCAAAAGTAAGAGCTTCATAACTCAGATCTTGACTGAAATGGCCTCAAGAAGGGTAGAGTTTCCAACTTTACCCTCAAGAACCACCAACATGGGTTCAAAACCCAAACCATAGGCTTAAAAAGGTAAGGACTTAATCATTAAGCATTAAATCACCAAAGGCATAACTCCAAACTGTAGATCTGGCCCTAAAAAGTTAAATGGCCACGTAATGTTTCCTACTTTACGCTCATGCATGACTAGAAGAAGCTCAAATGCCCAAAAGAAGCCATAAGAAGGACTTAATGAATGCATGAAGCCCTTAAGACCATAAAGTTGGTACCTTTATGCCATAAGAGATCATGAAGACTATAGATATGAGAGAATAGCACTTGGGACGTCCTACACCCCCATCAACCACCCAAAACATGGCTAAAAGCATAAAAACTAACCCAAAAAGAGATCTAAGCCAATATTAAGCAAGGTTAGAACTTTATACCCGAAATGTGTGCTGGAAATGGAGTAGAGAATCAAGATCTAAGAGCTCCTTCTTGAACCACCACCTTGCACCAAGCTTTTCTTCCTTCTAAGAGCTTCAAACACACCAAAACACACTCTCAATGAGCTCACAACACTTAAGGAGGCTCTTGGGTTCTGAGATTAGGGTTAAGGGCTATGGAGGCTGGGAATGAGGCTAACACCTGGGACTTAAAGTGTTTAAATATGGTGCAAAACCCTAAAATTAGGGTTTCCTTTCCAGTTGCCAACTCGCCGAGTTGAGGCACCTCAACTCGTCGAGTTGACTCATTAAACCCCGTGGCCAAAGCATCATCGACACGTCGAGTCGAGGCTTCCAACTCGACGAGTCCTCTAAGGAAAATGCAGATAATTAAAATTAAATTCATACTAGAAACCAGGCGTTACAAGGTGACCTTATAGTGGTTTGGATCTGGTCTTTAGCCAAGTCTTGATGTCATGCATGGAGGTTAGGTCATGTTTTCCCTTTATGACCAATTTTGGGTTCAAGACATGCATGTCTATAAAGCACCAACCTTTGGGACGTTTTGAGGCTAAAATCTCTTCTGGAAAACTTGGTTTTCAGATCTCAAGGATTTTGTGATTAATGGATAAGCCTTTGAGTTTTCAAGCCTTGTGGAGGGGTTTTTGAGCACTTGGAGTTGCCCCAAAGGATAAAGTTGGAAACTTTATCCTTTTAGACAACATTTGAGTTTAGATCTGAGCCTTAGAGTCCCTGGAATCGAAGAATCAACTGAATGTGTTAAGCTGGGGAAAACTCGACGAGCACTATAAGAACTCGACGAGTTCATTGGTGCACTCGACGAGTTGGGTCAACATGGACTGTTGACCATTGACTCTGAATTGGACCATGGTTGAACAAGTTTGACCTTTGAGGGCAATTTGGGTATTTTGGGATTTTGATGGAATTGTTCACATGGTGGTTGTAGGTATTCGAGTCGAGAGATGAGATTCAGAGTCAGACCTCATCAGTTATGCACTACTTGTGAGGTGAGTGTTCCCCACTATACTTGTTGGGTCGAAGGCACCAAGATCGGCCCTTTTGGGATGGGTATCCGGTGTATTGCATGATTGAGTATTATAGTGATCTGTTAGATTTATATCCTGGTAGATAGGATAATGTTATGCTTATCAATCTGTAAGATTTGTGTTTGTCTATTGATTGATTATATGTTTATTAGTTATGTATATGTCAACATGTGTGTGTGTGTGTGGTTGGGTTGAGGCGGTCCTGCTTTGTACTGAAGGCTAACAGGCCCAGGGCGGCCCGGATAGACTGAAGGCCTATGAGGCAGACCAGTCAGACCGAAGGCCCGGAGAACGGTTCAGACAGACTGAAGGCTCAGTGTGGCAGACATGTTGAAGGTTTTGTAAGCGTGTTGTTGTGTTATCTATGATTATGTGGTATTGTGGTATTTTGGGGAAACTCACTAAACTTTGGGCTTACAGTTTTAGATTATGTTTCAGGTACTTTAGAAAATCGTGGGAAAGCGAAGGCGTGACCGTGTACCTCCTCATGTTTTGTTTCATGATTTTGGGATTACTCTGATATTGAACTCGTTTTGAAAACTATTTATAAACAATTGTGGTTTTTGACTTGAATTTAAAAGTTTAAATTTTTCAAGAGTTATAAGGATGTTGCATTGTACATACCTTAACATGTAATTTGGTTAAAAACCATTACCACGTAAATGCCAAATAAGTAAGTACATACAACGCCTGATGGGGTCATTAACTCATTTCCAAATAAGAAGCGTGACCGGCAAATACAAGCTATTGTCAATAATCATGGTATTTACTGAACGGCCATTTTAACGGTATATGGTGTACAAAAATGATCAAATGTATATATGGAGAAGTGTTGGTTAGCCTCCTCTGCGATTAACCTTAGTATCAAAGTAGATGTTTTATAAAATTATAACTCAAGTCGTTCATTAATATTAAGAAAAGCAAGTGAATAGAGGGGCCATCGCAACTCATATCGTATGTTACTTTACATTTCAAATAAGTTATAAGAAGACTTGAAAATACACATATCTTCTTTTCAATATGGTTGTGCCCTTGTTTGAGCCGACCCGACAATAAAGAAGGTATCTAGACCTTCTTTTTCAACCAGTTATGAACGTGATCACATCATTATTGATACTTGATTGATATCATAATCCCTGTATTACCTTTCTATGAATACTATAACAAGACGGATATAATACGTATATGTTGTTTTTAGTATATGAATTCTAAGATGTCTTTTGGAGTCGTTTTATAAAAAGTATCTATAAATAGTAGTTTACATAGATTACCGACATTTAAACAACAATTATTACGAAAAGACAGACGATAGTGATGAGTATTTATATTTTTCAGTGTAGACAAACTAAAACACTAAACATCAAATTATTTATTTCAATAGCATATTGCATGGTCGTCCTTTTTTCCAAATATTTCAGATTACAATAATGTCTAATTTGTCAAAACGTTGATTTAAGTTTTAGGTGTTGACCAAATCATTTATCAAATATTTTCCGTCTCAATTATTGTTACATTCTTTAATCTTATTATCAATGGATAATCACATTCAGGAAAAAGAAAAAAAAAAAAAGAATAAGTCACCCCACGTCTGATAATAATTATATAAGTATATAATATGATATATTTGAATAATGTCAACATATTGTGAACTACTTCCATTTCTTTGCAAATTATTAATATAAGTAGATAACAAAATCAAAACAATTTTTTTTGTCGATTTTGACATCAAAACTTTCAAAATCAACAATAGATAACACTCATACATACTCAGATGATATATACAACACCTTCTCTACCTTTTTTTTTTTCTCCTTGTATGGCAAAAATGCTATAAAATGTGCATTCGACATTAAAAAATAAATAAATAAATAAAGCACAATTTTACATGTACTGAGACAGCCATTGTTTGCACATATCCAGCACTGGAAGTGCATTTGCATGTAATGCCTGCAACATTAATCAGTATCATCACATGTTAGTTTGATAAAAATTAAATATATTATAACCTTTAAAAAAATTCATCTCATCTTCATTTATATTTACCTGATGTGCAACATACTGAACATCAGCCACACTTCCACTTCTAGAAGCAATCTGGAACGCACTTTTTAGACGACCACACACCACACAAGCCAAAACCTTCCTGAAAAATCGAAAAAAAAAAAAAAAAAAAAAGGCATTATAAAATGGTACTAATTTGTATGTGATTTATGGGAAGTTATTAATTAATTTAACTAACCTGTGGCTGCTAGTTAACATGTCAATAAGACGATCAGGTCGTTCTTTATGTTTGTTGGCATATACATTAATAGCTGCTCCCAAAACCTACATACAATTTTTTATAAATCTTAAAATAGTCTGTTTATTATTTTTGGTTCTTCATATAAAAAAATAAAAATACCTGATCCCAGTCGTCATCTTCAATTGTACCCTTGATATTTCTGAAAAATTCAGTCAATTGACCGCCCTTTTTCCTATCAGCAAGGGATGATGCGACACCAGCATATATGTCAACAGCTGGAAAAAGAAAGTTCATACTTTCAATTTTCATATTAATCCAACAAAAGATTATTATTACGTATAAAATTGTCAAAAATATGTATATAACTATTACCAGAAAGCTTGAACTCGTATATCACTTGGAAAGCTAGGTCGAAATTCTTCTCCACTAGAGTTTCTGCAATCTCACACCTCCTCCTGTGGTAAAACACACACACACACACATATATATATATATATATATATATATATATATATATATATATATATATATATATATATATATATTATTTGAAAAATTACAAATAATAATAGTATATTAAATGATTACCTGAAAGTTTCTGCATCGTTTGGATTTCCAAAAAGAGAGTATTTCCATTGAGGCCCGTCTGTATCATTAAACGATTTAACCACATCCACCTGTACATTGTAATTTAAGAACATGTTAACACATCATAAGGGTAGAATGGGAATATAGAATGTTACAACTTGACATACCTGCATGGAAACTCGGGCAGAAAATTTGATTAGCCCTTCTGCTGTAAGTTTTTGTGCACGTACACCCTTGCTCACAAGCTTAGTTGAGCCTCCACTTTTGTATCTTTCTGATAACGCTTCATCAAAATGCATCTTTACCAAAAATAAAATAATCAGGTGCAATAGAGATGTTGAAAAAAATAAAAAAAGAGAGTTACTTGATACCTACTTTTGCATTTTCCAAGTGTTTTATAGCTTCATCAAGAGCAGATGAATTCACAAATAACTGGATACAACATAGTCCAGCAGCCACATGATCGTTCCCTATCACCTGGAATCTGTATAGGTAGTTGAAGTGTTTATGAGTTTCACAGAACACGCATATGCGGCTGAGCGCAGCTCCTGTATACTGCTTCACTGCCACGTCAGCTGTTTCCGAGGACATTCTAGAAGCCATCACTTCTTCTAGAACAGACATGGCTCCATAACCAACACACAGGTCACACAAATCATCAATCGATCCATAGTCGGTTGATAAAGGATCTGGTTTTTGTGGGGTGGATGATACTTGAGGAGGGGTAGGAACGGAATTTTCCGGAAAAAATAGCATGCATGCATCCTTGTAATGACCATGTCTAAACATAAACTCAAGCAAATCTTCACGTGTAAACTGCAAAAAAGAGATACCATATGAGAAAAAAAAATAACCTGAAATAATATTGGTAGGAAATTTAACTGATTGATGCTTTACTTCTTGTAAATAGTTGACACATTCAAGGTATCTAATGCTATCCAGATTGCTACGTGGAACATCATCTTCGAATTCTGAACTGTTAACTGAATTTTCATTAGAAGCTTCTTGCAATCTTCTAGACCTTTCCGATCGTGGAAAAGTAGATGGCATGTATAAAACATTCAGATACGAGTCAGCAGAAAGAGAATCATCCAAGATCGCAGGTGCACTTTTAGCCAAATGGTCATACCTGCACCATATTAAACCTTGTGACATTATCTTAACTTGATGATTACAACGTTGCTATTTTACACAATTTACCCTTGTTTTTTACTTACATGGAACGAACAGATGAGACATCAGCTGGGGGGCCACCTTCGATTGTATTAATGATATCTTGAATAACTGGAGCAGGGTCACCCTTGTACAGTTGAAGTGCTTGCCTATGCACACAATGTGAAAAGTAGATTATGAAATCCAGAAACTAAAAGTAAAAACATCTGAAGGTTTTTGTAAATGGAGATGAGAACATTATTAACATACTTGAATTTGACACGAGCTTGAGCGTAGTGTTCCATTCTAATTAGAGCAAGTCCCCATGCATTCCACACAGCAAACGCATCAATCTTGCATTTCTTACAAGTATACACAGCCATGCTATATCGTTCTTCTAGAATCAACCGATCACGCAACCTTCCGGAAGATTCCTCATCAGCAATATCATCAAGTGAAGCAGCAATTCCGTATCCCAAAAGGCTTTGCAAAAGTTCTGCGCGTCTAAGCCAGGTGTCGGAATGTGATAGGGTTTCAGAAAGCTCATCTGGAGCCTGACTGCCCATGCTAGAACTCCCTGCATCAGAGGACGTGTCCTCCATGTCTTTAGAAAGGACAGAAAAGTCATTTCCCACAGAAAGTTTTCTAAGTTGAGATTTCGCGTAAAGGAGCCCCTGAAGAAATGTCTCTGTAGCATGATAAGCACGACCGATGGTTTCCATTGATGCGTTTTCGGGTAACGTTTCGGAGCTTAAAACAGCTCTCATTTGATTAACACACAAATCCAAAGCACCTTTGGCTGATGTACTCTCGTCTGAACACAGAGAAAGCAGCTCCTTGAATAGAATAATGTCAGGGGCACTTTCGTAATGATGCGAGGACCGGACAGCTTCGTCTTTATTCGGGTCGCCCGTGAGCATCCACTGTTCAGCAATGGAAACGGAAGGAAGACGATCTTGCCCTCCGTCCATTGTGTATGACGAAACACGATCTTCTTGAATCCCAGCCATAGCCTCCCATGTAGCTCTTTCAGTCTGTGTCAATCCAGACCCTTTTCTTTTCCTTTGTACGTCTTTAGGAGCTGTTTTTTCAGCACTGTTCCTTGGGTTCCAAGAAAACGCCCTGCGTGCCTCCTTTTGCAAGTTACTTAAGCTATTAGAAAAAGAAGATTTTGTTGGAGTTCCTCCTGCTTTCTGCTTTGCTTTAGGACCTGACACCTGTATCCGAGTCTCACGACGTGGAGGGGCTATAGTCACAGCAATTGCTTTTGCAGCGTATCTAAATATTTTATTGTTGTCCCTTAATGATGGGAATTCTTTAAGTATCAAAGAAGCAGAATGGAGTTGTTTGCGCATTAGTAAAACTTCCAGAATTAGTTGGGGATGTTCGTGTAATGCAGAGCATCTTTGCTGCCATGGCAAGGGTAAAATAGCCAATACGCGAAGGCCTAACGCCCATAGATTAAGCCGGGAAAGCTCCGGTTCGTTCAAGTTGCTGTCTTTTCTTTTCAAGAAAAAATGAACCTTCAAAACAAAATAACAAGACATATTAATATTATAAGTTTGATTGTTTTGAAAATGGATAACTAAATGTGATCTTACGAGTAATTGTTTGGATCGAAGATTTGGCAACTGTTGCATTGCGCCCATTGCAACTCTTAATGCGTCTTCTGAATCGCGAAGGGAAGATAGAAACCGTGAAGCTTCTGCTGGGCCGCCACCTGTTATGGGGTCTGCTGTAAGAAGTTTCACGAGTTGGCGCCCCTGAAGTTCTCTACGAAGGTCAATTGATAACCCTGCACTTTCAGCAACTTCTAAAGCAGCTGAAACAGCTCCCTTTTCGGCTAATCTAAGTGCAAGACCTTCTGGATCTTCCTTGCACTCTGCCTCCACCTGGCATATTAAGAACACATGGAGTCACGGACCATAAACAATGATTAAAAATTAAAAATAATTATTATTATTAAAATAGAATAATTTTGGTATTAAAAATGCGTGTAACCTCTTGCCAGCTGTTGTAACGCTCATCTGCAGATAATATGTGACTGTACCGCATCAAAGCTTGTCTTCTGAGAACAACCTATGTACATGACACATATATTGAGGGGTTATGATTTGATAAAATAAAGGGAAAATGCAGGGAATGGCAATGTAGTTTGTAATTTCTCCTTATTATAGCATTGTACTTTCTTTTTTCCTTATTACAGTATTATACTTTCAAATTATTTCTTATTAGAGTATTCTCCTTAAAAAATTATCCATTATAGAATTTAGATTTGAATTATGATGACATTAAATACCTCATTCTTGGAAGGATCGGTTTCCAGCAAGTGACAGTGACACATGGTGAGAACATCTAAAGCAGCATCTAATTCCCACCTATGCAAATATCTGTAGTACGAGAGAAAACATTTATGAATGAAACATATAGCCATAAAAAAAAATAGAAAAGATTATGGTGTGAATATAAATAGACATATACTTGAGGGCAAGTTTTGCTGCAAGTTGTTTATCTTTTAGTCGTCTGCAATATTGCCAGCTATTGCTTGGAATTCTAAAGTTTGAGTGACTTGAAGCATTGAATACTGTATGATTTTCCTCTTCACGCTCAATGAGTAACTTCAGTAAATGATCTGAAGCACCATCACGTAAGCATCGATCAGAAAGAGCAAGAGCATCCATTAGTTTTCCTTCCTCTATCAATCTAAAAACGTATAGGAAAATGAAGTAAGTGATTGTGTAATGTTGCAGCATTGAATAAAAAACTTAAAAAAAAGAAAACATCCATAGTAGTAGTAGTAGTACCTTTCAACAGCTTTTTCATACGGTTTTTCATTCTCCCATCCAAAAGAGAGAAAAACTGTTGTATCAATTTCAGCAGCTTCTGACTTGGGTGAATCTTGCCATATACCACTTTCATTTGTAGTGTCTGTAAGAACAGAAAGGCTGCTGGTGCCAACCGCCGCCAGCTCATCATGTTCTAAATCAGAATCACTATCATGCTCCCGAAACCTCTTCACAGAAGTTTTCACCTCAATTCCATCATTAACCGAATGCTCAGCAGTTACAGCTACCTCTGAAACTCGGTGAAGATTAGTTTGCATTTGTATCCACCGATTCAAGGTCGGAAACCTGAATTACAAGTTAAATGGTATTCAAAATCGGGTAACCAACTATCTGAATTCAGTTATATATGGAGAAAAGACGAAAGTAACCTCTCGGATTGATCAAGTGCAAACTCAAAGAACAATCTATCAGCATCATGCTTCTGGACTGACCCTGGCCCATCAGTCAATGAGCCTGACATGGTTGATGAGTAGTCGTTGCCACCATATAAAATACAATTCCCAAAAACACATGCTAAAACAGCCCTGACTGGTGACAGCTTCACAAGATGCTTTACAACATCTAGCTGAAGAGGGTACAGGGGAACTCCAGGTGTGGCTGAGGACGGACAATAAGAACTCGGCTTGGCTTCTTTTGAAGATGGGGATAAAAGTTTACCCTCTGAACTACTTTTAGGACATGTAGGGATGACTGCTATGTCTGCCCAACCATGACCAGATCTTGGTGGATATATTGGAGGTACACATGCAGAAATCACTTCATGTACAAAATCAGCAGACATAATTTCAGCTACTTTTGCAGCTGCATCAGTGCTACCTCGGTCAAACACCAAACGAGTCAAAAGATCTTTAGGCCATTCGTATATCAGAGAGAAATAGTTGAAGTCATGTGTAGTATCTGTCCCATCAACTATGTCTCCAATAGCTGCAATATGGAGGATAAATTGGGAAAGGTATGTTGTAGCTTTTGAAGTCAACGGGCCATATATTCTCTTTTCAGCCTCTTTAGAAGCAGTTGACTTTTCAACTGATGATTGTTGTCTCATGGGTCTCAATCCAAGCCCTACAACTCCATCTTTTTCATCAGGATACGTGCTCTCTGCTCTCATAAATTCTCTTTCATATTCTTCATCAGCAATCGCTCTTGCAAGATTATGAAGTTTACCTAAAATCCATCAAAAAAACATGTATATATCACTGTATATTGGAACTTGGAAGGACAGCTGGCATATAACTAATGGTTACCACTAAGAAACTGGCGTTTCCCCATGTGAGCATCTTGAATCATTTGATGAAGCATAGCTAGAGCACGCTCCCTAGGTCCTTGCCTTTGGAAATTCTTGGTACTTATTAGGTCTCCTGTTAAAAGAGCCTGAAGTACCGGAAACTTCTCCTAAAAATATAAAAAAACAGAACATTTAAATAATGTATTACATGGATATAAAAACAAGAAATTGAATTCAGACCTGTTCCAACAACTCTTGTAGACGTTTGAGAAGACGCTTCACAACTGAAATTATTCCAATTTCATAAATTTGGTCCCAATAAGTAGCTCCCATTTTAGGAGCACGTCCAGGATAGATCTCTGACAACATGACTTGAGCCTGATCTAGAAGCTTCTGAGACAAAGCTGAGGACTTTGAAGATGCTGTAGCTACATCGATACATAGAAGAGTCTAGAAGGAAGCATGAACATGTAATAAGTTAGCATTCAACCAATGAAGGAAAGAAAAATTAAATAAGAAAAGAAAAGAAAAGGGGGAATAGAATAATCATACCGCAACTAAAGGACCCAATTGAGAGCGAAGAGTGGAAAAATCCAAGTCTTGGACGACAGAAGTTTCATCAGCAGCACGAGAAACAGCATCTGCAGCCTTGGGAAACACAAAAGGGAAAGCATTGGACTTAAAAATGAGCATATTCCAGTAAATAGCAACGTACGTTACTCTCAATATCAACATGTGCAATATACTTGCTTTTTTTTGCCCAAAGTACTTACATTTTTTCATCGATAATAGCAATGTACTTTCAATTTATACTGACAAAAGTAAAATACAAATATTGCTATTATTGGTAAAAAAAAATGCAAGTACATTGCTATTATGGGTAAAGAAATGCAAGTAATATGCCTATATTGGAAAAAATAGTAAAGTATGTTGCTAATTCCTGCAACTTATCGAACAGAATAATAATTAGTACAGAGTCAGACATACAGATGCTCTCTTAAAGGCTCCATCCACCCATTCAGCCAGTTCAAGAGTTGCTTTATCTTCTGGAGTTAGGGAAAAACGGTTTACAGCCTCTTCTCCTATGTCATACTTTGCCCTCTGCATGCAACTGCAATCATAGAAAATGGTCAAAGTCAACTTAAATTCGATAAGTCATATAATAATATTTTAATTATTAATAAAATTAAACTCACAGATTAAGCAACTTAGATGGGGCTGCACGTAAGACAGTGGATGCCTCTTCCCATTTCCATTGACGATCAGACAAGGGCAGAAGACTTTGCAAGATTGATAAACGCCATTCCCAATCTTCAATAAAAGATCTTGCTTTTGAGATTCTCCACTCTAAAGCTTGTCTCCCATCAGTAGGGACATTTCCGTCAATTGCAATCTCCTGTTCAGTAACACCTGAAGGTAGATTTTGTCTCAGTATATTAAGGAGTCCACCTGTGAAGGATACCACCATTGTATTCCCTTCTTCATTGGTGCATTGATCGCCACTTTCCTCACTAGTGGATGATGTGTCGGGGTGCGTCCTAGGTGGCGGAGAGGGTGATGAGTCGCGAGAAAGATCATCCAGATGTAAAAGTGAAATAATAATGTTCACCATCATTATCTGCATTATTAAAAAGATGATCATCTTATTTTTTTGTAATAACATGCCATGAGAATAAGGTAAAGACCTATAGATATGAATAATGGAAAGAGAAAAATGCAAGTGTGTTGCTATTATGGGTAAAGAATTGTAAGTGCATTGCTATTTATGTCCAAAAAAAACATGTTGCTATTATTGATTACATACAGATATCTATCAATAAAAAAAATGTAAGTATGTTGCTATTAAGGGTAGATGGTATAGTATATTGCTCTTATTGGTAAAAAAAAGGCAAAATAAATACTGTCGTGATGATAAGGAGGCAAAGAATCAACCTTGCGTGGAATGTTGGTGACAGCTTCCAAATGAATCCTGAGGTCTTTTAAGTAACATAATGCCATTTGGTAGCTTTTTACTTCATTATTCTTACTATTCCCCATAGCCCTTAAGGCAAGAACAGCAGACTCCATGGCATAGCGCATGTGCATAAGTTCAACATCTTTCATCCTGTGAAACACAAAACATGTGGTTATATTTAAACTACCATATATACAAATAACTGAACAATAATAATAAGTAAAATGTAGTGAATAAGAATCATAAGAACTTGGAGAGTACCTTTTCCAGGCTGCTAAATTAGAGGTGATTGGTTGCATGCTAAATAACTCAATAGCATCTTGAAATCTTATGTCTGGAACTACATCAAACAAAACCTGTTTACAGAAACAAGGAAATCAACACCTCTAGAAAAACTTTGGGACTTTGGGTGTACTTCATTTGGATTGGGATGTTACATAAATGGGCTAGAAAGTTTACAGACTTACTCGAAGTGGGCTATGGATCGATAATCTTTCAAGAACAAGATTTTCAACAAATGGATCCAACTGCAATTCTTGGTTTTCAAACTCGGTGGTATTCCCTTTTCCAGACAAGAGTAATGATGATTTCAAACTCCATGATTGTCCAGAATTGACACATGCAACAAAAGAAGCCAGATCAAGCTGGTAACATAGGAAGTCACAAAGATGTTCAACACAAGACACCTGCCAAAATTAACAAGTTATACTAACTCTATATTTGGGATTCACCAGCTGATTCATATGAAACCAAATTTGGAAAAAAAAGACTATACCTCATCTGATTTATTACCATAAAGAGAAGATTCTTCCAGCCTTAGAATTTGTGATTTACTAGTCCACAAAAGCTGCATCAATTTCCTTCTCATATCTGTTTTCCCAGGCAAAAGATCCCAACCCATAACAGCCACAAGTGGTTGAAGTTGGGGGTATAATGAAAGAATCTACAACATATTTTGACATGGGACTTATAAGACCTCTGTGAATTTAGGGGTACAATGAACGAAAAAAGGACAGGGAGCATACATTGCTAGCTTCTTGAAGTTGTTCCCTTTTGACAGCAGAAAGAGCAACATCCATGACACATTCAAGTACATGCAACCCAGAAATACGGGCATAATGATACATGTCTCTCATGCATGCAGATATAGCCGACTTAAAGGATGATGTTTGGTCACCCGATGGATCAGGTGTCATCTGTGCAATAAAACTTAAAAGTCGTGCAAGAGGGGGTGGAATCTGGTTGCCATTCAAAACTTTATGTGTCTCTATCTCTTCTGATAACAATTCTTCCTGGATGGACTGCAAAAGGCACATCCTGATAGATTAGATTATTGCAGTAAGTGTATAAAAAGTACAGCAGCATATTATAAATGCTTCATCACACCTGTATCATGTTTACAAGACGTATCGATTTTGATGAGAGTGCTTTCTCATATATTGACAGCAATTTACTTCGCATGGAAAGCCAGGTGTCATCATAGGCCGTCATTCCTGATAAACCCCTCTTTAGGAGATCTTGCAAAACCATGCTATTTAAACATCACAAGGGATTACAAATGAATAACCAACATAAAAGTAATTTGATAATGACCATTGCTGAATCATGTTCTTAATTCTGTAGAATTGGAAAGAACAGGGGCAACCAATATCTATCAACAAATTGGGAAAGTCAATCTTAAAAGAAAACAGTGTCTTGGGGCATACCGGTAATCAGCTTCCTCCACACCATAATCAAAGTGAAGAAATTGAATATGTGACATGGCTCCATCATTGTTACCTTCCTTCAAGCATTCCTTCATGGCACTCAAATGCACCATCTGAGCATAGCTTTGTATCAATTCAAGAGACTTAACATCCTCTTCTTGAAGTGTTGGTGAAATAGCCAAACCTGAATCATCACCACCATCATTCCCTTGTACCCACTTTACCTGCTTTGATATGTTCTCACACAGTGCCTGAAAAATAACAGCATTTTCCAAAATTACTCCCCTCAAACACACCATTTCACCTTCTTCAATCTCTAGAGTAGCACCAGAGGTCCCCTCTTCTTCACTCTCTTTGACGTCCAGTTCAATCAAATCTGGCCTCAACCTCTTGAACCCCACCTCCGAGATTTTGTTCAATACTCTCAAGCACTCCTGAAAATCCCAATGTTTAGCACTGGCAACATCCTGGTCAGCTAAGTGCCCAGTTCTTGAATCAAAATCATTAATATCCATTTCGCTGGTATCCCCTTTTGACCCACTGAACTGCTGTTTTGAATCAATATCTCTAATACTCGTTCCACTGGCGCCCCATCTCGACTCCTCAAGCCTCTCACTAGTACCCGTTCCATCTCTCTTAATTGAATCGAGATTGGCAATATCCATTTCATTTTGACCTAAATTATCGATCACTTTCTTAGTTTCCAAAACCCTAGACGTAATAGTCTGAACATAAAGCAAAAATTCAGCGCGCAAACGCAAAGTAGCCGAGTCAAAACTCCAAACTCGCGATGTAGGATCATTAAATTGGAGGAGTTCAAGGGTACATAAATAAGTGAGAAGAGCAGGGGAAGAGTTAGAGCTGAAAAGGATAGTCTCATAACGGCCACCACTCGCCACTATTGTTTGGAGGATAGCGCGAGCTAGGTCGGGGTTTCGAGATCGGAGAGCGAGAATGGTAGCTCGAAACGGTTCGATTTGACCCAAGAACAAATGGTTTGCTGTGAGACGAGAAAGCAGGTCTGTTTCCATTTCCATCACTGCCTGTTGCGGTGGAGATTCCATCGTTGCTTGGGGCTATAGAAGAAGAAGATACATGTGTATGTATAGGTGAAAAGGTATCTGGATAGATACAGATGAAAGTGGAGAAGGAACGAACGACAAAGTTGGGGCAAGAAAGGAAAGAGAAGAACGTTGAAAAGGGTTTATATAGTTAGTGACACCCAGTAGTAGTTTAGGCGAGTTTTGGTGATGGGTCTGTGGACGAAACAGTTTTTGTATGATTTCATGTTTTAAACTTGGAAACAGAAATTTTTTTAAATTGATTATCGGGTTTCATTTACTTCTTCTTTAAGTTTAAATCACTTTAAAAGTGATTATACTATTTAAAAAACTGATTCATTGTATCTTATTCGTAGTAAGAAACTAGTTTATAATCCGTGAAACACGGTTATAAAATTAATTAAATTTTTATATTAAAAAATCAAAATTATTAATTAATTATTTATTATTTAAAATATATTTTTTAGTTATATAAAATTATAATTGTTGATTTAAACAAATATGAGAAATTATATCACCTTATAATATATATTGATTTCATTTTATTTTTAACTTAATATTATTAATTTAATATAATTAGAATGAAAAATTTTAAAATTTAAAATTTAAAATTTAGAATCAATTATTAATTTAATGTAATTAAAGTGGAAATTTTAAAATTTAAAATTTAAAATTTAAAATTAATAACTTGACAAGTGGTATGATATGTTACATATAGTAATTAATGAGGAATTCTAATAGTATGACATTTGTCAATAGGAGAATAAACTTATTCATTTATTAGAATAGGAGGATGAGTTTTAAAACCGGACCCATTCGGAACCGGAACTAGTTTTCCTATATTATAATAACCGAAAACCAGACCGCCGATTCCAGTTCCGATCCCGATTTTCGATTATTTTTCAAACTAGAATCGGATGAAATGTTATAGATGATATGTTATCTTCTGGAGCTTGCAAATAAGTCAATATTTAACCAAACTATGACTTTTTACATTCTAAATTGAAATACAAATACTAAATTACATGATTGAAAAATAAATCAAGTAATTCCGACTTGAGAAAATGTCATTGTAGCTCATTAAACTTATGCCTTTTACTCGATTTGGTCACTAAAATATTTTTTTGCGCAATAGGTCATTCAACTTACAATTTACCTGCCTATTAAGTCATTTTCGTTAGTTTTTAACAGATTCCCGTTAAATCAGTTTTTCGAAATTACATTAATGGTCCCTATGTTTTCAAATTCTTTCGTATTTGGTATTAATCCAACCGCATACATGCTTCTTCATTTCAATTCCGGTGACCTCCATATTCTCCAATGACCCATAGATCTCCGACGTCATTTTGTGTTATTTAATAAAAATATGTTAGGTAGTTCTTAGGGTGTGAGTTTTATCTATTTCCTTTATTCACTAATATTTTGGATTTTTTGATTCATATCTCAGTCTTGTGGTTGTGAATATGTTTAATGCTCTTTAGAGATACATATATGTGTAGGATTTCACATTTTGCTAACACGATTCTAAGAGAAAAATCCTAGAGATACCTCATCCTCATTCTTTTTTATGCAACATTTAGATTATTAAAAAATTAGTGGTGACAAATGAACCAAACAACCATCATCAACATCAATGTAGATTTCTACCCTTTTTTTCCACTCCATTTTCCATATCATAATAACACATATCCTTACAGTATTATCAAGAAAAGCAAACGTAATTTGGCCATAAAAAGTACAATGGCTCTAGGAGCGTTATTTATTCAAAAGCTACCAACCTTTTAAAAAATATATATAAATATAATAATCTATCTATCTATATATCTATATATCTATATCTATATCTATATCTATATCATATCATATCATCATATCATACTATATTATAAAGGAAACATTTTTCATTTCACCACATTCTTTTGAAACTCACATGCATTTTTCATTTCACCACATTCATTTGTAATGGCGGATGCAAGACATTTTCGTAGGGGTGACATTAAAAAAAATTTCAAATAAATCTATATTAGTAGTGTCACTCGTGTTTTAAGCCGGTGCACCCAATAGAAAAAACATTAAAAAAATTTACCCTACGTGTCGCCGTCGGAGCAGTGGTCCAGGACCCCTGGGGCACCACTAAGGTCCGCCACTGTTCATTTGAAACTTCCATGACTTTTCAATTTCTTTCTAATAATAATTATAAGTTGGTTAACAAGGTTAAATAAATATCAAACTTAAAGTGTAATCATATATAAACTAAATTTCAATATTAAAATAATATCTTTACTTCTACTTATTAAGTGATGTTTTTTAATTCTTAACATATTAAACTTAATTTATTAGTTTTAATATATTTTTGGATGTAAACTATTATCATTTTAAAGATATAATTTTGGAACAATTTGTATAAAATATATAAATTATTAATTTGAATATAACATTACATGGTCAATTTAAATATAAATTTTAGTTTAACTTAAACAACCCAAAGAATATTTTGTAAATAGTTAAAAGTGATTAATTGTAGTGTTTTTCTAATCATGATTATAAGTTGGTTAATAAGGTTAAATAAATATCAAACCTAAATTGTAATCATAAATATACTAAGTTTCAATTTTAAAATAATATATTTACTTCTACTTATAAAGTTATATCTTTAACTTTTAACATATTATATGTAACGCCCCATTTCTGGTAAGTAATTTAAATAAAGTATTTTCCTTTCTTAAGAGGTACTCGACGAGTCAGTAGCCCAACTCGTCGAGTAGAGACGGGAATTGCACGCGTTTTTAGTTGGCAACTCGACGAGTCCATATTCCGGACTCGGCGAGTCCGCTGGTCTGGATGAAACCCTAAATACTAGGGTTTGTACCCTATTTAAACGTCATTATGGCCTCCCACCCCAGCCTCCAACACTTTAGAGCACTTCTCTGTAAAACCCTAGTCCCCATTGTTGAGCTTGAGTGTTTTGTGGTAGCTTGGGAGATGTAGAAGAGAAGGAAGGAAAAGAAGATCAATAGAAGAGAAAGGAGATCTTGAATCTAGCTTCCATCTGCTTCATATTCTAGTAATAAAGTTATTACCTTGCTTATTATTCCATTAAACCCTCTTTTATGCTTGTGTATGTCTCTTTTGGAGCTTTATATGATTTAAACTTGAGATTTGAGCTCTCCTTAGGATGGAGACCATAGATCTGGATGTTATTGAGTTCTAGGAACTCAATATATCTACCTTTATGCAAATATAGCCTTGTTCCAAACCCTAAGTGCTTAGTGTTGGGTGATTTTGGTATTCTAGCCCCATTCCCGTGTGCATGCACGTAAAGTTGGAAGCTTTACGTGTAAAACCGGCCCTAGAAGCCCAGATCTATGAATTAGATGCACTGAAATCGACTGGAATCGACTATATAGTAATGGCATGCAGGAGACTCGGCGAGTCCGTATTCCGGACTCGGCGAGTCCAAGGCAATCTTCTTGTCTCAAGAACAGACTCGACGAGTTGTTCATATAACTCGGCGAGTCACGGACAGACGTGTTCATGTGATGAAGGAGCACTCGACGAGTTGTTCATACAACTCGGCGAGTCAGATGAAGTTAGACTCAATGTTGGTATCGAAGAAGAACTCGTCGAGTCTTTGCCAAACTCGATGAGTAGAAGCGGGCAGAGGATTAGAAAGAATGATAGGGACTCGGCGAGTTGGCAGCCCAACTCGGCGAGTCCGGTCAACTGAAAGTTGACTTTGACCAGGAAGTTGACTTTGGCCAGGGGTAAAATGGTCATTTTACCCTAAAAACAGTTATCAGTATCTGATTTAGTGTTTTATGGCTCTCTAGTTGTGCTTCACTCAACATTCTTGCATCTTTTTCTAACTCTAAATCCTTTTCTAACATAGCCATTTTGAGTCTTTTGTTGTCTAGTCGTCCTCTTACATGAAACATCTCTTGGGACGCTATGTTCTTCTCATCTAAGGCTTTGTTGTAGTCTGTAAGGACGGCAACACATATGTCATTAAGATTGTCTATGAAGGGTTGACAGTCATGCATGTTGTAATTTAGAGTTTGAATCATGAGTTTTACCTGTTCGACGATGCTTAGAGTTCCATCTTTTTCCATTTAGCAGTAGTTCTTTTCCAACTTCGTAGACCCATCATCATCATCAGTTGCTAGCATGCAGATTTTGCCTTTTCCTTTGATATTGTTGATGGTTTCTTCTTCATCTCCGGATGACCAAACTTGATGGTCTCTTTTGACACGGGCCACGTATGCCCTAGCATTTTCCTTTTCCTCCAATTCTTGAGCCATTCTAAGGTATAATGCTCTGTCTTTCACCATATTTGCTTTGCAATCTTTTGCAAAATGATTCTCTTTTTTGCACTTGTGACATATTACAACATCATTTTTGTCTTCCGAGGGAGTACCAGAGTCAGAGGTTTGAATGGAATGCGGTGCCTCTTTAGGTTAATTATTTTGAGATTGAGGTGGTGGGTGAGAAATTTTGAGATAATGATAGTGATTATTTTGTGGGTTGAAGTTACGGTTGAAAGGAGGTTTGTTGAATTGTTGATTCTTACGAAAAGAGGGAGGTGGTACCCAGTTGAACTATTTACTAACAAGAGCAATACCTTCTGAAATTCTTCTTCATCATCATATTCTGAGTCAGCTTTGTACGACTATGGTGTAGTATCATACGAGGGAGAGTAAGATTGATTATGTGGAGCTTATGCTACAAGAGCAAGTGGTCCTCCGAAGTCAGCACAGTCTTTGAGTACGGTGGATTTTTGTGCTTGCAGTTCTCCGTAGAGCTTGTAGAGAGACAATGAATGAATCTTTCTATCCCCTTGGACTATCATCTTAGCAGTAGTCCAATGTCTTCCCAAACTGTTGAGAAATTGAAGGATTGTTTCATGATTACTCTGGATGGTGCCAGCATTAGATAACTTGGTAACTATTAGATTGAACCTTTTAAAAGAGTCTTCTAAACTTTCGCTAGTATGAGCTTTGAAGTTGTTGAATTCATTGAGTGTAGTTGTGAGCTTCTTATCTTGAGCTTGTTCTAAGCCTTCATACAAATTCTTGAGAACATCCCAGATCTCTTTTGTTGATTTACAATTTATGATAATGTCGAAGTTGTCAGGAGCAACTCCCCAAGAGATTTCATAAAAAGCAAAAACATCATTTTCCATTTTATCGAGATCATCTTTGGTGGGACGACTCATGACTGATTGTCCTCCTCCTAGTCTAGCTGTGGCGCCATCAGTTTGAACAAGTGTAAGAACAAGGACATGTAGTCCTTCTTCTACGGACCGTCATACATCTCTACCAAGTCTTCTTAAGTACCTTTCCATTCTATGAGACCAGTGATGGTATTCATTTGCCACCAATATTGGAGCTCGATTAGAACCACCAACACTGTTGGAAACATTCAGAGATAGCGCTTGTGCCATTTTTCTTTGTTTTTTTTTTTGTTTTTTTAAGAAGTGAGCTTCAGTGGTATAGAAGGCCCTTTGAAAATCAGAGTTTTGTTTTTCAAAAAGCAACCACTATGGCTATGATACCAATTGTTGAGAGAAAAACATGAGACACACTTGAACAAACGTTAGAACAAGTATAGTTGCGGAATAGTTAATTCTCAAAGGATCTAACAACTCAATGATAATAATAAGTTAGAGTTAGATGGTTAGAAAGTTAGTTGCGGAAATGTAAGGAAATATAAATGACAGCAGATGATATATCAATTATACACATAAGTTGATTCATAAGATGGAATGCATTCAGACCAAGTTAGTGAGTGAGATCAAGCTTAGTGATAAAGTCACGAATGACTTGCTCCGTAGAGAAATAATATTCAGTTATGTTCTAGAGTATTTTAAGAGTAAGGAGAGATATGAGGTACGTAATAGAGAGATGTAATTGATAGACTTGAAGATTGTTCAGATTCTTATTAACTGAGAAAGAATGAGCTCTATATATAGAGACTCAAGAATTACATTGGATCAAATCTCTAAGAGTAGCCATGCAAGGCATACTGCACAATAGAGAGTATTACAGAAAAGTAGATAAAGTTAAACTAAGTAAGACTGTGGTTGGATGATGACCTCGGATGAGGTTGCTAAGGAAGGCTTGACTGCGGAACCTTGAGGGTTGCGGTAGACGAAGTTCAAGAGGGTCACTTCTATGATTCAACAATACGAACCTCTATCATGACTGATATCTCAGTGTAGAATGCACTCATCCTCCCATCACAACTCTGTAAAATGCCCTCCTTGATTATACTGAAGATCACAGCAGTCTGGTCAATGATACTGCACGTACTCTCAAATGGAATGAACTCCCTCATCTGACCATCAAGGTGCCTGGCTCCAGAGTCCGAGCATGATTCCTTGCCGACAACAAAACTGTCATCTGGTCTACCACGTAGTGTCTCTATACTCCGTAATATACCATAACAGTCATCATAATACTCATCATAACTCGAGCGATCGCACATACTACAAGTTTCCTGGTTTCATCTCATCCTTCCTTGATTCGAGTACAGATCCTCTGCTTTCTGTAGTACGGGCCCATACTACCTTCCACATTTATCCGTACTTTCCTCAAGAACTGCCTTGACTCCACCAAGTCCCTTCTACTACTACTGCTGTTATCATGCTAATCTCATCCTAGGTTTGCCCTAGGGTATCCTCCAACTCACTCCGTCTTTAGTTGCTGAAAGACTTCCCAGTAATGTCAACCAGCTATCTTATGAACACAGCCACATGCAACAGAGATCAAATAATCATTTGAGTAAAAGGCTCATCACTAGAACGGTTAGACTCAAACGAGAGCTGCGTAATAGGTTCAAATCCATCACTTTGAGATTATCCAATCTGTTCCACATGTGACTTAGCATATTCACTTAATATCTAGTTCACATTACTAATAGTCCCGCAAAGCACAAAGCAAGCAGCATTCGAACAACGGGAAAACTAATCACATGATCCAATCAACTGTTCTATCCTCTATTCGGAATCTATACTAGCATGCAATTCATAAAGCTCATACACAAATATCAGGCATACCTAAACATGCTATATACCCCTGGCTGGTCAATTCTATCATGCAAGTCTACTAGCTCATAAAAGCATACAAAGGAATCTCTTCCTAGATCCTTAGTCCCAATTAGCATGCAATTCTCATAAATTTGGCACATATAATAGGCACATAAGGCATCCTTCCTAGATCCTTAGTCCTAATCTAGCATGTAGTTCTCATAAAGCTGGTACATGTATCATAACGTAAACTTGTATGTGTAATTTGGGAGTACTTACTTGAGCCCGGCTGATTGCATGCACCACACCCTTTTCTCTTTTCAAGATATTTTTCTCTTTCCAAAAATACTTTTCTTTTTCTCAAGTTCTTTTTATAAAAATGATTTTCTTTTGAGAATTTTCATACCAATTCCTTAGTTTGAGTTCAGACACACCTGAGAGTGTGCCCGAATCCCTCAACCAAGGCTCTGATACCAACTTGTAACATCCCAAAAACACAGTCTGAAAATTTCGTTTTAATTTAATAATAAAACCATAAATAACTTCTTCCCATAAAAATCATAAGTCATGTATCAAGTCTCATATCAAAGTGATAACATCCCAAGCGAAACAAGTGGTGTGTGCACTGCAATCTTCCCGAGCTCCTCTTTTGAAAACTGAAGTACCTGAAACCAAAACTGAAAACTGTAAGCACGAACCTTAGTGAGTCTCCCCATACTACCACATACCATACACATAATCACATAACTTGGGCCTAGCTCACTACATCGGGACCGCCCCAGCATCGGACCGTAATCCGGAACACATATAAACATATCAACAATGCATATAACATAACCACAAAATATAACTTTGGGACTACTCCCAACTGCATCGGGACGAATCCCGACATCGGACTCTTGTCCGGAATCGGGCTCACCCCGACATCCGACCGCGTTGGGCATCGGGCTCACCCCGACATCGGTTTTACCTCGACACATACACAACATAGCATATATCATAAACACATAACATAATCATATAAACTGCATCGGGCTTGCCCTGACATCAGACCGGAGCCCGGAACATTTAACATATAACATATGCACTAGCATACATCAGGCTTGCCCCGGAACACATAATACATGGCATAACAGCTAACATACATCGAGCTCGCCCCGGCATCGGGCTTACCCCGGAACACATAACACATAACACATATCATATCATATAACCTGCATGAATCGCAAAGACCTCATGCATAAATAACTACTTCTCGGGACAGCCCCAACATCAGACCAAAGTCCGAAAACATATAAACTGCATCGGGCTTATCCCGCCATACTACAACTACTTAAACGGGCCGACATTGTGGCCTTAGACACGTTCCTACTCGAAGAGGACTCACCTCACACTATTGTAGTCCTGCTGATAAGACCATAACTGTTGGATGACAGATTCCCTATTTCACGGCGGGGTGCGGAGGTCTAATAGCAATAGCAGTGGCACAGTGGCGGCAACTTCCATTTCCAATGGTGGTGGAGGTTACGAGGGCCTCATTATCGCAGACGATTCGCACAGCGACGCACACGGGTGGGTTTTCCCCCGGTTCTCAGTGGTCCTTTGATGCTCACATTGTCTCTGGCAGTCACGTATTGGTGGCACTCCGACGAGCAGCTTTGTCTGGTCGGAACAGCGGGTAAAGGTGTGACGGCTGAGAAGGCTCACGAGAGGTGATGGCAGCTGAACTTGCGCATGGCGGCTGGAGAAGATAGGTTTAGGGTTTTAGGATACGATATGGGGAAGGGATACGAGTATATCCCGTGTCTCATTTCAAACATTTGCCCATTATGCCAATATTAGTCCCTCCACCCATAATTTATTTCAATTTAAATCCCAACTTACACTTTAATCCTTGCCTCCATAAATCTTTTCAACTTTAATCCATTATTTACTATTCAGCCCCTCTCTTCATGATTTTATTTCAATTAAATCCAATATTTATCAAACGCACCCTGACTTCTGAAATCTTTTTTAAATTAACTCTAGAACTTGCACTTTTAACCCCCAACTTCTAAAATTGTAACAATTAACCCCCAGGACCAACACTTAGCTATATAATCTATTGATTTTAGGGCTACTATACACTCATCAATTTATTTATTTATTTAATAAATGGGGTGTTACACCCTAGCCAAAATTCTACTCTCCTTATTCTTTGCTTGTGGTGTTTGTGACTCTATTATAGGTGCAACGCTTGAGGCACTGAGCTCTTGAAGGTCAAGATCAAGGAAATGGTTGCTTGTTACTACTAGTTAACAAGAAATGTATTCTTCTAATCCTATTTTATTCATTAAATCCGAAAATTGTATGCTAGTTTATGGTTCTTGCTTTGGAAAATTGATTTGCATGTATAACTTGAGAAAAACCTAGATCCAAAGCAATTAGGGTTGCATGTGCACCATAGGAATGTTGTAATGCTCAAAATCCATCAATATCAACATCATATTTTGTAGAATGCTACATAGTTCGTAATTTATATTCATTCTCATGAAATTAATTGCACTTGTAATACACATTTTGTTTTTATTTATTTTTTTTTCACTCTCAAGAGAATTTCATATTTGAACTTGTATTTTATGGCCATTCTTGTGAGAATGACGTATTTGTAGTTGTTATTTATTTTCATTCTGACGAGAATGTTATATTTTCCATTTGTAATTTATTTATTCTTTTTCTCTTTCATTGTATCATTCTCATAAGAATAGTGGTCCAGTGGTTCCAAAACATTTATCAGCAAACACATTTTAAGGAGTTTAATCTAATAAAGAAAAAGAATGATAAAAATGATGGGTTTTGAGGACTACAACATTCCTATGGTGTACATGCAACCCTAATGCTTCGGATCTATGTTTTTCTCAAGTTATACATTCAAATCAAATTATCCAAAGCATGAACCCTAACTAGCATACAATTTTTGGAATTGGTAACACAAAACAAAGTTAGAAGAATACCTCTTACTTGTACTTTGTAGATCTTGACCTTCAAGAGCTTAGTGCCTCAAATGTTGCACCTCAAATGGATTACAAACACCAAGTAGCAAAGTGGAATAATATGAGAGAGGTTAGGAGGTTCCAAAAATCAACTAGGGTATTCTCTTGGAAGCAAGTGGCCAATCTTGGGAGCACTAGGGGTTCCTTACATAGCTGAGCAATTACTGAAACCCTGATTCTCTGCTTAGGGCTTAAGCAATCCAACGGATCCTTCCCGGAGCCCCTAATGAACAAAATCTATGTGGACTTCCTTATAGAATTCGTCCATCCCTTCCTTAGGGATCCACAAGCCCAACTTTGCAATTATCTTATAATTACAATATCAGTCCCCTTTATTCAATTAGTCTCTTTTGATCACCAAATTAATTTCTAATCAATGTAATTATATATATATATATATATATATATATATATATGTATATATATATATATATATATTAAAGTTGTCTTAAAAGTGTTGCGTCAAAATATGGTTTATACTTTGCTTTTCTGGGCAATTATATTTTTCTGTAATATTTTTGGAGTTTACGGTCATGTTTACGATTGAGTTTACGGCCGTAAACCCATTTCCGGCCCATGTTATCCGACCCATGTTCCCTAGTATATATAAAGATGTTAGGGTGATGAGTAGAGATTGATGAACAGAAGAGAGTTTACGGCCAGAGAGAAGTTTTGTGTGTGTGAATCTTTTGTATCTGGAACTTTAATTCTAATCAATTCGTATAGAGATTCATATTATTCTTCTTCTATTCTCTTCTATTTGATCTAACATCATCCGTTTGATTGGGATTCCGCACCATCAAACGGATCTGATTGATACACAGGCAGATCAGGGACTTACAATTGGTATCAGAGCCAAGTTGTATCAGTCAACTTTGTCAGATTTGGAGCCTTATTTGATCTTATTTTCGAAATATTCTTGCGTTTTTGGATAGATCTCTGAAAAATAAGGGGGGTTTGTTCTTCGTGTTTTTCATAAAAAAGGGTTTTTGATCGAGTTTTAGAGCTTCAAAGTCGAAAAATCGATGTTTTTAGTCGGAGTTTGCGGCCGGCGGCTAGGGTTTCGGAGTTCACGGTCGGAAACTGTTCACTGTAGCCGGAGGATTGCGGCCGGTGTTTGCTGTCCGAGGAGTTCACAGCCTCGGTTTGCAGCCTCGGATTCTACGACCTCGCAAGAAGCAGCCTCGCTCAGCAGCGTCGTCCTCGCATAGCTCCTCAGCCTCGCAACTAGCTTCGCTTCGCATTTAAAAAAAATACGTAACGAGTTTGGGGACTGCCGAGAATCGAACTCGAGACCTCCCATTCTTCAACCAGCGCCTTAACCAACTCCTCTAGCATCACCTTTTTTCACTTCCTCTGCATTGTTTACTCAAAAACACTCCTTTTCGGTTCCAAGTTTCGCAAAATTGTCATTTTTAGCCCAAAAATTAAATTTCTTTTATTTTTAAATTCCTTTTTCATCAATAATAATAATAATAATAATAATAATAATAATAATAATAATAAATTAAATTAAAATTAATAAATAAAATTCTATTTTAATTTTTGACTTTTATTTTTTAACTTTTGACCTTAAATTTTGACTTTGACTTCCAAGTTTGACCTTTGAATTTAAACTTTAACTTTTTCGTTTAACTTTTAAATTTTCAAATTTAGTTTTTCGGTTTGACTTTTAAGTTTGACTTTTTCAAGTTTGACTTTTGAGTTTAACTTTTTAAATTTGACTTTTAAGGTTGACTTTTGAGGTTTATAATCAAAGGGTTTGACTTTTAAGTTTTATTTTAGCTTCTAGTTGTGCTTTTAATTGATTTTAAGGTCTACGAGGGAGTTGAAAACATGAAAGAGAGTCGTCAGGATATGTTAAGACAAAATTTCAACATTTTTTATTATATCCCTGGAGAAACCCTCAAAACTCAGTTGCATCGATTTATTACACTTACTACTGAGATGAATATAACTGGGATCTTCTTGTCCAAATCTGAGATAAACAAAAAGCTATTGAATTCACTTTCGAAATCGTGGGATATGAACGTGGCTATCATCAAGAAGACAAAGGTCTCAATCATCTTAGTCTTGCTGATGTAATTGTAGAACTTGATGCTTTGAAGTGTAGAAAAACAATGAGTTCTGAAAACATTCCGATCACTGAAGTTACATGTACTCCAGCTTGTGAAGCTACGATTAAATTTCTTCGAGAACAAATTGATCTATTAAAAAGAGAAGTTGAGGACCTGAGATATGAAGGATATCAACTCAGGAAAGGACAGAAACCCTGAAGGTTGAATTAGAAGCAAAAACCAAGGACTTTAGGAAGCTTCAGGAAGAGTATAGCAACAAGTGTGAAAATTATGACTATATTAAGAGACAACTTGCTGCTGTAACTGAAGAACTTGACACATTGAAAGTTAAGTGTGGAAAAACAGATGTCAGTTTCAAAAATTATACTACGTCAAGTCAGACAGTCGAGTCCTTATTTGAAACTCAATTAAAATTTAAAGATAATCAAAACAAGGGTATGGGGTATGATAGTGTTCCCCCACCTTTCAATCATAACTACACATCCATCCCTATGACACAGGAAGAAATTGACAGGGAGGCACATCTTCGATATGGCAAACCAACTGGATTTGTGCCAGGAGGTATTCAAGTTGAAAATACTAATGCTTCTACTTTATGTGCAGGTAAAGTAGCAGAAGATGAGAACAAGGAGAACACTACTGAACAAACCAATGAATCCTTGAACTCAGAATCTGTTGCTTCGAATTTTGTTACTCCTAACAAACCTGCCGTTGAGAAATACAGGCCACCAATTCCAGTGAAGCAGAGTGTCTGTTGTAACTGTGAGTGTAGGAAAAGCAAGAGACAAGGCATGGACACGCCACCGGGGGCAGGAAGAAACAACTTCAAAGTGAAGAAAAAGACATGTTTTCACTGTGGAACACCTGGACACATTGCCAGAAATTGTCCTAATCGTGCATACGTTCCCTACAACGCACAAGGATGGAAAAACACCCCAAGTGGGAGATACTTCAAAAGAAACCCTTCCAGGTCACTTTCAGACAATGGTGACTGGAACGTGCAGAAGGCCAAGAATCAAACCCACAAGGCCAAACATCCGAATCCCAAGGGCAAGAAGGAAATGTCAGCCAACAAGCCCAATCCAAGAGATGATCCAGTAAAACAAAGACCGGTTAGGTCAAAGTCATCTCAACGGCCGACATCAAGATCAAAAGCAAGCACTGAGCCATCCATCAGATCGAAAAAGAAATGGGTTAAACCCAACTACAAATGGGTTCCGAAGGCTCAATCTCCCAAATCTTCTAACGATTCTAATATTTCTATATCTTCTGTTTGTGATAAACATGACATGTCATGGGAGAAAGTACCTTGCGTTGATGACAAAGGTCGACCTAGTTTCAAAATGGACTGGGTTCCAAAGACCAACTAATCCCGCTTTGTGTTGGAGCAGCTATGGAGGCACATCATCATACTTCGGTTTGTTGGTAGTGGCTACTCCTGGCATATGATTGGGGAAATCTCTCAACTGTACAACATTCAGACCTTTGTTGAGAGTATGTGTCCTTTTGCGGGAAAGGAAGAAAGGAAGGGGTCACTCATGGGGTTAGTGCTTAATGACATGAAGAATTTTCGGATCTGTTCTGAGATTATGCGTGCTGTTCTCAGACCTTTTGGATGCAAATTCAATCGGTGACTTACGGTTTGAGTTTTCTTCTCTATACTACGAAGTTTTTTTTCTCAAGTTGATTCGCTTCAAAGACTAATTTTTGTTTTAGGATAGTTTAAATTTGCGCATTTACTTTCGTTTCTCTCCTATGCACAAATTTAGGGGGAGAAATAAAAACAAAACAAAAATTAGAAAAATTAAAAAAAAAAAATCCAAAAACATTAGAAAATCATATAATCAAAAATATGGTGTTAATGGAATGTGCTTGAAGGAGATGTTTTGGGAAATGAAATTAGCAAGTGATAACGGGCAATCTGAATCGGCATAACGTACCTAAGTTGAATTGTCTACGCTCTGTGTTCAATGCACTGGTAGGCACGGAATATTTTAAATGGACTTGATTAGGGAAAGTTGAACCTAATGAATTTAAGGACCTGACAAACTTTGACCTAGTTAGATCCGTTTAACCTGATTTCACGACGCTCGGATAGGTTGAGCAGGGAGATATACATGGGAATCTACCAGTCACATTAAATAACTTGTATCTAGAACTGTGGATTCACTTTTCCTCGATGTGCGGATTTTATCCTTAATTCCGGTTGGATGGGGCGACTGGTAAATTCCGATAAATTAGGTCTGTAGAAAATCGTTTTCTTTCTTTCTGTCTGTTAGTCATATGTTGTCTCCTTTGCGTGACTTCCAATCCGACCTAGTACACAACATATGCAACTCTATTTCTCTGCAGGCTATATATATGGAAGTCCTCTCATCTGTTAGCCATATGTTGTCTCTTTTGCGTGACTTCTAATCCGACCTGGTACACAACATATGCAACCTTCTACTTCTCAACCCCTCTGAAGTAATAAGTAATAGAATTCTGAATTTATCCTCTCTCTGAATGGTTGTCTGCTCACCCAGTGTAAGGAGTACTCTGGAAGTTTTTGATGGCTGGGGCATATCAGGAAGCGGGAAACATGTTCTAGTACACTTAAAATTGAACACATACAAATTGTCTGTAGATCTCGCTGCTCGATTTAGGTGGACAACAATATCCCTGGTTGTAGTCAGTTAAATGGTCTTAAGAAAAAATTATTCAAGGATTAGAGCCAATCATGATGATAAAGTTACAATTAAGGTATATGCATGTATCATGTCATTGGTAAATTATCCAAAATTGTCACAAATTTATCGTGTTTAAGTGGACCACAATACTTGCAATCGATCATACGAAGATGTGAAGATAAGGGTACCGATAAGTGGAATTAGGGGTGTTCAAAAATATCTGTATCCGAAATTCCGATCCGAAATTCCGAAATTCCGAATCCGAATTATCCGAAAAATCGGATATCCGAAATTTCGGATATCCGAAATTTCGGATATCCGAAATTTCGGATATCCAAATTTTCGGAATCGGAATTGGATAATGCTTTTCAGATTTTTCGGATAATTCGGATATCCGATATCCGAAAATTTTGGTTTTATTTTATACATTATTTGTTATTTTAGTCGCATATGTCTTATGATATAAATTTTAGTAACTAAAACATATTTATAACACCCTTAATTAAATACCTATATTACTTCATATGCCTTTCTAATTTAAAAATATGTATTTTTAACTTAAAAACTTCATATGTTTTTCAAATTTTAACAAAATTTCAATTTTTCGGATATCCGATTTGGTATCTGATTCCGTATCCGAAATTTCGGATATCCGAAATTTCGGATACTGAATCGGATACCAAAAATCAACTATCCTAAATTTCGGATATCCGAAATTCGGATATCCGAATTTTCGGATATCCGGTTATGAACACCCGTAAGTGGAATAAGGTTGTCCAACAACTATCCGGTTATGAACACCCCTAAGTGGAATAAGGTTGTCCAACAAATTTGATCTCAAATCACTCTTAAAGTTAGCTATTATTTTTGTTTTTGTTAAGTTTGTTCATAGTGTTCTTCTAATTTAAATAAAAAGGGAGAATTAAAAATAATAAAAAAAAAACAAACAAAAATAAAAAAAATTCAAAATCAAAAAATAGTTTTATTTTTGTTTTACTTTTTGTTCTAATTTTTCTTTTAGTTTTATTTTGTCTTGAAAAGTGATTTAAGGTGAAGATGAAACTCATGGAGTTTGTGTTGAAGATTTTTGAGCCAAGGCTTCGTCCGTGAGCATCGAAGAATTCTCATTCGAAAGAGCAAGAAATGAAGATTATTCTTTCGACATTCAATCTTTTAACCCCAGAAGCAAAGTGAAGCAAAAATTGAAGATTATGTGACGGATTGCATTGAAGTCTCCTCAATCATTCTGCTGCTATCGTTGTACCTGCTGAAGTGATCCAGAAGATTTGTTCTCTCTGATGTTCTCTTTGAAGATTCTCAAGCTGAAAGCGCTATCTTTCAAGAATCTTTTCAAGTAGCCTCCTCACGCAACGTGCGTTCAATGCCAAATCTTGAAGTAGGGATGAGCAAAAGAACCGAACCGGACCGGGGAACCGGCTTCGGCAAAAATGAAGAACCGAACCGGCCCGACGGTTCTACCGGTTCCGGTTCCGGGTCCGGTTTTTGCCGGGTTTTCGAGTTTGGAACCGGCTAAATTTTGATGTACCCAACGACTAAATTACTTTGCGTTTTATTGGTTTTTCGGGTCCGATTTTTGCCGGTTTTTCGAGTAATTTCAACGACTAATTTACTTTGCGTTTTATTGGTTTTTTATGAAGAAGTGGATGTTTAAATACTAGTAAATAATCAACATTTTAATAATAAACATTTTAATAAACGATTCAACATTCAAGCAAATTAACCATGGGTCTTTTATTTAAATTATTACAAGCAAATTAAACATGGATGTCGTCAAAGTTATGTTATTAAGTATCCAACATTCAAACATTCAACATTCAAAATACACTTTCGACATTCAAAATATACTTCCAAGTTTCACCAACAAAAAAACAAAGTCTAATATGTGGATTCCAACATTTCTTTGACATTTTGACTAATTCTCCGATCTCTTCCCCGTTAGCTTCAAGTTGTGTATAGCATCCACAATGTCTATATATAATACAAAAGAAAAATGTTATTACTTACTAAAATGTAACAAATACTAATAAGAAGTTAAAAATAAGATGTAACAAGTATTAGTGTATTACCGATAGCGAGGTCATCGTCAGCTAACACATCTTGCACTTCGTCGTAGTCATATATAGGCAAGCTACTCTTTCTTAGCCAATCTTGAGTGCATATCAATGCCTCCACAATCACAACGGACAAATTAGTACGGTAGTCAGTAATTACTCGACGACCATTACTGAATGTGGATTCGGATGCTACGGTGGAAATTTGCATCCCCAAAATATCTATTAATAAACAAATTAGTGTATAATACACGACACAAAATTATAAATTAAAATTTTAAATTAGAGTAAAAGAAGGTCGATACCTCTTGCCATTCGAGCAACGATCGAGAACCGCACCGCATTATTTTTCCACCATGTGAGGATATCATATCCTTTGTCAAATCCGATTGGGTCCTCGTTTAAGTATCGTTGCAATTGACTTTCTGACGAAGTCGAGTGGAAACTTCCCGAAGTCATATAGCTTCCAAAGAATTCGTTTTCGTCATCAAAATTAACAACTTCTTCGGGAGTTTCTTGTTGAGACGATGAGGTCATGTTTGACCTTTCCAAGTATGTCTTGAAAAACTTGTCCAATTTGCATTCGATATCAATAACCTTTGCACGTGCTTTGGATTCTATCTCATCAGCGGACATCTTTTTATTTTTGTTCTTGGCTTTAAGCATTTGGGTAAAAACAACTTTCATAAACTTTGACTTGCATTGAGGATCTAACAATGTCGCAAAGAAGACATAATCACTTATAGTATCATAGTTACCCCAATATTTGTCATATTTATCTTTCATATCCGGTACCATAAACATAAAATCCGGGTGGGTTTCATGTTTCCTAAGATGTTGCTCTATATCTAGGATCTCCCGGGTATACGTATGGAAGATAGGCTTTGTTGAACACAAAACTTTTTTAGTTTTCTTCTTAAACTTCTCAAGGAACTCCATCATCTTTTTAATCATCTCAAAATCTGAATGTGATGGTACCCTTCCCACAGTTTTCTGAAACATTGGATCTACAAAAAAAAAAACAACAAAATCAGATTACGTTTTATTGTTGTTAGAAAAAAAAATCAGATTTGACACCCTTCCTTGCGGGGCTTGTAACTCATTCAATTTTTAACCAAATCAAGCATTTTTAGAGTCTAAATTCAACTACAAATCATAATCTACATGTAGGAAAAAGATTCAGGTCAAAACAAGTTAAATTGAATGAGTTATGCACACTTGAACAACAAAATCACATCACGTTTTATTGTTGTTAGAAAAAAAAAATTCAGATTTGACACCCTTCCTTGCGGGGCTTGTAACTCATTCAATTTTTAACCAAATCAAGCGTTTTTATAGTCTAAATTCAACTACAAATCCTAATCTACATGTAGGAAAAAGATTCAGGTCAAAACAAGTTAAATTGAATGAGTTATGCACATTTGAACAACAAAATCACATCATGTTTTATTGTTGTTACAAAAAAAAAAATCAGATTTGACACACTTCCTTGCGGGGCTTGTAACTCATTCAATTTTTAACCAAATCAAGCGTTTTTATAGTGTAAACTCAACTACAAATCCTAATCTACATGTAGGAAAAAGATTCAGGTCAAAACAAGTTAAATTGAACTAGTTATGCACAATTTAATATTTGGACTGATCGCTAAGGAAATAAATATTGCTAATTTTAGTGCTGAAATATATTTGATTAATTGATTTTATTTACCTTGATGGCTATATTCGAGAAATGAGTCTTTCACATCGTACGCTGATCTTAGCAATTCAAAGGTAGAGTTCCACCTTGTTGGAGTTTCACCACACAAAAACCTTTGACTTTCTACAGCCGCATCCTTCATGGCTTGTTTAAACGTCTTGATCCGTTGCGGGGAGGCTCTAATGTATTTCACCGCATCTTGTAGGTTTTTTACTTGATAAACTTCGTGTTTTAACCCCATTTTCACAACTAGGTTTATGATATGAGCCATACACCTAATGTGAAAATGTTTGCCATTCTCGTAAATACCCGGTAGTTCTTTCACAATGATGTTGATTGCCGCGTCATTTGTCTTGGCATTATCAACGGTCATCGTCATGACATTCTTCATCCCCCACTCGTTTATGCAAATTAGCAACTCCCGGGCCATGTCTTCAGCTTTGTGAGTATCAACCTCTCTAAAGTTGACTACCCTTTTGTGCATGACAAAATCTTCGGTAATGAAGTGGGCTGTGACAACCATATAATTTATCTTTTGACACGAGGATGTCCACGTGTCGGTTGTCAAGTGGATGGCTGTTTTGGGGTTGCTCAAATGTTTGTACAACTTCTGCCTCTCCATTAAATAGAATGACACAACATCACGAGAAATTTTATGCCTTGAAGGCAATTTCACCCTACCATTGAGGGCGTTTACAAATTCTATGAATGCCTCGTTTTCAATGAATTTAAATGGTAGTTCCCCGATGGTGAAAAGTCCTAGCAAGGCAAGTTGGATCCTAGTATCATCATGTTTCCATGTGTATACATGACCCTCACCATTAGGAGCTTTCGTAAATGACAACTTTTGTTTTTTGTCATCAACTTGTTTCGGTATGTTGTCTGGATTTAACTTGCACCCATTAAAATGCTTGTTTATTGAAGTTGTACCATTACGGTTTGGATCTGCGGCTAGTAAATGTAAACAATAATTACATTCGGCCCACTTTCTTTCAATTCCATCATCCTCCTTTATCCATTCGACCTCGAAGTATTTCCAAACAGGAGCGGTACAATTATCTCTACCCTCACCTCGTCTGGTTGGGTTAATTCGGTCCCTTAACTCCTTTTGAGTCTTTTTTTTGTTTTTGGGTTTTGTTTTTATTGGGTATTTTTCTTGTGTTCGTTTTTGTGGTGGTGGTGGTGGTTTTTTTGTTTGTGTTGGTTTTTTTGGTTGTCTTTGTTTTTGTGTGGTTGCAAATTTTCGTTTTTTTGAAGGTTGTTGTTCTTGTGGCTCCTCTTCTTGGTTTGATTCATCACTTGGTATAACATTCCATGCCGGTGTTTCTTCTATATAATCTTCTTCTGAATCTTCTCCATAATCCTATATTCACAAAATAAAACATATAATAAGTCATATTACGTTTAAATGCTGAAAAATAAATATAAAAAAATCAGATTTGACACCCTTCCTTGCGGGGCTTGTAAATCATTCAATTTTTAACCAAATCAAGTGTTTTTATAGTCTAAATTCAACTACAAATCCTAATCTACATGTAGGAAAAAGATTCAGGTCAAAAAAAGTTAAATTGAATGAGTTATGTGTATTTGAACAACAAAATCACATCACGTTTTATTGCTGTTAGAAAAAAAAAATTCAGATTTGACACCCTTCCTTGCGTGGGTTGTAACTCATTCAATTTTTAACCAAATCAAGTGTTTTTATAGTCTAAATTCAACTACAAATACTAATCTACATGTAGGAAAAAGATTCAGGTCAAAACAAGTTAAATTGAATGAGTTATGCACATTTGAACAACAAAATCACATCACGTTTTATTGCTGTTACAAAAAAAAAAAAAATCAGATTTGACACCCTTCCTTGCGGGGCTTGTAACTCATTCAATTTTAACCAAATCAAGCTTTTTTATAGTGTAAACTCAACTACAAATCCTAATCTACATGTAGGAAAAAGATTCAGGTCAAAACAAGTTAAATTGAACTAGTTATGCACAATTTAATATTTGGACAGATTGCTAAAGAAATAAATATTGCTAATGAGCTAAATATTAATCTTACTTGGTCATCAAAGTCTTTTCCAATCCAATTATCCGGATTACCATCTTCAATATTGGCATCATGAGCATCCGAGTTTCGGTATCTTGATGATGGTACATTTGGTAGCCCATCCAAATCCTACAATGTCAATTTTACACATTAATTATATAACAAAAGTACTATACAAATTCGTAGTTTTGACAATCTTACATAATTACATTCATACTATAAACAATAAACTAATCTAACAAAAATCTTGCATGTATGTCTACAAAGTACATTGTTAAATGGAGCTTAAAACATGAAACATATATTATATATACAACCTTTCATCCGCAAAGGAGTACTCCACTATGAGACTATGATCAAGAATCAAGATCTTTTAATTAAGTAGGGATAACAATGCATATATTTGGAATGGAGACAACAAAACCAAAGAAAAAAAACTTGCATGCATGCCATTATTTGGTGAATCATTGAAGCATTGAAGCTAATATTGAAGTATATAATCTTAAAACATGAAATATAAATATATGCTCTTACTTGATCTTCATGAACATCCATAGTTTGAATCATTGAAGCAATTGAAGATGAAAATCAATGAATGATGATAAAGAATTGAAGATCAATTGAAACTTGGAGATGGAAACTTGTAATCGATGGAAACTTGGAGATGAAGAATTGAATGATGATGAAGTGATGCTGATTGCCGATTGCTGAAGAGAGTAGGGTTCGATCGTGAACTTGGAGTTAGGATCGTGGCAGCTGGCAGGAAATGGGATCGTGGCCGTGACTCACAAGAAGTCAAAAACGATTGTGTGTTTTTTTTTGTTATGAGACCGATTGCGATTTGAGACTAGATGGGAAGAAGAAGTTTTTTTTGTGTGTATCGCAAGCAGGAGGTGCCGAGGTGGGATCGATCGTGAACATCATTACCGCATTACGTGACATGGTTTTCTAGCCGGGCCGGTTCCCGGTTTTGGGCCGGTTCCAATAGCCGGTTCTTTCCGGGTCCCGGTTCCAAATAATCACGAATTTATAGTATAGGTCTCGGCCCGACCGGTTCCATCGGGTGCCGGTTCTGGTTCCGGGACCGGTTCCGGCCGGTTCCCCAGTCCTTTTACTCATCCCTATCTTGAAGAATTGCCCAAGTGCTCAAGATGAAGTCATTCATTGAAAATAAATGCTAAAGCCAAGCTTCTAATGAAGATTAACAAGAAAAACCAGCTACTTTTTAGGGGGAACTTGTTGGGTCATTAAGAAAAGAAAGCTATAAACCAAGGGGGAGATTGTTGGGTCAAAATATGGTTTATATTTTGTTTTTCTGGGCAATTATATTTTTCTGTAATATTTTTGGAGTTTACGGTCATGTTTACGGTTGAGTTTATGGCCTTACACCCATTTACGGCCCATGTTATCCGGCCCATGTTCCCTAGTATATATATAGGTGTTAGGGTGAGGAGTAGAGATTGATGAACAGAAGAGAGTTTACGGCCTGAGAGAAGTTTTGTGTGTGTGAATCTTTTGTATCTGGAACTTTAATTCTAATCAATTCGTACAGAGATTCATCTTATTCTTCTTTTCCTTCTCTTCTATTTGATCTGACATCATCCGTTTGATTGGGATTCCGCACCATCAAACGGATCTGATTGATACACAGGCAGATTAGGGACTTACAAAAAGATGAATAGTAAATTTCTATTTTTTTTTGGCAAAATGGCCCTTTAATTGTGGCCAACGAATTTTTATGTTGGAAACTAATACTATTGGGATTTTTTTGTACATTTTGTTATAATCTACACACGATTTTCTCATCCTGCATGGTGCTTACTGTTTTCCATGTATATCCATTATGCCTCGCTATATCCGGTCGTTGTCCCCGATTATTGGCTTCCGTCTCTGCTTCTCATTTCAGGTAAGGGCTCCTTCTGCTTATTTACTTTTGGTTTGTTTGTTCTTCTTTTTGTTATTGTATTTGGGTTTTTTTGCTTTTCTTTTCTGGATATGGGTCCTCGCAAGAATCGTCGTTGCGGTGATGTTGCTTCCTCTTCCAGTTTGCCTTCTGTTACTGACGGTAGAAATGTTCGTCGTCGATTGTATCGATGGATAGATAGTTTACGTGCTCTCCCTGAATATGTAGACTGTGGTGACTGTGATGCAGTGTGCGATTATTGTGGTGCCTTTTTTTTTGCTTAAAGAAAGACATTTAAAAATGTCTACTCCTCAGCATCTGAGATATCATCGTTGTTGTAGAAGTGGTTCGGTTGTTCTTCCCTATCCTTCTAGAATGTCTGATGAATTTATGGCCCTTTTTACTAACGACCATTTTTTATGGGACATTAGAGCTTATATTAGTATGTTCTCTATGACATCTTTTGGAGCAGATGTTGATGATGATGTCAATGATAGTCGAGGGCCTTTTGTGTTTAAGATTTCAGGACAAATTAGTCATAAAATTGGTTCCCTGTATCCAGACCCTCAGAAAGGACCACAGTTTCTTTATCTTTACTTATTTGACACAGAAAATGAGGTTGATAACAGGTTGAGGGTTTTTGATGGTCCAAGGAAACCAAATTTGGATGCGAGTATAGTGTTGTTTCTGGTTTCGTTTTTTTCTTAGAGCAATGAATATGTATGAACATTCAAGACTGCAAAAGATATTGCAGAGCAACAAAATATAAGTTGTTATTCCGTTTGTTTTTTCAGCAATGTTCCGGATCGCAGATATGATCTCCCTTCACCGGGATCATTAGGTTGCATTGTTAGTGGTGATGACAGTAATTGCACTGCCTATGATATTGTAGTCCATTCTAATTCTGGTCGTCCACAACGTATTAGCAAGCTTCATCCATGTTACATGGCCTTGTAATATCCAATTTTGTTTCCATATGGTGAAGATGGTTGGTCTCCACGGTTGAAATTGAGAAATGAAATTGGTGTCAATGCTCGGAACCTCACAGTTAACATGTACTATGCATATCACATCCATGCTCGACATGGAATATGGTCTCCAATTTTAAGTGCCCCTCGTCTGTTTCAACAGTATCTCGTGGATGCAGATACTTGTATTGAGGCTGCACGGTTGGACTACATTTCTAAACATCAGGACAGTCTTCGTTCTAAGTATGTTAGTGGGCTATATGATGCGCTTTCAAAGGGGAACAGGGAAGGTCGGTTTGTAGGAAAACGAGTTTTTTTGCCAACCTCTTTTACAGGAGGTACCCGGTACATGTATAGTCACTATCAGGACGCACTGGCCATATGTAGAGTTTATGGTAACCTACAATATTTCATAACTTTCATATGCAATGTAAAATGGCCCGAGATAAGACGATACATGGATAGATATCACGAGAAGGATCCAAATAGTAGGGCATATATCATTGCAAGGGTTTTTAAAGTGAAGGTTCATGCTTTTGTGGACTTCTTGAAACGAGACAAGACTTTTGGTGATGTTGATGCATGTATGTTATTTCCTTTATCTATGACTTGAAATCTATTCTTAGTTGAGATTATTTTTTATTGAGATATCTTATCAGCTGTTCAATTTTCATGATTATTTTACTTTTTCCTTACTCTTTTATTGTGACATGTAAATGAGACGAATATAATTTTATGCCACTGTTGTGTTATCGGAAATTGTTAGGTTGAAATTTTATTAGCTATAAAAAGATTATGCAGGGGCGTTTTAGTCCAAAACTGTTAAGATGTTTTTTTAAATTATAAAAGTAGCATGTTGAGGCAATTTGGTACAAAGTTCTTAAAATCAATTTTTTTAAGAAGGGTATGTAGGGGCATTTTCGTCCAAAAATCTTAAAATCTATATTTGTAACTATATAGACGCTATGCAGGGCCAGTTTGGTAAAAAAATGTTTGGATAAAAATTTTGTAGTTATAAAATTAGTATCTACAGGCATTTTAATCAATCATTTTTGTAGGCAGTTCTGTAACTATAAAAACAATGTGCAACATAAAAAACACACATGTTAAAAATAATTGGAATGAAGATACATGAGTATATCGTCTTTCATCTACAACTACCTGTTTTCTTGCATTATCATCTGTTTTCATTTCAATGGTTTACCATCTTTATATGTTTTTTTTTCTTTTTAGTATTTAAATGGTTTGTATACATATGTCATGTAACAATGTGATAATTGTATCCTTTGCATTTGTATTCAATTAGATTCCCTTATCCTCATTTATTTTTAAATTGAACGGTTTACAAATACATGTTCTTTTTTCTTAAAGTGGATAAGTAGTTTGTATTTTCATGTCATCTCAGATTCTTACAATTCTGTTTTTCCATCCATATTAAATTACATTATTTTATTCTTATCTTCCATGTTCCTGTATTACATACATCCTAAATTTGACGTACATATCACTACCATAAAACAAAGTGCATTTTTTTAATTTAACAAGTATAATTATGTTGATAGATTTGTATACGATTGAGTTTCAAAAGAGAGGTCTTCCACATTGTCATACGTTGTTATGGGTAAATAGTTCATCTAAAATACGGCATGCTGAAGATGTAGATAGATATATAACAGTTGAATTGCCAGATCCGGTTGCGGAGCCTGCATTGTATAGAACAATTACTGCATGCATGATTCATGGTCCATGTGGTCCACTAAATGAAAAAGCTCCATGTATGAAGGATGGCAAATGTAAGAAACATTTTCCAAAGCCATTTCTCGAATCTACATTCTTTGATAGTGATGGTTATGTGTGTTACAAGCGCTCTTCAGCAGCAAAACACATAACACCACGTGGGATTCCCATAGATAATGTGTAACGCCCCAATCCTCAGGTATTAATTAATTAAGAATTTCTAGATAAAGCTCTACTCGACGAGTTGGTCGACCTACTCGTCGAGTAGCAGCGGGGTGAGAACGCGTGTTTAGTAACCTACTCGGCGAGTCCACTATTGGGAATCGACGAGTAGGATCTGGCAGATGAAACCCTAAATCCCGGGGTTTGTACTCCTATTTAAAGGAGCCTCAGCCTCCTTTGGGACTCCTTACAGTCTTTGAGAGCCCTTGAAACCCTAATTCGTGTGTGTGTGCCTTGGTGTGGGTTTGAAGCTTAGAAAAGAGGATCTTGGAGGAAGGAAGCTAAGAGTGCAAAGGAAATTGAAGCAAGAAAGGAGTGGGAAGCGGGCTTTGCCTCAGCTAGCATCGTTTGAAGGTATCAAAGTACCATTCTTACTTCCTTTTCTTCCCTTTGGTTGATTCTAGGGCTTTTTATGGATTTTCAAGTTGGGATGTTGAGCTATGGGCTAGATCTGAAGTTGTAACTTCAGATCTGGACCCTCCTTGGATGCTAGAGTCATAAAGTTGATGTATTGGTCGTGGTTGGAGTCCCTCTTGGACTAGAAGCTCCATTAAGAACTTAAAATAGACATTTGGAGCCTTTATAACCATGCATGCACGTAAAGTTTGCAACTTTACGTGGTAAGTATGCCCTAGAAGCTTGGATCCGTGATTTGGAGCCGCTGCATGGCTCAAAACAAGTCTGTATGGAAAGAGGACTAGATGGACTCGGCGAGTCACATGAAGATGGTTATTGAAATCGGCGAGTTGGATGAACAACTCGGCGAGTCCGATGAAGATCACCATAGAAATCGACGAGTTGAAGAACAACTCGGCGAGTCGGATGGCTTTTCCCTAGGATATGCATATGTGTGTTCCCATCGAGTGGAAAGGAGGAAACTCGAAGAGTAGCCTTAAGGATTGATCAGGATTCGAAGGAACTCGACGAGTCACTCCGATGACTCGGCGAGTTGGAATGTGTTCCATGGACTCGGCGAGTGGCCGAGTGTACTCGGCGAGTTGAGGTCAACATGGACTGTTGACCTTGACTAAGGATTTTGACCTTAATCAGGAATCACTAAGAGGTTATGGGGTGTCTCATAAGAGTGAGAACTTATGAGTATTTGGTGCTATGGTTATAGGTGGTGGAGCCGGCGTCAAGTGATCCGATAGTTGGAGTTTGCTTTTCGAATCGACATCTGCAAGGTGAGTTATCCTCACTATATCGATAGGGTCTATGGCACCAAGGCCGTCCCTTTATGATTTACATCCTGGTTTAGGATGGTTGCTTTGTTATTGCCATGTTAGATTTCATCCTGGTTTAGGATGGGTGTTATGTTATTGCTATGTTAGAATTCATCCTGTTTAGGATGATTGTTATGCTAGAGATCGGTTAGATCGGTTGTCATGGTATGCTACATATGATTCCAATCTGTTAGATCGGAATCAGGATAGATAGTATGTTATACTTTTACGATCCGTAAGGATTGGTATGTTAGTGACCTGTTAGGTCGATACTCTAGTTACGAGTGAAACTCTATGATTGATTGTCAATGAGATAGATATGTTTGCTATGTGTATATGCCAGTATATGATAGTATGCGTACATGGTTAGTTGCTTGTTGGTTGGGTTGAGGTGGTCCTGCTTTGTGCTGAAGGCCAAAACACCCTCTGAGCGGTCCTGGGAGATTGTAGGCCCACGCGGCGGACCAGTCATGCCGAAGGCTCAGGATAGATGCAGATACACTGTAGGTCCTGTAGGGCGGACCAGTCCGGCCGATGGCCCAGTTTGTATGTTGTTTGATTGATCGTTATGGCTATGGTTTCTGTCAGTGTGGTGTTGGTATTTTGCGGGTAACTCACTAAGCCCTCGGGCTTACAATTTTCAGTTTATTGTTTCAGGTACTTCAGGAGAGCGAGGGAAGGCAAAGGCGTGACCGTACCGCTCCTCATCCTTATGATCTATTTTGGGACACTCTGATGATAAAAGAATTGGAAATGTTTTGTAAAAACAGTTACTATTTGACTCTTTTGTTAGTATTACAAGTTTAAATTTTGCGTAAATTTTATGGATGTTACATAATGGGTATATCGTACCCTATAACAAAAGGTTATGTTCTCGGTTTGATGCACATATTAACGTTGAGTATTGTGGATGGAACATGGTGATAAAATACCTCTTCAAGTACATTTCTAAAGGAGCATATCGTGTTAGATATGTACTACAAAAAACTGAAACAGAAGATAGAGGTGGCCCATGTGTTGTGGCAAATAATAAAGCGGATGGAAAAGAAAAGGAATCCTCTTTTGTAAATGAAATTCAGAATTTCATAGATGGAAGATACATCTGTCCACATGAGGCGGCATGGCGTATTCTTGATTTTCACATACATCATCGGCACCAACCTGTTCAGATTCTATCCGTTCATACAGAAAACACACAACATATTATGTTTAACGAAGAGAGCACAATACAATCAGTTTTGTCCAACCGAAATTCTTCTAGAACAACCCTTCTTGCATGGTATGAGAGGAATGTAATAGATGCGTCTGGTCATGATGTCACATATGTTGACTATCCAAAGTATTACAAATGGGATGCTCCTTCTAAATCGTGGGAACGTAGGGCTGATGACTCATCAAAAATGGTTGGTCGAGTTGTCTTTGTTCATCCATCGTCTGGTGAACTGTTTTATCTGAGAATGCTACTTTCTCATCAGAAGGGTTGCAAATCATTTGAAGATCTATGTACCGTTTCCAACATTGTCCATCCAACCTACAGAAGTTTGTCAATGCATTATGAATAATTGGAGATGACATCGAGTGGATGAACGCGTTCATTGAAGCTTCTGTCACCTGCTGCTTTTTTGTGAAGTAAGTAATCCATGCCTCTTATGGGAAGTGGCACATGAAAAATGTGTGATGATTATCTGTACACAATGAAAACTAGAATAATGGATAGGTCTTTGTCTTTCAAGGATGATCTCATAACACATTAGTTGCTTCACAGTTTAGAGGATACGCTTCGTTCTTCCGTCCCTTCAAGATCATTACATGATTTTGATTTACCGATGCCATCATCTGATATCCTTGCTGTGATTGATAATCGACTGTTACTTGAAGAAATGGCTTACAATAGAGAAGAACTACACAAAGTGCTTAATCAATTTCTGCCACGATTAAATACACAACAAATGTAATCTATCAAACAGTTATTGGGTGCGTTGAAGATAAGAAACAGATATTGATGTTTGTCTATGGTCACGGTGGCATAGGAAAAACTTTTCTATGGACTACGATTCTTTCTTATCTTAGATCAATTGGGAAAGTGGTTCTAGTTGTTGCTGCATCTGGAATCACATCATTATTACTTCCATCTGGAACAACCACACATTCAAGATTTAAGATTCCAATAGACATGACAAACAAAAAATCTTGTGATATAAAAAAGAGAGCAATGTTAGGTGATCTCATGTGTCATACATCACTTATTATATGGGATGAAGCACCAATAAGTGACATAAGATGTTTTGAATATCTCGACAGGTCACTACGAGATGTTTTAGAATGTAAGAAAAAACCATTTGGTGGTATTTCTGTCCTCCTTGGTGATGACTTTCGACAAACACTTCCAGTTGTCCCAAAAAGCACACGTTATGAGCTAACGACACTTACACTACCAAAATCATATCTACGGCCTCTTTTTGAAGTTAGAATGCTTACGGAAAATATGCATTTACTTTCCAATACAAATGCCGAGACATACACAATATCAACAATGGATTTTGCCAGTTGGCTTCTCAACATTGGAGATGGTTTGCTTGGATGTCCAGATACAGATGATCCGGACAACACATCTTGGGTTCAAATTCCAGAATCACTGTTGATCCCACCTGGACCAAATGCGTTACAAGATCTTATACAATTTGTGTATGGAGATTGTATACTCACCAACCCAACTGCCAAAGACCTTTTAGAAAGGGCAATTGTTTGTCCAACAAATGAAGTGGCAGATAAGATAAACAACATGATCCTAAAAACTATCACAGCTTCCGGTTTAGTATATAACAATACAAATTCAATGTAGCTAAATGGAAAACACACGTCTGATCTAGAAGGCCTATATCCCACAGAGTATCTAAATGAATTAATATTTCCAGGAATGCCACCTCCTGCACTTCACTTGAAACAAGGAACGTCGATTATGTTATTGAGAAACATAAATCAAAAGGAGGGATTATCTAATGGTGCTCGGTTGATTGTTTCACAGCTTCTCCCAACCATAATCGAAGCTTCTATAATGACTAAAACTTATATCGGAACACGTGTATACATTCCTCACATAAAATTCATACACACCATATCCGATCTGCCATTCAGTTTTTCATGAAAATAGTTTCCAGTCAAAATATGTTATGCAATAACAATCAATAAAAGCCAGGGATAGTCATTAAAAAAAATTGGTGTTTATCTATCTCAACCAATTTTTGCACATGGACAATTATATGTAGCTTTCTCCAGAGCAACATCACCTGCATCCATAAAAATTATTATAGAAAGAAATGAACATATGATACCCACAGAGACAAAAAACATTGTGTACAAAGATCTGCTACGCAATGTAATCCACAAACAGGTCCATAATACCCATAATAACCTAAAATGTAACTTTCATATCACTATTCGTTACATAGTTGTAATTATTTTCTAAACAAGCCTCGATGCATACTATTTGTAATACCTAACACTTTTACCTCAATTAATCCCTCTTTTCCTAACAGTGAAGACACAATAGTCATGTTTAGTATATCCGATCTGAAGTGTGAAGGTGTTGGAGCTCCTTTACAAGTAAGAATCATCCGCAAATGGAAGAACGATACCGTCGATATGAGACATGGTACTTAGTTGTTGACAGATTTGTAAGTGTACAAAATATATAAACTAAACATAAATATACAAAAACAGTTATTATGGCTATACTTTAATACTTAATTAATTCTATAGGGAGATGCAATACAAATTCTTGGACAACGTACCAGTTAGGATTATATTGAATCAGTATTCAAATTATTCGATTGCTACATGATCTCCGAATACAGCTGTCCAGAACTTGATAGGCACCAGAAGGTATTAGAGAATGATATCTACATTGAGGTTGGTCTCATTTCAGTAATCAAGCCACTTCCAGATACAATGACAATACCAAAACACTGGTTCCAGTTTGTGACAAAATCACATCTCATGGAACTTGGAGAAAAACCACCTTACTATCCAGGTATACAGATCCTTGTTTCATTCTATATCATACATATTACTCACATAATAACATTAATTACGTTTTTAGATTTTATAGGTGTTCTACCAAAAATCAAAGACTGCAGAAAACAAAATGATGAGCCATATGTTTTCCTCTTCCTAACAGACAGTAGGTAACTGCAATATCATGGAACATATATTAAGTATACATTACACTTCCATCAGGTAATAACATCATACATTAAACATGTAGTGGCAATGAACTTCCAATAAACCTATGGAATGAATGCATCATAGTCCCAACAAAATTCAACCGCGATCTACTCATCCCGTTGCATGCGATTACAGTTCTTGCTGTTACAAACCTAAAAGCTTCCATTTCTGCAGGTATGGCACTTCCAATCTGAAAGTTACAAAAAAATTGCTACCATGCCATAATAATTCTTATTAATGAATATAATCTTGTTTTTAATCCTAGGAGCATTGCGCCATGGATCATCCCCTGCCACCCACGTATACATAAATCCAGAAATACCAGAAACAGCAACACTTCTTGATATGTACGATGCATTTCTCATCTGTAACCATCAGATTTCTTGAATAAAACTATTGTTAACAAAATGACTATCTGATTTCAGTTTCCATGGACCACAAAGACCAATTTCTATTCCATTTGGAATACCAATTACATTGCAGGATATCAAAACAAGAAAACGATCAGACTTACTGGTCATGTTACATGACATCTTCCTATTTAATTTCAATGAATAATACTGAAAAAAATCAATACCCTAACAGTATAAACATCTGGTTACATGATAAAACCTTTTTGATCAAAGCATCAATCATGGATATTCAGTTTCAAAACAATTGGTATCAGGTTCTATGTCCCACTTGTAGAGATCCCATTCACAAACGGGGCCCACAATGGTACTACATTGTACACTCTCTCATTAAAAACCCAAAATTTTCGTAAGTACACTTCAATCTACATTAAAACCGTTTATGCTATATACTATAAGCTAACAAACTTATTTTAAAAACAGACATAAATTCAGTCTAACACTAAGTGACACGACGAACACAATATCAACAATCATATCAAACACCTTATGTCAGAAACTGCTCAACTCTACCCTTCAAAATCTTATAGCAAACAACAACACCATCGACAGGAAGACACTTCCACCTTTTATTGCTCAGCAGAAAGGGCGATCAAAGAACATGTCAGTTCAAATCCTAAAGGCATCCGATCGGGACAATTTACGTTTCATAATTGTAGACATTGAAAGCTTGAATTCTATATTGCAAAAAAATGTTCCAACAACTCCAACACATGTCCCCACAACAAGGTCAACAATGCAACAAAACACACATGAATCTACAATGTCCGTCACACGCAGCACACGTACTCTGTTATACAACACCACTAGTATACACATAAACCAAATTATTACCTATCATACCTTTATGTTTTCTAACACATCCTCTATGTTGGATACAGATGAGCCAACACCATCAATGGACACAAAGCGAAGCCGTAAAAAATAGACGGCATCATCTATTATTTTGTTTGTCATGAATGTGTCCGGTCTGTTATAGCTAGAATCAGATGTTCCATAAACACTTTCACTGCTTTTGTATGTAAACAACATAACACTTTGTACCAATATGTTAACTATGCAACTTTGGATGCTATATGTTTATGAAATTTACCACTTATGTATGCTTTGAATAGATAGAAATCAGTCTACTAGAACCTAATTGTGAACCTAGCTAAAATACCCATTCTCTGGTAGTTTCTTCAGGTCCTTGCTCAGTTCCTCCATTCTCATCTTTGCTTCCCTCTTTAGCTTATAGATGGTTTGGATAGCATTCGATGCTTCATATGTGTTATCAATGAGTAGCTTCTCCATCCGCGGATAGTTAAGATATGTAGGTCCCCCGGTTCATATCTGCCTGTATTTTAGCTTTTGTTTGCTGGTTCAGAAAGAAATCGTTTTCAACATTTGTCAATGTAGTTACCTCCTCTTCTGCTTGCTTGATTAGAACTTTGATAATCTTTTCCATTTGTTACGGCTTCATGTTTCTTCCTACTCGATTTGTAGCACTGATGTTCGAAAGCAATGTGTACAAAAAAGGAGATATCTGGAATAAAGGATAATCCCTTTACAGATCTTATAGAAGCCAGATTGCCCTCCATGACGACTACCTTCCAACACTTAATGTACTCATCAATACCGCTGACGTAGATGACGTTTCACTTGCCAGCTTCAACCTGTTTACCTACCTAAGTCGACTGCAATTACAACACCGTAATCATTCCACTTGACCCCATTCTTTGTAAAATTTTATCCACTAAATTTACCATATATATATATATATATATATATATATATATATATATATATATATATATATATGTTGCAAAAATAAAATATCCATCAAAACATATACCGAAAAAGACAGAAATAAAACCACGATCAAAACCGAACCCCGCGGAGCGGGGTACCACAGCTAGTTAAATAATATGATTTCTCGATAATATATTATTCCTATGATATATTAATAAATCATAATTAACCTCTTTCTCCATTATTCATCCAGTCAAGTTGCTATGGTGAAGGCAACCCAAAAGGACCATGCTACTATCGTGTAAAGTACATACCAATTATAGTTATGGGCTTAGACACCTAATCCAATAGTCTCCCACTTGGATAAGTCTAATAACTATAACTGCAAATATGACTTCAAAATTCGATTAGCAATCGTAGCTCTCAAAAGCTGCTGTCGAACTCTGACCTAGTCAAAAACGCGTCCTTTAGATAGGGGATCATGCAGTCCTCCGTTCTCAAGATATCATGTGGACAAGGACATGAAATAGAGTCATTCTCATTTTCCAGCAGTTTGTTTCCCGATTTCTGATTTGTCTGCCATAGAACTTAATTGAACACATCAATTCAGTCCTGACCGGGCTCGACACATAAGTCAACACAAAATTATCGAGGGGACCAAGATATCGCTTTTAATCCTCTTAGGATAAAAGGAATAGATAAACTTTAACTTATATGCTTGTACTATTTGCTTATTAAATTGTACAAAACAATACGTTTTATAACATCAACTTCCTGATGCGTTTATGCACTATCAATGTGCAACCAACTTGCAAAAAACAACTCATATATCTTGGTTTAAAGAGTATACGATATTATTGTCTCATAATCACTCGTGATAAATTCCATGAAGTGATTCATATGAGCGTGGGTTTAATCTAATACTCAAATCTTATTTCAAGAGCACTCATGAACGTTGCAACAAAATTTTGCTATGTCTAAACGCTTAGACAATCTACAAACCAATTCATGACAGTCTAACCTCATAGCCTACTTCCAAAGTATGATCGACTGTGGATAATTCGAATAATCCTATTATTTGGAAAGTCAAAACATGCAAAAGTGAAACAATAGTAAGCAATTGACACTAGATAGTAACTTTACTCATAAATAAAACTCCTTTATTCAATCATCAAATGTTATTTACATTTTATCTATTACAAGTTTCTAAATAACTATCTAATTACTAAAACTAATATCGTCCTTCAGACCAGTGCTCCGTGCATGCTGTAAATGCTTAACCCTGCTCAGACCTTTTGTGAGGGGATTTGTTGGGTTCTCCTCTGACGATACCCTCTTTACTACGAGGAGTCCCTCTTCTACCCGATGTCTAATGAAGTGGTATTTTCTGTCGATGTGCCTGGATCTGCAATGATCCCTCGGTTCCATGGTCAAGGCAATCGCTCCTTCGTTATCGTAGAAAATCTCCGTAGGCTCCTTTAAGGCTGGTACAACTCCAAGGTCTCTGATGAAGTTCTTCAACCATATCGCCTCCTTCGATGCTTCGTTCGCTGCTATGTACTCTGATTCGCACGTTGAATCTGCTACGGTCTCCTACTTGGAACTTTTCTAAGTCACTGCTCCTCCATTCAGGGTAAATACCCCGCTCGACTGAGAGCGGAAGTTATCTCTATCGGTCTGAAAACTAGCATAACTATACCCTATCACTCTCAAGTCTTCACTTCCACCAAGTACGAGGACCCAGTCCTTCGTTCTTTGTGGATACTTAAGAATGTTCTTTACTACTATCCAGTGAGCTTTACCAGGATTCCCTTGATATCGACTGACCATGCTCAAAGCAAAAGCCAAATTAGGGCGAGTACATGTCATAGTGTACATGATCGAGCCAACGGCGGAGGCATATGGTACTCGACTCATTTCAACTATCTCAACATCAGTACTCGGACTTTGAGTGTGACTCAGTTTAGTATTGCTTTGGATCGGTAACTCCCCTTTCTTGGAATTCTCCATGCTAAAACGGTTCAGCAATTTATCCGTGGGTTTAATCCAATACTCAAATCTTATTACAGGAGTACTCATGAACACTGCAACAAACTTTGCTATGTCTAAACACTTTAGACAATCTACAGTCAGATTCATGAAAGTTTTGGCTCAATACCTACTTCCAAAGTATGATCGACTATGGATGGTTTGAATAATCTTATTATTCGGGAAGTCAAAACATGTGAAATGAAAGACAAGAATAATCGAATCCAATACGGTCTCAAAACTTTTGAATATAAATAAAACACCTTTTATTTAATCACCATATTGATTACACATTATTCATTGTATAATGTTTCGATTAATCAACTTAATACTTGAATTAAAACAATAGTCATCCCATGCTCCAAGCATGCACGCTATGTTTATCTATGATCCTTTCTTTGTGAAATAAATCAAAAGAAGACATTTCCAATGAAACTCATTTCACAATTCCAAATCTTTATCACAAGTGTTAGATTCTAAACTATCATGCAATATTTCCTTTTGTAATGTCGTGGTACCAAAGTCACAGAGACTTTGCCACTGACACTACAAAGTATTCCTTTGGAGATTGTTATAAGAACAATTTCATGGAAGAGAAGTCTTAATTTCAAAGTACATTCCTTTGAACATCCTTTTTGCATAAAGTTTCCAACCTACACATATATTCGTAATATTCATCTCTCATTATGGAAATATTTCCATATTTGTCATATGACAACTCATTATTATAATGCCCTCGTTTCTCGTTAGACATTTCTTAGAAAATAAGTATTTACGTCAGTTGACGATGGTAAACTTTTTTGTGAATAAATGAAAATCGGTTGGTTGTTAATTAAAACAATATAAATAAAAGTCGACGTCCTCACAAATACCAATTCGTCGATATAATAAATATTCGAGATATTTGCCTAAGTATATTTTACGATGTGAATTATCAATTATTAAATTTAGAAGAATCGTAAATTAACATCTTATATATTTTAAAATATTTTATGTTACGACTTATATTATTTTGCCTAAGTATATTTTACGATAGTAATAATATTTTGTTACATATATATTGACCAATTAAAAATAAAGGACACATGATAAATAATTATATGTCGTTAGATTATATATATAAAAGGCCATTTTCTATGTTGGTCATAATTTAACGGAAGTTATATACTAAAAGTTATGATATATATATATATATATATATATATATATATATATATATATATATATATATATATATATATATATATATATATATATATATATATATATATATATATATATATATATATATATATATATATATATATATATATATATATATGGGAAAAGTGAATATACCCTTAAGGGTATATAAGCTTACGTACCCAAACCTATAATAACGCGTCATTTTGTTTGATACATTCATTATAATGTTTTTAAACTTCAACCCTAATTTCATTTACTTTCAAGATTTTCAAATTTTCACTATTATATTCATTTTAAACTATATCTTTTTGCCGAACATCTACTGTACTATATATACTATAGTTTAAAATGACAATTATATGAGAAGAAGAAAAATGTGAAATTTATAAAAATCTTAGAAGTAAATCAAGTTAAAAGTTGAATTATAAGAACATTGGACAAATACAATGTATATATATGATACAAAATGACGTAGTATAGTGAGTTTGGGTACCTAAGTTTATATACCCTTAAGGATATATTCACTTTTCCCTATATATATATATATATATATATATATATATATATATATATATATATATATATATATATATAATGCATGCATCATATGCATAAAGCATTTGATAAAAAATTGGAGAATAAGCAACAAATACGATGGAGATGAATCAGAAGTGATGGTATAAGTAAATGAGGTGTTATCGATGAATCTAACTATATGTGACATTTATTTTGTAGTTCAAGTTTTCCTATAAACTAGGAAAAGGCCCGTGTGTTGCACGGGTGATGAAAGTTGTTGACATAGAAGTACATGTTAACATGTTTACACAGATATTTGTACGTATGGTAATATAGATAAACAATTGGTTTTATAACAAAAACTGGATGATGAACTGCTTTGCTTGACTTGGTTTTTGGTTATATGTTTCTAGCCTGCAAAATTTGGACCATGTCTTGGAGCATAGTGATGGTTGTCTCCGTAAGTGTGATGGAGTGATTTAAGCTTTCCTTCATGAGCTGGTCTGAAGAACTGCAGGAGAGCAGAGTTCTCAAGGTGAAGGATTTGAAGGTTGAGTCTGGATCGTTGTTCAGGTTGTTGATTGTTTGCAGTCTGGTGTGAAGGTCGTTTGTCAAGTTGGTGTGGGTTATTTTGAGGTCGTCAAGTCTTACCTGTTCTTGGTGTAGCATTCTTGTGACAATGGATTGCATCTTCCTTCTGGCCTCTTCTTTTTGGATCAAGGTTATGGTTCTTGTGTTCATTTTGTCCTTTGTTTTGATTTTGTTTGATATGATTTCGGATGTTGCTTGTTATATAGTGACTAAGATGTGGCTAGTTGGTGTCATTTATGACGCTTACATTTTGTAGGTGTCTATTGTCTGAGCACTGCATGGATAAGGACAGGGTTTGTAATGATGAGTTTCTAATTTTCGTATTTACTTTTGAGGGAGAATATACTTCAGTGTTTTGTATATACATATGTGGGTTCGTATATTATAAAAGTAAGTAAGAATAGTGTGAAATGTAATAACTTGAGTTAGATTATAACATATATTGTTTAATTGTAATAAGGTTAAAAGATAGTAACACTAATATTCCATTTATTTATATATTACTATGGAACTGATTGTATCTCTTAAAATATGAACATGGTTTTACTGGGCAAAAAACGTAATTACAAGGTATCTGAGTCTTTCATTGTACGTTTATATTTTCCAATCCTTTTATGGATCGATCCAAACATGAAGGAGATGTTGTCGTCCATGGACTGATCCTCGACTGTGGCATCTTGAAGGATGTTTTTTAGGATTTTCGAATTGGGGTGGTCTGCATGTGTGGAGATTGTGGTATGAGAGCTATCTTCCATGGTGAATCCCTCTTGTAATTTGGTTTGAGCTGCTTCTATAATGTCTGCTATCTCACGGAGGTAAGCGATAAGTGCGAGGAGGACGCTGTTTACTTCTTCGTTCTTCATTTGCTCTGTTTTTAGGTTGGAATTACTAATTTGCTTAGTGAATGTGTTTTGTAGGATGTGTTTGTTATTATATAGTACGGTAAAATGACAACTATTATTTTTATTAACGTGCACATATGTATGTTTCTCTATGTGGCATTCTTGTTATAGTAGCTTACATTAGTCATGCCATGTAAGTCTATTTAGGTCATGAGGTGCCTTGTTTTAATTTTTTTTTGTAATACTGTGTATGGTAGGCAATGATGGTCTACATATATGACAAAGTAATTAAGATTAACCTGAGGGAAAAAAGAGATAACATTTGTGTAGCTGAGGATATTATTATCACTCTTGTTTATATATTATTATTTTTGTAGATGAGATACGTGTAAGTTATGGTACAACTATTGTCGGTGTTTCTCATGGTTTTACTTTTTGTTTAATCTTTGAAATTTGTTTTTCTTCTTTGATTACTTTATTATTGTTCCACAAACGTTTGGCTTTCTTCTATTTTGTGTTTTAGTTACATTTTTATTTTTATTTTTAAATGTGTATTAAAATATTTGGAATGGAGGTTTGTTTATCTTTATTGTAATATTTTGTTTATTATGGATCTGTGTATCTTTATTTTGTTGTTATTTGAGTATGTTATATTTTATTAGTCTGGTTATTCTAAGTGGAATTGTAAATTTTAATGTTATTTTCTCATACTGGCACCTTGTTGTGAGCCAGGAAAAACAGCTACATAATATAAATAACTTTTTTACAAGTGAACGTGTAACTGGAGCAAATTTGGTTGTTGGATTTCGTTCTTCATGGTTGTATACTTCTATGTTGGGTGCATGAAATACATAGTTAAAGATACATATATTTAAGAGTTTGTGTTCGTTTTACACTGATGTGTGATGTGGGTTACACAGGACGTGAAGGTTAAGTAGTACTTATGTACATACAACTACTCATGTAAGTAGACACTTATGGAGAAAAGTAGTGAAGATTGATGTGAGTGCTGGAATACTCTTCTTAGTGAGGATGGCGTGGATGTTTTGCTGATGGTGGTGTTTCCTTCTGATCTGTTATTCAATAAAAACGTATTAGCTTTCTTATTTTGAGGGTGTTTCAATTGTGTTTTGTGAGTTACCTGGATGTTCATATGACAGATTTCTTCTAAATTTTGATTGGGGTGGGTTAGATGAGGATGTAGGGTGGTTGTCGGTTGTTTTGGAGGGCAGTCCTATTGTTGGAGGTGGTGTTGTTGGTATTGCTGACTTATGGATGTTATTTCCTTCAACGTCGGTAACTATGAAGCGAATGTTGTTTGCAGTAGATGTTTTCATCATTTGGATGGCCATTTTTTTAGTGGCGCCTTTCTTTTCGTTGATGATGGATGGTATTGTTTTTCTTTTATCTGGTTCATTTTCGTTTATTAGCTTGTCTGATGTTGTGGCCGTTAGTTTTTGCATAGTGTTATCTGATAGAGTGACATTCATTGAATGAGTCGGGTCCGTGATGGCTGCAGAAAGTTTGTACCTGTATAAATTGGTTATGTTTTTTTAGTTAATGTAAAGTTCATGTGTGTTATCTATCTTAAAGTAGAGTTACATACACGTAAGTTGGGTCATTGGCTACTCCGTGTGATGGGCAGAACCAGTTATTCCCCTGCTTCAATGTTGGTCTTCTGCATTGGGGACAGAGTACGTTGTACCAGGTGTCTGTGAATTTGAAATCAACGATTGATGCTGTCACTGTAAATGTCCTTTCCTGTAAGAGGATGTAAACGTTATGATATAGATGTGTTGGGATATTGTAAGTATATTTGGGTAATAATAGATTAGTGATATACCAGAAGATCAGAGTGACTTTTGTTCTTCATGTCAAATAGTGATATTGGTGGTGTGGATATTGTGGTTAAGGAAGTAGGATTTGTTGCGAAACTGTCGTTTTTTTGTAATGGTTAGTGTAAATGTATATAAGAATGGTTTGTATGACGTGTATTTTGATTACCTGTTGAGTAATGTGGTTGTTTCTGCGATTGGTGGGTTGATGTAAACATAACTTGCACTCGTTGTTCCTAGCATTAGTGAACCTATAAGATAAATTTGTATTAATGTTTTACTTAATTTGTTTTGTATAATTATATGTCATGGTTTGGGTATCATATAGGATGTTATTCTGTGTGTACCAGCAACCGGTGCAATTTTAACATTTGTTACAGCTATTACTGTAGGCCCGACTGTGTTTTCAATGGCTGCACGGTCAAACTTGTCTGACACATCTGTGCACTCTCTCCAAAGACTTATAGCAATTTCTTGACCACTGATATGGACGGGTATCATACATGTTAGAAATGTTAAAAATGTATTTGGAAACACAAATTACTTACGAATCATTTCTCAGAATTAGTAGGAGGAAAGGCTCTTTGTTTTTCTTAAGGAAATCTCTGAACCTGACAAATATTCCTACAAAGTCTGCACAAGTAACAGTAAGTTACGTAGGTAAGATTATTGGGTTTCATGTAGCTGTACGACATGAGGTGTTTGGGTATCATGTAATTAGTGTTGGTGTGAAGTCATACCTGGGGATTGGTCAACAAAGTCTGGTATCTGTTGTTTAGATATGAAATGAAACAAATTTTGGGGGATTGTGCTGGTGTCTGAGAGAGACGTGATAGAAGAAGCTGTCCCAACAACAATATATATTTCATTGTCTATCCATTTTTGAAAGGAATCTGGCTCTGCACATCCATATTTGGAGAGTGTGTAACACTTAGAAACTTTAAGGACAGATTCTACATATCCCTGATCTTTTCGTTGTCCTAATATTTGGATTGCATCACCCTGGGGAGTTAAATGACAGTGTAAGTTAGATAATCCACTATGCACAATTCTGTAAAACTGATCACCCACTTACGTATTTGTCAACTGCTAGATACCAGGTTTCATACGTATGCTGTTGTGGTTTCCATGTGCGCAGAATACGTACTTCAAGTTTCGTCCCGGGAGACCCATACTGTAACTCCGAAATGGTTGTGAATGTTTCAGACATGTTCTTGTTGTTACAGTTAAACAAAGAATAAACATGATAATTTTTTTAATAATAGTGTAAATCGTTTTCATATATGAAATCAGTGTAATGACAGCTAATAAGAGATAAATATCATAAGATTGTCTCAATTTAGAGAAGTAAACCCTGTTACAGTTAAACAAAGAATAAACATGATAATTTTTTTATAATAGTGTAAATCGTTTTCATATATGAAATAAGTGTAATGACAGCTAATAAGAGATAAATATGATAAGATTGTCTCAATTTAGAGAAGTAAACAATGATTTCGACCTCAGTAGTATCTATTCTGCGTAAGAGGTTTTTAAAAACAATATTCTTTGTCCTGTTTTGTGGTGTGTTGGTATGAGATTCTATTAGAATTCTGATTGAATCTGGTGACGTCGCACGGGATAATGCAACGTACAATTGACCGTGGGCAAACATAGGTTCGGGTAAGTAAATGCCAATTTTTTTTCAGAGATTGACCCTGGCTTTTGTTAATTGTCATGGCATAGCAAACCTTAATTGGATACTGTTTTCTAATGAAAGTGAAAGGAAAATCAGAGCTTTTGTAGATAAACTTTATGCATGGCAGATATACTCGCTTTCCAATGGATATTCCAGTTATTGTAGTTGCTTCTATTAGCAGTGGTAATAAGTGCGACACCATTAAGCGTGTTCCATTGCATAAACCTTCTCGTTGGTTTAGGTTCCTGACTAACATAATGGGCGTGTTAACTTTGAGTAAGAGTATGTGTGGAGGCACGCCAGAGAAATTCAGTTCATTGAGATATTCAGGTGGGTAAAAACTTTCAAATTGTAATGTTTGATTCCCATTTGATTCAATCGAATCAACACTTTTATAAGTTGTTGCGCTTCCAGGAGAAATGTTAAGGATGAAGTCATTTATATGATGTGTTGTCTTGTTTTTTGGGCATACAATTGCCCTTTCTGACAAAGCAGTTGGGGATGGTTCTGTAAGGATGTCATTTCCATATACAAAACATATAAGACTTTGTAAGGCTGCTTCTCTTGGAGGAATGATGAGTGAGGATGGTATGTCAATCGATTTTGTGTCTGCTGTGTCAGTTACATCTGAATGTCCTAGTTCTCCATCTCCAACTTTCAATAACCATGATGCAAATGTTGATATAGAAAAGTCTGAAGTGAAGTGACTGTTACCACCGAGTAACCTCATGTTATGGTTCAATTTGTAGACTGTGAAACATTGCCATAGATATGAGTTTGGTAAGGTTAAAGAAACAATTTGTGACCTGCTGCTTTTTGGAGAGATAGGTAAAGTCTGTCGGAAATCACCACCTAATAAGATTGACATTCCACCAAACAGCTTACTGTCACATTCAAGTATATCTCTTAATGAACGGTCCAAGCATTCAAAGCAACGTTTGTCACTCATTGAGGCTTCATCCCATATGACAATTGTTGTTTGTTCCAAGAGGGTAGCCAATAAACTTTTCTTTTTAATGTCACATGTTGACCTTTCTGACAAGTCGATCGGTATGTTAAATCTGGAATGAGCATTCCTTCCTGAAGGTAAGAGTAATGATGCTATACCTGAAGCAGCAACTGCTAGAGCAATTTTCCAAGTGAACGAAAATACGACAGTATGGTAGTCCAAAGGAACGTTTTCCCGGTTCCCCCATGCCCATAAACAAAGAGTAAAATTTGTTTTCCAGTATTGTTTGCTGATACAACAAAGTTGTAAATCTGAAGCTGATCAGAGTTTAATTGAGATACCATTAGTTGATGTTGCTTGTATAACTCTTCTCTATTATAACTTGTTTCCTCTAAAATCAAACAATTTTCAAAAATCACCTGAACCTCTTCTGATGGCGGTGGCAAATGAAATCAGTTACTGACTTTGATGGAGTGCATGAGCGTAGAAGGTTTTCTAACTCCAACAAAGTCAATTGTTGTAGATGATTGTCGGTTACGTGTAATTATGTGTTAGAATTGTTCTTTTTCAAATTATACAATATATCGTCACTCATCTTACACCATCCAGCCTCCCATAATGACATAGGGTTACTCACTTCACAAAAAATGAGTAAATGGCAGAATAGAGAGCGTAATTGCGTGGAAGTCGCCCATTCTGATGCCTATGTAAAAGCAACTAGCCACTCTTTGTCTTCCCCAATTAGACCTAATGCCTCACATGCGCTTCGAAAATTTGGGTGGAGTCGATTAGAAACAGTGCGTACATCTTCATATGACTTACAACCCTTCTGATGGCAAAGTAGCATTCGGAGGTAAAACAACTCTCCTGCAGATGGATGTACAAACACGAGTCGACCTATTGCATGTGATGTTTCAAGATGTCTTCGCTTCCACCTCTTCATTCTCTTCTCCCACACATATTTTGAAGGGTAGGTTACATAAGTCAGATCTAGTCCATTTTTGTCCCATTTATTACTTTCAAACCATCCCAAAAGCAGACTATTACCAAAAGATGGTTTTTCTACAATATCACGGATCTGACTGTCTTCTCTGAAAAAAACTGTCTGCATGTTTGCCAAATGAACTGGTAGTATAGTGACCGGTGGATTACGTTCATGAATTGGAAAATTCAGAATACGCCAGGCAGCCTCATGTGGACAGATATATCGACCATCAAGAAAACTTTTGATTTCATCAACTATAACAGGTTCTGAAGAAGTGCTAGTGTTATCAGTAAAAACATCCTTCTGAATAATGAACTTTGCCCGCTCCGTACCTTTTGAAACATATTTGAATAAGTATTTTATCATCATGTTCCAACCGCAATACTCAACATTTATGTGTGCGTTAAAACGACTGCACAAGCGCTTGTTATATGGGACAACGTATCCATTGTCTATTTGAATACCACTCTGTAGCGTACGACGTGTCAAAAAATTTCTTTTATAATGCGCGTAACCTTGTTTGTCAAACACAGTGGAATCTGAAAATGATTTTGGATAGTGTTTGCTACACTTTCCATCTTTCATGCAGGGAGACTTCAGATTTAGTAAACCACATGGTCCGTGAATCATACAACTTGTGATAGTCTGGTATAGTAAGGGCTCATAAATTGGATCTGGGATTTCAGCAGTGATGAACCTGTCAATATCACGGGGTTCCCGTAGTTTGTCCGAATCAGACACCCACAAAAGAGTGTGACAGTGTGGTAACCCCCTCTTTTGAAATTCGATCGTATACAAATCTGCAGAAAAATACAACATATTAAGTTGTGTAAGATGGGTGTACAGGGAAGTTAGAAGGAAAATAAGATAACTAATAATAGATAACGAAGTAGGCCATTTACAAGGAAAATAAGATAATTGATAATAAATAAGAAAGCAAATGCAAGTGACTTACGGGCCATCACATCTCCAAAGGTGTTATCCTCCTTTAAGAACTTAATAAATGCTTTGACTTTTATGTAGAACACACGACAAATGATATCGGCTCTACTATGGACATCCATTTGGTTATGAGCTATCATATAGCGTCTGATCTCGGGCCAATTGACATTACATGTAAAGGTGATAAGGTATTGTGGATTTCCATACTCCCTGCAAATCGACAATGCGTCCTGGTAGTGACTATACATGTAACGCGGACCACCAACGAATGATGGAGGCAAAAGAACACGTTTCCCAATATGACGAACCTCGACGTCTCCCCTAGAAAGTGCATCATAAATCCCGGTGATGTACTCTGATCTCACTTGTTCTTGGTTGTTTTGAAAATAGTCAAGTCGCCCTTGTTCAATGCAGGTGTATGCATCTACTAAGTATTGCTGGAATAATCTACACGCATTAAGTAGGAGGGAGTAAACACTGTAACGGGCGTGAATCTGGTAACTATAGTACATGTTTACCGTTAGGTTCTTTGCATCGACACCCGTTTGATTCGACTGTTTCAATTGTGGTGACCACCCATTCTCTCCATACGGGAATAGCAAAGGATACTGTAACGCCATATAACTCGATGAAGCTTGCTAACTCTTTGCGGTTTCCCAGACTTTAAATGTACAACAATGTCATACTTGTTTGTAACGCAGTCATCTCCTAAAACAACACATCCAAGGGTACCACCTGTAGGCGGATCGTAACACCTATCAGGAACCTCATTAAAAAGGCAAACCGTGTAACATTCCAACTCTTTTTTAGTAGCAAGGTCACGAGCAGTTTTGAAAGTACGAACATACTCATTATGAACAGTTAACATGTTCATCAACATCGTAACAATATTTTCGTCTAGCGGGGATTTTGATGGGTCATTAAAGGAAGACAGCCTGTTAGACACTTCATTCTGTGTATCAACGATGTATAATTGTAAAAACCTAGGACGTTTATTATCTTGAGGGCAAAGGGAACCAAGCCAGTGACAGACCTGACCAGAAACCTTGAAAACATACGGACCAAGACCTTTGTTAATGTTCTCGTCAACCTGACCTCCAAATGACGTCAATGCGAACATACTATTGTAAGCCCTAATGTTTTGCCTAAAAGTAGGAACATTATATAAGCTTGTCAACACGTGAGGAGGTGTGACAGGAAAAGGGAGAATAACAGCACCCGACTTACAACAGTGATTATAACATGGTTGGTTCACAGTAGAAGTGGCGAGAACCCTTTCAGCATACCAGAAGAGAGCACCACAGAACTGACATATGAGCGAGCAGTCACCACAATCATCATAGGTTAGAGAGAGGAAGGTCGACAGTCATCGACGTTTTCGAACAGGAGATGAAGACGACACAGAGGAAAAAAGCAACAGGTGAGACGAAGCAGGTCTCTCCGGTCGACAAGCCATGAAAGACAGGAGACAAAATAACAATCAACAAACGGAAGTCGTCGATGACACAAGGAAGCAGGAGAATTATAAAACCCAATTACATAACCCTAAAGAAAGATGAGAAAATAGAGACCAAAAAATTACCTAAGATGAGAAAATAGAGACAAAAAAATTACCTGTTGTAAGGAGAGTGACGAGGAAGAAACACAGAAAATGGGAATTTGTGAGGAAGATGCTCAGGAAGGAGTTAAGAGAAAACACGTGGAAAGGATAAGTGAGTAAGCATTTAGATAACATTGGGCAAATATTATAATATATGATAGAAAATATTGGGGCCAAAGTGTGAATTAGTTAAACAAAGCGTGCAGTGTTAGGAATATATAAAAAAACCTGTGTCAAAAGTGAGAAATGAAAAAAGTCACTGTTAAAACATGCCATGGGCTTTAATATATATATATATATATATATATATATATATATATATATATATATATATACATATAATAGAAGTATCGTTGGTGAAGTTCAGGCATACCAAAATAAATTATCATATTTAGAAACTTTTATTCCTCAAACCATAGATATGACGGTGTGTCGACACTATCACACCCAAATACAAATAGCCTAAAGGTGTTGTATCTTCGAATTAAAATTTCAAACATTCGAGCAACAACTCATAAATAAAGAAAGTGCGATATAGCGACGGTTATGAAAATAGTTAGTTTTCACTAACTAGTCAAGTGAGTACATAGTTACTTTCATCTTCCACATAGATATGAAGTATTTTATATAAAATACGTGTTATGTGTATATATGTTGTTGGTTTATTTGAGACGATGTTGAATGATGTTTTATACATGTTTAAAATGATTTAAAATGTATATATATATGTATATATATATATATATATATATATATATATATATATATATATATATATCTACAAATATGTTGGGTATAACATGGGTAGATGAAATAAGTTGATGTGTGTGAAAATGATGAGAGACCTCGATGTTTTTGTTGATTCTGTCATCTAGTGGAGTATGGATGACGACCACAGACTCTTCTAGACAGTCCAGTGAAACGTTAGCGGGCTCGCAACCTGTAGGTGTTTGTGAACGATGTGTTCACCTGTGTACTCCATCCCCCATATGGTTGCCTTAAGGACATTTATTGCTAAGGAATCCCCTTAGCAGTAGCGTCCATCCCGATGATGATCCTTAGGCTAGGTCCCTTATAATAGATGTTTTAGGGACGTAAAGTGAGGATAACAGGAACGGGTAATCGGGTTATTGTTGGTTGATGAAATTAAATAACTCATTTATTGTGGGTTGAAAACCCTATGTGCTCACCAGGCTCCCAAGCCCGACCCACTCAGTTTCATGTATTACAGGTAGTGGCGCTCGAGCATAGATGTGATGTTTTGGATGAGGAATTACGGATATAGGCCTGTAGATATGAAATAATGTAGTAAGGCTTATATTGTACTGTTTATGATTTTGATATGTATCGAACATGACATCTCGAGTCTTTTAATGAAATATATTTCTTTGGAAATAATTTTGATAAAACTTTATCATATTTTGTTTTGGGACAAATTCTGCAACACTTTTATTTAAAATGTTACTCTGATTTTCAAACAAGCATAAACAAAATCGGTCTTTTCTGGTCGTGAAAAATGGGGATGTCACAGTTGGTATCAGAGCATCAGTTTAAGCGAACTAGGAATTTGTAGGTTTTCTAGACTTAAACTTAGAATTCTAAGGGATGATTATGAGGTGTGAGCACTAGCTTATTTTAGGGATTATGCCTAAAATACTTTTATGTGCTAAATGCTTCGTGCCTAATATGTTGTTATTTGTTCGCAACTATGGTCTGTTGCCGACCGGATCTGGAAACCTTATGTGTTTAGGATTCTAAATGTACGACTACGATATTAGAACTAACATGTAAACGTTTCGGAGTGATAAGGATGATTTAAATGTCAATCCTAAATAAAGATCTAAATTCACCTTATTCGGTGTATAGATCAAAATGGCAAGAACCCGCAGTGGAGCTGGGAATGCAAATAGGAATAAGAATCAACCCCCAGTGATTCAGCAAATACCTGTTGTAGAAGATGCTCCCGAACTAATCACCATGGCTGGAGTACAAGCCACGATTCGGGCTATGTTAGCAGAACAAAAGGAGGAAATGAGGCAGATGTTGCACGAAAATAGGGACGGAGCTACCATACCAATTGTAGAGCCCGAGCTGATTCCCGAGAAATCGGAGGAAGGGAACTATAGCCGCCATGTGAGTCAAGTTGGGACTCAAGGAGAACAAAGGAATGACCCGGAGAGGGGAAACGACAAGGATTGATGGATGTATAAGAATTTCTTGGGTGCCAAGCCACCAAGTCTCTCAGGAAGCCCAAAGCCTGTTGAGATTATGGATTGGATCTCCGAAATGGAGATGGTATTTGAGATCTACAGCCGTAGCGAGAAACAGAAGACTGTCTTCGCAATGAGGCAACTGAAGACCGGAGTCTTGAGCTGATGGAAGCTATTGGCGGATACAATGCAACTAGGAGAAGTTGAAATGATTCGAGTACCGTATGCTTCCGCCGTTGGCTCGATCATGTACGCTATTACATGTACTCACCCTAATTTGGCTTTTGCTTTGAGCATGGTCAGCCGATATCAAGGGAATCCTAGTAGAGCTTGTAACGCCCGTAGATCCGGGCTAGTCAATTTAGAGATAATAGGGGTCAAAAATGACTTTTCAACAAAATATTATTTATAATAAATAATCTTAACTAAGTTTTATAATATGTCTCAAGGGTTCCGTACATATAAAGAACGCCGAAATCCGAGTTATAACGAAGAAGTTATGGCCCGTCGAAGTTTTACGGCAAAACCGGCACGGCACCGGGAGACATGAATAGTGAATTTTTGATAAAGGACTTTTTAGCCTTATCGATCCAAATAAAAGTTGTAGTATATGTTAAACCGAGAACATACAAAAAAAGAACGCCAAAATCTGACTTCGTATGATCAAGTTATGATTTTTCTAAGATTTGACAAATCAGGGCACGACCCGAAAATCGAATTTTAGTTCGAGCTGTTTTTGGCCTACGCGACCTAAATGAGAATTGAAGATCTCATTAATAGGAACTCAACGGTAAATAGACAGACGAAAACAGAGTCCGTATGTAGAAGTTATGAATTTTACGGGGACATTTAACAGTATAATCTCCTCGTACTGTTAAATTTAATATCGGTCGAAGAATTAGCCAACGAAGTCAAAATGAAAGTTGTAGATCTTATTTTTACCTATGTGTGGATATAAAGAACGTCAAAAACGGAGGTCGTATGTGAAAGTTACGGATTTTAGAAATCGGAAGTGTGCTGTGCGAAAATGGGTAATGTGGCACAATCTTGGCCATTGCTTTCTCTCTAAGTCTTGCCACTAGATGGTGACAAGTTCAGCCATTTTCACCCTATAAATAGAACCTCTCCCACCCTCATTTTTTTCACACCTTTCACATTCTTTCTTCTTTTTACTCTCTCTCTAGAACCTCTCTCTAGCTCCGAAACCCCCCGAAGAGCCTAAGGAACCTCCCTAGCACGAGGCGGAAGCCCCGGAGTGCTCGATGGCTCCGAGAGGAAGAGCTTTTCGGCTCGGGAACGCTGCTCCAAGCAAAGCCCGGTTTTCTATAAAACCCGCTGTAAGTGAGCTACGCCTATGCTATTTTTAATATATCGTTTATTTAATTATAATAACGTTATTAGGAACTTATAATAAGTACTTGGGCTATTATTATGGGTTATATAAGTATTGTTTAACGCTTATATAATAGTAATAATAGCTGGACTATTAATTAGTCTCGACAAATAATAGACTAAACTTTAGTGGTAATAATACTAGGTTTCGTCGAAGGCAATTATTTTTAAGAAGTGAAGCGTTGTCTGAGTTCAGAATCACCACCTTTTCAAGTGAGTGCATAGTCCCTTTCATGAACATGATTTTAATACAAGTATCGATTGAATTATTAAATATATGTTTATGTGCGAATTATTTGATGTTGCCTGGGATACTTGTTAAAGAACATACCTGATTATATATGTTGATTTAGGATAAAGAGTAAACCTAAATTAATTATGAGGAATATTGGGTAGTGTTTTCTTACGAGTACGAGTGAATTATACTCAGAGAATAAAACCTTAGTATATGTCATTTATCCGGGAGCATGGATTAGACATAGTCATTGTCCCTAGTCCGAGAGTATGGATTAGGCATAATCATTCATCATTAATCTGAGAGTATGGATTAGTCATTCGTCCCTAGTCCGAGAGTATGGATTAGGTAAAGTCGTTCATTTTTGATCTGGGAGTATGGATTAGGTAAAACGGCTAATCTTAGGTCCGAGAGTATGGATAGTCTTGTTGTGAGGATCGACGGGGTGGAATAAGAGTTGTTTATATATATGGTGAAATTGTATATCTTGGGGGGTGTAAACTATATATATGGTATAACATTGTGGGATTGAAATCCCTATGTACTCACCAGGTTTCCCAACCTGACCCACTCAGTTTATTTATATCATAGGTGTTGATATGAAGTCACATTACACTGAGAGATTAAGGAGATATAAATCACTAGTGATAATGAATGTAAGTTCTGTTTATGCTTATGTTTCTGTATTGACGATGACATCCCAAATGTTTTGAAATGAATAAAAATAATTTTCTTCGGAAGTGCTTTGATAACGTATTTATCATGTTTTACTGGGAACAAATTCCGCAACATTTTTATTAAAAGAGGTACTCTGATTTTTATAAAGCATAAACAAAATCGGTCTTTTTCTGGCTGTGAAAATGGGGATGTCACAGTTGGTATCAGAGCATTAGTTTAAGCGAACTGGGAATAAGAATTTATTTCTAGACTTAAACTTAGAATGTTAAGCGATGATTTTGAGGAGTGTGTCTAATGTATTTTAGAAAGTACACCTGAATTGACACAAGCACTAGCTTAATTAGGGAAGATGCCTAAAATGCTTTTATGTGCTAAATGATTTGTGATGCTTTATGCTATCGTTTGATCGGATCTATGGTCAGTTGCCGACCAGATCTAGAAATTTTATGTGTTCCGATTTCTAAACGTTTAATTACGGTATTAGAACTGGCATGTAACTTTTCGAAGTAATAGGGAGATTTACACGTCGATTGTAAATAAAATCTTTCCTATCTTAATTCTCGTCGTTTCGCCTCGAACGTCCGATTTGGTGTATAAAACGAGATGTGAAGAACCCGAAGTGGATTCGGGAACGCAAACGGAAATAGAAATCAACCCCCAATGATTGAGCAAATACTTGTTGTAGTAGGCACTCCTGATCCAATCATGATGGTAGGAGTACTTGCAATGGTGCGGGTGATGTTGGATCAACAAATGGAAGAAACAAGGCGTTTACTTCAACAAAGTAAAAATGAACTTACTGTGCCAGTACGTCGGGCACCTACTCTTGAGGCAACCATCTGGGTTGAGGTTGGCAAGAAGAGGAAATTTGAGGGAACTTCAAGGTCCAACAAGAACAACATGTTCTCACAGTTTGGAGGAGGAAGAGGTGAAGCAAAATGGTGTTATGAGTATGGAAGGAAACACAACGGGGGATGCTATAAGGAAGTGACCTGCTTCAAATGAGGGAATACTGGTCACTACGCCCCCAAGTGCTCAACCAAGGAGGAAGTTTGCCTTAAGTGTAGTGGAAAGGGTCACTTCAAGAGAGATTGTCCGATAAGGGCTACAACTCCAAATGTACCGCTGAAGAACTATGAGGGATGCGATGAAGAAGTGACTTGTTACAGGTGTGGACGAATCGGATCATTATTCCAAGGACTGTACACATAGGGATAAAGTATGTTACAAATGCAGAGACAAGGGGCACATGTCTAGGGACTGCCTGAAGAAAAATGAAGCAGCAAGACCGAATGTGCCGCCAAAGCCGAAGGAAAGAGCATTCCAGAGGATCCTTGGCGAAGCTACTGACAATGTAAGGTTTCAGGAGTGAAGGCTTGATATCCAAAGACCGGTTTATGATGTAGCCACAGTATCGTAGGGGTAACCTATTAGAGGCATAACTAGGGTGAACTTGAACACCTATGTAATCGTTTCAAGGAATAATATAAAAACCTTCATTTTGCTACCCAATGTGTTAAGTTGTCGTGTGATTTTATTTTATGGTGACTTGGGAAAACTGCGAGACAATACTTGAGACGAGTATGAGTAGGTGTGAATGGTAGTAGAGGCATATACTACCGGAAGCACAGGACTCGCACTTGGATCAGGGAAGGTCACAAGGTTACCAAGAAACTAGTAATTAGTACCGTTTTATTCAAGAATATCGTTACCATCGTTTCGGTAATGACTAAGAAGGTGATTGTTATACCAACCCTAGCGGTCATATCAAATTGAGTCCGATTACGATAAGTATGATAAATAGTTCATAGAATCAAGTCCGATGTAGCAACTGACTTAAGCTAAAAGCTTGAAGAGAAAAACAATCAAAGTGATCAGTAGAGGTATCGCGATAGTTGCTTGTAGCTAGAAATGCTACCTTTAAAGATAAGATTAGAAAATGAACGAAAGTATAGTCTGTTCTGGAAGACTCTAAGAGACCTGAGTCTAAGCGTGGGAACATACGATGATAAGTCATTAGAATATGACACATCGGTCTATTTTAGTAATAAAATAACTTATCTTAAGTTTGTTAAGAAGAAGAAGTAGTCTATAGTAAGGATTGAGATTGTGACTTGAAGGTCATAATTTGGAGTCTAACGTGAGATAGGGAGCAAATGCAAGATTGAGCACTGTCTGCAATCAGGAAGTCTTAGAGTTAGATATTCGTTCGAAGAAACATCAAAGTTATGGTTATTACTTAGGATGAAGAGATAACTTATGGAGTCATCATGTGAGCCTATTTCCTTGATGATTCCGGGACGTAATCATCCTAAGGGGGAGATAATTGTAACGCCCGTAGATCCGGGCTAGTCAATTTAAAGATAATAGGGGTCGAAAACGACTTTTCAACAAAAGATTATTTAGAATAAATAATCTTAACCAAGTTTTATAATATGTCTCAAGGGTTCCGTACATATAAAGAACGCCGAAATCCGAGTTATAACGAAGAAGTTATGGCCCATCGAAGTTTTACGGCAAAACCGGCACGACATCGGGAGACGTAAATAGTGAATTTTTGATAAAGGACATTTTAGCCTTATTGATCCAAATAAAAGTTGTAGTATATGTTAAACCGAGAACATACAAAAAAAAGAACGCCCAAATTTGACTTCGAATGAGGAAGTTATGAATTTTCTAAGATTTGGCATAGCAGTGCACGACCTGAAACTCGAATTTAGTTCGAGCGGTTTTTGGCCTACGCGACCTAAATGAAAGTTGAAGATCTCATTAATAGGAACTCAACGGTAAAAAGACAGACGAAAACAAAGTTCATATGTAGAAGTTATGAATTTTACGGGGACATTTAACAATATAATTTCCTCGTACTGTTAAATTTAATATTGGTCGAGAATTAGCCAACGGAGTCAAAATGAAAATTGTAGATCTTATTTTTACCTACGCGTGGATATAAAGAACGTCAAAAACGGAGGTCGTATGTGAAAGTTACAGATTTTAGAAGTCGGAAGTGTGCTGTGCAAAAATGGATGATGTGGCACAATCTTGGTCATTGCTTTCTCTCTAAGTCTTGCCACTAGATGGTGACATGTGGAACCAAGTTCAGCCATTTTCACCCTATAAATAGAACCTCTCCCACCCTCATTTTTTCACACCTTTCCCATTCTTTCTTCTTTTTACTCTCTCTCTAGAACCTCTCTCTAGCTCCGAAACCTCCCGAAGAGCCTAGGGAACCTCCCTAGCACGAGACAGAAGCCTCAGAGTGCTCAACGGCTCCGAAAGGAAGAGCTTTTCGGCTCGGGAACGCTGCTCCAAGCAAAGCCCGGTTTTCTATAAAACCCGCTGTAAGTGAGCTACGCCTATGCTATTTTTAATATATCGTTTATTTAATTATAGTAACGTTATTAGGAACTTATAATAAGTACTTGGGCTATTATTATGGGTTATATATGTATTGTTTAACGCTTATATAATAGTAATAATAGCTGGACTATTAATTAGTCTCGACAAATAATAGACTAAACTTTAGTGGTAATAATACTAGGTTTCGTCGAAGGCAATTATTTTTAAGAAGTGAAGCGTTGTCTGAGTTCGGAATCACCACCTTTTCAAGTGAGTGCATAGTCCCTTTCATGAACATGATTTTAATACAAATATCAATTGAAGTATTAAATATATGTTTATGTGCGAATTATTTGATGTTTCCTGGGATACTTGTTAAAGAACATACCTGATTATATATGCTGATTTAGGATAAAGAGTAAACCTAAATTAGTTATGAGATATATTGGGTAATGTTTTCTTACGAGTACGAGTGAATTATACTCAGAGAATAAAACCTTAGTATATGTCATTGATCCGGGAGCATGGATTAGATATATTCATTGTCCCTAGTCCGAGAGTAAGGATTAGGCATAATCATTCATCATTAATCTGAGAGTATGGATTAGTCATTCGTCCCTAGTCCGAGAGTGTGGATTAGGTAAAGTCGTTCATTTTTGATCTGGGAGTATGGATTAGGTAAAACGGCTAATCTTAGGTCCGAGAGTATGGATAGTCTCGTTGTGAGGATCGACGGGGTGGAATAAGAGTTGTTTATATATATATATATATATATATATATATATATATATATATATATATATATATATATATATATATATATATGGTGAAATTGTATATTTTGTGAGTTTTAAACTATATATATGGTATGACATTGTGGGATTGAAATCCCTATGTACTCACTAGGTTTCCCAACCTGACCCACTCAGTTTATTTATATCATAGGTGTTGATATGAAGTCACATTACACTGAGAGATTAAGGAGATATAAATCACTAGTGATAATGAATGTAAGTTTTGTTTATGCTTATGTTTCTGTATTGACGATGACATCCCAAATGTTTTGAAATGAATAAAAATACTTTTTTCGGAAGTGCTTTGATAACATATTTATCATGTTTTACTGGGAACAAATTCCGCAACATTTTTATTAAAAGTGGTACTCTGATTTTTATAAAGCATAAACAAAATCGGTCTTTTTTGGCCGTGAAAATGGGGATGTCATAGAGCTTACTGGATAGTAGTAAAGAACATTCTTAAGTATCCACGAAGAACGAAGGACTGGGTCCTCGTACTTGGTGGAAGTGAAGACTTGAGAGTGACAGAGTATAGTGATGCTAGTTTTCAGACCGATAGAGATAACTTCCGCTCTCAGTCGGGCTGGGTATTTACCCTGAATGGAGGAGCAGTGACTTAGAAAAGTTCCAAGCAGGACACCTTAGCTGATTCAACATGCGAATAAGAGTTCATAGCAGCGAGCGATGCATCGAAGGAGGCGATATGGTTGAAGAACTTCATCTGAGACCTTGGAGTTGTACCATCCATAAAGGAGCCTATGGAGATTTTCTGCGATAACGAAGGAGAGGTTGCCTTGACCATGGAACCGAGGGATCATGGCAGATCCAGGCACATCGACAGAAAATACCACTTCATCAGACATCGGGTAGAAGAGGGACTCCTCGTAGTAAAGAGGGTATCGTCAGAGGAGAACCCAACATATCTCCTCACAAAAGGTCTGAGCAGGGTTAAGCATTTATAGCATGTGCGGAGCATTGGTTTGAAGGACGGTATTAGTTTTAGTAATTAGATAGTTATTTAGAAACTTGTAATAGATAAAATGTAATTGATATTTGATGAGTGAATAAAGGAGTTTTATTTATGAGTAAAGTTACTATCTAGTGTCAATTGTTTACTATTGTTTCACTTTTGCATGTTTTGACTTCCAAAATAATAGGATTATTCGAATTATCCACATTCGATTATACTTTGGAAGTAGGCTATGAGGTTAGATTGTCATGAATTGGTTTGTAGATTGTCTAAGCGTTTAGACATAGCAAAAGTTTGCTGCAATGTTCATGAGTGCTCTTGAAATAAGATTTGAGTATTGGATTAAACCCACGCTCATACGAAGCACTTCATGGAATTTATCACGAGTGATTATGAGACAATAATATCGTATAGTCTTTAAACCAAGATATATGAGTTGTTTTTTGCAAGTTGGTTGCACATTGATAGTGCGTAAACGCATCAGTAACTTGATGTTATAAAACATATTGTTTTGTACAATTTAATAAGTAAATAGTACAAGCATATAAGTTAAAGTTTATATATTCCTTTTATCCTAAGAGGATTAAAAGCGGTATCTTGGTCCCCTTGATGATTTTTTGTTGACTTATGCGTCGAGCCTGGTCAGGACTGAATTGATGTGTTCAATTAAGTTCTATGTCAGAGAAATCAGAAATCGGGAAACAAACTGCTGGAAAATGAGAATGACTCTATTCCATGTCTTTGTCCACATGATATCTTGAGAACGGAGGACTACATGATCCCTTATCTAAAGGACGCGTTATTGATTAGGTCAGAGTTCGATAGCAGCTTTTGAGAGCTACGATTGCTAATCGAATTTTGAAGTCATATTTGCAGTTATAGTTATTAGACTTATCCAAGTGGGAGACAATTGCATTAGGTGTCTAAGCCCATAACTATAATTGGTATGTACTTTACACGATAGTAGCATGGTCCTTTTGGGTTGCATTCACCATAGCAACTTGACTGGATGAATAATGGAGAAAGAGGTTAATTATGATTTATTAATATATCATAGGAATAATATATTAATCGAGAAATCATATTATTTAATTAGCTGTTGTACCCCACTCCGCGGTGTTCGGTTTTGACCGTGGTTTTATTTCTGTCTTTTTCGGTATATGTTTTGATGGATATTTTATTTTTGCAATATATATATATATATATATATATATATATATATATATATACATACATGTGTGTGTGTTTGTGGTAAATTTAGTGGATAAAATTGTAAAAAGAATGGGGTCAAGTGGAATGATTACAGTGCGATAATTGCAGCCGACTTAGGTAGGTAAACAGGTTGAAGCTGGCAAGTGAAACGTCATCTACGTCAGCGGTATTGATGAGTACATTAAGTGTTGGAAGGTAGTCGTCATGGAGGGCAATCTGGCTTCTATAAGATCCGTAAAGGGATTATCCTTTATTCCAGATATCTCCTTTTTTGTACACATTGCTTTCGAACATCAGTGCTACAAATCGAGCAGGAAGAAACATGAAGCCGCAACAAATGGAAAAGATTATCAAAGTTCTAATCAAGTAAGCAGAAGAGGAGGTAACTGCATTGACAAATGTTGAAAACGATTTCTTTCTGAACCAGCAAACAAAAGCTGAAATATAGGCATATATGAACCGGGGACCTACATATCTTAACTATCCACGGATGGAGAAGCTACTCATTGATAACACATATGAAGCATCAAAAGCTATCCAAACCGTCTATAAGCTGAAGAGGGAAGCAGAGATGAGAATGGAGGAACTGAGGAAGGACCTGAAGAAACTACCAGAGGATGATTGACCTTATGTGGATTAAGGTGATAGTTTTATGGAGGTAGTTGTTATGGTGTTTTGTTTTAGAATGTGAATGGTCTTTCGGGGTTGTAAATAGGTATGGTCATATGGTGTCTGTTTTGGAAATGGTGTTTCTTTGGTTTTTGGTTTCTTGTGTATTGGTAATGGGTGGGCAACCGTATTTGTCATGGTCATATGTAATGTAATGCTTTTATGTTTTGAGGAAAGGAAGCGATAATTAGTACTTCACATCTATGTTTTGTTTGGGTGTTTATGGACTTTTTGTATTTATTGAATTTAGCATGAAAATTTGGATAATGCTGATTCTGTTGTACGTTTATTGTTGTAGTTTCATTTAGAGTAATGTTGCAAAATGAGTTGAATGGAGCTTGGACTGTGTTGTTAGCTTCGAATATTGAGATCATGTAACTGTAAGTGTGTAAGTTAGTCCCCCTTGTATGTATCATTAATATTATATACTTCCTGCCAATAGTAGCATGTTTTGGTTATGAGTTAAAGTAGTTTTTGGATTTTAGGGTATTGCGGGTTTATATCCTGTCAAATCGAACAAACCAAGATGTGTTGTGTGGTAAGAATATAAAGAACGAAAAAAAAGCTACCAAAAGCAATAAAAGTGGTATTGTAGTAAAATAGCATTGGAATAGGTAAATTTTTGTAAATTATTTATGTACATATTGGTGATACATTTATAGGGAATGAGTATTTTAGCTGGGTTGACAATTATGGTTCTAGTAGACTGATTTCTATCTATTCAAAGCATACATAAGTGGTACATTTCATAAACATATATCATCCAAAGTTGGATAGTTAACATATTGGTACAAAGTGTTATATTGTTTACATACAAAATCAGTGAAAATGTTTATGGAACATCTGATACTAACTACAACAGACGAGACACATTCATGACAAACAAAATAAGAGATGATGCCATCTATTTTTTACGGCTTCGCTTTGTGTCCGTTGATGGTGTTGGCTCATCTGTATCCAAAAGAGAGGATGTGTTAGAAAACATAAAGGTATGATAGGTAATAATTTGGTTTATGTGTATACCAGTGGTGTTGTATAACAGAGTACGTGTGCTGCGTGTGACGGACATTGTAGATTCAGGTGTGTTTTGTTGCATTGTTGACCTTGTTATGGGGACCTGTGCTGGAGTTGTTGGAACATTTGTTTGCGATATAGAATTCAAGCTTTCAATGTCTACAATTATGAAACGTAAATTGTCCCGAGCGGAAGCCTTTAGGATTTGAACTGACATGTTCTTTGATCGCCCTTTCTGCTGAGTAATAAAAGGTGGAAGTGTCTTCCTGTCGATGGTGTTGTTATTTGCTATAACATTTTGAAGGGTAGAGTTGAGTAGTTTCTGACATAAGGTGTTTGATATGATTGCTGATATTGTGTTCGTCGTGTCACTTAGTGTTAGACTGAATTTATGTTTGTTTTTAAATTAAGTTTGTTAGCTTATAGTATACAACATAAACGGTTTTAATGTAGATTGAAGTGTACTTACGAAAATGTTGGGTTTTTAATGAGAGAGTGTGCAATGTAGTACCATTGTGGGCCCCGTTTGTGAATGGGATCTCTACAAGTGGGACATAGAACCTGATACCAATTGTTTTGAAACTGAATATCCATGATTGATGCTTTGATCAAAAAGGTTTTATCATGTAACCAGATGGTTATACTGTTAGGGTATTGATTTTTTTTCAGTATTATTCATTGAAATTAAATAGGAAGATGTCATGTAACATGACCAATAAGTCTGATCGTTTTCTTGTTTTGATATTCTGCAATGTAATTGGTATTCTAGATGGAATAGAAATTGGTCTTTGTGGTCCATGGAAACTGAAATCAGATAGTCATTTTGTTAACAATAGTTTTATTTAAGAAATCTGATGGTTACAGATGAGAAATGTGTCATACATATCAAGAAGTGCTACTGTTTCTGGTATTTCTGGATTTATGTATACGTGGGTGGCAGGGGATGATCCATGGCGCAATGTTCGTAGGATTAAAAACAAGATTATATTCATTAATAATAATAATAATAATGATAATAATAATAATTATTATTATTATTATTATTATTATTATTCAAACTACCAAAAGCACCAACATAATCCAAGACTCACCAATAGCATTTAGGGTTAGGGTTTTATGGGATTTGAGGGTGAAGAAGGCTGATAAGTAACCCTATATTCAATCTAATAGGGTTTAAATATGAAGGAAACCCTAAATGATCATGAGCTTCGGCCATAACAGCTGTCGGGCTGTAGCCAACCTACTACCACACCGTGACACTCATAAAACATGTGTTCCTTTTAATCATTGTTAAATCTTGGGCATCCTTGCACCACGTCATGGAACAAAGTTTTCTCCCAAACTTCATCTCTGGTCATTGATAAAAGTAAGCTTAATCAATCTGGTACACGGGTGTTACACATGTACCCTAGGATTACAACCATTCATTTTTGTTAATCTAATGGTCGAGAATTGGTCATACATTCATACAATACTTGTAATTCATATTTGATCATATATATATATATATATATATATATATATATATATATATAGGTTCATTTGAGACCACCTATATTTTGTGAGACATGAGGACCAAATCTTAGCCTTTGATCAAAACAAATATTGTGGCTTATAAAAAAAACGTGATTAACACTAATTAATCTAATGGATTAGTTAATTAGGGGTAGATTAGTCACTATGTTAAATTTAAGATGATTGGATATAATGTTAGCGTCATCTTCACTTCATCAAGAAATCATCTACTTCGATTCTTCTACCAATATATTTGCTAGATCAATATTCATTGTTCTCCAGTTCATGCTGATCAATATTCTATCTCCTAAATTCTTGTATTCTTCATTCTTTTACATCTCCAATTGATAATCTGAGTGAATAAGGTTTACGTTCATCTATCGACACCAACAAATCATTACAAGATTGTTATCAATTTTAGCTCTATGATCATTGATTTCATCCAAGGTAGAGGTTCAAGTGTTCAGACGATTTCTTCTAATCTTCATCTTCAACAATTACTATCGATCTTTCAATCTATGATTTTACTCTGCATCATGATTTTCATCAATTGATCAAGGTTTGAGTTTTCTTCCTTGAGTTTTTCATCACTTTCATTGTTACTTGCATATAACATTTTGAATTGTTAATCTGGTAACATGAACTGGTTGAATCATCAAGCTATAGTGATTTCTCTAATTTATATATGTATGATTCGTGATTTCAGCAATTAAACATCATATTGATTGATTGAAATCAATTACTTTTCCTGATCAAATTCTCTTAAACTATACATGCATTCTACATATTTGATGAAAGCCCTGAATGAATAAAGATTCTGATGTATCACCCCTTCTTTCCACAAATAAAGTCCTCTTTAAGAATGAGTAGACTTCCAAAATATGAGTTAGAATTGGAGTAAAATAATTCAATATTTACTAATCTTATTAAATTTACCTTAGTTTTATTAAAATATTTCATTTTCTTTAACTACAAGTTGCTGGAGATGTATTTTAGCACACTTTTGTTTGAATATGCTCTTGTTAACATGTAGGAAAGGGGATGTACTAAAGAAAATATTAGATGCTCATATGAATGTATATTGTCCTTATTAGATCTATTGGATACATCAGTGATATGTTACTACATGATGTGATTCTCTACTAATGTATATTATTCTGATTAGACTAATTTAATTCAATCATTGAAATGATATGAATATAATTTTGTAAATCCTAATCCATGTGAAGTTTGAATCACTTGTAAAAACATAGCATTTATTTTAATCCACATCGATTCTAAAAATTCATTCATTTTTGTTGCAGAGAAATTTAGTTAATGAAGTCCAGCTCGAAAGGAACTTGAATGTTTCAAACTACATGTTTTTACCACCATGTTGAGTTTAACAACATGTAATATCTTAGTGAAAGCACCAGGTTAGTCATAGTCCTCATTGTCAATTACATGTTTAGTAAAAGATGCATTGACTAGTTTTGCATGATGTGGAATAGGTTCAGGTTAGTAATAGTCCTCCTTGTCATTTAATTTTTTACTATATTCATTAAAACTTGACTAAAACTATAATGTTGACATTATACCATATGTTAAATATATTTAAGAGTATCAACCATAACTATAATATTATGCTACAAACTAGAACCTTACAACAAAAGTAGAATTTATGACTCCGTTTCAATAATAATTGACATTATGACTGTGTTTAATGTTTTACATTTGTCTTTTATCTGGTTTTCTATAGAAACCAACTCTTTAATATAATGACATGTTTTTTTTAATATTTATTTCAAACACAAAAGATTGGAGATGGTTTTTTTAGCATAAAATTGTTTAAATCTATATACCACTATATATTTTCATAATTAGAACAATATTATGTTTAGTGTTTTATGTTAAGTATTGATGATTCAGATATTCTCCATAATAAGGAAAATTAATCAGACAACCAAGGTAATTTTGTTACCGATATCAATTATTCTTATAGAATATTGATCATAGATTTATTAATTCCAATTGTTAACATCATGTTGCTGATTAGTCCATGTTACCACATATTATTCTTATAGAATATTAAACATAATTTTTTGATTAAAGTCACATGAATGCATATTATTTTTATTATATATTAATGTGCTGGCATATTATTTTTTGTAGTTCAAAGTGACAATATTGCAGCACAATGTGGCTCTTGCAAATAATTTATTTGACCTGATAGTTATTTCTTTTGGATTCTAGAGGTTGAAAAGAATTTGAATATTTCAAGCTAGAAGTTTTCAGTTATAAGTATCGATATTAATGGATATGTAATAGATTTTTTATGGTTTTTGGTACATTATTATCTGACTATAAGTTTATAAGACTTTTTGAGATTCATATTCATCCCTTTATCTAACAAGGTAACCATATGATGGAGTTTTATGATACTATCTTCAAATGTTGTTTTCAAATTACCAATGGTTTTCTAACCATATGATATTCCCTAGTCAACATAACAGAGAAGTCGTCCCATTTGTCGTGTGATGATTTCTCAATCACAACCAAAGTTTACCAATCCTTCGTAGAAAGTTGTCCCCTTCATCTAATGGAATCATAACTAAAAGTATGATATTAAACAACTTCAATCTTCAATTTTAATTTCGGATCAATGATTTTTAACCATTCATCAACATCGGTAATCGATCATCAACTAATATCGATTTCCATCAGATTGATGATTCGAGTTTTACTCTCAAATAAGGTGTTTTAGCAATTTAAATTCATCTCTATTATCATTCTATATATTTGATTTCAGCCATCGATTATCAATTCCAAGCTTTTGGTTTTTTTTTTCTGCTAATGAAGAGAAGCAAGCAAAAACAACGTATCTTCGAGTTATTTTGTGATCATTCTATAGAATCAATGAGGTATGTACATAGCTATTATTGTTATTGAGCCAATTCTCGTACATTATACATGCACTCTAACTATTTGATGAAAGTCTTAAATAAATAAAGAGTCTAATGTAGAGTCTAATATATCACTCCTTCCTTCCCACCCTTAAACTTTGTTACTATTTAATGATATTGACCCCAAATCCCAAGATGTTTTTTCTTAACTTAGTGATGAATGGTGTACTTCTTCTTTTTGTCAGTGATTGAAGGACATACAACTATTTATTGATACAAATGTTCAGTACATATGTTGGAAGAAGCATATAATTCATATCTTGTCACAATTAATTAATTATGAGAACTTCAAGAAGTATTTTGACACTTTGGTTTCAATGGTGCTTGTTCCATAAAGATTTAAAGTGGCTAAGAAGTTTATATATCCCAATATCCATTAGATTTCTTTCACAATGTACAGTGGTACATACAGTTATGAAATTAGCTAAAAATTTCAGGTTTTCTATCATTACAACTTTTTAGGTAAGTCTTGAATGGAACTGTAGAAAATATGGCTCGATAATAATTTCTCGAGAGTCTCATTTTATGTAGTGGGATGTTGTAAATTTGTTTATATTTTGCTTTGTTTGGTTTCAAGTGATGTATTTGAGGTAATTGAATAAAACGGTAACACTATATTCTAAGTTTTACTTTTACATTGTTATTTACAAATAAATTGTGCATTATTTTAATTTTCTTACATATGTATTGTTATATTCTAGTTCGATATTTTATGTTCATATAATCATTTAGTGTTGCATTCTATTTAGAATGTTCTACAGATACATACAAACTATAGCATTATTATATAAGAATATTAAGTTGTAACTTGAATATAGACAACCTAATTAAATTATTTTGTTAGAATGTTATGTAAATTCAAAATATTACATATAATATCAGAATCTTATGTAATATAAGTTCATTTTACATGTTATAACACAATTTAGAATATTGCACTTTAATATCAAAATATTCCATACAACATAATTTTAGAATACTACGCTTAAATTTCATAATATTACACACAATTTTATAATATTACATATTAACAACACATTATAAAAATATTGAATATTTTGAATAGCTAGATTAATATCATATCATTGAGTATTAGAAAAGCCAAAATTTAATTAGGCATTGTTGTATTAGAATATCTTGCATATAACCTACAATGTCAAAGAATGTTATTCTATTAAAATATTCTACATATAGATTATAAAAACATACAACATATAATATTATTCTATTAGAATATTACACACACACACACACACACACATATATATATATATATATATATATATATATATATATATTATTTTCATGTAATAAATCAACTTATTGAAAGGGAAACCTATAACATTATTCTATTAGAATATTATACATGTTAAATTTATGAAAACAGATAACAGATAACATAATTGTATTAGAATATTCTACGTATACATATTATTTTCATGTAAATAAATGAACTTATTTAACAAAAAACCTAGAACTTTATTTTATTAGATTATAAACATCATACATCATAAACTATACCATTCTAATGATTTTAGACTTCATACACTCTACTTACACAATTTACCTTGAATAGTGACTTAAATTCTAAAAAGACCTAAACATCAATTAACGATAACAAACAACACATTAAATTATTCTATTAAAATATTATACATATACTTATTATTACATAAAACATACAATATTACCTAAGAGAATATTTTACATAGAGAATTTAATTTTAAACTCGTCTAATATGTGAAAGATATTACTACCATTACACGATATAAACTATTAATTCAAAAACAGACATAAACATTAATTGACAATAACAAACAACACATAAAATTATTCTATTATAATATTATGCGTATACTTATTATAACATAAAACATACAATATTATTCTGATAAAGTACTTTACATAGAAACTTTAATTTTAAACTAGTCTAATATGTGAAAGATTACATGTAACATCATTTAAAACATAATTATTGTTCAACCACAATATTGTTTTATTAAATATTACCAATCTTCAAACCTTCAAACCATAACTATTGTTTACCAAACATTCAAGTATACATGTTATTCAAAATATAGAAAATATAGCTAATATTCAAAGAGAAAAAGACTCCAAATTCATTAACCATTAAATTCCTTCAAATATTTTATCAATTAGATCAACAATCTTCATTTCACAGCATCGCTTCCTGAACCAAGTTAAGATGATTTAGTCGGTCAGATTTTGCAGAATTCTTAGCTTCTTCAATTAGTTTAGGTGACCATTCAATTTGGTTGCATCATGAAAAGTAAAATCAATGTAAACAAATATTTACCAGAACAAAATACCCAGAATATACATACTACAGTCAACTAATAACAAAAATCAAACGTTTTGTAATATTTTAAGAATTTCCTCCACCACCACACATTTCCAAACGTCCATCAATTTTATTTTTGGATACCTTATGCTTTCTTTTTCCATCAATCTCTTCCCTTCATCTTATACCAAGTTTCTTTATCAAGATTTCCAAATGCATCAAAATATATATCATAACTTTATTAAAAAAACTAAAACAAATGCATTATTTTCATAACCTAATATAAAAATATGTACATTCTAATACTAATCAACATCGTGAAAAGAAGAATATAACACTTAATAATATGTTAACTTAGAGTATTTAAATCAAATATACATATACCTTAATGTGTTTAATGTTATACCTTGTCCTTTATTTCATGTTCTGATAAAGATCATCAATTGAACTATCATTCTTTTCTTAATTTTAGTATCAACAACATATTTTGCTCTTGATTTAGTCATTCTTATCACTTGATCTGCATTAAAACATATATCATGCTTCAATTAGAACAAAATACTATAATAGTCACACTAAATATCGTAAACCAGAATAATACGTGAATTTGTTTAGTAAATACTTGACAAAAACTAGAATATTGCTATTATAAGAGAAGAAAGAACCTGTCAATTTCTTTGATGCGGTGGAAATGGATCAAAATTAGAATTAGATCACGAATCCAAATGAGATGTATTTGAAAAATGATTAAATCGATGAAGTCTTGATGCAATCACAATTTTATCTTGATGAAACCTGAAAATATATGAATCGTAATCAACAAGATGAAATCCGAAAAAGATGAAATTAGAATCAGTTTTCTATGGAGTTGAATGCATGATAAATGCATAGGATTCCTGATTGTTTAATGCATAAATATATTTTAACCATGACTATTATACTATTCAAAAAACCATACCAACTGTTCAAAATTAAAAAGATAACCAACATTCAAACAAATAAAACACTACCATGTCATACATAATAAAAGATTTCTAAATCTTCCAGAAATTTTATTCATGACATTCTAATGTGTTCCTTGCATCGATCCATTCCCTCACCATTTTTAATGAGCCTCCTTATCAACCTTTCCACATTCCTTTGATTTGTTAATTTTTTTTCTTCTTTTGCTTGTTTATTGTATGTATATAACACTTTGCAGCATACATACAACATAAATATGTAAGCTTCTTATTCTATAGAAAACCTCATTTACCTAAGTCAAAATTACACATTTCCAATTACTTACATGTTACCAAAATACTTTTAGATTTGTCACATTAACAATACACCGGAATTGGTTATAAGTTCCTTAGTTTACCAAAGCAAGTTCATCCTACTTACTGTAAAGTAACTTTGCTGTAATGTATTTTAACAAAATTATCTTATTTCTAAGAAAAATCACACACTAATTAAAAACCATAATATTGTCAAGATGTGGAATTTGAATTTGAATCTGATTTATTCATACCATCCATAATCAATTATAATCACATACATATTAACCAGAAGACTAACAAAATATATATTCTTAAAAAATATCTTGAATTAACAACACACATTAATCATTATAACATTCTATTAATATTTACAAGCATAAAACCCATAATAAATATATAGTAAGATATAATGATGTTAAGTCAATCGAATTTGAAACAAGTTAACACAGATTAATTGCAAACATAAAAAGTCAATAACATTCTAAAGTTTTACAACAAACAAGAGATTCCATTAGTTACCAAATCAGGAAAAATAAATCAATAGTCCATGGATTCATAGAAATTGAAATCATATAGAAAGAAAAATCATATAAACATTGAATTCATAGAAATCAAACTCATAAAAAATAAACTAAAGGATATATTAGTTTCATCTTACCCGATTGTTGAAATATCCATTATTGATGATCATAATCGGAATCAAGAGATTCAAAATCAGAGGTATTCAAGCTTTGATTTGTGGTAGAATGAAATCAATGGTTTTAAGAAGAAGAATCAGAATCAGATTATTTGGGTTTTATCGAGGGGTTTTGGAGAAAAGTATCATAGTAAAAATCACAATCGATTCAATGATGTCAGGAAGATCAATGCGAAGCAAAATCAAAATCAGAATAATAGAAAGTTGAAAGGTATCCAATTCTTCCATTGAGATTATCAGGAAGAAATATGATTTTTAGGGTTCGGTGGTAGGTGAGAGTTTTTCTGGAGCGTGAAGAATGAATAAAATTATTTCAATCACAATTGCAGATCAATTAAAAGTAAAGTTACGTTACTACCCCCCGTGTCATTCACTAATCCTAAAGTTTGAAAAAATTGCATAAATTCCACCGCCTCTTTATGTTTTGTTTTGATTTAATCTCAACCATAGATCAAGGTAGTTGAATGGTTCAGATTTTGTCTTCATGTCTCACAAAATATCATTGTGTCAAATAAACTTAACCATATATATATATATATATATATATATATATATATATATATATATATATATATATATATATGGTTAAGTTTATTTGACACAATGATATTTTGTGAGACATGAAGACAAAATCTAAACCATTCAACTACCTTGAGATATATATATATATATATATATATATATATATATATATATATATATATATATATATATATATATATATATATATACCTTTTATTTTTAAGTTATGTAATATATTTCTTTGTCTATTGTTTCCTATTTAATTGATATATCGAAAAGACAAAGATACACATAAGATTTATTTTCCAATAAATGTTGCAAAGGCAACCCATCAACCACAATATAATTTCCATTGGTCACAAATATTTTGGTAATTTCACTTTTCGTTGCCATTTTTTAGATGTAAGAAGTGGAGGTTGTTTTGAAAAACATTATATATTTTTCTATTTCAAATGTGTTTTTTAAGAATTTATTCAAGAGATGAAGAGGCACATGAAGTTCTTTTATTAAAAGGCAATAGTAAATTCATCATTAATTATAGAAGTCGTCGAATGACAACGTTAGAAGTTGGCAACCAATTGGCGTTTCATAGTGTGCTCGTTTCCCATTGAATTTTAATTTAGGAGGAAAAAGTTCACGATCCACTATTCCTGACTGGTAATTCTGAAGGATTAATTCATAATTGATGGATGTTTATTTTTTATTTTACTAGTTGTGATACCCGTATAATATACGGGTTGATTAAAACAAAATGTTAAATACAAATGATTAAACATCAAGTTTATTTGAATTTGAAATTTGAAATAAGTATAAATTAAAAAAAATGAAAAAATTAAATTAAAATTATGTGTTTAGTTGTCAGACTTGTGTATTAAATGTGTTAATTATAACAAAATTTTAAATACGCAGGTTTCAATTCTAAATTTATTTAAAATTAAAATTAAAGTTTGAAATTTCAAATTACTATAGTTATTATGGTAGGTTTAATTTATAAAAACTAAATTAATGGTATATATTCAATAATGATAAATGAAATAAATGACAAGTGGAAAATAAATATCTCAAAATTATGACAAAATGACATGTGACATAATGCATGAGAGTGTGATAAGTGGCAAAAAAAACCTTCATTTATTAAAGAAGATTTATGTAACACGTGTATTCACAAACTACAACTGAGAGGGACTCTTTCTAACTATACTAAATATAGTCCCCCATGAATATTTTCATCGAAATCGCATCTTTTTGACATGATAGAACATATCATCCACATCAATTTTGAAATTTTATTTTAATACAATTCATTGCTAATTTCAATTGTGTATATTTCCCACAAAGTGATTGATTTGCATTGTCACGTATAAACACAAAATGCATACACAAGATAGCCTAAGTAAGAGTGGGCCAATATACGTGGGCTATACACAGTAAAACGCAATAACAAAATATGATACACTAATATTCCCTTAGTTTCGACTTCGAACGTTCAATCCGAATCTAACGTCGTAAAATAACGATGATGGTAACCTTTTAGTTAAAGATCTATGTATGAGCATATTGTGAAGAAGATGCCACATGAGGAATTCGAACGTGACCCATGACAACTGTAATGACCCATTTTTCACGTCCAAAAATTTTGTTATAAAACATTACATGAAAGCATTAATAATTAAAACATTGTTTGATTAAACCATTTCACATCGAAAACCAAATTGAAAACCACAACATTCGATCAATCAAATATCAGAGTATCAATCCCAGAATAAAGTCGTAATTGCGGAAACAAGAGTGTGTGTGTGTGTGACATGCTGCTATCGCGTCGACTCCTTTCCCCTAGCTGAGGAGGTACCTGAAACCAAAACTGAAAACCGTAAGCACGAAGCTTAGTGAGTTCCCCCACTGTACCACATACCATATAATCTCATAACATACATATATTGTCAGGCATATCTGGGTGCCCGACCTACCCCTTCGGCCCTCTCGACCGGGTATTGCCTAGCATATCTGGGTGCTGGCCTCCCCTTCGGTCCTCTCGACCGGATACTGCCTAGCATATCTGGGTGCTGGCCTCCCCTTCGGTCCTCTCGACCGGATACTGGGGAACTATTCCTCCCCTCCACTACTATCACATAACATGTATCACAATATCAGATCTATCTAACATGGCTGGGTATAACTACCCCTACGGCACTACCGACCGGATACCTCGGGGACTATCTCCCCCTACTGTCACTAGCACATAACATCATATCATACTAGCACATAAACATAACACAGGTAGTAGTAATCCCTAGATGAATATCACGGAGACAATCATCTACATACAACTCCTACTGGTGGGGCGGCATTGTGGCCGTAGGCCCACCGCTACTGGAAGGTAACTCACCTCGAAGTAGCTACTGATCTGATCGGGAACTGACTATCTATTGCTGCTGCTGCTGCTCCGGGAATCCTCCGGCTGCAATTCCCACAACATACTCAATCAAACACTGCTAACTGTCCTTTGGGTAAAATGACCATTTTACCCCTGATCATGCCCTAAGTCAAAGTCAGAGTCAACTTTCAATTGACTCGACTCGCCGAGTTGGCTTTCCAACTCGCCGAGTCCCTACCCAAACGATTGTCCTGAATCCCGTTTCTACTTGTCGAGTTAGGCGACGACTCGACGAGTTCTCCTTCTAAACTGATATTCAAGTCCTTCATCCTACTCACCGAGTTGTATGAACAACTCGTCGAGTTCATCTTCATCCGATGAACACTTATGCCGCGACTCGCCGAGTTGTATGATCAACTCACCGAGTCTGTTCTTGATCTAAGGAGATTGCCTTGAACTCGCCGAGTCAGGGCACTGACTCGCCGAGTTCCTCCATAGATGAGTTCAGCTTCCGACTCACTGAGTCACACCCCGTGACTCACTGCTCACTCGACACTACGAAAAGGGGACAAACTCGGAGACTCGCGAACAGACTCGCCGAGTTACATGAACGACTCGCCGAGTCGTTGCCATGCACCCACTAAATACACAAATTTGCTCAATTCCAGTCCATGCCATTCACAGATCTGGACTCCTAGAACACGAATCACACGTAAAGTTTCCAACTTTACGTGCAGATATTCACCAATACGGATTTTAGGGTTCAAAATGCCTCAAAAGGGTAGATCTAGGGTGAACAAGCAACATGGGTCCATAAAGGTAACAGATCTGAGCTCCTGGAGCTCAATCTTGCCTAGATCTAGAGGCCAATCAACTTATTACGATTTATATTGCACAAACAAGCTTGGGGATTGGCTCAAGAATGACTTAAATGAAGTAATAAGCATAGAAACATGGGGAAAACGGGTTATACCTCAAAGGAACTGCTGAGAAAGCACAAAGATGTTTGGATTTCTTCCCTTCCTCTTGATCTACTTCCCTTTTGCCTCAAAACCTTCAAGATCACACAACAATTGCTTCAAACTCTAAATGAACAACTTAGAACGAGGGTTGGAAGCTCTGGGGGTGAATGGGAGCTGGCTTGGGGCAGATATGTTGTTTAAATAGGGTGCAAACCCCTGAAACTTAGGGTTTCATCCAACAGCTGTGACTCGCCGAGTCTAGGATATGGACTCGCCGAGTCGCCAACTTAAACGTGTCCCGGGTCCCGCATCTACTCGGCGAGTCGGACCTATGACTCGCCGAGTCCAAGGCTAAAATAAGAGAAATACTCAAATAAGATTTACGTACCAGGAACCAGGTGCTACAACAACTTTGTCCCGGACAAAGTGTATGTCTACCTCAATATTCTTTGTATACTGATGTTGAACAGGATTGTGCCTTGAGTCCCCAAGCCTTTATCAAACAAGGAGATGCAAATAGATTCTCGTCACAATCCTGGACCCGAGTCTAACCAACTATCCCGGACAAAGTGTATGTGTGACATCCCCAAAATCACGGCCAGAAAAGACCGATTTCATTTATGCTTATTAAAATAATTCCAGAGTAAATCCTTTTGATTTAAAAGAGTTGTGGAATTTGTTCCCAAAACAAAATATGATAAAATAATATTTATCAAAGCATTTCATCAAGAGATGCATTTTCATTATATAATCAAAACTCGGGATGTCATGTTCCGATACAGACCATAAAGCATAAACGATAACATTACAAGTCATTCAACAAATATATACATACGACTTGTAAACAAAACAACTTGATGATTCAACCATCTTATGCCCTCGCGCCACTACCTGTCATACGAATAAACTGAGTGGGTCGGGCTTGGGAGCCTGGTGAGCATATAGGGTTTTCAACCCACAATAAATAATTATATTTAATTTCACTAACCAACTATAACCCGATTACCCATTCCCGTTATCCGTACTTTATGTCCCTAAAACAACATCTATCTCAAGGGACCTAATCTAGGATTTTCATCAGAATGGACATTACTGCTAAGGGGTTTCCTCAATAATAGATATCCTAAAGGAAACCATGAGGGGGATAGAGTACATCAGTGAACACATTGTTTACAACAACTACAAGTTATGAACATGCTAGCATTCCACAGGACTGTCTAGAAAGAGTCTGTGGTCGTTATCCATACTCCGCTGAATAACTAGATCAACAACAACATCATCGAGGCCTCTCATCTGTTTATCACACATCAACTATCCACCCATGTTCTACCCAACATATTAGTAGATAAAAATATATATTTTTATACATAGTTTAAAACCTGTATAGCATTCTCATTCAATACATATTCCAATCAACAGATGAGACACATACACATATCACATATTTCATAGAGAATAAATCATATCTATGAGATAGAAGAAAGTGAATATACATTCACACATATAACAACAAAATATACACATAACACGTATATCGTATAAAATACTTCATAGTTATGCGTTAGAAGAAAGTAACTACACACTCACTTGATCAGAAGATGGTCGGACAACACTACGACTTGCAGAAGTAGTATCCTTCGGTAGATATGGAAGATCTTCACAAAAACTGGGCTCCTTGCGGGCAGGGCTTCGGCTCGGGAATAACGCTCTTTGGGATCTTCGTGACTCCGAAACTTGCTTCGGGACTCGGGAATGATAATGGGGCTTCGAGGGTACTTATTTGCACGTAAATCGATGCAATACAGGTGAGAGATGAGAGAATGAGCAACCAAACTCGGCTGGCCCTTCAAATCTATTTATAGGGAAAAATCTGCCCTTGCCACGTCGTGGCACCTTTTTCCACGTCGTGGGCTTGGTCTTCATTGCACGCATCATCGCAAGTTGCATCTGGGGAACTCCCGGAGGTGTCAGAAGACTTGCGACATCGTGGTATCTGACAGTTTTGGGGTTTCGCGCCCCGAACTTCAGAAATTCATAACTTTCGCATACGAACTCCGTTTTCGACGTTCTTTATATCGACGCGAAGGTGAGATTATGCTCTACAACTCTCGTTTTGACTCCATTGGCTAATTTTGACTTGATTTTTAATATATTATAAGTATATTACTTATATATTATTTTTAGTAGGCCGGGACAGGAAAACCCTGTTCGAAATTCATAACTCCTTCATCTGAACTCCGTTTTCGTCTGTCTTTTTATCGTTGGACTACTATCAATGAGATATTAAATTCTCATTTAGAAATTTTTGGCTAAATATCACTCGATCTCTATTTCGAGTATTCGGGCTGCATACCGCTAAGTCGAAACTTCGAAAAATCATAACTTCCTCATACGAAGTTAGATTTGGGCGTTCTTTTCATGCACGCTCTCGGTTTAAGGAACTATATAACATTCGCTTAGATCACTAAGGCTAAATATCGCACTAACGTAAATTTCACTTTTTACGTCATTCAACGTTGCCGGTTTTGTCGCGAAACTTCAACAGGTCATAATTTCTTCGTTATAACTCGGATTTCAGCATTATTTATATATTCGGAAACCTCGTTTCAACTACTACAACATTATCCATAGATATTGGCTTTATCTAACATTTCATTTTGACGCTTATTTTTATTCTTAATTAAATTAAGACACACAATTAAACACATAACACATAATACTCAAATAATACACTTTTATTATTTCAAAACGGGTTATAAAGGTTAACGTGAACTACTATATCAATATTAATGACGAGCCCGGAAACACAGGCGTTACAGTATGTGCGCTCAATGAAGTATTTCAATACACTTTCAATATTTTGTTCTACACTAGGCTGCATAAGTTTTGATTATATTTGTTTGACATATCTCACATTGTTTGCATTAACATTCACGGTTATGATTTAATGGGAAAATGTGTTTTGTTTACAAACTAGATGATTTTTGGGATGAATAACTCATTTGATGTGCAATATAGAATAAAACTCTATTTGCATTGATAACATTAGCTTACGATGCTTTGTTGACAACCGCAAAAATGTCTTTTGCATATGGTTATTTGATTAATTTAGCTGAGTTGTATTGTGCATTTGTAAATCAAAGTCGAACCAACTATTGTTTTACTTTTTTATTAAAAACTGAGTACGTCTAGTTTATGAACCGATCCATAGCCGATAAAACATAACCAAAAGATTGATGTAAACCAAAGCTGTAATCATTTGATGATAATTAATTACTTATAATTTATTAATTTTTAAAGTATTTGTAATCATTTGAGTAATACCATGCCAAAATCACTTTACGGTTTAGTATTCACCAAAAATTGAAAGAAACCGCTTCTTACTCACCCAAACAATTTGCGAACTTCAAAACGACCGTTGAACATCAACCTGCTAAAAGCACCATAATCCATAACCATACGAATTAAGGGGACCCATATTCTAGAAACCAAAATAGATCTCTAATGATACCATGCCCCACTAAAAACTCCTAATCCTAGAGGGAGCTTCAGAACCTCTCCCTACATCGTTGTTTGGACCTTGGTCAGATTAACCAAATTACCAACTAGGTTGGTGAGACGCACCCAACTGAATCTTTCGTAATCAAAGCCACACATGCATAACTTGACGAAAAGTCGCCCCTTTACCTGAACCCTTAATACTATATGTTAAAAACCCTTTAATATCTTCAGATGTCGACGAGGAATCAATATAACCAACCGATCCAACATGGGTTAAAAGATATCAATCCATGAATCTCATGAATACTAGTCACAATAGCAAATCCCAATGGCATCATTACAACCCTTACTGGTCGTAAGACATCTTGGAAGCTGCCTACCGGACACCTCCTTTTCCACTCACACACATCTACTTAAAACCCAAATAAAGATCATACAAAGAAAATGCTCTGCTCCTTGGAACTTGATCAAAGAACCATCTATTCCCCCCAATAATGGGTAACCGCTCTTAACCATGCACTTACCAATATTGCAACGTCCCAAAAATAGTAGTACAATTTTCATTTTTAAAATATTAAATCCGTACAACCATTTACTAAAATTCCAATTAGAGTAAAATGTATTTTTCAAACATGAGAGTAATACAATAACATTCGGTTCAAAAAAGCCATCTTGAGATGTTGTGTAGTCAAGTCGGGCCCTTCCCTTGGAACTGGAAGTACTTAAAAATTGTTTAAACCACAAAAAGTAAGCACAAAGCTTAGTGAGTTCCCCAAAATACCACATACAATACATATCAACGAGAACTCATCATACCAACGGGCCCACCCCACATATCAATGGGCCTAGTCCAACATACAAATGGACCTAGCCCGACATACCAATGGGCGTAACCTAACATGTAAATGGGCCTAACCCAATGTGTATATAAATGGGCCTAGCCCAACACACAATGCAAGAGTCACAAAGACAGCTAGCATCCTACACAATACAGTATAAGGCTCACCTGACTCACGAAATCAGCTAAACCACAGCTCTATGCTACACGACCGGTCCTACAACCCACCTATCAAAACACATACGGTCCATCCTTAGCCTAAGTCCTGAATCCAACCATCTTGACCAAAAGTCAACCTATGCTAACAATCAAATGGTTAAAGTCAAAGTCGTTGGCCAATAATATCAACCATTGTGCCTGGCTTCGTGATCAACCCTTAGTCACGTCGTGAGAACTCACTCAACCCAATTCCAAATCAACTCGTTCCAACTCATCCAACTCGGTCACAGACAACCCACTTAGCAAGCATCATGATGTGAACCCTCCTTGGTCACGCCGTGAGCATGACAGAATAATATAGTCATAAATGTTTTCATGGTTACGTCGTGACATCCCTTATGTCACGTCGTGACCATAGTCCGAAACAACAATCTAAAGTTTTGAGTCTTTAATCCATTAAGTCTCCAACTCCAAGTTTTCCAGAAGCTTAAGGGACTCTAAAGGTCTATAAATATGTTATGGACATGCATGACCCATGGATGTCCTCTATCCAATCTATGAAGGACCTAGTACATGCAACTTATATATTGGGAGTAAAGATCTATAGAGATAGATCAAAATGTTTAATTAGACATAGACAAAGTACATACTTAGATAAGGTTTTAAAAAGATTCAAAATTCAAGATTCTAAGAAAGCGTATAAACCTATTCAACATGGCACAATATTAAGTAAAGATCAATCACCTAGTACTTATGATCAAATAGAAAGAACGAGTCGATTCTCATATACTTCTGTTATAGGATCGATCATATATTTCATTACAGATACTAGAACAGATATCTCATATGCTTTGAGCATTGTGAGTCGATATCATGTAACACCCATAATTTAGGGCTTGAAATTTAGAGTATAATAATAATAATTATATGCTTAATCGAATAAATAAAATCCTTGAATAGGTAATCGAGCTTCGTACACGTTACCATCTAATAAATAGTTATCATTTGCACGATATGTAAACAAATATTATTAGTGTATAATATTTGTAGAAAACATTGATATAGAATTAATCGTTAAGTGCTAAAATAAACATTAAAAAATAAAAGATTTTTTAGTATAAAAAATCTTAACAAGAGTTGTCGTAGTCGTAATGATGATCATGTCCATATAAAGAACGCTAAAATCTAACTTCGTATGAGAAAGTTATGATTTGTCTAAGTTTTGCATTCAAACGACGACATGCGTCATAAAACGTGAACCAAAGATAGGTTTCTTTTTAGCCTAAGTGATTTAAATGAAACTCAAAGTGATCGTTAATAGGAACACATCAATATAAATAATGCCAAAATATGATTTTGTATGAGGAAGTTATGATTTTTCAAATTTTCGAGTGCGACACAATACAACAGTGTGAGACACAGAAATCGAAATGAAGATTTGTTGACTGTTAGCCGAAACAATCTAAATAAAAGTTGTAGTACCATTTAATATGAAGACATCAATATAAGGAAAGTGTGAAGAAGTTATAAATTTCACATCGTTATTTACAGTCTAAGCGTTCTCGGACCTTAAAACGAAAAATAAAGTGAAATTAGCCAATTTGAAGTCTAAATGAAAGTTGTATTACTCGTCAATAGCTACGTGTGGATACAAAAACCATCAAAAATAGAGTTCATATGTGAACGTTGAGTATTTAAAAAAATCAGGCCAACCAGGGGCTGACATGTGGCACCACAAGAGGGTCATATGTGTCGCCATCTTAAGCAACATGTGGAAGGACGCGACGTGCCTAGGCGCGACACACCCCTCCTAATTTTGTATATATAGTGGCGTTTTCTTGTTCATTTGTTGCTCAATTTTCTTCCAATCAGTCCGAAAATCTCTCGAGTTCTCGAAGCCTAACCTTATTAGTTCTTAGTGGTTAGTAGTGAAACTATGGAGTGCTAAAGAGCCCCGATAAATAGAGCTTTCGCTTTCAAAGTTCTACCTACGCAATGTCTGGTTTTTCGTTGAACAACTTGTAAGTTGACTTATGCATACCAGGCTTTATGTGTAATTTATATTTATGTTTGTAAACATTATTATGAATTTATAAATAAGATTTATTAGTAATATCAGTTATTATGTTGATCGATCTACTTATGGGAATGATGACAATGCTAGACCAGTGAGGCATTTCAAGTGGATTTTCCAAACATTATATATTTATATACCAAATGGATCCTACCTCCGATAGGATCTTACCTGGTTGTATCTTGTCAACTATAAGTCAATATTTCGTTTGGGATTAATTATAAATATGATAAAAACATTATAACGAATGAACTTTATAAATACGGACGAAATACTAACGAATAGTCATAATTATATTTAGGTCGTTTTAAAGGGAAATCTGAATTGTCAATCAAAGAGATTACTTTCCTGTGAGTGTTCCACCTATATCAGGTGAATGCATAGTTACTTTCATGAACACAGGAGGAACATTTACATGGAAAAATTCCAAGCATAAGATTATGGTAGAGTAAATGTGTTGGTTAGAGTATATTGCAGTTAGTGAAGTTGTAAAGGAGGCTACATTGTTAAAGACATTCATCGGTGATCGTGGACATGTACCAAGAATCAAAGAATCAATGGATATATTTTGAGATAACGAGGGTGCATTTGCAATGACTAAAGAACTGAACGACTATGGTAACTCAAGACACATACTCAGAAAATACCACTATGTTCAGAAGAGAGTTGAGGATAGAGACATCATTGTCAGTAGAGTATCATATGAGGATAATCCCACTGATCCTTTCACAATTCTGTTATAAACAGACAAACATGAAGGTTGTTGGGTTTAGAGTTTGTAGTATTGCGTCATTGGGATTTTTGTTTATAGTCCATTGTTCTCACGGTTTGGGCCAGTCCAACCATGTTTCATTTATTAGGGTTTGTTTATATTATGCATGCATGCACCATGTATGTAGTAGTAGTAGATCATATCTTTTGTAAATCTAACACACCTCTACAGTAGCAATTCTTCATAGAGTTCTTCTGAGATTGTTAATTATTAATCATTCGACATCAGTTCTGATTGATCTTGTGTTCTTAATTGCTTTGTGTTATTTTGTTACTTGTTAAGTATCTGATCGATCTTAAAAAGTTTTAAAGTCATCAATTGGTATCAGAGCAGGATGCTGTGGAATTCATCCACATCTCTTCTGTTTGAAGAAAATCTTTAGGGTTTCCGCATTTGTCGAATATGTTGAGCCGTCATCCCTTCATTGACGTTGTTCTTAGATCTCGATTTTTCCCTAATATCATTTTACAAGTCTGATTCTTGACAGGTAAACAAATCAAGTCATCATGTCACACGACGATTCTCAAACCAATCCTATCAACATCTCCAACAACATTGGTTCGACTATGAGGATTCCGATCTTGTATACTCATGAGTACAAAGTTTGGGCTCTTCACTTTGAAGATTATGTTCTTGGCTGAGAGGACAACAAATATTTGTTCTGGGAGGCTATTACAGTGGGTCCTTTCACCCACTCCGAAACCAACAGAACCATCAAGACACAGAAAGAGTACAATCAACTTATGATCGATGTAAAAGATGTTCCTCAAGACGAGAAATACAAACCGATAAGTAATGCGAAAGCAATGAGGATGATCAGATTCTCTTTACAATCTGACACTTTTCGTCTGGTGAGCTCATGCACTACTACAAAGGAGATTTGGGATACGATTTAGGAGTTATATTCCACCGATGCGGACCTCGAGCATTCAATTCAAATTATTCTACTTTCCGAGTTTGGTGACTTCAAGCAAAAGCCAGATGAAAGTCTCATTCAAACATTCGATTGCTATAACCATCTTCTGAGTAAGATGATTAAGCATGGAACCGGCAGAGAGTTAATTGAGCAGAAGGTTACCTTTATGAATGGTCTAAGGCAGAATGGGTGGCTGTGGTTTCAACTGTTAAAGCTCATGAACAGTTTAAGTCCTACTCGTTGGCGAAACTTGTGGGAATTCTCAAGTCACATGAAAGTGTTGTGACAAAGGAAACGAAGTTAGTCTCTGGAATGGGATCCTGGGCTCTTATCTCAAAGGGTAAAAATTTATTTGAAGAAGAAGAAGGAGAGTCAAATCTTTCTGAGTGTGATCTGACAAATGAAGAATATGCATTGATGGTATCAAATCCCAAGCGATTTGCTAGAAAGATGTTCCCTGCCAAGAACCGAAACTGACAGGGAAGCTATAGTTCGGAGAAAGGGAAAGACGAAGTTAAAAGCACTCCTCAGTAAGAAAAAGAGAAGAAGGAGAGAAAACTTGTGGGTGACTCTGGCTATGACTGTAATTACTGCCATGGCAAAAACCATCTAGCGAAGGATATGGATAAAGAAGAAGGAATTAGATTTGGTTAGGGCTAGAGACGAATTGATTTCTTTGCAACGTGACAATTTAGAAATTTTGAAATAAAGGAATATTTTTTTCTTGGTAACTAAACGTCTTTATTCCAACATTACTCAGTTGCATTTAGATTGTGCAATAGGCAATAGAATTCAAAAATGATTTTGCCTTTCCTTGAATTAAAGGAAGACGAAATAGATACAGATTGCTATAATCGTGAATCAATTGTCTCATCTGAAGAAACGTCTGAAGCCTACAAAATTGGACTGGAAAAAATTGAGTCATTTATTAAGTCCAAGGACCACAAGGACATGATCAAAAATTTACTGGATGAAAATGATAAATTGAAGATAAAGATCGAAATTGTACAGAAATTTGACTCATCGAGTTCTAAGTTGAGTTCAGAAAACAAGATTAATGCTGAAAATACATCTGAATTTTATGAGGACAGTGACATGAGTGAAATATCTGTAGAGGATGAGGTTGACCGTTCTGAATTTGTTAAAACCGAACTTGAACCAAAAGTCCTTATATCCGAAAATTCTGTTGAGTTCGCTCGCTTGTTTAAAGAAAAGGTTAAAGTCCTGAAAGAAAAGGCTGTTGTATACCAAAAGGTACAAACAATACCAAATCAGGTGTACACTACTGCAGGAATAACTAAGGAACATACAGTTGAATCAACAACCGTAGTAGATGAAGATAATGTTGATGGGTGTGACAATCATTTTTGGTCAGCCCTAATCGACAATGTCGATGAAATGAAAGGCTTGTCTGAATGAACCTCATGGAGAGTCAAAACAGATACGTTGCTGAACCACTAAATAAACCTTCAAAGTTTGATAAAGCCAGCACAAGTGGTACCAAGGACGTTCAACATGAATCTTCAAAAGGTTCAAGCGAACCTAATTCTATGAGAAATGAACCTCATACCAAGAAGACGAAACTGAATGTGAATATTCACAAATCTTCCAAACAACTTGCAGAGCAGAATCGTCAAAGAAACAGGAGATATCAGAAGAATCTCAATGAAAGGAAGCAGTTTTGGCAATCCCAGAATTCCAACTATGTACGAAAAGAAAAAGCTTCTAATCAAGAGACGAAACCCGAACAGTGTTCACACTGTCATTCCTGTGCTTCACAGAAACAAAAGGGTAGTTTCGCTTGCAGGCAATCTATTCCTAAAAGATTTTCTGAGAATTCGAATAATCCTAAATCCAAACCAATGAAAACTCCTATCAAGGATGTTAAAGGGGAAGGAAACCTCATCTCAGACTCTGAAATATTGGAAGAAGAAGACGACTACTAACCCTAGGAAAGAGAAGAAAGAGTTTGTTAAGAATAAAAATTAAGAAAAACAAACCGATTCAAACAAATCGAATAACAAAATCAAAGTCTTCACCATCAAAAAGAAAGACCAAAACACTTTGATAAAACGAACGTTTATGCTTGATCTTTCTATCTCTTTTCCATGCTCTGTAAAAGGCTCACAAGGACCCAAACAACTTTGGGTTCCTAAATCTGCTTAATTTTTGCAGGTTATACGTGACGAGTAATTTGACGACGAATGGTATATTGATAGTGGCTACTCGCGTCACATGACAGGGAGAAAGGAAGAACTAAGGGAGTTTCGGGCTCTCAAAGATGGTGGATGTGTCAAGTATGGATACAACTCTTATGGCAAAATAAAAGGCTATAGAATGATCACAAATGGGGATTTATCAATCTGTAAAGTTACCTATGTGGAAGGATTTCAACACAACCTAATCTGTGTTTCACAATTGGTTGTGGGTACTGGACTGAAGGTTTCGTTTGATGATGAAGGATCAGAGATCATAGAGAAGAAAACGAAAACGGTTCTACTGAAGTCACAATGAAAATGAGAGATGTATCCGTTAAATCTAAATCCGATACGAGGGAAACCTGATGTCTGCTTGCTAACAAAGGCTCATTCTGACCACAGCTGGTTATGGCACAAAAGACTCTCACACCTTAACTTTAAAGATATCAACAAGCTCGTTCTTGTTGATCATGTGCGAGGTCTTCCCCTCTTAAAATTTGATAAGGAGCATCTATGTGCTGCATGTGAAATAGGAAAGCAAAGCAGGAAGAGTCATCCCACTCTTGTGAACACAAAAATCATTGAATCTTTTGAACGGCTACACATCGATCTCTGTGGACCTTCGGCTATTGAGAGTATCGGTGGTAGTAATTACATCCTCGATATTGTCGATGATTTTTCATGATTCACTTGGGTATATTTTCTTAAACAAAAATTATAAGCGCCCCCTAAACTCAAGATCTTCATAAAACAAGTAGAGCTTCAACTAAGAAAGGTGGTCAGAAATATAAGAAGCGACAATGGGTTGGAATTCAAGAACCAAGATTTCGAAGAATTTCTAGCCGAAAAGGGAGTCACACACAACTTCTCTACTCCTTATACTCCACAACAAAATAGGGTAGTAGAAAGGCGAAATCTTTCGCCGTGTGAGGCTGATCGGACCTTGCTTAGCTTCGCTTCTCTTCCTCTGTATTTCTGAGCCGATGCTGTTGTTGTTGCTTGCTATACTCAGAACCGATCCTTTCTCAATAAGCGATTTTCTATTACTCCATATGAAATTCTTAATAATCGCAAACCTAATGTCAAGTTTTTTCATGTCTTTGGTTCCAAATGTTTCATCTTCAATTCCATAGAGAACCGAAATAAGTTTGATGTGAAAGCTGACGAAGGGATTTTCTTGGGGTACATCTAACCTCCAAGGCATATAGGGTTCTCAACAAAAGATCGAAGAAGATAGAAGAAACATATTACGTAACGTTTGATGACACTTACACGAAGAAAATTCAATCAAGAGAAAATCCAATGGAGGAAATCTTTCCTAAGACAGGTCAAGTCACCATACCGGTATCCAATCTGTTTGAAGATGTGACATCCCCTAATTTCTCGGCCGAAAAAGACCAATTTAATTTATGCTTTTTAAAATAAAATAAGAGAAATCCTTTTAAAAGATGTTGCGGAATTAGTCCCCAAAAAAAAACATGATAAAAGTTTAGCAAAACCTTTCTTTAAGAAATGTGTAGTTTCATTTCATATCAAAACCTCAGGATGTCATGTTCCGATACAGACCAAAAGCATAAACAAGACATTATAAGCCTTTCAATAGTTATTTACAACTACTGGCCTATAATCCAAAAATCTCTCATCGTCCTCCGATTATGCTCGGGGTCCACTACCTGTAACATAAAAAGCTGAGTGGGTCAGGCTTGGGTGCCTAGTGAGCATATAGAGTTTTCAACCCACAGTAATAATAAACTTATTGAGTTCACCAATCAACAATAACCCTGATTACCCGTTCCCGTTATCCTCACTTTACGTCCCTAATCACTTATCACAAGGGACCTAGCCTAAAGAATATTATCGGGATGGACACTACTGCTAAGGGGTTTCCTCAGCCATACATGTCCTAAAGGCAACCATGAGGGGGATGGAGTACAGCGAATGAACACTCTTAGTTCATTACACCTACTAGTTGCGGGCCTGCCAGTGTTCCACTGGACTGTCTAGAAAGTCCGTGGTCGTCATCCAAACTCCGCTAGATGACTGGATCTCAAATCACATCGAGGCCTCTCATCACTTTTATTTTATCACACATCACTATCTACCCATGTTTTACCTAACATATTTGTAGATAAAAACACATATACAATTTAAAACTTGTATAAAACGTCAATTCAACAGTCACCTCAGTCAAACAATTAATATAATTACACATAGCACGTATTTCATATAAAATACTTCATATCTAGGTGTAAGATGAAGGTGACTATACACTCACTTGATTTGATGATAATCGGACAACAATTCATTTCCTAAAACGATCGTTTCTAATAAAACCGAGAGTTTTATTAAGAAACAGGGCTCTGCAAAGGCCGGGCTTTGAAACCGAAAAGATAAATTTTCCAGGCTTTTCGGACACTTCGTGGAGTATTCCGGGAGTTATAATCGATATCGCGGCTTTGGGGGATGTTAAGATGAAAGAAATACGGGTTTAGGGGCTAAAAGTGACAAGTTTCCAAAATATACCCGGGAGGTCTCGCACCCTTCTATTTATAGGGGCGAGGCTTCTGATCCAAGGGCTAGAAAGAAGCCACACGTCGTAGATCCGAAGGGCTCGCAGCACCTGCTCGCACGTGGGCTCGCACATGGCTGCGCATGCGAAGGGCTCGCTGACAGCTCCTGATTGGACCGAGGTCTAGTCCGAAGTAAGGGGTCCGTGGCACCATGCCAAGCTCGAATGCACGAGGGAAGGGGCATGCGTCGCAGCTTCATTAGACCACTTCGGATAAGCTCTCCGGTTCAGATGACTCATCAAGACACACGTTGGATGCGAGGAGAGGAAACGTGGCCGAAGTCCACGTGTGCGAAATTCCTCGGTTTTGGGAATTTTTCTCGTTTTTTCGCGCCAAAACTTCTAAAATCCATAACTTTCGCATACGAGCTCCGTTTTTGACGTTCTTTATATGCACGCGTAGGTAAAATTACGCTCTACAACTTTCGTTTAGACTTCGTCGGCTAATTTTGAGTTTAATTTTTATATTATTATTTTTAACAGACAGGAAGGAAATCCGTTAAAAAATCATAACTTCTTCATCCGACGTCCATTTTTGTCAGACTTTTTACCATTGTGCTACTAATGACGAGACCTTCAATTCTCGTTTAGGTCGTGTTGGCTAAAAATCACTCGATCTAAACTTCGAGTTTTTTAGATGTCTACTACCAAGCTGAAACTTCGAAAAATCATAACTTCCTCATACGAAGCTAGATTTGGGCGTTCTTTTTATCGAACTTCTCGGTTTAACGAATACTAAGACTTTCATTTAGATCACTAAGGCTAAAAAGCAGTTTATTAAAAACTCACCTTTTACGACATTCAGCACCGTGCCGGTTTTGTCGTGAAACTTCGACAAGTCATAACTTCTTCGTTATAACTCAGATTTTGGTATTCTTTATATCCCCGAAATCCTTGTTTCGACCACTAAAACTTTGTGTAAAGATATCGGGCTTATCTCACACTTTAATTTTGACACTTATTTTTATTCTTAATTAATTAAACCCTAATAATTTAGCATAAAACACATAGTTCACATAATATTCACATAATTCCTTTTCATTTCTTTAAAATGATTTACAAAGGTTAACCTAGACTATAATGTCAATATTAATTCCTAGCCTAGAAACACGGGCATTATAATTCTCTCCCCCTTAGGATGATTCCGTCCCCGGAATCACATATCACCAAAGAACTGCGGGTAGCGACTCATCATGTCACTCTCTGTTTCCTAGGTGAGATTTGGTCCATTCGTATGTTTCCAGCGCACAAGCACTAAATCAACCATCTTGCGTCGCAACTTCATAGTCTTACGGTCAACGATTGCCTCAGGTTCTTCAATCAACCTCTTGTTTTCATCCAACCTTAACTCAGAAATCGGAATTATGTCGGGCACATCTCCCGTGAACTTTCTCAAATAACACACATGAAAGGTGTTATGAATTCCCTCCAGTAAACCTTGGACTCAATTTTCCCCTTTTACCAAATCTTATAAGTCCCTTCCACGACGAGACTTTAAGTAAAACCGAATCTCCAACTTCAAAGGTTATCGGTTGTCTTTTCTTGTCAGCATAACTCTTTTGTCTATCTTGAGCAACTAACATCCTTTCCCTTATCACTTTCAACTTTTCAGCAGTCTGATGGACTATTTCAGGTCCCATAAACTGCTTTTCCCGAGCTTTCAGCCAACATGACGGCGTTCGACACTTTTCTCCATACAAAGCATGATAAGGTGCCATCTTGATACTTGAGTGGAAACTATTATTATAGGAGAATTCTACTAGAGGTAAGTGTTCATCCCAGTTACCTTGAAATTCTATGGTACATGCTCTTAGCATATCCTCCAATGTTTGAATTGTTCGTTCGCTCTGACCATCGGTTTACGGATGGTAAGCTGTACTCAAACACAACTTGGTACCCAATTCCTCTTGTAGAATCCTCCAAAACCTTGAGGTAAAACGTCTGTCACGATCGGATATAATCGTTAGCGGAACACCGTGAAGCCTCACAATTTCCTTCACATAAAAATTTGCAAGTTTATCCATAGACCATTTCTCTTTGGCTGCTATGAAATGCGCACTCTTAGTGAAGCGATCAACGACCACCCAAATCATGTCGTGACCGTTCCTTGTTCTTGGCAGTTTAGTCACAAAATCCATGGTGATGTCTTCCCATTTACCCATGAGTATGGGTAAAGGTTCTAAACTCCCATATGGTTTCTGATGTTGTGCCTTAACCTTAGCACAAGTTACACACTCGGCCACATACTTAGCAACATCGAGCTTCATCGTCAGCCACCAATAATAGGGCTTTAGATCCCTATACATTTTTGTACTGCCGAGATGAATCGAGTACATGGTCTTGTTAGCTTCTTCCATCAGAAGATCTCTTACTCCCGTTTTAGGTACCCAAATCCTATCTTGGAATACCTTCAATCCTTGGTTGTTTGTACCGAATACTAACGTTTTTACCAAACGTTCTTCCTTTTGGTCATTTTTCTCTAAAGCTTCCTCTTGATATTTCTTTATGCTTTCCATAATTGTCGAGACAACTTCAATTCTCAACGCTCTTGGCCTTTTCTTCTCAAGGTTTACCTTCCGACTGAGAGCATCAGCAACAACATTTGCTTTACCATGGTGGTAAAGTATCTCACAGTCGTAGTCCTTGAGTAACTCTAGCCAACGTTGTTGCCTCATGTTCAATTCCTTCTGATTAAAGAGATATTGGAGACTCTTATGATCGGTGAAAAGTTTGCATTTAGTACCATAAAGATAATGCCTCCATATCTTTAAGGAAAATACTATCGCTTCCAACTCCAAATCGAGAGTGGGGTAGGTCTTTTCATGCTCCTTCAGTTGCCTCGATGCATACACGATCACTTTATACCTTTGGGTCAGAACACAACCTAACCCAATTCCATATGCATCGCTATAAACTACGAAGTCAATAACTCCTTCAGGCAATGAAAGTATCGGTGCTTCACACAATCTCTTCTTCAACTTCTCAAAGGCTTCCTTATGCTTCTCATTCCAAGCATAAGTAGCTCCTTTGTGGGTCAAAGCTGTTAATGGAGTAGCAATCGAAGAAAAGCCTTGGATAAATCTTCGGTAATATCCAACTAACCCTAAAACGCTTCGCATCTCCGTAGGACTTTTTGGTTGTTCTCATTTCATCACAGCTTCAATCTATACTGGGTCAACCATTATTCCTTCTTGGTTAACCACACGACCTAAAAATTGGACTTCTTGAATCCAAAATTCACATTTGGAGAACTTTGCATACAACTTCTCCTTTTTCAGGACTTCTAGCACTTCACGCAGATGCTTTTCATGCTCCTGCTTTCTTTTCGAATAAATCAATATATCATCTATGAATACTATCACGGATTTATCTAGGAATGGTTTACAAACCCTATTCATCAAATCCATGAAAGATGCTGGGGCATTGGTTAGTCCGAATAACATAACCAAAAATTCATAGTGTCCATATCTTGTTCTAAACACAGTCTTTTCGATATCCTGCTCTCTCACCTTTAGTTGATGCTATCCCGACCTAAGATCGATCTTCGAGAAATAGCTCGAACCCTGTAATTGGTCGAACATGTCATCAATCCTCGGCAACGGGTACTTGTTCTTTATCGTCGCTTTGTTCAGATCTCTATAATCAATGCACATTCTCATGCTCCCGTCTTTCTTCTTTACAAATAACATAGGGGCTCCCCAGGGCGATGAACTAGGTCGAACGAAACCGTTGTCCAATAATTCCTGAAGTTGTGTCATAAGTTCTTTCATCTCTATTGGTGCTAATTGATATGGTGCTTTTGCTATCGGTGTCATTCCTGGTAACAAGTCGATACAAAATTCTACTTGTCGATCAGGGGGCAATCCGGGAAGATCTTCGGGAAAGACTTCCGGATAATCACACACTACCGGAATATTCTGTACCTCCTTCTTTTCCTTCTTAGCATCGATCACGAATGCTAAATATGATGTACATCCCTTGGCCAAACACTTTTTGGCTTTCATTAGGGAAATGATTCTAGAATTTACTCTGCGTTTGTCTCCATACACCATAAACGACTCTTTCCCTGGCAGGTTTACTTTTACTATCTTCTTCCTACACAATATTTCGGCATCTTTGGCACTAAGCCAATCCATTCCTAAAACTATGTTGAATCCATTTAACTCGATAGGCAATAATTCCTCGTGGAACTTATTCCCATCCAAGTCAATGAGGATGTTTTTCATACGATGGCTAACAGGTACAAACTTGCCACTAGCAATCTTGACTAATAAAGCATTAACTAGTCTATCTGCAGGCAAAGCTAGTTTTCTACCAAATTTATGCGATATAAAGTAGTAATTGGCTCCAGAATCAAACAAAATTTGGGCAGGCAATTCGTTTACGAGAAAGGTACCTGAAGCGACATCGACTTCTTCTTTTGCAGCTTCAAGTGTCATCTGAAAGGCTCTCGCCTTCGGCTTTGGTGGTAGGTTGGGCTTTGCTGCATCCTTCCTCTTTGGACAGTCTTTAAAAACATGCCCTACTTCATGGCACTCAAAACATACCCTCTTGTCGGACGCACACACGTTGGCATAATGCCCAGTCTTTCCATATTTGAAGCAAGTCACCTCCTCACTACATTTCCCAGAGTGCTTTTCCTTGCACTTCTCACACCATTACACTTCACCTCCTCCTCCTCCAAATTTCTTGGACTTAGAAAATTTTCTTTTCTTGTTGGAACCTGAAGTTCCTTTAAATTTTCTCTTTTCACCAACTTCTGCCCTTTCTAGACCCTTCTCTCTGATATGAACCTCAACATTCTTAGCAGCCCAGATGGCGGCTTTCAAAGTGGTTGCTTGCTTAACCATCGGACCAAAGTCCGCTGGTAATCCGAGGGCAAACTTGTTGGCCTTAGAGAGTTCAGTTGGAACTAGATGAGGAACAAGCTTCATATTTTCCATAAAACTAGCAGCGTATTCAGTAACGCTCATCTTTTCCTTCTTTAAATTCTGGAACTCATTATTAATTTCCAGAAGATCCTGCTCTGAGTAGTACTGCAATTTCAATTGCACCACAAAATCTTCCCAAGACATCATACTAGCTTCTACCTTGGGCATTGAATCAGCTAGTAACTTCCACCAGCTCAACACACCAGACTTTAACAGAGGAATTACAAGTGCGGTCTTTTGTTTGTTGCTGCACTCACAACTTTCAAACATCGTCTCCATTTCGGAGATCCAATTCATGACTTCCACCGGTGTCGGACTTCCAGATAGACACGACGGTTTAGATGCCATAAAATCTTTGTATTTGCATCTGCGTCCATCAACTCCTCCATCCTGGTTGTTTTGTCTAACTATTGGTGGGTTGGCTTGACCAAGAGTCCCACTGTAGTTCCCTCCTACTGATTGCCCTTCATTCAATACGGGTTGTTCAACAGGTATCGTAGTCTCTTCCCTATGCTGTTGTAGTAATCGCCTTGTCTCCTCCATTGGCGACCTAACATCATCTGGATCATTGCTTGTACTCCAGCCATCGTCATTGGCTCAAGTGCAGATCCTACAATAGGTACTTGCTTAACTACTTGAGGCTGAGGCTGTTGATCCCTGTTTCCGTTTGCATTTGTAATTCCACTACGAGTTCTTGCCATTACAATCTATATACCAAATAAGGCGAATTTAGGTCTTTATCCTTGTTAGACATATTAATTCCCTTATCACTCCGAAACGTTTACATGTTAGTTCTAATCTCGTAATCATACACTTAGAATCCTACACACATAAGGTTTCCTAATCCGGTCGGCAACAGACCATAGATCCGAACAAATAATTGCACACATAGCAAACACATAACATTTAGCACACAAGGGCATTTTAGGCATCTTTCCTAAAATAAACTAATGCTCGTGTCTAAAATATGGTAGACACTCATCTCACAATCATCACTTAGCATTGTAAGTTTAAGTCTAGAAATCCTACAATTTTTTAGTTCGCTTAAGCTAATGCTCTGATACCAACTGTGACATCCCCTAATTTCTCGGCCAGAAAAGACCGATTTAATTTATGCTTTTTAAAATAAAATAAGAGAAATCCTTTTAAAAGATGTTGCGGAATTAGTCCCCAAACCAAAACATGATAAAAGTTTAGCAAAACCTTTCTTTAAGAAATGTACAGTTTCATTTCATATCAAAACCTCGGGATGTCATGTTCCAATACAGACCAAAAGCATAAACAAGACATTATAAGCCTTTCAACAGTTATTTACAACTACTGGCCTATAATCCAAAAATCTCTCATCGTCCTCCGATTATGCTCGGGGTCGACTACCTGTAACATAAAAAGCTGAGTGGGTCAGGCTTGGGAGCCTGGTGAGCATATAGGGTTTTCAACCCACTGTAATAATAAACTTATTAAGTTCACAAATCAACAATAACCCTGATTACCCGTTCCCGTTATCCTCACTTTACGTCCCTAAACACTTATCACAAGGGACCTTGCCTAAAGAATATTATCAGGATGGACACTACTGCTAAGGGGTTTCCTATGCCATAGATGTCCTAGAGGCAACCATGAGGGGGATGGAGTACAACGAATGAACACTCTTAGTTAATTACACCTACATGTTGCGGGCCTGCTAGCGTTCCACTGGACTGTCTAGAAAGTCCGTGATCGTCATCCAAACTTCGCTAGATGATTGGATCTCAAATCACATCGAGGCCTCTCATCACTTTTATTTTATCACACATCACTATCTACCCATGTTTTACCCAACATATTTGTAGATAAAAATACATATACAGTTTAAAACTTGTATAAAACGTCAATTCAATAGTCACCTCAGTCAAACAAATAATATAATTACACGTAGCACATATTTCATATAAAATACTTCATATCTAGGTGTAAGATGAAGGTGACTATACACTCACTTGATTTGATGATAATCGGGCAGCAATTCGTTTCCTAAAACGATCGTTTCTAATAAAACCAGGAGTTTTATTAAGAAACCGTGCTCTGCAAAGGTCGGGTTTTGAAACCGAAAAGATAAATTTTCTGGGCTTTTCGGGCACTTCGTGGCGTATTCCGGGGGTTATAATCGATACCGGGGCTTTGGGGGATGTTAAGATGAAAGAAATATGGGTTTAGGGGCTAAAAGTGACAAGTTTCCAAAATATACCTGGGAGGTCTCGCACCCTTCTATTTATAGGGGCGAGGCTTCTAATCCAAGGGCTAGAAAGAAGCCACGCGTCGCAGATCCGAAGGGCTCGCAGCACCTGCATGCACGTGGGCTCGCACATGGCTGCGCATGTGAAGGGCTCGCTGGCAGCTCCTGATTGGACCGTGGTCTAGTCCGACGTAGGGGGGTCCGTGGCACCATGCCAAGCTCGGATGCACGAGGGAAGGGGCACACGTCGCAGCTTCATTGGACCACTTCAAATAAGCTCTCCGGTTCGGGTGACTCAGCAAGACACGTGTCGGATGCGAGGCGAGGACATGTGGCCGAAGTCCACGTGTGCGAAATTCCTCGGTTTTGGGGATTTTTCTCGTTTTTCGCGCCAAAACTTATAAAATCCATAACTTTCGCATACGAGCTCCGTTTTTGACGTTCTTTATATGCACGCGTAGGTAAAATTACGCTCTACAACTTTCGTTTAGACTTCGTCGGCTAATTTTGAGTTTAATTTTTATATTATTATTTTTAACAGACAGGAAGGAAATCCGTTAAAAATTCATAACTTCTTCATCCGACGTCCGTTTTTGTCAGACTTTTTACCGTTGTGCTACTAATGACGAGACCTTCAATTCTCGTTTCGGTCATGTCGGCTAAAAATCATTCGATCTAAACTTCGAGTTTTTTAGATGTCTACTGCCAAGCTGAAACTTCGAAAAATCATAACTTCCTCATACGAAGTTAGATTTGGGCGTTCTTTTTATCTAACTTCTCGGTTTAACGAATACTACGACTTTTGTTTAGATCACTAAGGCTAAAAAGTAGTTTATCAAAAACTCACTTTTTACGACATTCAGCACCGTGCCGGTTTTGTCGCGAAACTTCGACAGGTAATAACTTCTTCGTCATAACTCGGATTTTGGTATTCTTTGTATCCCCGAAATCCTTGTTTCGACCACTACAACTTTGTGTAAAGATATTGGGATTATCTCACACTTTATTTTTGATGCTTATTTTTATTCTTAATTAATTAAACTCTAATAATTAAGCATAAAACACATAATTCACATAATATTCACATAATTCCTTTTCATTTCTTCAAAATGAGTTACAAAGGTTAACCTAGACTATAATGTCAATATTAATGCCTAGACTAGAAACACGGGCATTACAGAAGAGTACATGATGCTCTTTGATGAACCGAAAAAGCCATCAACTCCGAAGCAAAGGCAGCCGATAACAAAATTGATAATCTTAAGAAGATAATCGATGACGCTGCAAAAGAAATGGAAAGCAAACCTTCAAGTTCAAGCGAACCTCCAAAAGAAAGCACTCCATTGCAGGGGGAGGGTTCGTCTTTAGCAGATGAATCCACTTCGCCTTTCGAGGGGGAGAACTGTAACGCCTGTAGATCAGGGATAGTCAATTTAGAGATGATAAGCGTCAAAAATGACTTTTTGATGGAGGATTATTTAGAAGGAGTACTCTTAACTAAGTTTTAGTATATGTTACAAGGATTCCGTACATATAAAGAGCGCCAAAATCCGAGTTATAACGAAGAAGTTATGACCTGTCGAAGTTTCGCGACAGAACCGACACGACGCTGAATACTACTTCCAGATCTACCGAAGAATACTACTTCTACAAGCTGTAGTGCTGTCCGATCATCTTCTGATCAAGTGAGTGTGTGGTTACTTTCTTCTAACACATAAATATAAAGTATTAGCTATAAAATACGTGCTATGTGTTATATATTATTTTTCTATTTGAGATGGGCTTGGAATTGATGTTTTTATATGGGTGGTAAATGATTTAAACTGTGTTTGTATTTATATCTACAAAAATGTTGGGTAGAACATGGGTAGATGGAACAGTTGGTGACGATGCGACTTCGTACCTATTGAGTATGCCTTGGTGACGATGTGACTTTGTGCCTGTTGAGTAAACCCTGGCGACTATGTGACTTAGTGCCTATTGAGTAAGCCTTGGTGACGATGCGACTTCGTGCCTATTTGATTAACCTTGGTGACGATGTGACTTCGTGCCTGTTGTGTAAACCCTGGTGACTATGTGACGTAGTGCCTATTGTGTAAACCTTGGTGACTATGAGACGTAGTGCCTATTGTATGAACCCTGGTGACTATGCGAAGTAGTGCCTGTTGTATAAATTGTGGTAGCAAATGGACTTTGTGCCAGTTCCTTACGTAAATCATTAGGAATGAATGAATGAAGGATAGTTGGTTCTTAGGGTAAAACCTTGAGAAAATAAAGGAGATATGGGGATGGGTATTTGGGTTGATTGTTTGATAATTGAATATAATAAATGTATTATTGTGGGTTGAAAACCCTATATGCTCACCAGGCTCCCAATCCTGATCCACTAAGTTTTCTTTGCATTACAGGTTATGACACAAGGGTATAAGTTGGTGGACTTGACGAGAGATTTTGGATTATAGATCAGTAGTTATAAATAACTGTTGTAAGGTCTATTTTATATTGTTTATGCTTTTGGTCTGTATCGTAACATGACATCCCGAGATTTTGTTATTTAATGAAAATACATTTCTTTAAGAAATGCTTTGATAAATTTTATTTTATCATATTTTATTTTGGGAACAAATTTCGCAACTCTTTTAAATCAAAGGATTACTCTGATTTTATAGAACTAAGCATAAAAAAATCTGTCTTTTCTGGCCGTGAAATCAGGGACGTCACAAGAACCCATCTCCAACCATGACCAACAATAGTCCATTCGAGGGGGAGCCTTCTGAACCTATTACTAAAACCATGTTATCATTCTAGGGAGAGAATGGTAGTACGAATGTGAATAACACGAATTCCGATGACAATCAATCAGAGTTTGAAGAAGAAGTGAATGTCGAACTGGATCCTGCCTACGATCCAAATTACCCTCCACTTACTAAATGGACAATAGATCATCCGAAATCACAAGTGATTGGTGAATTATCTGTGGGAGTCCTTACACACTCTCAAGTTAAAGCGAAGCGAACTGCTTTATTCCCTCAAGTGGAATACTGCATGTTTAATTCGTTTGTCTCCAAGATAGAATCAAAAATAGTTTTACACTGCACTTGATCATTCTGATTGGGTTCAGGCCATGCAAGACGAACTTAATGAGTTCGAACGAAACAAGGTTTGGATATTGGTTCCCATACCACTTGATGCGTCTGTGGTAAGTTTAAAATGGGTGTTTTGTAACAAGATGGATAAAGAAGGCAATGTCATAAGGAACAAAGCGATACTTGTGGTGAAAGGATATTGTTAGAAAGAAGGGATCAATTATGAAGAAACCTTCGCTCCAGTAGCAAGGTTAGAATCAGTACGGATCTTTCTGGCATACACTGCACATAAGAATTTTAGAGGTTTTTCAAATGGATGTCAAGTGTGCTTTCCTAAATGGGGAGCTGGAAGAAACCGTATATGTTGAACAACTACCGGGCTTCGTGAATGAGAAATATCCTGATCATTGTTACATTGTGGACAAGGAGTTTTACAGTCTAAAGCAAGCTCCTAGAGCCTGGTATGAAACCTTAACTCGCTTTCTCAAAATGTCTAAATTCAAACCAGGTTCGGTTGACCCAACCCTCTTTCCCAAGAAAGAAAGTGACCACCTTATGATAGTCCAAATTTACATCGATGACATCATCTTCGCTTACACGAATCCCATCCTAACAGCTAATTTCCAAAAATTGATGGAGACTAAATTTGAGATGAGCTCAATGGGTCCAATTAACTTTTTCCTTAGCCTGAACATAAGACAGGGACCAAAAAGTATCTTTATCAATCAGGAAGCGTACACAAACACTTTGTTGGACAAATTTGGCATGACAGGAGAATCAAAAGTGAAGGTTCCTATGGCATTCGGAACGAAGCTAACTCCATCTCTGGAAAAACCCACTGCTGATATGACTCTCTATCGTCAAATGATAGGGTCACTAATGTATCTTACAGCTAGTAGACCAGATATCATGTTTTCTGTTTACTATTATGCCAGATTCCAAGCCAATCCACGTGAACCTCACATGGTGGCTATTAAGAACATCCACAAATACTTGAAGCGAACCTCGTCTCTCGAAATCTGGTATCCAGCTAAATCAGGCTTCTTTGTTCAAGCGTTCTCCGATGCCGATCTTGGAGGATGTGGTCTAGACCGAAAGAGCACAATTGGAGGTTGTCAATTTCTTGATGGTAAACTCGTCAGCTGGCACTCCAAGAAAAAACGTGTGTATCCCTATCCACTGTCGAAGCTGAATATATAGCCGCAACATCTTGTACCTCACAGGTCGTCTGGATACAAAGCCAACTAAAAGATTATGGCCTAAATATGAAGAAGATTCCTCTTTACTGTGACTCAGAAAGCGCAATCCGCATTTGTCACAACCCAATGCAGCATTCCAAGACAAAACATATTGCATTGCGATATCACTTTATCAAGGATCATGTAGAAGATGGCAATGTTGAAGTTCACTTTGTTCGATCCGCTGATCAATTGGCTGACATTTTCACGAAAGCCTTGCCTGAAGCAACCTTTAATAGAATACTCCAAGGCTTGGGAATGATGGAAGCTGAATCTGTACCGAAACCATCTTCGCTTCCTTAAGTACACCCTTCGCTTTTGTCTCTTAAATTTTCAACAAGCGAAATAGGGCGAACGCTCGGTCTTTTCGGTTCCGATTTTTTCAAGCACCGAACTATACCGAACGCTCGATATATTTCGCTTCATCCATCAAAGGCAAATTCTCAGTTGAAACTTGATGTATACTTTTTGTATATTTTTCATTTATGTTTTTATTTCTTTTTCAGAATATTTAAAATTACAAAAATATTTTTCCTTTTTGTTTTTATTTCATTTTCATAAAATTTAAAATTACAAAAATATTTTTCCTTTCTGTTTTTATTTATTTTTTAGAAAATTTAAAATTTTAAAAATATTTTTCCTTTCTGTTTTTGTTTATTTTATTTATTTCAAGTACATTTTAACACATTGGCTGCTAGTCTCAACAATGAATCATGGGGAAGGTATATACTTTTACTCTGTCTACTAGCTAAGTGTCCCTAGAAGCATGCTGTTGTATGTTGTCCAAAGCCTCAACGACTCTATAGTGAAGCCTTACTGATTTGATTCATACCAATCGTCTCTTCCCAATCAGGTTGCTAAATTCACTTAAGTCATGAGCTACCTTACTCTTCTCATATCGAGTAAAGAGTTTTCTACTTGGTCACTTATATATAGAAGAGGTACTTTTGGTTCTTTACCCATCTCACAAATTCTTCTCCATTATCTTCAATTCCATAAAAGTAACCCTTGAGACTCTCATAATATACCACTGAGGTTTATGGTTACACAAAATCTGTGTTAATGATCTTAGTTTCATTTCACCATGATCTAAGTGAAACCCATAATCCAATACCTTTAATGAATTGACGGTGAACAATTTAATGTTCTAGTTTTTCACCATGAACTACCGAAACCACTCATTTGGCAGGTACCAGGAAATCTCTTTTGTTTTTGCGAGATCTTTATGAAATACTCCAACACAAGGATATTTCTACCCATAGTCACCGAAAAATGAACAAACCTACTTGATGCTTTTGGCTACACTGGCCACACAAGTACTTCACTCAACTTTCGGTCTTATCTCAAGGTTCGTAGTTCAGTTGAAGCGAAAGCCACCCTTATAGCCTAACTTTGAAAAGATGCCTTTCATTGCTTCTTAACAAGCACTTGATCGTACTTCACGGGAAACCACACAAACACTTCTAAGTCTCTCTTGACTTTGAAGGAAGAGATCCGTGCCCGAGATCATCCGTTTTATGTCTCTCATGACATCACTAACATCCCAAATAAACTATTTGCTTTACTTCTTTTTCTTTGGCACACTCTTGCACGAAGATCTATATGATCCTCTAAAAGTCTAGTTCGTGGTACTAATGGTAATTTTCAGTTGTTTAGTTTTGCCTCTTATTCATTGGTGGTCTTATATGTTAAAACGCGAAAGGAGCTCGGTTTATTTTTTCAACTGTGAAAGGGAGAAGGATTCGTTTCTGTGAATGGAAGTTGAAACATTTCGATAATGTGAAGAGACGCCGAATGGATTAATTTCAAATAAAGACACCGTTCTTGGTGGCAATGACATGGAGTTTGATACTTTCCATTAAAACCCCTTTACCATTCAGAGTGATGATGATGACGATGCCCCTATCACCACGAGGCATCTTAAGGCATTGAATGAAAAGCTTGATACTCTCCTCGCCTCTTCATCCCAATCCTCTACCTCATCCTACTCTGATGCTGCTATCAAAGCTCTTGTGGCCACCTTGGTTCAGCATCATGAAGCTTCAATTGAAATAGCAACCAAGGCAGTTGATGCCTTAACAAAGAAAGTGACCGAAACTGTCGAACTACTAATTTCAGATGCTAAAGTGCTTTTGGAGTATGTTCAAAACTCATCATAGCAGAATGCAAACCTAGTTAATACCACCGTTGACAAGCTTACCTCTACCCTACAAGCCAAACAGTTGAAAGTTGAAACGGTTCGTAACAGCATTCAAACCGATCACACGACGCTCCAGTCGTCTATTAACTCACATCTTGATAAACTCCAGGCTGATCTAGCCATGGAAAATAAGTTGATGGATGAGCTCGCTCGGAAAACAACTGTCATTAAAACTCAATCTGTCAAGCTTTCCCACACGAAGAAGGAGATTGAAGATCTCAAGACCGAGCGTGCAGTGGTCAAAAGTTGTGTTGGTGATGTTCATGCTCATCTGATCGATCTTCTGGATGCCCATGTTACAGTTCTAACCATCACCATCAGGAGACGTTTGGCTGAAAAATTACTTCCCGCTCTTTCCATTCTTAGCATAATTGAAGGTGTTTCGGAGGCGAGTATCCATCCAAAACAAGGGGAGAAGCAGGTCAATCTCTACTAAAACAAACACCAACAAGTGAATATCTTCAACCTCCTCCTGTTAAACCAGATATCACTAAAGAACCAAAGGATAATGAAGCTTCGGGTTTAACCGTTCAAGACAAAGGAAAGAAAACCATCGGTGACAACGGAAGAGAAGAAACGAATGAAGACGTTCTTAAAGCCGAAGAGGGGGAAACAATAGATAAAGAAGCCTTGGACATTTTGGAAAGAAGAAAATCTCTTTTTCCATTATGGACATTGGAAAACTTGCTAAATGAAGCAATTGAGTCCCCGAGCACTCATTAGCTTGAACCAGACATTTCCTTTAACTTGGACAATACTAAGGACTCCCAATTTGATATGCCGATCACCCGAAGGGCATTCTTTTTCCATTGTTTTGATCCAATTGCTTCGGTTCCTTCTCCTGACCCAAAGGTTGATAGAGAGTTGATTGATTACTACCTTGCTTTTTCGCAACCTCAATTCCTAACTTGGAGTTCAAAGAAGATTACTACGGTCAAGGTTATGAAGCCAGTAGCAGCAGGGAAATTTATCAATGTGAAGTATCGGATCACTCGTGGTTCTAGAGATTCGGTTCATGAAATTTCTCTTGTTGATCTGCCAAATCTCAATCCTCATGACTAGATTCTATTGACTAACCTCTTACTGCCCAACGAGAATAAGTATGAACCTATTCTTGATCACATAAAGAGAATGTTGGTTTCCTACATTCATGAAGTAGCAAAGCTTGATCAGGAGATCGCTTCTGCTTTGAGGAAGAAGCCTACTGTCAAACCCATTGGCAAAGCCAGTGATCGTAAATAAAATGTACATGGGTAAGATAGACATCGAACACTTGACAGTGATGTTTACTAAAGAAATTATCGGTTCGGCTACTCCATTGAAGTGTCTGTTCGCCTTATCCGACAAACATCTATTTTCCAAATTCTCTCTTGAACATATTTTGGATATAATCAACAGATGTAAATTCAATGATGATGTTGCAAAGAAGATCTTCAAAGACATGCTTTGGTGGTACATCAACTTTTGGTGCACTATCCTTGCTATCATACCGAAGCTGTTCAAAACAGTAAAGAAGACTATGCAGGCAGTACAACAATAGTATCTCGCCTCAATTGACGCAAAGGGGGGAGATTGTTGGGTCTAGAGTTTGTAGTATTGCGTCATTTGGCATTTTGTTTATAGTCCATTGTTCTCACGGTTCGGGCCTATCCAGCTGTGTTTCATTTAATAGGGTTTGTTTATATTATGCATGCATGCACCGTGTATGCAGTAGTAGTCGATCTTATCTTTTGTAACCCTAACATACCTCTACAGTAGCAATTCTTCATAGAGTTCTTCTGAGGTTGTGAATTATTAATCATTCGACATCAGTTTTGATTCATCTTGTGTTCTTAATTGTTTTGTGTTATTTTGTTACTTGTTAAGTATCTTATCGATCTTAAAGAGTTTTAAACTCTTCAAAGGTCATGCGAGGACAATTCGCATGAGACTTGATAGTGATGTGTTTTAATATTTTAGATGTTATTTTGATTTATTAGCAACATATATCATAATGAATTCTAACCGTTTTGATGTTTATTTCATAGTGACTTAATAAAGATCTTATATTGCTATCAAAGTTGAGTTAATTTAAATATGTGTTTCATTTTTGCATGTTTTGAGTGAGTGATTTAGTGATTTAAGGCTGTCATACTCTGGGAAGTGAGTGATTGATTTAAGACTGTCATGACTATTAGTAGATTGGCCATATAGATTGGACATTGCATAGAGATTGGCCTAACACTCAAGAATACTAAAAAACAGAGATTTTAAGTATTGGAACGACCCACACTTATATATTACTTCATGGATAAAGTCATAAGTAGTTATAAGACAATATTATCTTTTCTTCTTCAAACCGAGACACATATGAGGATTTGTTTTCAAAATCACGTGTGCATTGGTATGCTCTAGTGTCATCCATTATTGGTAGTCATAAAGGGTATGCCCATGTATGATTTGACGAGTAGACACAAAATACGTAGTCAAGTATATTTTTCCTTCTCGTAACTATGAAATGCCATCTATGGGACCATCGATGATTTGGTGCTAACATCTTAAGTGCTTGACCGAGCATTAACTGCATGGATGTGTTCGATTTACTAGTCAGATGTGATGGTTAGAAATCATTAACCAGGAAACATAACTTTGAATTCAGATGATATCGTTAGAAATTGTTAATCAGGAAGCATAAATTTGAACGATAATATTGACCTTTATCTATTTCTTATGTTTATACAAATATCTAGAGAAAATGGAGTAATTAATCACTTATTTAAGGACTAAATTTTGATTCATATCAAAATTTGGTAGTTGCATTGAATGACTACTCTCTGTTGATTGTTACTGAAGTATTATGACCTTAGAAATTAATGACTTGTCCAAGTGAGAGACTGTTGGAAATAGTTGTTAAGAATTTATTGCATCAAGTACACTATCTAAAGGTAGTGGAATAATCAAAAGATTTACCTAAATGTACATGCATCCTAGGATCTAGGTTTTATTAGTTTTAGCAACGTACTTTAAAATCTACTAAAAGAAGGATAAAAGAACTTACCTCTTGATCCTTATGTGTTGGGCATCTCTCGCAAAGGATGAAGAGCCTAAAGGATAACTCCTCTAATGTAGTCAGGCCCAAGACACCAAAAGTAGAATAAGGAAAACCTTATTTGGGGTTTATGGGGAATACCCATAACCCTAGACAGGGGTTATGATTTTTGTATATGGAGAAGAAAGATAGAGGTGATAATGAAATTAGAAGATCCCAAAGGTGTGTTAGGGATTAATTCCAGACCCTCTATTCAAAAACTGCCATAATCTGGAACAACCTCCTAGATTTCGTTGCATCCCTATTTCATGGAGAGTTCTAGAATATTCCAATTAATATAAAGGATTTAATAAATATTCAACAAATTTAATTAATTAAAAACAATTCAATTAATTATCGAAATAATTTCTTATTAATTTATTAATTCCTTAATAAATTAACAACTTATTTTCTCTATTTCCTTAATGCTATTTATGTCAAGAGGCCAACCCAAAAGGACTCTATTGTTATTTAGAAATATTATCAACTAGTTAATGACCTTGGACACTATTTATAATAGCTTCCCACTTGGAAAAGTCATTAACTTTTAAGGTCATAATATGAAACTCCCCAAAACATTAATAATAATATTCATTTTCAAACCATCAAACCATATAATCGGTTGTTTAAAACCAATCATAGTAAAATGTATCTCTCAACATAAGAGTAAAATGATAATAATGGATGCGAAAAAAATACATAAGGAGTGTTATGCAGTTAACCCATGCCTAATTCACATTGCATACTCACCCATTAATAAGAAGTGAAGTGAGTATCACGAACTGAAATAATCTTTAGTGACATGCCATGTCTCACAAAAATTTCATCCAAGTATACTTGTGCCTATTTCGCCATCGTAGCTGCGTCATGCATGGCAAGAAAGTGCGCTCTCTTAGTCAAGAACTCTATAATTACCCAAATATTATCATTCTGTCTTGTAGTATTTGGCAATTTGGTAATAAAATATATGGACAACTCTTCCCATTTCCACGCAGGGACACTGATACCTTCTGGACTTGTATATGGCTTTTGGTTTTATGCTTTGACCTGTAAGCATACTATACATTCCTAGAACTATCATCCAATATCTCTCTTTAATCCGGGCAACCAATAATAAACCCTTTCATCATAGTACATTTTACTAGTACATGGATGTATTGACATTTTAGACTTATGGGCTTCATCTAAAATCTTTTGTCTCAATCTACCAATCTTTGGAATCCATAGCCGATTCTTAAATACTTTCAGTCCACGTAGATCATTAAGTAAAATATTAGCATACTGTACCATCCATTCCTTCTTCACATTTTTTTGTTTTTAAAGTGTCTATTGGCCATTTTTCTAACTCATCAATAATAGTGAACTTTATTGTAGTGTAAGTAATAGCATAACACACACTAGTATGATAAGGAGTTCTACTAAACGCATCTACAACGACATTGGTCTTTCCAGGATGATACAAGATTTCACAGTAATAATCTTTGACCAGCTCCATGGCCTGTTCTTATCTCATATTCAAAGTTCTCTTACTATATATATATATTTGAGACTTTTTTGGTTGCTACAAAATTGGCATTTTTTACAATAAATATAATGCCTCCAAAGTTTTAGGGAAAATACCACTACAGCAAGCTTGAGGTCATGAGTGGGATAATTCTTTTATTAATCTTTCAATTGCCTTGAGGCATAAGCTATCACTCTTCCATGTTGCATCAACATATAACCAAGTCCTAACCTTGAAGCATCGTTGTACACAACAAAATCTTTATCACCTTCCGAGAGTAATAAGACTGGAGCATGAGTCAAAAGATCTTTTAAAGTTGAGAAAGTCTTTTCTTAGGTTTCAGCCCATCCAAGCTTTGCTTCTTTTCATGTAAAACTTGTAAGGGTACAACTATTAGGGGTGAAGATCTTGAAACACTTCCAGGATCCCACATATTAAACTGAATCAGGATCCTGTTATATACGTTACATCAAGTCATGATCCTGAATATTATCAACATTATTTCCTAACGAAACTAACATATATATTTATTTTTTATTGTTCACGTGTGTAGAAATAGTAAACATAAGACTTGTCAATACTGAAGAATCGCTCCAGCCAAGCTTAATACTAGACATTACCAAGTCAAGGCAACTTGTTCAACAGGATCCTGGAAATCTCGGACTTGTAGTTACTTAACCTAGACTATAAATACGCTCGTAAAAGACACACAATGGGTGCAATCTTTTGACATCTTACAGACCTAGAGCTAGGCAAACACTTGTACTCGTATCTTTATCATCATCATTGTAATTTACACTTTAATCAATGAGATCTAACAAGGTAGGTGATCATTATCACCTCCCAAAATTTTGTGTCGGAGATCCTAGCAAGGATCAAGGGCTTTCCTTGTAAACCACTTGTGCAACTTGTTCTAATTTCGATAATAAGTTCTCCAACAACACCACAACCTCTTATTCAATTTTGTTGACATTCATTCAATTGATTTTTTACTAAAATAATTTGGCGCCCACCAGGATCCTTGGGATCCTAGGATCCGTGATGAAGGCATTCAACAGGTGGGTTAGAAGTAGGAAGACAATAGAACGGTACTTAAGGAAGGCAACACCCTCAACCTTTTGACCAAGGATCCTGAAGTTCGACACTCCATGATCCTTAGGGAAGCGCCCATAACCAACAACTCCAACATCCATTGCTACTACAACATGGAGAGCGATCTTGAACATCCAAACTCCTATGATTCGGGATCTTTATGGGACCTTCAATACACATAATAACAAAAATACTGGTAAATTCTTTAATAGTAACACTATTAATACTAATTCTATGGATGTTGATGTAGGAATAAGTTCGGTCATGGACGAAGAACTCCAACAACTAAGACAGATGATCTCAAACGTAACAAGGATGGTCTAATCTATACTGGAAGCACCCCCCCACCAGTCACATGATCTCAATATTTATCCCTTTAACAGCCGATGCCGAAGTTCCAAAGTGCTTCCAAACTCCTAGCATGAAGCCTTACGATGGAACCACAGATCCTGAAGAACGTATTATACAATATAGGTAGAGAAGAGAGATCATCCCCATTCCACCAGACTTAAGAGAATTCTGTTTATTCAAAGGATTTAGATCGACTCTTAAAGGATCGACCTTAAAATAGATTCTTAATGCTCTTCCCTATTCCATTACCTCATTTGCTCACTTAGTTAATCTTTTCAATAATTACTTTTCTGGCAGCAGAATATTTGAAAGGATCACTGGTGATCTCTACCAGGTGGTACAGACTCCCAAAGAACCCTTAAGGGACTTTTAAAGCAGGTTTAGTAGGGAAGTTCTAAAGATACAAAACATCACCATGGCTACTGTCGTGGAGGCGTTTAACATGGGTTTTAAGAAGGGTTCTACATTCTATGATGATCTTGTAAAGACTACATTCAAACGGATGGATGAATTCAGAAGCAGAGCACTAAGGTTCATCAGATTGGAAGAAGAAAAAGAAATACAAAAGAGGGCCAGAGCGCTGAATTCCTTTGACAACCCTAATAGGAGGGATGAATCCTTAGACCAGAGATCCTATAGGTCAAAACCATATTCCAAACCTGATCATTACAGGTTTAATGCACTCGATGATGAAGGAGAGGAAGACAAATTTCCTAAAGTTACTGATTATTGTTTCTCTATGGATGTTTCCGGTCTATGATTTACCATGCAGGATCTTGGTGACAAAGTGAGATAGCCAAGAAAGGGAGAGAATTCAAACAACTGGAAAGACAAATCCAAATGGTATGAATATCATGAGGATTTCAATCATAACACTAAGGACTACATATCCCTCAGGAAGGATATCAATTATCTCCTAAGCAAGGGATATCTGAAAGATATCCTATAAAGGAAAAAAGAAAGATCAAGAAAAAGAGCAAGACTTCATGAAGATCTTGGAAAAGCCAGGATCCCCTCCCTTGGATTCCGAGTTAATCAATGTAATTTTCCGGAGAATCTAACATGTGTGGAACTTCTTATTCTGCAGATAGAAAATGAAGAAAGACCCCAAAAAAGCACATTGATAACAAACAATAAGGAGATCATCTTTAATGAACATGATAGAGAAAATGTCTACAATCCTCACCATGATGGATTGGTTATTACTCTATATATTGCCAATCACTTCGTCAGAAGGATCCTGGTAGACGGAGGATGCTCAGTGAACATTATACTTTTAGATGCTCTAACCAGGATGAACATCCGAAAATCTGAAATAATCAAAAGATCCACGGTCCTAATAGGATTGAGTGGTGAAACAACGAACACCATTGGAGAAGTCAAGCTAGAAGTCTACATCGAAGTGGTAAATTCCATGCAATGTTTTTGTTTTATTGATGCTTTGTCTTCTTATAATATTATATTAAGTAAACCACATACCCATGACATGAAAGCAGTCCCATCAGTGTACCACCAATGCATCAAGATGCCTACACCACGGGGGGTAATGAAGATCGTCTGGGACCAACAAGAATCTAATAATGATATAAGACCTCAATGAAATCTTCAATAGTACCATGACAAGCATAACAATTACTGCAGGGGGCATAAGGCGTGCTAGAAGCAATAGAGCAAGATGTAAAGGAAATTCCCCTACACCTTGAGGATCCTGAAGCCAAAGTAGTTATAGGATCCTCAATACCGAAACAAATCGAGCAAGAACTAATAAAGTTCTTAAAGGACATAAACAAGACCTTCACATGGAAGCATGAGGATATGTCATGTATAGATAAGGAAATTATAACTCATAAACTCAATATAGATCCTTCTTTTAGGCCTATATAACAAAAAAGAAGGAAATTTGCACCTGAAAGAAACCAAATTATTCAAGAAGAAGTTGAAAAACTTCTCAAAACAAGGATGATTAAAGAAGTGAAGTTCCCATGATGGCTAGTCAACGTAATGGTGGTCCTAAAGAAGAATGGAAAATAGAGAATGAGTGTGGATTACAAGGATCTCAATAGGGCTTGTCGTAAGGATCCTTTCCCTTTACCACACATAGACTTGATGATCGATGCCACGAAAGGAGATGAACTACTAACATTCATGGAGATTCAACAGGATTCCAACAAATAAAAATGGAACCATCTGATCAAAAGGATACTACGTTCATAACCCATACATGTATATATTGCTATATTGCCATGCCTTTTGGTCTTAGAAATGCAGGTGCAATGTCTCAAATATTGGTAAATTGAATGTTCAAAGAAAATTTATGGGGGGGGGGGGACATAATGGAAGTATATATTGATGACATGGTGGTCAAATCCAAAAGAGCTGAAGATCACCTCAGGGATCTTGATGAAGGTTTCAGCATATTAGATGAATACAACATGAAGCTGAATCCATCAAAATGCCACTTTGAAATGAAGAAAAGAAAGTTCCTCGGCTACATGATCACTAAGAGGGGCATCTATCAATGTCATAGTCGATCCAAAATCCCCAACTTTAACTAAGGGTGACAAGAAGAATGTCATCTCTAAATAGGTTTATATCAAGATACTCAGAGAGGTACAAACCTTTATATGACATCTTGAAGATTAGCAAGAAATATGAGTGGTCCAAAGAACATGAAGATGCCTTCCAAGAGCTTAAAAGATATTTAAGTTCAAAACCTCTATTGGTGAAACCATTAGGTGGTGAACCACTCCTCCTCTATCTTTTAGTATCATGAAATGCTGTTAGTTTAGTCTTGGCTAAGGATATTGATGGAGATCAACACCCAACATAACTAAAAGTCTCTTGGATCTTAAAACCAAGTACTCTCACCATGAAAAAATTAGTACTTGCACAAGTCACAACTTCCACCAATCTAAGACATTATTTTGAAACTCAAAGTGTACATGTCAAAACTAAATGTCTTATTAAGAATGTCAAGATAAAACCAAAAGGTAGAATGTCTAAGTGGTCGGTGATGCTCAACACATAGTATATCAAATATGAGCCAAGTTCCTATATAAATAAGTCACAAGAATTAGCATAATTTGTGGTTGATATTAGTGATAGTCTACAAGTTGATATAGAGGTATAAATCCAACGAATTCAAAATCAATAAAACATGGGAGAGTAGATACTATTTACAAATGGAGCATCCAACTTCAGAGGAACATGCCTTGGGATTATACTAAAATCGCCACAGGGGCACATTCTACCCCAGGTAGTTAGTTTTGAGTTCAAGGAAACTAACAATGAAACGGATATGATCCACTAATCATGGGGCTACAACTAGCCAAGGAACTTCATGTATATGTTGATTCATTATTATTAACTAACCATTTCAATGGATCAAATGCAGTCAAAAGTGAAAGACTAGCACTATACGTTCAGATACTCAAAATGCTGGCATATACACTTACCAATTTTAGTTTAAATCAAACTTTTAGAAAAGATAATGCAAGAGCAGACACACTAGCCAGTCTAGGATCTTCCCTCAGGAGCCCACCGGAAGCCAAGATCCTAATAGTCCATATAATGATCCAAATAATAGAAAATCCAACCAAGATGCCAGAAGATATCACCACCCATGATCAAATAGCTAGCATCGGAGCAGTCAAAGATCCTGATCTCTATCCCCTTCTCCATGATCCTGATGTTCTATATCCTGGACCATACATTCAGGATCTGCAAAAACATGGAAGGAGTATTATACAATAAGTCCATGGTAGTCCCATATCTAATATGCTTAGAAGATCATGAAGCTATGGAAGTTTTTAAAGATATACATGAAGGGGATTATGACAATCACACTAGGGGCAAATCCTTATGTTCCAAAGTATTGAAAACATGATACGACTTTCAAAATGTGGAGATGAATGCCTCCTTACACACTCAGATGTATGATGCTTGCTAAAGACATATCAATATCCTTCATTAGCTAGCGGAACCTTTACATCCCATCATTCATGAAGTGGGGAAATGGACATAGTAGGGAAACTACCCAAGGCACCTAAATGTGAAGGACCCTATCTCATTGATTTATAAGCAGGAACAAAGACATATTGGATAGCTACCCTAGAAGAAAGCATCTTCCCAATATCTTGGAAAGCTATACACCTTGAAGTGTACTTTATGTAAGTTAATTTTGTCACAATTCATCACAACCAAGTTGAGGTATATACCTACTCCTTACCCTTATTTATTTTCTTTGTTTATATTCATTCTAAGAACACTATTGGTTTAAACATCGGAGAGGCATTATCCAAGCAAACACCCACCCCAAGCTAATGCTTCAACATATACGGGATTGAAGATCCTAGAAACCACGAATAAATAATGATCATCTCTCTTCCGATTTAGGGTACTTAATGCCCTCTAAGTTATAAAGAGTTAATAAGCTCTTTCATCCATGTTTGGGTTTCCACACCCCGCTTGGACGCACAATATCAAACTATGGAATATGGATAAAGTGTGTTGGATTTGGGTTGCATTCACCGGAGCAATTTGATAGGAAGGATATTTGAGAAAGAGGTTATTTGTGATTTATTAATATATCATGAGAATAATATATTAATTGAGAAATCATGTTATTTAATTTTATTGATCAAAAATTAATTTGGAACTAATTTAGTGATCAAAAGAGAGTGAAGAAATTAACAGGGGCTGATTATGTAAATCAGTGATACATATAGTTTAGGCTAATGATCCATGGTTGATTAGTGATGGAGTAAGCTTATGTGAGAGTCCATGAAGTGTTAGTCCAAATGAATTATTGGATCAAAAGCCTAAGTGAATGGATTAGGGCTTACAAGTGACCCTTGGAATTCTACATTATATATGTAACCCCTAAGCCCCTAAAATCGATACAAATATTCTTAGAAGAGTATAGACGATTTTGGTGCCTCCTAAACCTCTCTCATAATCCTCCATTTATTCTTGGTGTTTTGTGACTTATTTGAGGCGTCACATTTGAGGTGCTAAGCACTTGTAAGGCCAAGTTCTACAAGCTACAACAATGAGGTAATCATCTAACTCGTTTTATGTTTCAAATATCAATGTTGTATGCTAGTTAGGTGTGACATCCCCAATTTCACGGCCATAAAAGACCGATTTGTTTATGCTTTGTTTTTAAAATCAGAGTAATCTTTTACAGAAAACAGTTGCAGAATTTTTTCCCAAAATAAAATATGATAACCATTTATCAAAACATTTCTCAAAGAGAATGTATTTTCATTAAATAATAAAACCTCGGGATGTCATGTTCCGATACAGACCAAAAGCATAAACAATATAAAATAGACCTTACAATAGTTATTTATAACTATTGATCGATAATCCAAATTCTCTCGTCAAGTCCACCAACTTATACCCTTGTGCCATTACCTGTAATGCAAAGAAAACTGAGTGGGTCAGGCTTGGGAGCCTGGTGAGCATATAGGGTTTTCAACCCACAATAATATAATTATTATATTTAATCATCAAACAATCAACCCAATTACCCATCCCCATTATCTTCTTTATTTCTTAAGGTTTTACCCTAGTAATCAACTATCCTTCATTCATTCATTCCTAAGGATTTACCTAAGGAATTGGCACGAAGTCCATTGCTGCCAAAGTTTATCTATCAGGTACTAAGTCCATAGTTACCAACATTTTATCTCTCAGGTACTAAATCCATAGTTATCAGGTGCTAACTCCATAGTCACCAAGGTTCACATAACAGTAGGCGCTAACTCCATAGTCACCAAGGTTTATACAATAGGCGCTAACTCTATTGTCACCAAGGTTTATACAATAGGCGCTAACTCCATAGTCACCAAGGTTTATCTAATAGTAGGTGCTAACTCCATAGTCACCAAGGTTTATCTAGGCGCTAACTCCATAGTCACCAAGGTTTATACAATAGGTGCTAACTCCATAGTCACCAAGGTTCACTTAACAGTAGGCGCTAACTCCATAGTCACAAAGGTTTATACAATAGGCGCTAACTCCATAGTCACCAAGGTTTATCTAATAGGCGCTAACTCCATAGTCACCAACTATCCCATCTACCCTTGTTCTACCCAACATTTTCGTAGATATAAATACCTACACAGTTTAAATTATTTAACACCTGTATAAAACATCAATTCCCTGCCCATTTCAAATAGACAAATAATATATAACACACATCACGTATTTCATAGCTAATACTTTATATTTATGTGTTAGAAGAAAGTAACCATATACTGACACATATAAACAAAAATATATAGACACATAGCACTTATTTTATAAAATACTTCATATCTATGTGTAAGATGAAAGTGACTATACACCCACTTGATCAGAAGATGACTGGACAACACTACGGCTTATAAAAGTAGTATTCTTCGGTAGATCTGGAAGATCTTCACACATCGGGTTTCTCGCGGACAGAGCTTCGGCTCGGAAACTATTTTCTTCTCGGGATCCTCGGGCTTCAGGACTCACTTCGGGTCTCAGGATGATATCGGGGCTTCGGGGGTACTTCTTTGCTCGTAAATCTATGCAATATAGGTGAGAGATGAGAGAATGAGCAACCAAACTCGGCTGGCCCTTCAAATCTATTTATAGGCCAAAAATGGCCCTTGCCACGTCGTGGCACCTTTTTCCACGTCGTGGGCTTGGTCGTCGATGTGTCAGAAGACTGGCCACGTCGTGGCACTGCTTTCCATGTCGTGGTATCTGACAGTTTTGGGGTTTCGCGCCCCGAACTTCAGAAATTCATAACTTTTGCATACGAACTCCGTTTTCGATGTTCTTTATATCGACGCGAAGGTGAGATTATGATCTACAACTCTAGTTTAGACTCCATTGGCTAATTTTGAATTTATTTTTCATATATTATAATTATATTACTTTTATATTATTTTTAGTAGGCCGGGACAGGAAAACTCTGTTATAAACTCATAACTCCTTCGTCTGACGTCTGTTTTCGTCCATCTTTCTGTCGTTGCACTACTATCGATGAGATATTCATTTCTCATTTAGATTGTCTTGGATAAATATCGCTCTAACGTAAATTCACTATTTACGTCGCACTGTGTCGTGCCGGTTCTGTCGCGAAACTTCGATAGGTCATAACTTCTTCGTTATAACTCGGATTTCGGCATTCTTTATATGTACGGAATCCTTGTAACATATAATATAACTTAGTTAAGATTAATCCTTCTGAATAATATTCCATCAAAAAGTCATTTTTGATGCTTATCGTCTCTAAATTGACTAGCCCGGATCTTTGGGCATTACAATTATCTCCCCCTTAGGATGATTACGTCCCGTAATCATCAACGACATAGGATTCGTATACTGAATCCATAAGTTATCTCTCCATCCTAAGTAATAACCTTCATGCTCAATCCTGCATTTGCTCTTCATACTATGTTGGACTTTCAATTATAACCTACGAGTTATAAAATAAATCCTTTTTGAGGACTCCTTCTTCTTTTTAGGATAAGTACATTCCCTTATCTATTGTAACAGACCGATGGGTCGTGTCTTGATGACCTCTCATCGTAGTCGGACTCAATTTGATATGACCACTAGGGTCGGAATAACAATAATCTCCTTAGTCATTACCGAAACGATGGTAACAACATACTTGAATAAAACGAGACCAATCACTAGTTTCTTGGTAACGTTGTGACTTTCCCTGATCCAAGCATGAGTCCCGTGCTTCCAGTAGTATAGATCTCTACTACTATTCACACCTACTCATACTCATCCCAAGTATTGTCTCCCAGTCCCCAAGTCCTAAAATCACAAAACAATTTAGCACATACGAATGTGTCCAATTAATCATAAAAATTCTCCTAGACTCTACTAGGACTTCTTCCATGCGTATCTTCAATCATCAACTCTACTTCAACTCGATTGGTGATGGAAATACCAGACGATGAGACAACTTCAAGAATTTCGCCAATCGTTCCATCATCCTGCCAATCGAAGGCATACTTCAAACGTACCGTACTCCTCTAAACGTTCCGTTATTTTATCAAACATATTCTAAAGGCAAGATATCACTCTTACGATATCTTCCGATAGGTATCATTCACTATCATAAGCCTCTCAATTCCTCCATATACTCAATTCTCTATGAGTCTTCACCATAACGCTTTGTACATCCAAGCAGATGTTCGGTGCACCGGGCGAGAGTTTAAGATAAGAAAGCCTTATTTCCGATAAACGTATAAATCTCCTTATCACTCCGAAACGTTTACATGCTAGTTCTAATATCGTATCAAACGCTTAGAATCCTAAACACATATGGTCTCCAGATCCGGTCGGCAACAGACCATAGATCCGAACAAATAACATCATATATGACAAACATATAACATTTAGCACGTAAAAGCATTTTAGGCATCTTTCCTAAAATATACTAGTGCTTGTGTCTAAAATATGGTAGACACTCATCTCACAATCATCGCTTAGCATTATAAGCTTAAGTCTAGAAATCCTAGAAATTCCTAGTTCGCTTAAACTAATGCTTTGATACCAACTGTTACATCCCTAATTTCACGGCCAGAAAATACCGATTTGTTTATGCTTTGTTTTTAAAATCAGAGTAATCTTTTACAGAAAACAGTTGCGGAATTTTTTTCCCAAAATAAAATATGATAACCATTTATCAAAATATTTCTCAAAGAGAATGTATTTTCATTAAATAATAAAACATCGGGATGTCATGTTTCGATACAGACCAAAAGCATAAACAATATAAAATAGACCTTACAACAGTTATTTATAACTACTGATATATAATCCTAATTCTCTCGTCAAGTCCACCAACTTATATGTAACGCCCGTGTTTCTGGGCTAGCCATTTTTAGCAATGTAATAGTCTAGGTTAACCTTTGTAACCCCAATTTGAAATAATAAAATGTATTATTTGTGAATTATGTGAATTATGTGTGTTTTCTTAATTATTATAATTTAATGAATTAAGAATAAAATGAGCGTCAAAATTAAAGTATTATACATGCCCGATATCTTTGCATAAAGTTGTAGTGGCTGAAACGAGGTTTCCGAATATATATAGAACGCCCAAATCTGACTTCGTATGAGGAAGTTATGATTTTCTGAAGTTTCGACCGGGTAGTATACAACCCGAATACTCAATTTGAGATCGAGCGGTTTTTAGCTGAAACAATCTAAACGAGAATCGAAGATCTCGTTGTTAGTAGCGAAACGATGAAAAGTTAGGCGAGAACGGACGTCGGACGAAGAAGTTATGAATTTATAACGAAGTTTTTCTGTCCCGGCCTTCTAAAAATAAATAATAAAAATAAAAATCAAAATTAGCCGACGGAGTCTAAATGAAAGTTGTAGAGTATGGTCTGACCTACGCGTGGATATAAAGAACGTTGAAAACGGAGCTCATATGCGAAAGTTACACAATTTAGAAGTTGACGAGTCAAATTATGCCGAGCGTAATTCGAGTACGCCTAGCGTACTCAGTCGGATGCAACTTGTCTGACCAATACTCGAGTGCCACCTGTCGACGCACGCAGTGACGTCAAAGTACGCCAAGCGTAACCCGAGTACGCCCAGTGTAAATTGAAATTATGCCCAGCATAATCCCAGACCCAACAGCCTATAAATAGAACTTGAGATCATCCATTTTCCTTGCGATTTTTCTTACTTTCTCTCTAAGTTTTTGCCTCGATTTGCGTTCCAATCATATCCCGAAGCCCCGATATTATTCCCGAGCCCCGAAGCAAGTTCCGAAGCCCTGAGGATCCCGAGAAGTGAGATTTCCGAGCCGAAGCTTTGCCCGCGAGGAGCCCGGTTTTTGTGAAGATTTTCCAGATCTACGGAGAAACGCTACTTCTACAAGCCGTAGTGCTGCCCGATCGTCTTCCGATCATGTGAGTGTGTAGTCATTTTCATTCCAACGTAATATTATGAAGTATTCTATATAAAATACGTGCTATGTGTATATATTTTGCTGTTATATGTGTGAATGTATATTTACTCTCTTCTATCTCATAGATCTGATATATTCTCTATAAAATACTTGTTATGTGTGTATGCCTCATCTGTTATGTGGAATATGTATTGATTAAAGCATGCTATACAGGTTTTTAAACAATGTATAAAAATGTATATTTTTATCTACTAATATGTTGGGTAGAACATGGGTAGATAATTGGTGTGAAATAAACAGATGAGAGGCCTCGGTGTTATTGGTGTTATTCTAGTCATTCAGCAGAGTATGGATGACGACCACGGACTATTCTAGACTGTCCTGTGGAACACTAGCAGGCTCATTACTTGTAGGTGTTGTGAACGACGTGTTCACCGGTGTACTCTATCCCCCACATGGTTGCCTTTAGGGCACTTATTGTTGAGGAAGCCCCTCTGTAGTAATGTCCGTCCCGATGAAAATCATGAATTAGGTTCCTTATAATAGATGTTATTTTAGGGACGTAAAGTGAGGATAACGGGAATGGGTAATCGGGTTTATTGTGGATTGCTGAAATTAAATATAATTATTGTGGGTTGAAAACCCTATATGCTCACCAGGCTCCCAAGCCTGACCCACTCAGTTTATTTGTATTACAGGAAGTGGCGCAAGAGCTTAAGATGGGCGAATCATCAAGTTGTTTTGTTTACAAGTCTGTATGTGTATATATTTGTTGAATGACTTGTAATGTTATCGTTTATGCTTTATGATCTGTATCGGAACATGACATCCCGACTTTTGATTATGAAATGAAATCATATTTCTATATGAAATGTTTTGATAAATATCTATTTTATCATGTTTTGTTTTTGGGAACAAATTCCGCATCTCTTTTAAACTTAGTATGCTAAGTGGAGATTGTGAGATGTGTGTCTGATAAATTTTAGACACGAGCACTAGTTTATTTTAGGAAAGTTGCCTAAAATGCTTTTATGTGCTAAATGTTATATGTTGCCATATATGATATTATTTGTTCGGATCTACGGTTTGTTGCCGACCGGATCCGAAGGTTTATGTGTTTAGGATTCTAAGCGTATGTATACGATATTAGAACTAGCATGTAATTGTTTGGAGAAATAAGAATGATGTGAATATCTTACCGTGAAAGAGGATCTAATTTCACCTTATTCAGTGTATAGATCAAAAATGGTGAGAACAAGAAGCGGAGTTGGAAATGTTGATGAAAACAGGAATCAACCGCTTGTAATTCAACAAGTACCTGTTGTAGCTGCTACACCTGAGCCAATAACAATGGCTGGTGTACAAATGATGATTCAAACGATGTTGGATCGTCATATGGAAGAAAAAAGATGTCTGCTTAGGCAGAATCGTGAAGAACCGTCAATTCAAGTGGAAGAGCACGAGGAGAATGGAGGGCAGTCTGAAGGATAAAACTTTAGTGGGATCATTGGTCAAGACAACCCACCCGTGGTTAGGCGCAATAACCAGGATGGAGGATATGATGGGCGTGGGTGCAAGTACAAGGATTTCATGGCGTCCAAACCACCATGTCTATCCGGAAGCCCGACGCCGATGCAAGTTATGGACTGGGTCTCCGAAATGGAGACTATGTTTGAAAGTTACGAATGCAGCAATAGGTAGAAGACCGCTCTTGCGATCTCTCTGCTAAAATCTGGCGTGTTGAGTTGGTGGAAGCTGTTAGCTGACTCTATGCCCAAGGGAGAAGCAAGCAAAATGTCTTGGGAAGACTTTGTGGAACAACTAAAACTGCAATACTGCTCCGAGCAGGACCTTCTGGAAATCAGTAATGAGTTTCAGAATTTGAAGAAAGGGAAATTGAGCGTTACTGAATACACTGCAAGTTTCACAGAAAAGATGAAGTTTATCCCATATTTGGTGCCTACAGAACTCTCTAAGGTCAAAAAGTTTGCCCTTGGACTACCAGCGGACTATGGTCTAATGGTTAAGCAAGCAACCACATTGAAAGCCGCCATCTGGGCTGCTAGAAATGTTGAGACCCAGATCAGGGAAAAAGGTCTGGAAAGGTCAGAGGTTGGTGAGAAGAGGAAAATCGATGGATTTTCAGGGTTCAGCAATAAAAGTAAATTCTCGAAGTCTAGTTCGAAGGGAAGTGGAGGAAAGGTAGAGGCGAAATGGTGCGATGGGAAGTGTGGTGGGGAAACCGCATGCTTCAAATGTGGAAAGCCAGGGCATTATGCCAATGACTGCACCTTCACCAAGAATGTTTGTTATGGTTGTGGTGAGGAGGGGCACATCTCAAGGGATTGTCCAAAAAAGAAGGAAGCAGCAAGACCCAACATTCCACCAAAGCCAAAGGCGATAGCATTCCAGATGACACTGGAAGCTGCTAAAGATGAAGCTGATGTCGCTTCAGGTACCTTTCTCGTTAACAAATTGCCTGCCCAAATTTTATTTGATTATGGAGCCAACTACTCCTTTATATCGCATGAAATTGGTAGAAAACTAGCTTTTCCTATTGATAGACTAGATAATGCCTTATTAGTCGAAGTTGCTAGTGGCAAGTTTGTACCTGTTAGCCATCGTATGAAAAACATCTTAATTGATCTGAATGGGAATAAGTTCCACGAGGAATTATTGCCTATCGAAATTATCGGTTTCGACATCGTTTTGGGAATGGATTGGCTTAGCGCCAATGATGCCGAAATTTTATGCAAGAAGAAAATAGTGAAAGTGAACCCACCTGGGAAGGAATCGTTTATGGTGTATGGAGATAAACGCAGAGTAAATTCTGGAATCATTTCTCTAATGAAAGCCAGAAAATGTTTGACCAAGGGGTGTACATCATACTTAGCATTCGTGATCGACGCTAAGAAGGAAAAGAAGGTGATGCAAAATATTCCTGTTGTGTGTGATTATCCGGAAGTATTTCCCGAAGATCTTCCTGGATTACCACCCGATCGGCAAGTAGAATTTCGTATCGACTTGTTTCCCGGAACAACGCCAATTGCAAAAACACCTTATCGATTAGCACCGACGGAGATGAAGGAGCTAATGATGTAACTTCAGGAGTCATTGGACAAAGGTTTCATAAAACCTAGCTCATCACCCTGGGGAGCTCCGGTGTTATTCGTAAAGAAGAAAGATGGAAGCATGAGGATATGCATTGATTACCGAGAGCTGAATAAGGCAACAATAAAGAATAGATATCCGTTGCCAAGGATTGATGACCTATTCGATCAACTACAAGGTTCAATTTATTTTTCAAAGATCGACCTGAGGTCAGGATATCATCAGCTGAAAGTAGGAGAACAGGATATAGAGAAGACTGCATTCAGAATGCGATATGGACACTATGAGTTCTTGGTTATGTCGTTTGGACTAACCAATGCTCCAGCATCATTCATGGATTTAATGAACAGGGTTTGTAATCCGTTCCTAGATAAATCCGTGATAGTGTTCATAGACGACATTCTGATTTACTCAAAGAGCCAAGAGGAGCATGGCAGACACTTGCGAGAAGTGTTAGAAGTCTTGAAGAAGGAGAAGCTGTATGCTAAGTTCTCCAAATGTGATTTTTGGATTCAAGAAGTCTAATTCTTGGGTCACGTGGTCAACCAAGAAGGTATAATGGTTGATCCAACAAAGATTGAAGCTGTAATGAAGTGGGAACAACCAAAAAGTCCCACGGAGATCCGAAGCTTTTTAGGATTAGCCGGATATTACCGAAAGTTTATCCAAAGCTTTTCTTCAATCGCTAGTGCATTAACAGCTTTGACCCACAAAGGAGCTACTTATGCTTGGAGTGATAAGCATAAAGAAGCATTCGAGAAGCTAAAGAAGAAACTATGCGAGGCACCGATACTTTCTCTACCCGATGGAGTTGAAGACTTCGCTGTTTATAGCGATGCGTCTGGGGTTGGATTGGGTTGCGTTTTGACCCAAAGGGATAAGGTGATCGCATATGCGTCTCGACAGCTGAAAGAGCATGAAAAGAACTACTCGACTCATGATTTGGAGTTGGCAGCAGTAGTTTTCGCTCTGAAAATATGGAGGCATTACCTCTATGGCACAAAGTGCAAACTTTTTACTGATTATACGAGTCTCCAATATCTCTTTAATCAGAAGGAATTGAATATGAGGTAACGACGCTGGCTAGAATTACTTAAGGACTACGACCGTGAGATACTTTACCACCCCGGTAAGTCTAATGTTGTTGCTGATGCTCTCAGTCGGAAAGTCAATATTCAAAGGAGAAGGCCAAGAGCGTTGAGAATTGAAGTTGTCTCGACTATTTGGGAAAGTATAAAGAAAGCTCAAAGCAAGGATTCTGAGAAGAATGACCGGAAGGAGGAACGTTTGGGCAAAACGTTGGTGTTCGGTGTAAACAGTCATGGACTGAAGGTGTTCCAAGATCGGATTTGGATACCTAAGACACGAGGAGTCAGAGATCTTCTGATGGAAGAAGCTCACAAAACCATGTACTCGATTCATCCCGGTAGCACTAAAATGTATAGGGACCTGAAACCCTATTATTGGTGGCCGGCGATGAAGCTCGACATTGCGAAGTATGTGGCCGAGTGTGTGACTTGTGCAAGGGTCAAGGCACAACATCAGAAACCATACGGGAGTTTAGAACCTTTACCTGTGCCTATGGGTATGTGGGAAGACATTGCTATGGATTTTGTCACTACACTGCCCAGAACAAAGAGTGGTCACGACATGATTTGGGTGGTCGTTGATCGATTCACTAAGAGTGCGCATTTCATAGCAGCCAATGAGAAATGGTTTATGGAAAAGCTTGCGAATTCTTACGTGAAGGAAATTGTGAGGCTTCACGGTGTTCCGTTAACGATTGTGTCGGATCGTGATAGCCGTTTCACCTCACGATTTTGGAAAAGTCTACAAGAGGAATTGGGTACCAAGTTGTGTTTAAGTACAACTTACCATCCGCAGACTGATGGTCAGAGTGAAAGAACGATACAAACACTTGAAGATATGCTGAGAGCATGTACCCTGGAATTCCTAGGTAATTGGGATGAACATTTACCTTTGGTAGAATTTTCCTACAATAATAGTTTCCACTCGAGCATTAAGATGGCACCTTATCAATCTTTCTACGGAGAAAAGTGTCGTACACCGTCTTGTTGGCTTGAGGCTGGGGAAAAGCAGTTTATGGGACCGGAGATAGTCCATCAAACTGCTGAAAAGTTGAAAATAATTAGGGAAAGAATGTTAGCAGCTCAGGACCGTCAAAAGAGCTATGCTGACAAAAAGCGAAGACCGATGACTTTTGAAGTTGGAGATTCGGTTTTGCTTAAAGTCTCGCCGTGGAAGGGACTTATAAGATTTGGTAAAAGGGTAAAGTTAAGTCCAAGGTTTATTGGACCGTTTAAAGTTCTTCAGAGAATTGGGAACCAAGCTTACAAGCTCGAACTACCAGAAGAACTGAATGGAATTCATAACACTTTTCATGTGTGTTACTTGAGAAAGTTCACGGGAGAAGTTCCCGACATAATTCCACTTTCAGAGTTGAGGATCGATGAGAACAAAAGGTTGATTGAGGAACCGGAGGCAATCGTTGACCGCAAGACTAAGAAGTTGCGACGTAAGATGGTTGAGTTAGTGCTTGTCCGATGGAAACATGCGAAAGGGCCAAATCTCACCTGGGAGACGGACAGTGACATGATGAGTCGCTACCCGAAGTTGTTTGTTGATATGTGATTCCGGGGACAAAATCATTCTAAGGTGGGGAGAATTGTAACGCCCGTGTTTTTGGGCTTGCCATTTTTAGCAATGTAATAGTCTAGGTTAACCTTTGTAACCCCAATTTGAAATAATAAAATGTATTATTTGTGAATTATGTGATTTATGTGTGTTTTCTTAATTATTATAATTTAATGAATTAAGAATAAAATGAACGTCAAAATTAAAGTATTAGATATGCCCGATATCTTTGCATAAAGTTGTAGTGGCCGAAACGAGGTTTCCGAATATATATATAGAACGCCCAAATCTGACTTTGTATGAGGAAGTTATGATTTTCTGAAGTTTCGACCGGGTAGTATGCAGCCCGAATACTCAATTTGAGATCGAGTGGTTTTTAGCCGAAACAATCTAAACGAGAATCGAAGATCTCGTTGTTAGTAGCGAAACGATGAAAAGCTAGGCGAAAACGGACGTCGGACGAAGAAGTTATGAATTTATAACGAAGTTTTTCTGTCCCGGCCTTCTAAAAATAAAAGTCAAAGTTAGCTAACGGAGTCTAAATGAAAGTTGTATAGTATGGTCTGACCTACGCGTGGATATAAAGAACGTCGAAAACGGAGCTCATATGCGAAAGTTACGCAATTTAGAAGTTGACGAGTCAAATTACGCCGAGCGTAATTTGAGTACGCCTAGCGTACTCAGTCGGATGCAACTTGGCTGACCAATACTCGAGTGCCACCAGTCGACACACGCATTGACGTCAAAGTACGCCAAGAGTAACCCGAGTACGCCCAACGTAAATTGAAATTACGCCCAACGTAATCCCAGACCCAACAGCCTATAAATAGAACTCGAGATCAGCCATTTTCCTTGCGATTTTTCTTACTTTCTCTCTAAGTTTTTGCCTCGATTTGCGTGCCAATCATATCCCGAAGCCCCGGTATTATTCTCGAGCCCCGAAGCAAGTTCCGAAGCCCCGAGGATCCCGAGAAGTGAGATTTCCGAGCCGAAGCCCTGCCCGCGAGGAGCCTGGTTTTTGTGAAGATTTTCCAGATCTACGGAGAAACACTACTTCTGCAAGCCGTAGTGCTGCCCGATCGTCTTACGATCATGTGAGTGTTTAGTCATTTTCATTCCAACGCAATATTATGAAGTATTCTATATAAAATACGTGCTATGTGTATATATTTTGCTGTTATATGTGTGAATGTATATTCACTCTCTTCTATCTCATAGATGTGATATATTCTCTATGAAATACTTGTTATGTGTGTATGCCTCATCTGTTATGTGGAATATGTATTGATTAAAGCATGCCATACAGGTTTTAAAACAATGTATAAAAATGTATATTTTTATCTACTAATATGTTGGGTAGAACATGGGTAGATAATTGGTGTGAAATAAACAGATGAGAGGCCTCAGTGTTATTGGTGTTATTCTAGTCATTCAGCAGAGTATGGATGACGACCACGGACTATTCTAGACTGTCCTGTGGAACACTAGCAGACTCATTACCTGTAGGTGTTGTGAACGACGTGTTCACCGGTGTACTCTATCCCCCACATGGTTGCCTTTAGGGCACTTATTGTTGAGGAAGCCCCTCTGCAGTAATGTCCGTCCCAATGAAAATCATGAATTAGGTTCCTTGTAATAGATGTTATTTTAGGGGACGTAAAGTGAGGATAACGGGAATGGGTAATCGGGTTTATTGTGGATTGCTGAAATTAAATATAATTATTGTGGGTTGAAAACCCTATATGCTCACCAGGCTCCCAAGCCTGACCCACTCAGTTTATTTGTATTACAGGAAGTGGCGCAAGAGCTTAAGATGGGCGAATCATCAAGTTATTTAGTTTACAAGTCTGTATATGTATATATTTGATGAATGACTTGTAATGTTATCGTTTATGCTTTATGATCTGTATCGGAACATGACATCCCGACTTTTGATTATGAAATGAAATCATATTTCTATATGAAATGTTTTGATAAATATCTATTTTATCATGTTTTGTTTTTGGGAACAAATTCCGCATCTCTTTTAAAATTAAAAGGATTTACTCTGAAAATGTTTAAAAAGCATAAATGAAAACGGTCTTTTCTGGCCGAGATTTTGGGGATGTCACATTATACCCTTGTGCCATTATCTGTAATGCAAAGAAAACTGAGTGGGTCAGGCTTGGGAGCCTGGTGAGCATATAGGGTTTTCAACCCACAATAATATAATTATTATATTTAATCATCAAACAATCAACCCAATTACCCATCCCCATTATCTTCTTTATTTCTTAAGGTTTTACCCTAATAATCAACTATCCTTCATTCATTCATTCCTAAGGATTTACCTAAGGAATTGGCACGAAGTCCATTGCTGCCAAAGTTTATCTATCAGGTACTAAGTCCATAGTTACCAACATTTTACTCTCAGGTACTAAATCCATAGTTATCAGGTGCTAACTCCATAGTCACCAAGGTTCACTTAACAGTACGCGCTAACTCCATAGTCACCAAGGTTTATACAATAGGCGCTAACTCCATTGTCACCAAGGTTTATACAATAGGCGCTAACTCCATAGTCATCAAAGTTTATCTAACAGTAGGCGCTAACTCCATAGTCACCAAGGTTTATCTAATAGTAGGCGCTAACTCCATAGTCACCAAGGTTTATACAATAGGTGCTAACTCCATAGTCACCAAGGTTCACTTAACAGTAGGCGCTAACTCCATAGTCACAAAGGTTTATACAATAGGCGCTAACTCCATAGTCACCAAGGTTTATCTAATAGGCGCTAACTCCATAGTCACCAACTATCCCATCTACCCTTGTTCTACCCAACATTTTCGTAGATATAAATACTTACACAGTTTAAATCATTTAACACCTGTATAAAACATCAATTCCCTGCCCATTTCAAATAGACAAATAATATATAACACAAATCACGTATTTCATAGCTAATACTTTATATTTATGTGTTAGAAGAAAGTAACCATATACTGACACATGTAAACAAAAATATATAGACACATAGCACTTATTTTATAAAATACTTCATATCTATGTGTAAGATGAAAGTGACTATACACCCACTTGATCAGAAGATGACTGGACAACACTACGGCTTGTAAAAGTAGTATTCTTCTGTAGATCTGGAAGATCTTCACACATCGGGTTTCTCGCGGACAGAGCTTCGGCTCGGAAACTCTTTTCTTCTCGGGATCTTCGTGCTTCGGGACTCGCTTCGGGTCTCGGGATGATATTGGGGCTTCGGGGATACTTCTTTGCATGTAAATCGATGCAATATAGGTGAGAGTTGAGAGAATGAGCAACCAAACTCGGCTGGCCCTTCAAATTATTTATAGGGAAAAACTGGCCCTTGCCACGTCGTGACACCTTTTTCCACGTCGTGGGCTTGGTCGTCACTGCATGCGTCATCGCAAGTTGCATCTGGGGGACTCTCGGAGGTATCAGAAGACTGGCCACGTCGTGGCACTGCTTTCCACGTCGTGGTATCTGACAGTTTTGGGGTTTCACGCCCCGAACTTCAGAATTTCATAACTTTCGCCTACGAACTCCGTTTTTGACGTTCTTTATATCGACGCGAAGGTGAGATTATGATCTACAACTCTCGTTTAGACTCCATTGAATAAATTTGAATTTATTTTTAATATATTATAATTATATTACTTTTATATGGACAGGAAAACTCCGTTATAAACTCATAACTCCTTCGTCTGACGTCTGTTTTCGTCCATCTTTCTGTCGTTGCACTAATATCGATGAGATCTTAATTTATGATTTAGATTGTTTTGGATAAATATCGCTCTAACGTAAATTCACTATTTACGTTGCACTATGTCGTGCCGGTTCTGTCGCGAAACTTCGATATGTCATAACTGTTAGAATAGTGTCTAAGGCTGCAACTATATTAGGCAAGTATTTGACCCGGTTGTGCATGATCCTTTTGGGTTGCCTTCACCATAGCAACTTCATAGGATGATTTATTAAGAGAGAGTAAATATTATTAGTATATTATGAGAATAATATAAAGAATAATATATTGTTATTTGATTAATATAAGTCATAGAATTAATTGGAATTAATTTGGTGACTTAAAGAGATTAATTAAATAAGAGGGTATAAACTGTCAATTGTTTGATAGTTAAACTTTAGACTGTAAATCCATATAGATATGGATTGGACGGATTCTAGAAGCTAAAGGATAGCTTAAATCGTCCATTGCTTATCTAAGGAATGGATTTGGATAGCCTTAAGAGAAGATTATCCAATTAGGGTTTAGATTGTAACCCTTAAGGAGTCTACAAGTATAAATAGACCCTATGGCCAAGGGAAATCGGCACTTCATCTAAAGTAAGAGAGCCCTGGCCGGTTTCCTCCCCTCTCCTCTGTCCCAAATCATCCTCCTTGCTAGTTGGTGTTTGTAAGCCATTAGAGGAGTGACAATTGTGACTCTAGAAGCTCCAAGACAACAAGATCAACAAGGAATTCAAAGGTATGATTCTAGATCTGTTTCAATATTGTTATTACACCTAAATAGGCATTAGAAGTCTTGGATTCAAAGCATGTTTAATTAGAAAGCCTAGATCCAAGCATTAGGGTTTTGCATGCGCACATAGGAAAGTTCTTATGGCTAAAACCCATCAGTGGTATCAGAGCCTAGCTTGGTTTTCATTAAATTGTTGCTTAATTGTCTGAAACTAAACTGAAAAATTCGATTTTTGTGTTTCTGAGTCATGGACTCAGCGAGTTCCATAGTGGACTCGGCGAGTTGGCCTGACTCGGCGAGTCCCTTGGTGCACTCGGCGAGTCCAAGCGTCAGGAATGGCCAGATTCGGAATTTCTTCATGATTATCTTATGGAAACTTACCTTAATCATATTAGATCAACCCTAATCCGATTTTTTGATATATATGACTATTATCTTGATCTAATTAAAGATATTTATCAACTAATGAAATATTTAATTTCCTTATATGATAAATAATTAATTATTTTGATTATTTTGGTAATTATCTTGCAAGAAATCTTGAATAAATCAAATATAGATAATTAGGAAATTAATTGTTAATTAAAATTATTTGTTATTGGATCCTTCATGTTTTAAATGTTTAAAACTTGTCCTCAAGTTTTGAAATTTATTTTTTGTGATTAAAAGTTTTAATTTGGACAATTTAAATTTCAAACCCTAGATTTTAAAAGGTTTAAAATACAACCCTATACTAATATAATATTACAAGATTAATATATATATATATATATATATATATATATATATATATATGTATAACTAAAATGCTAGTCTTACCGTTAGTAGGCATCATTCACGAAGCCGATCTATAAGGTGGGTATAAGGTTGCGGCCTATAAAATGGCGCTTAATGGGTGTACACTCACACCCACCGCTTGCTTGATCGGTGGAGGGTCGTTAGCCGAACGGGTAGGATAGGGCAACCTCATCCTCTCATTAAAAGTATAATAGGAAATACAAAGTAACTACACATATTTTAAAATTTCCCAATCTTAGTTACTTTAGGAAAAGTGAATTGATGCAATCCCATGAAATTACGCTTTGCACCCTTGCTAAGAAGTTAGTGGATCGTGTGTGGTTTACCAGCACACTAATTGGTTCTAAGCAAAGGTGGAAAAGGGTGATTCATTGTTTATCATAGTTCGATGGAGCGTGTGTGGTTTACCGGCACATCGAATAGATGATCGTTACAATGAAGGCACCATGTGAATTTGCATGGTAATTCACACCCGCTTTGTGATCCTCGGTATCCCAGTCACAAACTAGAGGGACATATCGAGATTTAAACATGCCATTGAATAGTTTCAATGAATCTCATCCGATCCTAGGAATTCTCAATATAGGACATTGGAAGAGAAGCTGCCCGGAATACCTGCAAGCCATCAAGGAAGGAAAGATCAAGCCATCTTTCGCAGGTATATATATATAATCAAATCTAACGATTCTAATCATGCTATTTCTTGGGTTCTTGATACCAGTTGTGGTTATCACATTTGTTCTAATGTGCAGGGACTAAGAAGAAGTAGGGATGTGGAGCAAGGAAGAATCAATCTAATCATGGGGAACAGAAGATCGTCGCATGTGACCAAGATTGGAGTGTATTCTTTAGTGCTTAGGAATAATTTATGTTTAGATTTGAACAATTGTTGCTATTCGCCAGAAATGGCTAGAAACATCATTTCATTTCATGGTTTATATAGACAAGGTTTTAGATTTTCTTTCAATAATGAGAATGGTTCTATTTTGGCTTATCTAAATGGTGTGTTTTACTTTGAAGCTGTACCATGTAATGGAATTTATGAAACTGTTATGATTGTTGATAACTTAGGAAATGATGTTTTGAATATAGATTCTTCCACTAGTATGGATAAAGCATCTTTGTGGCATTGTCGTCTTGGACATGTCAACAAGAAACGCATAGCCCAACTCCAAAAGGATGGAGTGTTGGAGTCATTCGACCTTAGGGAAGATGACACATGCGAGTCTTGTTTACTTGTAAAGATGACTAAATCACCCTTCACGAGTACGTGTGAAAGGGGTGAGGGTCTATTGGACTTAATACATGCCGATGTATGTGGACCATTTAGATCAACCACGAAGGATGGGAACCGATTCTACGTGACTTTTACCAATGATTATAGTAGATAAGGGTATATCTATTTAATCAAGCAAAAGTCAGAAACCTTTGAAAAGTTCAAAGAGTTCAAGAATGAAGTGGAGAATCAATTGGGCAGGAAAATCAAGATGCTTCGATCTGATCGAGGAGGAGAGTACCTAAGTCTTGAATTCTACGATTATCTCAAGGAGTGTGGAATAGTTTTGCAATTGACACCTCCTAGGACACCGCAGTTGAATGGTGTGGCAGAAAGGCGTAATCGAACCTTATTGGATATGGTTCACTCTATGATGAGTCGTGCTTCACTACCTATCTCTTTTTGGGGGTATGACTTAGAGACTGCCGCCCATATCCTTAATCGAGTCCCTACTAAGAAGGTTGCCAAAACACCTCACGAGATGTGGACAGGGAAGGCTCCCTCATTGGCACATATCAAGGTTTGGGGTTGCGAGGCTTTCGTAAGACGAGATACTCACGACAAGCTCGAACCTCGAAGTGAGCGATGTATTTTCATCGGCTACTCGCAGACATCCTTTGGATATCTCTTCTATAGACCGAAGGACAATGTTGTCTTCGTTGCGAGGAGAGGAGTTTTCCGAGAGCGGGAACTCATAAGCCAAGGAGACAGTGGGAGGCAAATCGAGCTTGAAGAGATTCAAGAGTTGATAGATGAAGGAACCTCTACCGCTGGCACTCAACCCGAGGAGGAAACTCCGGTTGAACCGATTGATGAATCCTTACCTCTTAGACGTTCCGATAGAGTTTGAGTTCTACCCCAGTTTTATGGTTTTCATATTACTACCGAAGGGGACATGTATATTAGTGATGGTACACTAATAAATCTTGATGAACCTAATAGCTATAAGGAAGCCATGGTAGGCCCGAAGTCTACGAAATGGAAAGAGGCAATGGATAGCGAGATCCAATCCATGTATGATAACCAAGTTTGGAATTTGGTTGATTATGTGCCCGGACGTAAGACCGTTGGGTGCAAATGGATCTTCAAGAAGAAGACCGACGTGGATGGAAACGTACACACATATAAAGCATGATTGGTTGCGAAGGGATTTACTCAAACTCCCGGAGTTGACTATGATGAGACCTTCTCACCAGTTGCGAAGATAAAATCTATTAGAGTGATGCTAGCGATTGCCGCATTTCATGATTATGAGATTTGGAAAATGGATGTCAAGACCGCTTTCCTTAACGGAAAGTTGGCTGAGGATGTTTACATGGCTCAGCCAGAGGGGTTTGTGGATCCGAAGCATCCGAATAGAGTGTGTAAGTTTGAGAAGTCCATTTATGGACTTATGTAAGCGTCTCGCAGATGGAATCTTTGCTTCGATGAGAAAGTTAAAGAGTTTGGATTTGTACGAAGCGAATATGAGTCTTGTGTATATGTTAAAGCCAGTGGGAGTATAGTAAGCTTCCTCGTTCTATATGTCGATGACATATTACTTATAGGAAACGACATCCCGACTCTACAGGAGGTTAAGTCCTGGCTCGGGAAGTGCTTCGCTATGAAGGACCTCGGAGAGGCTTCTTACATTTTGGGAATAAGGATAGTAAGAGAAAGAAGTAAGAGACTAATTGGACTTAGTCAGAACACTTACTTGGAGAAGGTACTAAAACGTTTTAGTATGGAAAACTCGAAGAAGGGAGAATTACCGATACAAAGTAATGCCAAGTTGAGTAAGACTCAAAGTCCGAGTACCGAAGCTGAGATAGCAGAAATGAGCCGAGTTCCATACGCTTCCGCAATTGGCTCAATCATGTACGCTATGACTTGTACTCTCCCTGATGTAGCCTTCACTTTGAGCATGGTTAGCAGATATCAAGGGAATCCTGGCAGAGCACATTGGATTGCGGTGAAGAATATCCTTAAGTACCTTCGGAGGACAAAGGAATGGTTCTTAGTCCTCGGAGGGAGTGATGACTTGAAGGTGCGAGGGTATAGTGACGCCAGCTTTCAGACTGACAGGGACAACTACCGTTCACAGTCGGGCTGGGTCTTTACCCTAAATGCAGGAGCAGTGACATGGAAAAGTTCCAAGCAGGAAACCATAGCTGATTCAACGTGCGAATCAGAGTACATTGCAGCGAGCGAAGCGTCGAAGGAGGCAATATGGCTGAAGAACTTCATCGGTGATCTTGGAGTTGTACCTGCCATAAAGGAGCCCATGGAGATTTTCTGTGATAACGAAGGAGCGGTTGCCTTGACCAAGGAACCGAGGGATCATGGTAGATTACGACATATCGACAGAAAATATCACTTCATTAGACATCATGTAGAAGAAGGACAACTCGTAGTGAAGAGGATATCATCAGAAGATAACCCATCAGATCCGCTTACGAAGGGACTGAGTAGGGTTAAGCACTTGCAGTATGCTAGGAGTATTGGGCTGAAGGATGATATTAGCATAGATTAGATAGTAATAGAAACGTGTAATAGATAAATGTAATTAACATTTGATGATTAAATAAAGGAGTTTTATTTATGATTAATGTTACTATCTTATGTTAATTGTTTGGCTATTGTTTCACTTTGCATGTTTTGACTTCCAGAATAATTGAGTTTATTAGGAATAATCGAATTGTTCAAATTGTCCACAATCGTTCATATGTTGGAAGTAGATATGAATGAAGATTGTCATGAATCGGTGCGTAGATTGTCTAAATGGTATTAGACATAGCAAAGGGTTGCTGCGATATTCATGAGTGCTTATGAACTGGTTTTGAGCATTGGAACAAACCCGCGCTTGCTGGAATCACCTTATGGAATATGATATAAAAGGGTGATCGCGAGACGACAATATCATATAGTCTTAAAACCTAGATATATGGTTTATTATTTGCTAATTGATTATACATTGATAATGCGAAAACGCATTGGTAACTCAATGTTATAAAACGCATTGTTGTGTATAGTTGATTATTGAATAAGTAAATGCATATAAGTCGAAGTTTATCTTTAACTTTTATCTAAGAAGGTAAAAGCGATATCTCGGCCGCTCGATGATTTGATTTGACTTATGTGCCGGGCCCGATCAGAACTGAATTGATGTGTTCGATTAAGTTCTATGTCAAATAAATCAGAGATCGAGAAACCTAAATGCTTGACTAACCATTCCATAGGATTGTCAGCATGATATCTAACAGAGGACTGTACGATCCCTTATCTAAAGGACAAGATTGATTAGATCAGAGTTTGACAGCGTCTTTGAGAGCTACGATTGCAAACCGAATTGTACTTGTGCATATAGTTACTAGACTTATCCAAGTGGGAGACTGTTGGAATAGTGTCTAAGGCTGCAACTATATTAGGCAAGTATTTGACCCGGTTGTGCATGGTCCTTTTGGGTTGCCTTCACCATAGCAACTTGATAGGATGATTTATTAAGAGAGAGTAAATATTATTAGTATATTATGAGAATAATATAAAGAATAATATATTGTTATTTGATTAATATAAGTCATAGAATTAATTGGAATTAATTTGGTGACTTAAAGAGATTAATTAAATAAGAGGGTATAAACTGTCAATTGTTTGATAGTTAAACTTTAGACTGTAAATCCATATAGATATGGATTGGACGGATTCTAGAAGCTAAAGGATAGCTTAAATCATCCATTGCTTATCTAAGGAATGGATTTGGATAGCCTTAAGAGAAGATTATCCAATTAGGGTTTAGATTGTAACCCTTAAGGAGTCTACAAGTATAAATAGACCCTATGGCCAAGGGAAATCGGCACTTCATCTAAAGTAAGAGAGCCCTGGCCGGTTTCCTCCCCTCTCCTCTGTCCCAAATCATCCTCCTTGCTAGTTGGTGTTTGTAAGCCATTAGAGGAGTGACAATTGTGACTCTAGAAGCTCCAAGACAACAAGATCAACAAGGAATTCAAAGGTATGATTCTAGATCTGTTTCAATATTGTTATTACACCTAAATAGTCATTAGAAGTCTTGGATTCAAAGCATGTTTAATTAGAAAGCCTAGATCCAAGCATTAGGGTTTTGCATGCGCACATAGGAAAGTTCTTATGGCTAAAACCCATCAATTACTTCTTCGTTATAACTCGGATTTCGGCATTCTTTATATGTACGGAATCCTTGTAACATATAATATATCTTAGTTAAGATTAATCCTTCTGAATAATATTCCATCAAAAAGTCATTTTTGATGCTTATCGTCTCTAAATTGACTAGCTCGGATCTATGGGCGTTACATTAGGCTTCATGCTTTGGAAAATGAAAATTGCATGTATAACTAGAGAAAACTTAGATCCAAAGCATTAGGGTTTTATGTGCACCATGGGAATGTTATAGTGCTTAAAACCCATCAAATTGATCATTTCATGATTTAGTGACTTGACAACCCTCTTATCTCTAAACATATGTTAAGATCCTAAAGTTTAGTCTATGTTTTATAACATTATCATGTTATCTTACGATTTTGGGATCTTCCAAAGTATAACCTATGGTTTATAAAATTATCATGTTATCTTACGATTTGGGATCTTCCCCAGTATAGCCTTTGGTTTATAACATTATCATGTTATCTTATTATTTTCGATCTTCCCCAGTAGAACCTACAACTTATAACATTATCATGTTATCTTACGATTCGGGATATTCCCCATTAAATTCTAAGTTGGGATATTTTGTTGTAAATTCTAAGATGGGATCTTCCCCAGAAAACTCTAAATTAATATCCTTTCCAATATATTATAAGTTGGGATCTATCCCAATGGACTCTTAAGATTAACTTTTATTTCGAGAAGTCAAAAGGATTCTCCTCAGTTTGTGCCTCAAGATTGAAGAATACATCTCTAAAATTAGAACACTAAAGAGAAGTTCAAAAAGATAAAGAAAAGTCTAATAGAAATCTAAGGAAGAAGATCTTACCAGGTTCTATCCATCCTTATCTTCTATGTTTACTACACCTAAATTTTGCCCTGAAAGAAGAAACCGATATCCTTTTCTTCTAAATATTTTCCTACTCTTTAACTAAAATTCTTCCCTTTAAAACCTTAGGATCCTGACTATTTCAAAATCCCACTCAAATAACTATTTATTTTAGATCTTTAAGATCCTAAAAAGTTTTCGTAAACCCTAAACTCTTTAGGATCCTAATCATCTAAAAAACCTTAGAAACTTCTTTGATCCTAATTCTACGACCAAATCAACCATGCAAAAGGTATTGTAAAACCAAATAATTAAATTTAAAAGGGTTCCCTCCAATCTAACAAAATGAAAAAAGTAAAAATTGTCTTATAAACCAAAATATTAAATTGTTTGATGAAACCTATCAAACCTAATTATGGGTTTGATCCCCCCAGTCAAGGTCTCCTTTGCTTTTTTCTTTTCTTCATCCTCTCTCTTTTTCTTCTTTGCAGGATCCCTAATGCCATCAATGTGACTGCCAGTCAACTTGGCAAGGGCTTCATGCCAACCAACCACATTCCAAGATCCTGTGTTTTCCACATCCTCCACCAACTTAATATTCGTCTCCCAGATGGCTTCGCCAAAACTACTCTTAACCTCTACAATCACCTCCTCGATCTCCAAGGCGTACACTAGGAGGGTGTCATCTCCTTATTAACCATGAGCTGACCGCTAGACATGGCCTTATCATGTTTTGAGAGGGAGAAGCGAGCACTAGAATGTGTAGCCTTGAACCTTGAAAATTACAAAGAACCCTTATCAGTTCGAGATTCCCAAATTGAAACAAGCAAAAAGAAGGATCCTTACCAGTAGGCATCAGTGCAGTGGTGGAAAACCCTTCTTGGAAGTTGGAATGGTCAAACTTAAATGATCTTTCAGCCTCGGGAAAAGTGAGAAAGCTTTCAACCTTCTCCTCGGTATCTTCTGCAGCTGGAACAACTTCCTTGAACTTGAAATCTATGTCAAAACAAACAAAACAAGGAAGTATGAATTTCAGGATCCTTATCATAATTAAATAAAATCCTACCCTTTTTAACAGAGTTTATTGGAAGGAGATCACCATTGGGGATAGAGTTGCATTTCATAAATAAACACCTTTCTTTTCGGGCACTATCATTTTGTTTCGATTTCAAAATTAAAATGTGATTTGTTGATTTTGACATTGAGCAGGAAACAAGAATATCCAAAAGTTTGAAGATCATAAGCATTGGCCAATTTAGCCAACCCCATGTCAATATTCTTGGATTGTTTCATCCGATCGATACCAAAAAGGATCCTCCATACCACAGACATAATCTATATATGAGAAATATTTCTAACTTCTAAGAACTAAGAAATGGTTCCAGAAAAAGGGTATGTCTTACACTTGATCTCCAAAAGCAAATAAATATGTAGTTTGTAGCTAATTTCTCACTTCTATCCATCACTTGAGCTGTTTGATTAATTTCTCTTTCACTTGGTTGGAACCTTCAAACTTGGCCGTCTTAGAGATTTTCTTCTTAGGCACACTGGTGTGAACTAAGCGCTTTTTCCCATCTTGGAAGAACTCTCTATTATATGAATTATTCCTCTTATAAATGTAGCCAATTTCTTGTTCGGAAACTGTACATTCATTTAGTAAGTCGATTTCTTCTAGTGAGATGTCAATTAAGGCAAGGAGCATTTCAGACTTGAATAGAGGAACAAACTCGACATATGATTGTCCGAACTTAACAATGTAGTATTTTAGAAAGTTCAACGCTGCACTAAAGGCTCCAATGTTTGTTTCGTTGTCATGTTCATCCTTGAGATGAGTTGCAACTATAAGGACATATTTTGGATTCATCGTTGGAAAATCAACACCCGAGATTGTAATCCTTTTCTGAGAGTTCTGATAGTTGTATTAGTTGTGGAGAAGAGAATTTATTCGAATTTACTCAACACTTTCATGTGTCAACCACTGAATTGAATGATCCGCCTTTTAGAACATACTAGTTTTTCTAGAAGTTTACTGGTGGTGTAGAAGGTATTAAGCGTCTTTCTTTCTGTTCAGATGATGGTCTTCAAATTGTCGTTCAGATGGATTGGATGGAAATTGATGTAGAATCTAGCATATAGAGATCGTGGCGGGTCAAGTTGATCAGCATCCGAGATAGGAAGATCATGGTGCATGCAAGGCACCATGTGATGCTTATGTAGAATCCCATTAGGACAAAGTGGATAAATTTTGAGGAAGGGTTAGGTGAACCCTTTTGAGCTTGTAATCTAAGGCTCTCTTCAACTTCTTGGTTTATCTAATCATGTAGCCAACCCTCAAACTTTTTCGATGACTTCACAGGGCTAATTGGCTCAAATGAGATTCCCTTTCCTTTTTATTTAATGGGCGATCCATGTGTGACTAGGATGGATGGTTGAGCAGTAGGAGTCACAAATACTTTGGAAATTGGAAGGACCAATGTCGATGCTAAAATACCGTTATCTTTTTTGATTGGGAAAGCCTGATTAATCTCCATGATTTTTGGAGAAGGAATTGAAGAGATTTCTATTGAGTAGCTCGGAATGCATCAACGCTTAGCTTTATGTTTAACATGGAAATTTTGATGCTTCGTTTGAATGAGTCGGCAAGATTGGATGGCTAGGCATAAGACAACCATTTTTTTCTTTTCTTTTTCGGAAAAAGTTCTTCCGAACGAAGGTAGATCTTATTCATGTGGAAGAGCTAGTACTACTCTCACCATTTTCCTATGATCATTACTTTCATCTTCACCTATATTTTTGATGGATTTTGAGCATAACAACATTCCTATGTGTTCATGCACCCCTAATTGCTTTTGATCTAGGTTTTTCTCTAGTTATACATGCAAATAGAAGTTCCAAAGCAATAACCCTAATACTAGCATAAGATTTTCGAAATCAATACGAAAACGAGGGTTTGAATCATACCTTGCTTGTTATCTCCTAATAACTTATTCCACGGATGATCTTGTCTCTTGAAAGCTTTAGTGCCTCACGTGTTGCACCTCTAATGGAATCACAAACACCAAAAGAAAAGGATGAGTGAGATAGGGCCATATGGGCAGAAAATCGGCTAGGGTTTCTCCTTGGGAAGCAGTGGCCATTTTTAGGAGGTCTAGGGGCCTTTATATAATTGTGGCTGCTAGGGTTTCCAGGTGAAACCCTAATTCCTTACTTAGGCTCCATGTAACACCAGTCAAAATTAGGTCAAAGATAATTCCCACAAATATAACAAAGCCACATTATAATAAATTTACTTTAATATTTAATGATATTTTCAGTTAGCACTACAAGTCTACATGATTCCAAAAATATATAGAACGTCTAAATCTGACTTCACATGAAGGAGTTATGATAATTTCTATCGCTATAGCCTTTGTAACAAGAGGAATTTAAAATAGAATTATAACTAGCTATTTGAGTCTAAAATAAAGTTGTAGTACTCGAAAATACCTACGCGTGGATATAAAGAACATCAAAAAACGGAGCTCGTATGCAAAAGTTATGACCTTCAGAAGATCCAGTTGTTTGAGAGCATGACATGTGTCAGAAACCCTAATCTGACTGGACTCACGATGTGAGCAAGATTTCTCAAGACATAAGGAGTCAACAGGCACTAATAGGAGCTAGAAAACACGCGTTAAGGCTACGGGATGACTCATGGAAGTTCACGGCGTGAAATTATCATGTTCACGACGTGAATGGGCCCAAAACAGCCTATAAATACCGATCAAAGCTCATTCAATCCTTACACCTTCTCCTTTCATTCTCTCTCATTTTTGAAGGTCGTTTCCCTTCTCGAGCCTAAGAACGAGGAGCCTCTGACCGTTTAGATTCTATAGATCACGCTACTAGGGTGAGTTTCATGGCCCCACTTTTCAATGTTTTCGGGGGAAAACGCATGCTAAATATTGTATTTAAGTTAATATTATGTATATCTGATATTATATTTGTATCGAAATAGATAGTTATGTTAACCGGGATATAGTTGTTTTGAATCTGATATTTTGAAAACATACAACTATCGTAAACTTGTTACCATAATATTATACTAATGTAGACCCTGAGTTATACTTCGGAGTTCTATATATATGTTATGTCCGATATAGTTCCGGAGTTATACTCGGAAGTTCTATATAATAATTACTAAGTATGTTGCTATTCTTGGTTTTATGTCAAGATAAAACCTATTATGTTATTAATATAACCCTAAAGGAATATTCAAGACTTCTATATATACTTGTTAAGTATGTTGCTATTGTTGTTTTGATGTTAAGATAAAGCCTGGTTTTAACTCAAATTATAGTTGTTGTACTGCCTAAGTATTATAAATATTAGGAGTAATGCTTAAAGCATAGTCGAATAATTTAGGGTTTTAGATGCAAATATTGTAACAACGCGAATTTCAAAAATAATTTTTCATTTTTTTCAAACACAATAAAACTCATACAATATTCTCATAATCTTTCACACCCCCAAACCAAGGATGGTGGAAACGTCCAGGGGTGGAGGATTTCATATATAGTATCACAACAACGAGTATAATAGTGCTCAAAATAAAAACAACCAACATAAATATAATTGAAAAAGTTACACCATAGTATGAGTTTACATGTTGCTAAATGAATTACATTATGTTGAAAAAAATGAAATGTTTAACGCCTAAGCGTTCCATCCTCAAAAGCCGTTGATTTCCTATTTTACTGATTCCCTGAGAATACAAGTAGTTTTGAAAAAGTGTCAAGAATTAAGTTGGTGAGTTCACAAGAGTTTTATTTGATAAAGATGTCATTTTCCTTGTAAAAGCGAATGAGTATGATTCCAGAAAATCCAATATTTTATTTATAAAATGTGTAAGGAAAACTCTTATGTTATGCAATAATGTACCCTAGAAGGACTCATAGATTTCCTCTATAATCACCCAGTGTATATAAGTTATATAAAATTTAAGTCAAACAAACCGTCGAATATAATGGGTCTGCCCTAGGTCCACAACCAAACAAGTAACATGACGTAATGCGGGCCCACCAATTCTAAGTCGATCACAACTAAATTCTTATATAACTCCAACATATACACTTAGCAATTATAACCAGAAACTAACAAATTCTAGATGGATTGTAGTTCTAATCTCATAAAACCAGTTTGTGTAAACTCGATGCTTTGTAATGTACCCCTTTAGTTTATGAAAACCTGGTACTTTGTATTTGTACCCCTTTTGTATAGACTCGGTACTTTGTATTTGTACCCCTTCTATATGAAAACCTGGTACTTTGTATTTGTACCCCTTTGTATAGACCCGATACTTTGTATTTGTACCCATTTGTATCGACCCGGTACTTTGTATTTGTACCCCTTCTATATGAAAACCCGATACTTTGTATTTGTACCCCCTTGTATAGACCCGATACTTTGTATTTGTACCCCTTTATACAAGCCCGGTACTTTGTATTTGTACCCCTTCTATATGAAAACCCGGTACTTTGTATTTGTACCCCCTTGTATAGACTCGATACTTTGTATTTGTACCCCTTTTATATGAAAGCCCGATACTTTGTATTTGTACCCCTTTTATATGAAAAGAAAACCTTTCGTAATTAGTTTGAAATGTAATTGTAACATAAACTATACCTATTATAGTTTATCATAATGTTTGTAATGCATATGCAACCTAACTATACCTATTGTAGTTTAGCATATTTGTTTGTGGTGTATAATAGGCTTAACTATGCCTATTATAATTTACTAATATTATTTGTAGAGGTAGGAACCCCTTGTATATGATTCATACCTTTAGACTAGGGTAAATAATATGTACTATCAACAATATGTGTGTGTGTGTGTGTGTGTGTATATATATATATATATATATATATATATATATATATATATATATATATATATATATATATATATAATAACACACACCTTGCTCAACAAGCTACAAGGTGCAAATGAAATTGTTAACCATTTTCTAGTTTTAACCTTGTTGTTCCTATTCTTACAAAAATCATAGAAAAATCATTTGAAGTCGAAATCAGAATCCATAAATTCTAAGAGCTTAGAAAATGTGTCTATTTTATTCATAATTTTTATCATGATTTTTAGTGACCTTTAACTTGTGTAAAAATGTCGAACTTCACAGACTGGGAAGTGGTTTTTGAAATGATAGGTTGTTTTGTAAAAATCACCATAAATCGTAAAGAAATCGTGTGGAGATGTGCAAGTAGTCATTTTAAAGATATTAACCTAAACTGTTTGCATATTAAACAGTTTTGGAAAATAAAAAGTTTATGAAGGTCAAAACAGTCAATGAATGGGACTCACCTTTCCAGTTGAAAGCAGATGATAGAATTTAAGTTATATTATGGTGATTTAACTTGTATCCCCCCCTAAAACTTGAAGAAAACACGAAGATGTAGGGGGTATGAACTCACCTTGTGTGTTCTTAGAGGATGGATGTTGATGTGACATCCCCAAAATCACGGCTAGAAAAGACCGATTTTTCATTTATGCTTTTAAATAATTTCAGAGTAAATCCTTTTGATTTGAAAGAGTTGCGGAATTTGTTCCCAAAACAAAACATGATAAAATAATATTTATCAAAGCATTTCATCAAGAGATGCATTTTCATTATATAATCAAAACTCGGGATGTCATGTTCCGATACAGACCAAAAAGCATAAACGATAACATTACAAGTCATTCAACAAATATATACATATACAGACTTGTAAACAAAACAACTTGATGATTCAACCATATTATGCCCTTGCACCACTACCTGTAATACAAATAAAACTGAGTGGGTCAGGCTTGGGAGCGTGGTGAGCATACAGGGTTTTCAACCCACAATAAATAAGTTATATTTAATTTCACCAACCAACACTATCCCGATTACCCATTCCCGTTATCCTCACTTTACGTCCCTAAAATAACATCTATCTCAAGGGACCTAATCTAGGATTTTCATCGGGACGGACATCACTGCTAAGGGGTTTCCTCAACAATTGATATCCTAAAGGCAACCATGAGGGGGATAGAGTACACCGGTGAACACATCGTTCACAACACCTACAGGTTATGAACCTGCTAGCGTTCCACTGGACTGTCTAGAAAGAGTCCGTGGTCGTTATCCATACTCCGCTGAATAACTAGATCAACAACAACAACAACATCGAGGCCTCTCATCTGTTTATTACACACCAACTATCTACCCATGTTCTACCCAACATATTAGTAGATAAAATATATACTTTCATACATAGTTTGAAACCTGTATATCATTTTCATTCAATATATATTCCACACACTACTAGAAAAACAGCCTTTTACGACGCTCATTGCGCGTCGTAAAAGTCTCAGACGACGCGCAAATGCGCGTCAAGGAAGGCCTTGTCATAAAGAGACACGACGCGCATTTACAACGCTAATTTACGACGCGCAATTACGACGTGCGTTTACGACACGCAATGCGTATCAAGGAATGCCCTGTGATAAAGGAAGACGACACCCATTCGCGTGTCGTAACCTTACGACGCGCGTGTTAATGACACGCAATGCGTATCAAGAAAACCCCTGTCAAGAAAGGCCATGTCATAAATGAAGATGACACACATTTTTGCGTATCGTAAATTTAAATATTTAAAAAAATATATATTTATATATTTATTAATTTTTAAATTAAATTTGCATTTAATGTGTCATAATAGAAATAAAATACCATATACAAAAAAGTACAATCCATTGAATAAACTTTAATGTCATACAATTCTATTTCTTACAATATATAAATTTGCATTCATTTAATCTACTCTATGTTTCATACTAACAATTGAAATGAAGAATACAACACTTGCATTTTCAGCATCTTATCTCTTTCGGCTTGAGCTTTCTTTTCCACTTCTAACTCGAGAGCTATTCGCTTTCATCAACCCTGTAAACACAACACAAATACAAAAGGATAATTACATCAAATGCTATCCAACTTCTTCATTCTTTAAAAACAAGTGTTGCACAACATAACTTACCCTTGTTTTATCACGAATAACAAACATCAAAGTTGTTTTATGTGGACTAAATAGTCGCAACAAAATTATAAAACTTACCAAAATTACCAAAATGCCCCCGAGAGATTTATAGTAAACAAAATTATAAAACTTACCAACGCTTTATCCGACATCATTTTTCGCATCGAGTATGCCAGCCTGCAATTATGAGCAACATGATTTATATTTTATTAATCAAAAACTCATTTAAAAGAAATGGATTAATAATTATAAGAAAAGGTTCAACTTACGTTAATGTGACAGCTAATGGAAGTCCTAGAACCGCAACAACAACAATCGTGACCTAAAGATTCATCAAATTAGAAGAAGGGAAAAAAACGAAACTTAATAAAAATACATGAAGTAAACACTAATTGCTAAATACATACTGCAATAGTGAAAATATTGATTGCTCCATCTGCCACCTTACACCCCGACATTAAAATTGGTGATTTATGATCTTTATGAACCTGTTACATTTATAAAAATAAAAAATTTCTTTATATACCCTAAAAAAATTTCAGAAAAAACACAAGGCAACAAAATTTTATAAAAACTTACAATTTTACGCTCGCCAATCATACTTGATTCATCAACTGAAAGTGAGTGACCAGAAATCAAAACCCCATCAGCTGGTACCTGGTTTATAGAAGAAGGTTAAACAAGGGCAAAAATGGATATAATTAAAATGTGGTAATAAATAGAAATGAGAAATATATTACTTGGTCCCTGATTTTAAGAGTTATGACATCACCCACAACGATATCAAAGATTGAAATCTCCACCCTCCTTCCACCTCTTATAAAACAAGAAAGGTTCCAAGTCAGACCTTGAAAGCATATCCCTCTAGTGACTTAGAGGGCTTGACCTGGTCAACAACTTTTGATTTTGATGTCTTGGATCCACTTCTAATACGAAAAGTTTCTATGAGTTTGGGCGAAGAAACAATGGCCCTATCCCTATGGCTATCATCATCCACCTTCACAGGCTTTGTAGCATAAGATGCATGTCTACTACTGGTTTCCGGAGCTTTTGGTGATGCACTTATTTCCCTAGATTTGGATGTGTGGGAAATCCTACTCTTGTTATTGGAAACATCATTCGAAGAAGACAAGCTATCATCTTTAAGAACTAAAGCACGATGAGAAGGAGAATTTTTAGATTCCCTGAACTTGGAAGTATCATCTTTAAGCACTAAATCCTACTCTTGTTGATTCCTTGACTGTATGCTTCATACTTGCTATGTTCTTTCTTCAACTGCAAACAGAAAAGAAATCTCCAGTTACTAAAACCAGAATCCATGAATCTACTTAATATTATTACTAGTATAAACATGGAACATGTGATGCAACTAATTCATCCATCCAGTAAGGCATTACCAACCACATAGTCCTCTCATCAATTTACTATAATAATATGATATCTTATGTGAAATACCTTTTTTAAACCTGACCTGGTTATCCTCAATAACATATTAATTAATAGTAAGTCAACATTCAACTATTATTTTAATTACTGAAGTGAAAGAGCTCACTGACATGCTGGAATTCAAAAGCCCAACCCCCAGCACCAATTTGTCATTCAAAGGATTAAGGATTAAGCCCACACATTCAAGTCCCCACCGTATTGTTGGGAAAATTCATCAGCCCAGCTCTGCACGGGGCCCCATGACTTGCGACTCCCCCAATACTGATCCAGATCTGCGTATCTACCAGGCATGTGCTCCCTAGCCAACCCCCCATGATTATCAATCTCTAAAGAAGATAACAGAACATTCACCTGAACAGGTATTTGTTAACTTAATTTTCATGGTTTATATAACAAGTGCTCGAGGTTCATTTCTAATTTCGTCTTTAATAGCCCTGCCAAATATTTTAATCTGAATACTTAATTACCAAGCAACCTTTCACATTATAGAAAATGTGAAAGATATATACAGAGAGAGAAAGAGAGAGAGAGATAAACATGTATCAAGGGTGAAGGGGTAGTTTAGAGATTTACCAGATGGGACCATACGCGTCGATTGGGTCAATATAATTCATCACAGAACAAAAATGAGTTGACTCGGTTTGCTGAAGAGCTGCAGTTGTGTGTTCCAACATTCCCTTTTAAAATGATGCATCAACAGAAGCCTCCATAAATGACTTATTTGATCAAACAACCTGAAGATATTTTAAGAAATGAAATGTTATAAAGGAAGAGATGGATGTAAGATACAACAATGAACAGATGGTTGAAAGTATATAGAAGCAAAAAAGTTAAAAAATTATGAGGAAATATTAAAACTCTTAGCTATTGAAGCTATACCACATCACATGATGTATTAAAAGTTGCATTTATCCTATACTTAATACAAAGGAAATTGATGGTGCAACAGGCAAAAAGGCTTATTTTTTGTGGTTTCCTTTTTGGCTCACCATGAAATTTTTTACTAACATTCTAAGTATTGTAGTAATTGTTTTTATAAATTTTGGGTTTATAAGCTTGAACTTGTTTTTTACATCTAAATTTAGTTTGAAATTTTTTAACAAGTGGGTATCCGAAACCGGAACCGGTTTTGGCGGTTCCGGGGGCACATGGGATCGGTTTTAGAAGTGAATCGAGCAAGTCCAAAATCAACAATCTGAATAAATTAAGTTAAAAATGATAATTTCACTAAAACATATATTATTATTATACAAGCAGTTTCTACCTTTGGCTCAAAATTGATATTCAGAAGTATATTTAATTCGCAGACTTGATATCACGATGAATGATCTTAGGTTGACCTGCAATTTAAATTGACCAAATATCTTAAACCAAAATCTATGCTCAAAATACTTTTATAAAGAAACAAAGAAAGAATACACATGGTCCTCATGCAAATATGCTAATCCTTTTGCAGATCCTAAAGCAATCTTCATCCTCATTTCCTAATTCAAAGGCCCATGTTCCTTTCCTGCCATGTCAAACTTTCCAGATATAACAACCTTTTAAAGCTTCATACATTTTCCAATTTAGACTTTTTGACTTTTGGAAAAATAAATATCATATTTCTTTTTCTGTAATTCACAAAACATAGGGTCTGTGGAAGTCTAAAGGAGTCAAGAAACTTGTGTTTTGTATATTATCCTATGAAAAACTTTCAGGAGGATTATTGTTCGTAATAAATTATTTAAAAACATTAATTTTTTTCATACTCTAGACGATTTTCATACTCTAATACCTATGTAATGCTAAAAAATGGGGGAGAAATAACAATTACCTGAAGATAACAATGTGGGCCACATGGGACATCTTCATTTGTAATGTTCTAGGTACCTGGTTTACAAAAAATTGATAGTCCAAAATCTATGTTTTTAAGAGGCGAATCTTTATGTATATAAAAAAAAAAGTTTTCAGATCTAAGATCACGATGTGTTACTCCCAAAGAATGAAAAGCTTCAATCAAACCAACAATTTTTTTTTTTTTTTTTTATAAAGATCAATTTCTTTTCTTTCTGAACGGTGCCCTTTTATGGTAATCCTATCAAAGAACTCAACTTTAGCACAAAGTTCCATCACCAAATGATCTACAACAGAATCTTCATAAGCTCCTTGAATTGAAACCACCAATATGAACGTGATATTGATTGGAAGAATATTCATAATCCTACTACACACATATAAATAGTCAATAATATGAGCTACTAGATGTCTGTGCTATCCACTTCCTTTTTCACTAAAGTGGTGTGTAGGCATTTAAACAAGCAGTTGGTCTGCAACTGTAAATCTACCAAATTAGAGAAAACACTTATACTAATCAAACCATACGATGTTGATAGAAAAGTTACAGCAAGATACCGATTAGGGCTCTTTATCAAAAATAAAAAATCAACTCACCTTTAAGGGAACGTTGGTGGCATACGATGTTGATAGAAAAGATGAATGAAAGGGGTATATTTGGGAAGAACTATAAGATCTCTTGTGGTAGGGAGGCGATGAACATATGAAACGAGCCCTAACAAATCCAGAGCACCGCGTGGTAATAATGGAGCACAGTAGCCGACAACACTTATATGTTTCTTTGTATGTCAAATCAATGTAGGGTTTAGGGTTTGAGAGTGAAAAACCAGTCAATCGTGTGAAGATTGAAGAGTGAAGTCAAATTAAGGATAAATTGTAGCGGGTTTTAGGGGAGAAGTCGAACCAATTAGTCTTCTTCAGAACCATTACAGGTTGCATTTTTCCGATGAAGTTGTTTTTGAAGATGAACGTGAGATGATGGAGCGTCAATAGAGAAAATCGGTAGGGTTTCGGGAGATTTTAGAAGAGAATCAGTACAAGTTATTTACGGAGGGAGGAAGACGAAGGGCGGGACTTAAAAAATTTGGGGTATTTCATTTCCCCGCTTAAAACGCGTGTTTCATTAAAAAATTATAAAGCGACACACTTAGATGACACACACTTTATGAAAGGCTCCCTCCGCATTTTCATTTTTTTTCTTTTCTAACACTTATTTTAGGGCACGCACAAATACGTGTCCTCTATCCTTCATATTTTGCAAAACTGACATTATTTTTTAGAGCACGCACAAATGCGTGTCCTCTATTAGCGCGTGTCATTGTTTGCGCGTCATTAAATGGCTGTTTTCTAGTAGTGACATAACAGATGAGGCATACCCACATAACACGTATTTCATAGAAAGCAATTCAGATCTATGAGATGGAAGAGGGTGAACATACATTCACACACATAACAACAAATTCTACACATAACACGTATTTCGTATAAAATACTTCAAAATCATGCGTTAAAAGAAAGTAACTACACACTCACACATATAAACAACAATATACTTAATACAGTCGAACCATACTTGTATTATTATCGTGTTTATGAAAGATAGTATACACTCACTTGATCAGAAGATGATCGGACAACACTACGACTTGCAGAAGTAGTAATCCTCAGCAGATCTGGAAGATCTCTACAAAAATCGAACTTCTCGCGGGCAGAGCTTCGGCTCGGGAACCACACTTCTCGGGATCTTCGGGATCTCGAGACTTGCCTCGAGGCTCGATAATGATACCGGGGCTTCGGGGTATTTCTAGCACGCAAATCAATGCAAAACGGGAGAGAGAAGAGAGAAAATAAACAAAACTCTCGACTGCCCTCGTAAGCCTTTTATAGAGGTTGAGCCTCGCACGTACGCGGGGCGTACGCCTGTACGCGGGGCGTACAGGTCCGAAATCGTCATGGCGTTCGTCATCCGAAGCCACTTGCTGCGAGTGTCGACATCTTCAGAGTATGCGGGGCGTACTTCGGATCGGACTGCTGACTCCCCTTCGGATAATGCCGAAATTTTCAATTAAAAGTAAATACAAATTAATTAATAAACTTTGGAAATTCATATCTTCTTTATGCAAACTCCGTTTTCGACGTTCTTTATATCCACGCGAAGGTGAGACTACGCTCTACAACTTTCGTTTAGACTTCGTCGGCTAATTTTGACTTTATTTTTATTATTTATTTTTAATAGGCCGCGACAGAAAAACTTCGTTATAAATTCATAACTTCTTCGTTTGACGTCCGTTCTTGCCTAACTTTTTATCGCTTCGATACCAACAACGAGACCTTCGATCCTCGTTTAGATTGTTTCGACTAAAAACCGTTCGATCTCAAATCGAGTATTTCGGGATGCACACCGCTAAGTCGAAACTTCGATAAATCATAACTTCCTCATACGAAGTCAGATTTGGGCGTTCTATATATATTCAGAAATCTCGTTTCAACTACTACAACATTATCCAAAGATATTAAGCTTATTTTACACTTAAATTTTGACGCTTATTTTTATTCTTAATTAATCAAACCACATAATTAAGCAATTAAGCACAAAACACATACTACTCAAATAATACACTCTTATTATTTCTAAACGGGTTACAAAGGTTAACTTAGACTATTACATTGCTAAAAATGGGAAGCCCGGAAACACAGGCGTTACAATTCTCTCCACCTTAGAATGATTCCGTCCCCGGAATCACACATCAACAAACAAATGCGGATAGCGACCCATCATGTCACTCTCCGTCTCACAGGTGAGATTCGGCCCATTCGTGTGTTTCAATCGGACAAGCACTAACCCAACCATCTCGCGTCGCAATTTCTTAGTCTTTCGGTCAACAATTGCCTCTGGTTCCTCAATCAACCTTTTGTTCTCTTCGATTCTTAATTCAGAAATTGGAATTATGTCGGGAACTTCTCCCGTGAACTTCCTCAAATAACACACATGAAAAGTGTTATGAATTCCATTCAGTTCTTCTGGTAGTTCAAGCTTGTAAGCTTGGTTCCCAATCCTCCGAAGAACTTTAAACGGTCCAATAAACCTTGGACTCAACTTTCCTCTTTTACCAAATCTTATAAGTCCCTTCCACGGCGAGACTTTAAGCAAAACCGAATCCCCAACCTCAAAAGTCATCGGTCTTCGCTTCTTGTCAGCATAGCTCTTTTGATGATCCTGAGCTGCTAACATTCTTTCCCTAATTATTTTCAACTTTTCAGCAGTTTGATGGACTATCTCCGGTCCCATAAACTGCTTTTCTGCAGCCTCAAGCCAACAAGACGGCGTACGACACTTCTGTCCATACAAAGCTTGGTAAGGTGCCATCTTAATGCTCAAGTGGAAACTATTATTGTAGGAAAATTCTACCAAAGGTAAATGTTCATCCCAATTACCTAGGAATTCCAGAGTACATGCTCTCAGCATATCTTCAAGTGTTTGTATCATTCTTTCACTCTGACCATCAGTCTGTGGATGGTAAGCTGTACTTAAACATAACTTGGTACCCAATTCCGCTTGTAGACTTTTCCAAAACCTCGAGGTGAAACAACTATCACGATCCGATATAATCGTTAACGGAACACCGTGAAGCCTCACAATTTCCTTCACGTAAGAATTCACAAGCTTCTCCATAGACCATTTCTCCTTGGCCGCTATGAAATGCGCACTCTTAGTGAATCGATCAACGACCACCCAAATCATGTCGTGACCATTCTTTGTTCTGGGCAGTTTAGTGACAAAATCCATAGCAATGTCTTCCCACTTACCCATTGGCACAGGCAAAGGTTCTAAACTCCCGTACGGTTTCTGATGTTGTGTCTTTACTCTTGCGCAAGTCACACACTCAGCCACATACTTTGCAACATCAAGCTTCATCGTCGGCCACCAGTAGTAGGGTTTCAGGTCCCTATACATTTTAGTGCTACCCGGATGAATCGAGTAGATGGTCTTGTGAGCTTCTTCCATCAGAAGACCTCTAATTCCTCCTGACTTAGGTACCCAAATCCGATCTTGGAACACCTTCAGTCCGTGACTGTTTACACCGAACACCAACGTTTTGCCCAAACGTTCCTCCTTTCGGTCATTCTTTTCAGAAGCTTCCTCTTGAGCTTTCTTTATACTTTCCAAAATGGTCGAGACAACTTCAATTCTAAACGCTCTTGGCCTTTTCCTTTCAAGATTGACTTTCCGACTGAGAGCATCAGCAACAACATTAGCTTTACCGGGGTGGTAAAGTATCTCGCAGTCGCAGTCCTTAAGTAATTCCAGCCAGCGTCATTGCCTCATATTCAATTCCTTCTGTCCAAAGAGATATTGGAGACTCTTATGATCAGTGAAAAGTTTGCACTTCGTGCCATAGAGGTAATGCCTCCATATTTTCAGAGCAAAAACTACCGCTGCCAACTCCAAATCATGAGTCGGGTAATTCTTTTCATGCTCTTTCAGCTGTCGAGACGCATATGCTATCACCTTTTCTCTTTGGGTCAAAACACAACCCAATCCAACCCTAGACGCATCGCTATAAACGGCGAAGTCTTCAACTCCATCGGGTAGAGAAAGTATCAGTGCCTCGCATAGCTTCTTCTTTAGCTTCTCGAATGCTTCTTTATGCTTATCACTCCAAGCATAAGTAGCTCCTTTGTGGGTCAAAGCTGTCAACGGAGTAGTGATCGAAGATAAGCCTTGGATAAACCTTCGGTAATATCCGGCTAATCCTAAAAAGCTTCGAATCTCCGTGGGACTTTTCGGTTGCTCCCACTTTGTTACAGCTTCAATCTTTGCTGGATCAACCATTATCCCTTCTTGGTTGACCACGTGACCCAAGAATTGGACTTCACGAATCCAAAAATCACATTTGGAGAACTTAGCATACAGTTTCTCCTTCTTCAAAACTTCAACACTTCTCGCAAGTGTCTGCCATGCTCCTCCTGGCTCTTCGAGTAAATCAGAATGTCGTCTATGAACACTATCACGGATTTATCAAGGAAAGGATTACAAAACCTATTCATTAAATCCATGAATGCTGCAGGAGCATTGGTTAGTCCAAACGATATAACCAAGAACTCGTAGTGTCCATATCTAGTTCTGAATGCAATCTTCTCAATATCCTGCTCCCTTACTTTCAGCTGATGATATCCTGACCTTAGATCGATCTTCGAGAAATAGCTCGAACCTTGCAATTGATCAAACAGGTCATCAATCCTTGGCAACGGATATCTATTCTTTATTGTTTCCTTGTTCAGCTCTCTATAATCAATGCACATTCTCATAGTTCCATCTTTCTTCTTCACAAATAACACCGGAGCTCCCCAGGGTGATGAACTAGGTCTAATGAAACCTTTGTCCAATAAATCCTGAAGTTGCATCATTAGCTCCTTCATCTCCGTCGGTGCTAATCGATAAGGTGCTTTCGCAATTGGCGTTGTTCCTGGCAACAAGTCAATACGGAATTCCACTTGTCTATCAGGCGGTAATCCAGGAAGATCTTCGGGAAAAACTTTCGGATAATCACACACAACTGGAATATTCTGCATCACCTTCTTTTCCTTCTTAGCATCAATCACGAATGTTAGATATGATGTACACCCCTTGGTCAAACATTTTCTGGCTTTCATCAATGAAATGATTCCAGAATTCACTCTGCGTTTGTCCCCATACACCATAAACGAATCCTTCCCAGGCGGGTTTACTTTGACTATTTTCTTCTTGCATAAAATTTCGGCGTCATTGGCGCTAAGCCAATCCATTCCCAATACGATGTCGAAACCATTAAGTTCTATAGGCAATAATTCCTCGTGGAACTTATTCCCATTCAGATACATTAAGATGTTTTTCATACGATGGCTAACAGGTACAAACTTGCCACTAGCAACTTCGACTAATAAGGCATCATCTAGTCTAACAACAGGCAAAGCTAGCTTTTTACCAAATTCATGCGATATAAAGGAGTAGTTGGCTCCAGAATCAAATAAAATTTGGGCAGGCAATTCGTTAACGAGAAAGGTACCTGAAGCGACATCAACTTCATCTTTAGCAGCTTCCAATGTCATCTGGAATGCTCTCGCCTTTGGTTTTGGTGGAATGTTGGGTCTAGTTGCCTCCTTCTTCTTCGGGCAGTCCCTCGACATGTGTCCCTCCTCACCACAACCATAGCAAACTTTCTTAGTGAGGGTACATTCATTGGCATAGTGCCCTGGCTTTCCACACTTGTAGCATGTGTTCGCCACCTCACATCTTCCATGATGCTTCTTCCTACATTTGTCGCACCATTTTGCTTCACCTCCACTTCCCCTCGAACCAGACTTCGAGAACTTGTTTTTCTTGTTGGACCCTGAAGTTCCATCGAACATCCTCTTTTCTCCAACATCTATCCTTTCCAGACCCCTTTCCTTCTGCTGGGCCTCCACATTCTTAGCTGCACGAACAACCGTTTTCAGAGTAGTTGCCATCTTGACTGTCGGACCAAAGTCGACAGGCAGTCCATTAGCAAACCTCTCTATCTTGGAGAGTTCCGTTGGCACTAGGTACGGAAACAACTTCATTTTCTTAGTAAATGCAGTAGCATAGTCGTCTATGCTCATCTTCCCCTTCTTCAAGTTTTGGAACTCATTGTTCAGATCAATCAGATCTATTTTTGAAGAATACTGCACCCTTAGTTGCTCCAAGAACTCCTCCCATGACATTTTCAGGGCTTCTCCTCGTGGCGTAGTATCTGCCAACAACTTCCACCAACTCAAGACTCCAGTCTTCAGTTGTCTAACCGCAAAGACGGTCTTCTGTTTGTTGCTACAGTCTCAACTTTCAAATACCATCTCCATTTCGGAGATCCAATCCATTATCTCAACAGGCTTTGGGCTTCCAGAAATACTTGGCGGCTTGGCGCCCAAGAAGTTCTTGTACAATCGCCCATCCTTGTTGTTTCTCCTTTCCGGATCGTTCCTTCGTTCTCCTTGAGTCCCAACTTGACTCATAATGCGACTATTGTTCCCTTCCTCCGATTGCTCAGGGATCAATTTGGGTTCCTCAATAGGTATGATAGGTTCATCCCTATTATCATGCAACATTTGTCGCATCTCCTCCCTTTGTTTGGCTAGCATAGCCCGAATCATGGCTTGCACCGCAACCATTGTTATTGGTTCCGGTGCTGCTGCTACAACGGGTATTTGCTCAATCACTGGCGGTTGATTCCTGTTTTCATCCGTGTTTCCAACGCCACTCCTTGTTCTCACCATTTTTTATCTACACACCGAATAAGGTGAAATTAGATCCTCATTCACGATAGATATTCAAATCATCCTTATTACTCCGAAACGTTTACATGCTAGTTCTAATACCGTAAACATACGCTTAGAATCCTACACACCTAAGGTTTCCAGATCCGGTCGGCAACAGACCGTAGATCCGAACAATTAATATCATATATGGCAACATATAACATTTAGCACATAAAAGCATTTTAGGCAACTTTCCTAAAATAAACTAGTGCTCGTGTCTAAAATCCAACAGACACACAACTCACAATTTCCACTTAGCATCCTAAGTTTAAGTCTAGAAATCCTACAAATTCCTAGTTCTCTTAAACTAATGCTCTGATACCAACTGTGACATCCCCAAAATCACGGCCAGAAAAGAGCGATTTTTCATTTATGCTTTTAAATAATTTCAGAGTAAATCCTTTTGATTTGAAAGAGTTACGGAATTTGTTCCCAAAACAAAACATTATAAAATAATATTTATCAAAGCATTTCATCAAGAGATACATTTTCATTATATAATCAAAACTCGGGATGTCATGTTCCGATACAGACCAAAAAGCATAAACAATAACATTACAAGTCATTCAACAAATATATACATATACAGACTTGTAAACAAAAAAACTTGATGATTCAACCATGTTATGCCCTCGCGCCACTACCTGTAATACAAATAAAACTGAGTAGGTCAGGCTTGGGAGCCTGGTGAGCATATAGGGTTTTCAACCCACAATAAATAAGTTATATTTAATTTCACCAACCAACACTATCCCGATTACCCATTCCCGTTATCCTCACTTTACGTCCCTAAAATAACATCTATCTCAAGGGACCTAATCTAGGATTTTCATCGGGACGGACATCACTGCTAAGGGGTTTCCTTAACAATTGGTATCCTAAAGGCAACCATGAGGGGGATAGAGTACACCGGTGAACACATCGTTCACAACACCTACAGGTTATGAACCTGCTAGCGTTCCACTGGACTGTCTAGAAAGAGTCTGTGGTCGTTATCCATACTCCGCTGAATAACTAGATCAACAACAACAACAACATCGAGGCCTCTCATCTGTTTATTACACACCAACTATCTACCCATGTTCTACCCAACATATTAGTAGATAAAATATATACTTTCATACATAGTTTGAAACCTGTATATCATTTTCATTCAATATATATTCCACATAACAGATGAGGCATACCCACGTAACATGTATTTCATAGAAAGCAATTCAGATCTATGAGATGGAAGAGGGTGAACATACATTCTCACACATAACAACAAATTCTAAACATAACACGTATTTCGTATAAAATACTTCATAACCATGCGTTAGAAGAAAGTAACTACACACTCACACATATAACCAACAATATACTTAATACACTTGAACCATACTTGTATTATTATCGTGTTTATGAAAGGTAGTATACACCCACTTGATCAGAAGATGATCGGACAACACTACGACTTGCAGAAGTAGTAATCCTCAGCAGATCTGGAAGATCTCTACAAAAATCGAACTTCTCGCGGGCAGAGCTTTGGCTCGGGAACCGCACTTCTCGGGATCTTCGGGATCTCGGGACTTGCCTCGGGGCTCGAGAATGATACCGGGGCTTCGGGGTATTTCTAGCACGCAAATCGATGCAAAACGAGAGAGAGAAGAGAGAAAATGAACAAAACTCTCGGCTGCCCTCGCAAGCCTTTTATAGAGGCTGAGCCTCGCACGTACGCGGGGCGTACAGGTCCGAAATCGTCATGGCGTTCGTCATCCGAAGCCACTTGCTGCGAGTGTCGACATCTTCGGAGTACGCGGGGCGTACTTCGGATCGGACTGCTGACTCCCCTTCGGATAATGCCGGAATTTTCAATTAAAAATAAATACAAATTAATTAATAAACTTCGGAAATTCATATCTTCTTCATGCGAACTCCGTTTTCGACGTTCTTTATATCCACGTGAAGGTGAGACTACGCTCTACAACTTTCGTTTAGACTTCGTCGACTAATTTTTACTTTACTTTTATTATTTATTTTTAATAGGCTGCGACAGAAAAACTTCGTTATAAATTCATAACTTCTTCGTTTGACGTCCGTTCTTGCCTAACTTTTTATCGCCTCGATACCAACAACGAGACCTTCAATCCTCGTTTAGATTTTTTCGACTAAAAACCGCTCGATCTCAAATCGAGTATTGCGGGCTGCACACCGCTAAGTCGAAACTTCGATAAATCATAACTTACTCATACGAAGTCAGATTTGGGCGTTCTATATATATTCGGAAATCTCGTTTCAACTACTACAACATTATCCAAAGATATTAAGCTTATTTTACACTTAAATTTTGACGCTTATTTTTATTCTTAATTAATCAAACCACATAATTAAGCAATTAAGCACAAAACACATACTACTCAAATAATACACTCTTATTATTTCTAAACGGGTTACAAAGGTTAACCTAGACTATTACATTGCTAAAAATGGCAAGCCCGGAAACACAGGCGTTACAGTTGAAGAGAAGAAGTGTTGAACTCAAGAACACTTAGAAGATGCGTTGAAGATTCGAAGATCAAAAGTAGAAGAAAAGCTTGGAGAATAGCCTTGAATCTCAAAATTTAGAGAGAGAATTGAGAGAGAAAGGTGTTTATCTTTTGGAGGAAAATAAGAGAAATTTGAGGAGAGAGGAGGGTTTTCCATCCCTTGACCAAGTGTGTGGCCGGAAAATGGTGGGAAAAAGTACTATGGAATGACTAGGTATGCTGGAAGGACAAGGGTGGGTCATGGAGTGGGCATGGGGTGGTTGCTTGTGTTGTACACTAAAGCAAAGTCAACACTCCACCTTAAGTATGTCACCCACTAATCTTGGACAATGATTGCACTAAAAAAAACATGATTATTCATGAAGTATGGGGTTTTATATGTTAAAACATGATTTTGGGTGAAAATCCCACACAAAAATAATGGAAAATGGGCCTAAAATGAAGTCGTAGTCGAAAACCAGAAAAAAAGGCAAAATTTGTGAGACCTCTCGGTACTGGGCCGAGGTTCGGTCCCTATTGCTGCTGGGCCCGAAGGCGGAATGGAGCGAAGGGGAGGTTTGGTTCGAAGGGACCTTCGGGTTCGGCTCGCAGGCAGCTTCAGGTTCGGTTCTTAGCACTTCGGTTCTTAGCAGGTTCGGTCCCTATAGGGGACCTTTGGCCCTAAGAGGGTTTGCTCCCCAAGGGGTGGTTTCGGTTCCTTTAGGCTGTTTTACCCATTTTTACCCCGTTTTAAGCGATTTTTGACCCGATTAAGGGTCGGGATGACCCGAATGATTTCAAAAAGTTATAGGAACTTTTGAGAGAGATTTGGGAGAGATTTTTAATAGAGGTTGATAGAGTGAAAGAGATTGGGAGAGGCTTCACTTGTGACCTGTTTGAGTGTCCGACTTCGCAACGCAAGGTCCGTAAACCCCGTTAAGCCATGTTTAAGGATCTTACACACTCCCGATGAATATGCAATAGTGTTTTATCGCTTTGGTTCATTACTTACCACAGTTTTAGGTTAAAGAAATCTAGATATACGAACTTTTCAATTGATGATTTCTCATTAGAATAACGAGTTGTACAGAAATTTCATAACGTAAACCCTAGTATACAAGGGTTAATTGAGTTGACTGGTTTGACTTGTTGACTTTGTTTGACTATGACTTGACCCGAACTTGACGGTTGTCACATAATCTCATGTATATCAGATGTCATCACAATAAAACATATCCTAGAATCTCAAAAACGTAATCTTCTGCCAGTGTGTACATCTTATGCCGACGCCTTCCCGCGATCCTCGGTAGTACCTGAAACATATATCACATAACACGGTAAGCATAAATGCTTAGTGAGTTCCCCAAAATACCACATACAGCACATAAGCCACTCGAGGCTATAACTCGGTATGACCCTCCGGTCAATGTGTCTCAGCGGGACCCTCCAGTCCTGTAGCTCGTTGGACCCTCTGGTCTGGTCTAGCTCATTAGACCCTCCGGTCCGATCTAGCCCGTTGGACCCTACAGTCTGATCTAAATCGTTGGACCCTCCGGTCCGGTCTGATCGAGGACCCTCTAGCCTCATCAGTCGTTGTACCTTCTAGTCCGGTCTGTATAACACATAGCATACATATATCACAATGCACATAAATCTCAAACATACGCATACACATAAGACCCTCCGATCTGCACATAGATACCACTCTAGGTAATGTATAGTGAGAAGACTCACCTCGTATGACGTCTAGCATACTCTCGTTCTCGATATCCCCGATCTAGCCTCATCCTATCAAAATGATAATATCTCTAATGAATACTCTCTTTATGTTCTCATCTCTAAAGAATGGGTAGAAGACCATTCTACCCCTCCATGGCATCTCTTGAATCAGTTTGACCTAAAACCCTAAGGTCAACGGAAGTCAACTCTAGTCAATGGTCCAACTTTGACCAGACTCGTCGAGTGCACTCAGGTGACTCGGTGAGTCCAAGCGTGTCCTCTGAATCCTCCTAACGCCTCACTCGACTCGTTGAGTTAACCTTTCACACGATGGGTTACCACTGGTCATGAATCGCGAGGCAACCCGATCCGACTCGTCGAGTCCTATCATGGACTCGGTGAGTTTCCTCTATGGTAATCCTCATTTGACCTTCTGAGGTTAGATCTGTTTCTCTAACTTATAGATCTGGCCTTCTAGCACCCAAAAGTCACGTAAAGGTTCAATCTTTATGTCCATGCACCACACATCTAGCTCTATTTGATAAAATAACCCTTAGAATGGTGTCTTAGGCTCAATACTCTTATGTGACTGCATAAAGCTGGGATCATAGGACTCTCTGGACCTCTTAAGGTCCAGATCTGATGTCTATGCCTCAAAGGGACTTCACTTTCATCATAACTATACTTAAAAGAGGGTAAAGAAACCCTAAATTCATGAGTTCTACTAACTATACGAAAACAGGTAGAGATTTATATCTTAACCAACAGCTTTGAATGAAATAGTAGTAGATCTGATCCCCTCCGATAATTTAGCTTGAACACTCTCCTTCTTCCTTGCAAGAATGCACCTAAAATGATGAAAATTAGCTCCCTCTTTCTCTCTATGCTCTTTGGATCAATTAGGGTCTCTCAAGGGAAGGGTGGCCACAATCGAAGGCCATAAGGGCCTTTAAATAGGTCACAAACCCGGACAACTAGGCTTTTCCTCAGCAGCGCTGACTCGGCGAGTCAGATACCCGACTCGTCGAGTCCATTCATTAAACACGTTACCAAAACGTGACCCTAATCGACGAGTTAAGGCACCAACACATTGATTCACTCCTCATATCTCGAAATGAATACTCAAAATATTATCCCTGGAAATCCAGGTGTTACAAATATACTTTCACTACTAGAAATAACGGAACTCGACAATCTACATGAGCTACCTTATTCATCAACTAAGATTGGAAATCTTAGGGAAAATTCAGTGACCTGTAACCGCTAATCCCGTGCGAGTGAGGAAGTCGTGTATGAATAAGATACGGGTTGACAACCCCACCCATGGTTGTTAGCTACAACCAATATTTGGCAGGTGACGAAGTTGCCTAATTTACTACCTTCCGACGTCGATGAAGCGTGCAGAAACTACTACAAGGTGTGATCCTTGTAACAATAACCAGAGGTTTGAAACTAAGTCGTACAGCTGCGGTTACAAACTCATGGTAGCAAATTGTTAGAAGCATTATACTTTGTCTTTATACAAGTATTAATGTTAAGTATAAGTTTCCTAAACACTTATACTCCAAGTACAAGAAACTGGTAGGTATAATACTTGTATATTGAGTAGACAACTATAACTAGCCTACATACTCGTATAGATTTGAAATAAGATTTATACTTAGCCTTTTTTACTCCTATAGAATTGAAATAAGATTTATACGTAGAAACCTTTGTTTGTATGGAATTACAATCACCTATATGCATAATATATGAAACTTATAGGTACACTACTAAATAAACCATTATACCTAGGATCTATATATACTACATAGAAACAAGTATGAGTCAGAATAATATTTTCGAACTATGTTCTATACTTTTTGAACTCGGAAAGAGTACTATTTTTATTCAGAGTCAAAACTTGTGAACTCGCCAACTTTATGTTGACGTATTTTCAAAACGCATGTGTTTTCAGGAACTTGATAAGCTAGAATAATATAACTTTCTATTATCAATAGAGGTACGTAGTTTACAATAATTCTTTTGTATTGTTCAATATATATATTTGATATCTACGATACAAGGAATGACGTTACACCGCTCGGTGTTTCCGCCACCGGCTGGGGGTGTGACAGATTGGTTTCAGAGATATTAACAATAGTGAATTAGTACTTTTTTAGGAAAGCACGACTACAGTCTAGGGCTTACTCTTTAGGTTTAAGTATATCCTTTAACATACAAATAAAAAGTATTAGTAATTATACTACTAAAGGACTACTTAAGGGAGCGGTGAATGGATAGACACGTCGCTTGGGTTGTTGGATTTCAGAACGGCTATATGCTAAAATGATCCTGCCCACCGACTGTCCTAACTAGCCGGTGCCTTATCAACTAGACCTGAAGTAACAAACAATAATTAATAATACCCATGAATACAACAAACACAAAGATATAGAGTTATGTATGAACTCAGTCTCACGATGATAAAACATGTATATAACCTAAAAATATAGAAACTCAAACCCTCGATAACTAAACAACACAATGTTTTAGTTCAAACTCCTTAGTCGAGTTTTATTGTTCATGGGCCGAACCACAAATAAATGTAGACTGATCACCTATGTTTAATTTTGGTTAGACCAATGCACAACTAAACTTGGATACGGTGGTTGATACACTTGAAGATTCTAGAAGATTCAAGATAGATCTTAGATCAGGATACCATCATCTCGGAGTACAAGAAGGCGGTGTTCCGAAAACAACATTTAGGACTCGATATGGTCATTATGAGTTTCTAGTTATGCTTTTGGATCGACTAACTCCCCAACAATATTCATGGATCTCATTAATCCTGTTTGCAAACTGTACTTGGATAAATTTGTGATAGTGTTTATTGATGATATATTGATATATTCACGAAAACTTGTATATTTTTATCGGCATAGATAGTTATGTTAACTGGGATATAGTTGTTTTGAATATGATATTTTTAAAACATACAACTATCGTAAACTTGTTACCATATTATACTAATGTAGACCCTGAGTTATACTTGCGAGTTATATATATATATATATATATATATATATATATATATATATATATATATATATATATATATGTTATGTGCGATATAATTCCGGAGTTATACTTGGAAGTTCTATATACTAATTACTAAGTATGTTGCTATTCTTGGTTTTATGTCAAGATAAAACCTATTATGTTATTAATATAACCCTAAACGTATATTCAGGAGTTCTATATATACTTGTTAAGTATGTTGTTATTGTTGGTTTTATGTCAATATAAAGCCTGGTTTTAACTCAAATTATAGTTGTGTACTGCCTAATTATTACAAATATTAGGAGTAATGCTTATAGGATAGTCTAATAACATAGGGTTTTAGACGCGAATATGCTTTTATTACTAGAACTAACAGAACTTAACAAGTTTACATAAGCTACCTTGTTCGTCAACTATGATTGGAAATCTTAGGGAAAATCCTCTGACCTGTAACCACTAATCCCGTACGAGCGAGGAAGTCGTGTATGAATAAGATACGGGTTGACAACCCCACCCATAGTTGTTAGCTACAACTAATGTTTGGCTGGTGACGAACTTTTCTAATTTACTACCTTCCGACGTCGATGAAGCGTGCAGAAACTACTACAAGGTGTGATCCTTGTAACAATAACCAAAGGCTTGAAACTAAGTCATACAACCGCCGTTACAGACTCATGGTAGCAAATTGTTAGAAGCATTATACTTTGTCATTATACAAGTATTAATGTTAAGTATAAGTTTCCTAAACACTTATACTCTAAGTACAAGAAACTGGTAGGTATACTACTTGTATATTAAGTAGACAACTATAACTAGCCTACATACTTGTATAGAATTGAAATAAGATTTATAAGTAGCCGTTTTTAATCATATAGATCTGAAATAAGATTTATACATAGAAACCTTTGTTTGTATGGAATTACAATCACCTATATGCATAATATATGAAACTTATAGGTACACTACTAAATAAACCATTATACCTAGGATCTATACATACTACATAGAAACAAGTATGAGTCAGTATAATATTTTCGAACTATGTTCTATACTTTTTGAACTCGGAAAGAGTACTATTTTTACTCAGATTCAAAACTTGTGAACTCGCCAACTTTATGTTGACGTATTTTCAAAACGCATGTGTTTTCAGGAACTTGATAAGATAGAATAATATAACTTTCTATTATCAATAGAGGTACGTAGTTTTCAATAATTCTTTAGTATTGTTCAATATATATATTTGATATCTATGATACAAGGAATGACGTTACACCACCCAGTGTTTCTGCCACCGGCTGGGGGTGTGACAGATTGGTTTCAGAGATATTAAAAATAGTGAATTAGTACTTTTTTAGGAAAGCACGACTATAGTCTAGGGCTTACTATTTAGGTTTAAGTATATCCTTTAACATACAAATAAAAAGTATTAGTAATTATACTACTAAAGGACTACTTAAGGGAGCGGTGAATGGATAGACACGTCGCTTGGGTTGTTGGATTTCAGAACGGCTATATGCTAAAATGATCCTGCCCACCGACTGTCCTGACTAGCCGGTGCCTTATCAACTAGACCTAAAGTAACAAACAATAATTAATAATACCCATGAATACAACAAACACGAAGATATAGAGTTATGTATGAACTCAGTCTCACGATGAGAACACATGTATATAACCTAAAAATATAGAAAACTCAAACCCTTGATAACTATACAACACAATGTTTTAGTTCAAACTCCTTAGTTGAGTTTTATTGTTCATGGGCCGAACCACAAATAAATGTAGACTGATCACCTATATTTAATTTTGGTTAGACCAATGCACAACTAAACTTGGATACGGTGGTTGATACACTTGAAGATTCTAGAAGATTCAAGATAGATCTTAGATAAGGATACCATCATCTCGGAGTACAAGAAAACGGTGTTTCGGAAACAAGATTTAGGACTCGGTATGGTCATTATGAGTTTCTAGTTATGCTTTTGGATCGAATAACTCCCCAACAATAATCATGGATCTCATTAATCCTGTTTGCAAACTGTACTTGGATAAATTTGTGATAGTATTTATTGATGATATATTGAAATATTCACGAACCAAGGAAGAACATGGTTAACACTGGCAAATAATCTTGGAACTACTAAGAAAAGAAAAGTTGTACGCCAAATTCTCCAAACATGAATTTTGGATTAGAGAAGTACAAATTTTTAACATATAGTTAGCAACAAATGGAATTCATGCCGAACCCTCCAAGGTTAAAACAATCAAGAATTGGAAAGCACCAAAGGCGCCAACAGAAGTGCATCAATTCTTAGGGCTTGCTGGCTACTACCATAGATTCATAAAGAATTTCTTCAAGGTAGCCAAGCCGCTTACAACACTAACACATAAGGATATGAAGTTCAACACAGAAGAAAAACAAGAAGCTACTTTCTAGAAACTAAAACAAATGTTGTGTAGTGCACCAATCTTATCCCTACCAGATGGGACAAAATATTTCGTCGTATATTGCGACGCATCAAATCAAGGATTGGGATGTGTGTTGACGCAAAAGGAGAAAAGTTATCGCTTACGCATCTCGACAACTTAAGGTGCATGAGAATACTTACACTACCCAAAACCATGAAATGGGAGTTGTAGTTTTTGCACTAAAAAGTTGGAGACACACAATTAGCCAGAGAACATATAAGTGACACCTTATGTACGGACCAAGAATAATCCACGAGAAAACTAAAAAGATCATGGAAATTAAGGATCAATTAAAGGCTGCATGTGATTGTTGGAAGAGCTATGCTGACGTAAGACGTAAGCCTTTGGATTTCCAAGTAAGAGATAAAGTAATGTTGAAGGTATCTCCTTGGAAAGGCATCATTCGATTTAGGAAGCGAGGCAAGCTAAACCCGCGATATATAGGACATTTTGAAACTCTAGAAAGAGTTGGTTCTGTCGCATATCAACTTAAGTTACCTCAAGAGATAAGAAATATACACAATGTTTTCCCCAACTAATTAACAGTTCCTCGTCCACAAGATAAATTTCAGGACAAAATTATTTCAACGGGGGGAGAATGTAACACCAGTCAAAATTAGGTCAAAGATAATTCCCAAAAATATAAAAAACACACATTTCAATCAATTTAATTTAATATTTAATGATATTTTCATTCAACACTACAAGTCTACACAATTCCAAAAATATATAGAACGTCTAAATCCGACTTCGCATGAAGAGGTTATGATAAATTCTATCACTATAGCCTTTATAACAAGAGGAATATAAAATAGACTTAGAACTAGCTATTGGAGTCTAAAATAAAGTTGTAGTACTTAGAAACACCTATGTGTGGATATAAAGAACGTCAAAATCGAAGCTCGTATTCAAAAGTTATGACATTCCAAAGATGTAGTTGTCTGAGAGTATGACACTTGTCAGTAACCCTAATCTGACTGGACTGACGGCGTGAACAAGATTTCACACGACGTGAGTAGTCAACATGCACTAATCGGAGCTAGAAAACATGCGTTAAGGTTACGGGATAACTCATGAACGTTCACAATGTGAACCTATCATGTTCACGACGTGAATGGGCCCAGAACAGCCTACAAATACTAATCAAAGCTCATTCAATCCTTACCCCCTTCTCCTTTCATTCTTTCTCGTTTCCAAAGGCCATTTCCCTTCTCGAGCCTGACAACGACGAGCCTCTGACCATTTAGATTCTATAGATCACGCTACTAGGGTGAGTTTCACGGCCCTACTTTTAAATGTTTTCGGGGGAAATGCATGCTAAATATTGTATTTAAGTTAATATTATGTCTATATGATAGTATATTTGTATCGGCATAGATAGTTATGTTAACTGGGATATAGTTGTTTTGAATATGATATTTTGAAAACATACAACTATTGTAAACTTGTTACCATATTATACTAATGTAGACCCTGAGTTATACTTGCGAGTTATATATATATATATATATATATATATATATATATATATATATATATATATATATATATATATATATATATATATGTTATGTGCGATATAATTCCGGAGTTATACTTGGAAGTTCTATATACTAATTACTAAGTATGTTGCTATTCTTGGTTTTATGTCAAGATAAAACCTATTATGTTATTAATATAACCCTAAACGTATATTCAGGAGTTCTATATATACTTGTTAAGTATGTTGTTATTGTTGGTTTTATGTCAATATAAAGCCTGGTTTTAACTCAAATTATAGTTGTTGTACTGCCTAATTATTACAAATATTAGGAGTAATGCTTATAGGATAGTCTAATAACATAGGGTTTTAGACGCGAATATGCTTTTATTACTAGAACTAACAGAACTCAACAAGTTTACATGAGCTACCTTATTCGTCAACTATGATTGGAAATCTTAGGGAAAATCCTCTGACCTATAACCACTAATCCCGTGCGAGCGAGGAAGTCGTGTATGAATAAGATACGGGTTGACAACCCCACCCATAGTTGTTAGCTACAACTAATGTTTGGCTGGTGACAAACTTTTCTAATTTACTACCTTCCGACGTCGATGAAGCGTGCAGAAACTACTACAAGGTGTGATCCTTGTAACAATAACCAAAGGCTTGAAACTAAGTCATACAACCGCCATTACAGATTCATGGTAGCAAATTGTTAGAAGCATTATACTTTGTCATTATACAAGTATTAATGTTAAGTATAAGTTTCCTAAACACTTATACTCTAAGTACAAGAAACTGGTAGGTATACTACTTGTATATTAAGTAGACAACTATAACTAGCCTACATACTTGTATAGAATTGAAATAAGATTTATAAGTAGCCGTTTTTAATCATATAGAATTGAAATAAGATTTATACGTAGAAACCTTTGTTTGTATGGAATTACAATCACCTATATGCATAATATATGAAACTTATAGGTACACTACTAAATAAACCATTATACCTAGGATCTATATATACTACATAGAAACAAGTATGAGTCAGAATAATATTTTCGAACTATGTTCTATACTTTCTGAACTCGGAAAGAGTACTATTTTTACTTAGATTCAAAACTTGTGAACTCGCCAACTTTATGTTGACGTATTTTCAAAACGCATGTGTTTTCAGGAACTTGATAAGATAGAATAATATAACTTTCTATTATCAATAGAGGTACGTAGTTTTCAATAATTCTTTAGTATTGTTCAATATATATTTGATATCTATGATACAAGGAATGACGTTACACCACCCAGTGTTTCCGCCACCGGCTGGGGGTGTGACAGATTGGTTTCAGAGATATTAAAAATAGTGAATTAGTACTTTTTTAGGAAAGCACGACTATAGTCTAGGGCTTACTATTTAGGTTTAAGTATATCCTTTAACATACAAATAAAAAGTATTAGTAATTATACTACTAAAGGACTACTTAAGGGAGCGGTGAATGGATAGACACGTCGCTTGGGTTGTTGGATTTCAGAACGGCTATATGCTAAAATGATCCTGCCCACCGACTGTCCTGACTAGCCGGTGCCTTATCAACTAGACCTGAAGTAACAAACAATAATTAATAATACCCATGAATACAACAAACACAAAGATATAGAGTTATGTATGAGCTCAGTCTCACGATGAGAACACATGTATATAACCTAAAAATATAGAAAACTCAAACCCTTGATAACTATACAACACAATGTTTTAGTTCAAACTCCTTAGTTGAGTTTTATTGTTCATGGGTCGAACCACAAATAAATGTAGACTGATCACCTATATTTAATTTTGGTTAGACCAATGCACAACTAAACTTGGATACGGTGGTTGATACACTTGAAGATTCTAGAAGATTCAAGATAGATCTTAGATCAAGATACCATCATCTCGGAGTACAAGAAAACGGTGTTCCGGAAACCACATTTAGGACTCGGTATGGTCATTATGAGTTTCTAGTTATGCTTTTGGATCGACTAACTCCCCAACAATATTCATGGATCTCATTAATCCTGTTTGCAAACTGTACTTGGATAAATTTGTGATACTATTTATTGATGATATATTAATATATTCACGAACCAAGGAAGAACATGGTTAACACTGGCAAATAATCTTGGAACTACTAAGAAAAGAAAAGTTGTACGCCAAATTCTCCGAACATGAATTTTGGATTAGAGAAGTACAAATTTTTAACATATAGTCAGCAACAAATGGAATTCATGCCGAACCCTCCAAGGTTAAAACAATCAAGAATTGGAAAGCACCAAAGGCGCCAACAGAAGTGCATCAATTCTTAGGGCTTGCTGGCTACTACCATAGATTCATAAAGAATTTCTTCAAGGTAGCCAAGCCGCTTACAACACTAACACATAAGGATATGAAGTTCAACACCGAAGAAAAACAAGAAGCTACTTTCCAGAAACTAAAACAAATGTTGTGTAGTGCACCAATCTTATCCCTACCAGATGGGACAGAAGATTTCGTCGTATATTGCGACACATCAAATCAAGGATTGGGATGTGTGTTGATGCAAAAGGAGAAAAGTTATCGCTTACGCATCTCGACAACTTAAGGTGCATGAGAATACTTACACTACCCAAAACCATGAAATGGGAGTTGTAGTTTTTGCACTAAAAAGTTGGAGACACACAATTAGCCAGAGAACATATAGGTGACACCTTATGTACGAACCAAGAATAATCCACGAGACAACTAAAAAGATCATGCAAATTAAGTATCAATTAAAGGCTGCATGTGATCGTTGGAAGAGCTATGCTGACCTAAGGCGTAAGCCTTTGGATTTCCAAGTAAGAGATAAAGTAATGTTGAAGGTATCTCCTTGGAAAGGCATCATTCGATTTAGGAAGCGAGGCAAGCTAAACCCGCGATATATAGGACATTTTGAAACTCTAGAAAGAGTTGGTTCTGTCGCATATCAAATTAAGTTACCTCAAGAGATAAGAAATATACACAATGTTTTCCCCAACTAATTAACAGTTCCTCGTCCACAAGATAAATTTTAGGACAAAATTATTTCAACGGGGGGAGAATGTAACACCAGTCAAAATTAGGTCAAAGATAATTCCCAAAAATATAAAAAACACACATTTCAATCAATTTAATTTAATATTTAATGATATTTTCATTCAACACTACAAGTCTACACGATTCCAAAAATATATAGAACGTCTAAATCCGACTTCGCATGAAGAAGTTATGATAAATTCTATCACTATAGCCTTTATAACAAGAGGAATATAAAATAGACTTAGAACTCGCTATTGGAGTCTAAAAGAAAGTTGTAGTACTTGGAAACACCTATGTATTGATATAAAGAACGTCAAAATCGAAGCTCGTATGCAAAAGTTATGACATTCCAAAGACGTAGTTGTCTGAGAGTATGACACTTGTCAAAAACCCTAATTTGACTGGACTGACGGTGTGAGCAAGATTTCACACGACGTGAGGAGTCAACATGCACTAATCGTAGCTAGAAAACATGCGTAAAGGTTACGGGATACCTCATGAACGTTCACGATGTGAACCTATCATGTTCACGACGTGAATGGGCCCAAAACAACCTACAAATACTGATCAAAGCTCATTCAATCCTTACCCCTTCTCCTTTCATTCTCTCTCGTTTCCGAAGGCCATTTCCCTTCTCGAGCCTGACAACGACGAGCCTCTGACCATTTAGATTCTATAGATCACGCTACTAGGGTGAGTTTCACGGCCCCACTTTTAAATGTTTTCAGGGGAAAATGCATGCTAAATATTGTATTTAATTTAATATTATGTCCATTTGATAGTATATTTGTATCGGCATAGATAGTTATGTTAACTGGGATATAGTTGTTTTCAATATGATATTTTGAAAACATACAACTATCGTAAACTTGTTACCATATTATACTAATGTAGACCCTGATTTATACTTGGGAGTTATATATATATATATATATATATATATATATATATATATATATATATATATATATATATATATATGTTATGTGCGATATAGTTCCGGAGTTATACTTGGAAGTTCTATATACTAATTACTAAGTATGTTGCTATTCTTGGTTTTATGTCAAGATAAAACCTATTATGTTATTAATATAACCCTAAAGGTATATTTAGGAGTTCTATATATACTTGTTAAGTATGTTGTTATTGTTGGTTTTATGTCAAGATAAAGCCTGGCTTTAACTCAAATTATAGTTGTTGTACTGCCTAATTATTACAAATATTAGGAGTAATGCTTATAGGATAGTCTAATAACATAGGGTTTTAGACGCGAATATGCTTTTATTACTAGAACTAACAGAACTCAACAAGTTTACATGAGCTACCTTATTCGTCAACTATGATTGGAAATCTTAGGGAAAGTCCTCTGACCTGTAACCACTAATCCCGTGCGAGCGAGGATGTCGTGTATGAATAAGATACGGGTTGACAACCCCACCCATAGTTGTTAGCTACAACTAATGTTTGGCTGGTGACGAACTTTTCTAATTTACTACCTTCCGACGTCGATGAAGCGTGCAGAAACTACTACAAGGTGTGATCCTTGTAACAATAACCAAAGGCTTGAAACTAAGTCATACAGCCGCCGTTACGGACTCATGGTAGCAAATTGTTAGAAGCATTATACTTTGTCATTATACAAGTATTAATGTTCAGTATAAGTTTCCTAAACACTTATACTCTAAGTACAAGAAACTGGTAGGTATACTACTTGTATATTAAGTAGACAACTATAACTAGCCTACATACTTGTATAGAATTGAAATAAGATTTATAAGTAGCCGTTTTTAATCATATAGGTCTGAAATAAGATTTATACGTAGAAACCTTTGTTTGTATGGAATTACAATCACCTATATGCATAATATATGAAACTTATAGGTACACTACTAAATAAACCATTATACCTAGGATCTATATATACTACATAGAAACAAGTATGAGTCAGAATAATATTTTCGAACTATGTTCTATACTTTCTGAACTCGGAAAGAGTACTATTTTTACTTAGATTCAAAACTTGTGAACTCGCCAACTTTATGTTGACGTATTTTCAAAACGCATGTGTTTTCAGGAACTTGATAAGATAGAATAATATAACTTTCTATTATCAATAGAGGTACGTAGTTTTCAATAATTCTTTAGTATTGTTCAATATATATTTGATAACTATGATACAAGGAATGACGTTACACCGCCTGGTGTTTCTGCCGCCGGCTGGGATGTGACACTCCAAGTAGCCCATGGACATCCCTTATGGAAGGCCTTGGACGATTTCTGTAGGGCCTCCCTATAAAAAAACGTCCACCCCATTCCGAGGGAGTCCAACAGTCCAACTTGCAACTATCAATGATTTGCTAAACCAGTCCCCTTACTTTTAATCAGTTCCTTTAATCCAATAATTAATACCAAAATTAATTTATGATTAAATACTAATTAAATAATATGATTTCTAATTAATATATTATTCTTATAATATATTGATAAATCATTAAATAACCTCTCTCTCCAAAATCCATCCTGTTAAGTTGCTATGGGGAAGGCAACTCAAAGTGACCATGTTACTATCATATTAAGTACAGACCAATTATAGTTACGTGCTTAGACACCTAATCCAACAGTCTCCCACTTAGATAAGTCTAATTACTAAAATTGCAAGTATGACTTTAGAATCTCATTCGCAATCGTAACTTTCAAAATTCGTTGTCGAACTCTGACCAAGTCAACGACACGTCCTTTAGATAAGGGATCATATAATCCTCAGTTATACAAGATATCGTGTTGACAAAGACATGGAACATAATTATTCTCAATGTCCAATAGTTTGTTTCCCGATTTCTGATTTTTCTGACAACAAACTTAATTGAACACATCAATTCAGTCCTGATCAAGCCCGGCACATAAGTCAACACAAAATCATCGAGGGGCCCAAGATATCGCTTTTTCCGTTAGGGCAAAAGGAACAAATAAATTTTGACTTATATGCTTGTAATATTTACTCATCAAATCGTATACAATAATACATTTTATAAGATCAAGTTACTGATGCGTTTTCGTATTATCAATGCACAACCAACTCGTAAACAACAACTCATATATCTTAATTTAAAGATTATACGGTATTACCGTCTTACAATTACTCGTGATAAATTCCATGAAGTAATTCAAATGAGCATGGGTTTAATCCAATACTCATATCCTATTTCAGGAGTACTCATGAACGTTGTAGCAAACCTTTGCTCTTTCTAAGCACTTACACAACCTACAAGCCAAATTCATGACAGTCTTGCCTCATTACTTACTTCCAAAGTATGATCGAATGTGGATAATTTGAATAATCATATCATTCAATAAGTAAAACATGCAAAACTGAAACAATAGTAGACAATTGACACAAGATAGTAAACTTTACTCATAAATAAATCTCCAGTACTTAATCATCAAATTTCAATTACCTTTATCTATTACCAGTTTCTAAACATCTATCCAATCACTAAAACTAATATTGTCCTTCAAACCAATGCTCCTCGCATGGTGAACGTGCTTGATCCTACTTAGACCCTTTATGATGGGATCCGCAGGATTCTCTTCTGACGATACCCTCTTGACCACGAGGAGTCCTTCTTCTACACGATGTCTGACGAAGTGATATTTTTTGTCGATATGTCTGGATCTGCCATGATCCATTGGTTCCTTTGTTAAGGCAACCGCTCCATCATTATCACAGAAAATATCTGTCACACCCCAAAACCAAGAACGGTGGAAACGTTCTGGGGCGGAGGACGTCATGTACAGTATCACAATAATGTAAAGTAGTAAACAAGCAACAACATCATCCATTGCATTAATAATATAATTATTATACAAGTGTGTTCTGTCAAATTTTGATAAACACTAAAGCATAAATCAAAATGAAAGATGAGTCTTCAACGAGCTCCATCTTCCCTAATCCTTGCATCGGTACCTGTCTATGATGACCTGAGGATACAAGTAATTTTGAAAGCGAGTATCAGCTTTGAAGCTGGTGAGATCATAAGTATTTTAGTGTCTTAATTTGTATGTAAGAATTTTTATGTAATTGAATTGTAAGTATTGAAAATGTATATGAACTGTAAATGTAAAAATGTTTGTAAAACAACTATAAACGCTTGAAAAACCCTAGAAATCCCTATGATTCCTACTATTGTATAAAGTGTGTCTTCTACCAAGACCTAACTGTTCTCAATGTAGTCTTCTACCAAGACTTAACTGTTCTAAATGTTCGTTTCATGTAAAAGTGTGTAATTTTCCCAAGTGTAACTATCATTAACAAAATATAGTTTTTACATTAAATGTTTAAGTGAAATGATCACTAAATATATGTAAAGGGAAAATTAATGTGGTACTAAAATGTAGCGCTATAAGAACTACTGCTGTACTAACTACCTTAAACCAGATTTATATTAAGGCATCATGTGATTAATTATATCATACTATCGACTTGTAACAACGACATACGAATGGTCGTAAAACGGAATGATGTTTGGCACCCGCAGACCTGTAGGTCCGGCTGTAGCTAGCAGCAAGGTGTAGGATAGTCAATCCAATATAGATCTATACGCAAACTCACACTCTCCCTCCAAGAGAATTCTGGCTACAACTCGGGCCATGACATTTAAGGCATGCTCCGATACAGTGGATAACAATTTTATTAACGTATTTATGTAAGTGTAATGTACGGAAATGTTCTACGTGTGCTAGCTGTAATGTGTGTTCTCTCTCTATCTAGAAAGTATAGTAATGTACTGTAATGTTCTAGAAAGTATTAACTCATGAATGAACTGAGTCATCGTATGATATTGCGTTCTAGTAATAGTTCTAGTATCTTCCTAAACTACCCATATGGTAGTTTACTAGTAATCTAACTGGTACATATGAACATGGATGTATACCCTTGCTACCCAAGGGCATGGGATGAACTGGAAGGACCTTTATGACTATATATGTCCACATGTTATGTAACTAATATTTAAACGACCTTCGGACGAGTACCCGATATCCCACCAGACCACATCTCAAGCGCGAAAAGGAAATACGGTGGATAGCCTTCCTAAGTCTTTTAAACATTTCTTATATAACTATACATATAGAGGCATGCAATTTATAATATAAAAGCATAAATAAGTTTTGTAAAACCTTTGAACATAATTATCATCTTAAGAAAAGATCGACTTAATGTCAATCTATAAAACGGTTTGAAGGCATGGGTTTGATAAAACAATTTAGTATAAGGAAACATTTGTTTGAATCACAATTGTAAAAAATTTTGAAATAAAACATACAGAGTAAAATGTACAGTGTAATAAGGAGTTTTAAAACATATAAAATGTTTATGAAAATCATTTGAAGGAAACTGTTTGGTAAAACGGCTAACGAGCAGTAAATCATTTAAATGCTGCTTATTAATCACATGTGATTGATATAATAAGTGGCATGATTCTACTTGTATCCCCCCCATAAAACATTTAAAAATAGTTTAAACATTGATTAAGGGGTATGAAGTCACCTGTTGTGGGTGATACGGATGAACTGAAGAGGTAGGACTGCTAGGTGTCAAGTGAAGTCTTGAACACACTTATGATCCTAGTTAACATATAATTTCACATATATGTAACAAATTAGTCTATAAACAACTAATAAACAAGTAAAGACACCCTAGGACATGCTAAACACCCTTATCAAGTGTTATTAGCCTCTAGGATTGCATCTAAGTGTTTGTAGGGGAAGCTATTGTGTGTAGGGCTCAAGGAAAACTCCACCATGAAGTTCACGGCCCTAATAACACTACCAAATGAGTTTAAGGTCATAAACTCATGAGTTTACGGCCGTGAACTCATACCTATGTGTCCATTTGATGTTTGATGCTCTATAAGGCCCTACTAAGCATTTCTACTTAATGGCTTGGTCTATGGAAGAGTTTAGAGCATAATATAACTCCTTTTAGGAGTTTACGGCCCTGGGACCATATTCCCTTGGAGTTTACGGCTATAAACTCCCTTGGAATGATGTTTTATACGCTTTCAAGTCCCATACTCACATAGGATATGTTCTAGGCAATTGTTCAAGGCTTTAGGAGGAATTATGGCACCATTTGGCACCATTTATTGGAGTTCATGGCCCTGGAACATTTTGGGCCATGAACACCCTTTTCTTGGTGTTTTAATGGTGTTTTCTTTCCCCAAAGACACTAGGGTACTTGTCCTAATTTGTCTCTTGGCTTAAGGAAGATTTTCAAGGCATTTTGACCCCTAAACATGGAGTTCACAGCCCTGGAACACCCTTGGCCGTGAACTCATTTTTCATCCTTGATTTTAATTGTTTTGTGGTCTAAAGCATGTAATGCTAGTCCCTATGTTGAGTTCTAAGGCTTTGAGGGACATTGGGACACTTTTGGCCCTTAAAATGGAGTTTACTCTCCGCGTGTTCTTGGGCGGTAAACTCCCAAATCTTGGGGTCTTGATCTGATTTTGATGCTTTCTAGTCATATGCACACTAGCATACAAGCCTAAGTTAGTTACCTAACATGGGGAAAATACTAGGTAGCATTTAAGCCACATATAGGAGTTTACTCTCCAAGAACGTTCTTGGGCGGTAAACTCCCGAATCTCACAGATTTGCTATGTAATCTAAGTTATTAAGCACATTATAAGCATTATAAGACAACTAGAGAAGTGTACTCACGATTTGGGATAAAATTCCGAAGATCCGTGAGAGAGAAAATGGCTTTTCTCTAGTTGGAAATGTAACTAATGACATAATTTGGTTCAGAATTCTATTTATAGTCCTGAGATATTTTTGGCAGAAAATATTTTTATTCCCGAAATGATTTCTAATATAACAGAGTGTTGGAATAACAGTGTTGCACGAAACCCTAGTGCATCCACTCTCCTGATATCTCCTTAAATGTAAATCCTGAAAAACTGCCAAACTTATACTCGAAGTCTGAATTTTTACTGTAACTATTCTACTTCTATTGGATTGATGTGGTTTGTTCAGAATGGAAATTTCGGGTTGTCACATCATCCCCCTGTTAAAGGGAATTTCATCCCGAAATTAGAATTTAGGTGAGGAAGTAGGTATGAATGACCGAGTCGTGAGGAGGAAACTTCCTAATTGATTGGTTCTAGCGCTCCTAAGTGAAATCGGGTTCTCGGTTGGTATCCCAACGAACCTTCACTAACTGGAGACGGCGTTGCTTCGTCCGTTTGACCTCTCGGTCGAGGGTCACTATGGTCCTAATACGAAGGCGAGGATCTCGACGAGTGGACTTACACGAGTCCTAATGGAAAGGTATGGTTTCACGATCGAGACGTTAAGAGTATAATGTACGTTACTGAGTTCGCGGAGTAGGTCTAGTTGGTGCGAGGCACAAGACTGATTCTGGTAAGAATCTAGGAGGTCCTAACTATCTTGGATTTAGCTTTCCACGCTTTATGAAGCGTATTAAGCCGTTCCCGGAGTGAGACTTCCTAAACAACTTGGTCACTCACTTGGAATCTCCAAGGTTTCTTTTTCTTGTTTAACTTCCCAGTCAAGGGCCACCCCTTGCTGGGTCAGAGTCGAAAGGGTTTCTGTGATTTGCGAGGGTTTTTGGATGAACTATGACAGTAGGTCTGTAAGACCTAGAATTTGGCGAATGTCTGTCGGTGTCTCTGGTGCCGATCAATTCCCAACGGTTTCGGATCAATTGCTAGAGTACTCAAGAATTTCCACATCACTAATAGTGTGTCTTAGGAAATTTTCACTCTTCAATTCCAAAACTCAAGTTCAGAGAACTTTGCGAAAAGTATCTCTGAGGGTAATGTTTCCAGAGGTTCCTTCTTACCATGAGGGTAGATAAGTAAGTCATTACATGGAGAAATGACGAACTGATCTAAGTAAGAAAGACGTACCCTACTCATATTAGTTCATGAAAGCTATGGGCGTATTTGTTCTATCCGAAGGGTATCACTACGGACTCGAAGTGTCCGCATCGAGATCGGAAGATAGTCTTCCGGACATCCTTCCCTAACACTCGAACTGGTGATATTCGGATCTCAGGTCCATTTCTGAAAGTAATTCTTTCCTTGCGTTTGCTCAACCATTTCATCTATGCGAGGCAGAGATAACGATTTCTAATGAAAATTCTTGATGGAGTCCTCGATATCCAAGGCACATACGATGCGATCCGTCGATCTCTTGAAGAATATGACCGGGGTTCTCCAGGGTGAGAAGCCTAGTCTTCTAATTCCATTTCTGTGTAGTTCGTTAAGTTGTCTGTACTGTTCTGGTATCTCCGTAGGTGTTTAGACTATAAGGCGATCTGTTTACAAGAGTCGTACTGGGTTCTAAGTTTGTTCACATGACGATGCGATTACTCGTAGGCTTAGGCAGTTCTCCGTCCTAAAGTTCATTTTAGAATTCATATATGGTTTCACAATCACAATTTCATGATTGAAAAGGTAGTTGAATAACTGATTCTTCTTTAAGCTCACTTCCTTTCGAGGAAAAAGAAGTTAAAGCGGAATCATCAATTCTAAATATGTAGAACCTTGATTATATATCCCTCTTATGTATACATTCCTCAGTGATAGATCAATCGCATGAATCCTTGGATTAAACTTGACGTACTGCACGAGTGGTACTTCGGGGATTTCTTCGGAAAGAAAATAACTAAGAGGTACTCCTGGCATGAGTACTTCGGTGTTCTGATATGATGGTTTCGCTAAAAAGACGTTTACTGATAAGGAGACATACGTATGAAGCTGTTTTTGTGAGGATCAAATTGAATCGAGTCGTATGATAATGTCGAAATCATACTGAAACCTAAAGACATTAGATTTGAACATAAGACGTTTACAGACAAAACACAACCGTGCAACCATGAACAGAGTTACGGTACTTTAGATTTACCACAAGACTATTGTTGCGAATCAGATATACTACAAAAGACAAGTAAACGCAGCACGAGAATCCCTATACAGACAGGATCTCGCAAAAGGTAAGACCCTAGTTGCACTAGTTCTGGATAGTTTATAAGTCTGTTACAATGAAACGCCTTAATTACATTAACGTGGGTTCCGGGGCAGGTTCTCACGTAGCTGTGATCCTGAGAATCCTCCCATCTGCGCCAGAGTTCTTCGCTATCGGGCAATCTTTCTTGAAGTGCCCTATCTCCCTGCATTGGTGGCATGACTGGCTAGTACTAGCTTTGGTGACGGGATTGCGGTGTTTAGCTAGTGTTATGTGGACACGAGTACCTTCCTCGTTACTCCACTTTGAAAATTGCTTCCTAAAGTGTTCGGCTTTATAACTACTCTCGTGTGTAGGGTTGGCCCGATGAAAGGGACTTAAGTGATGGGTCGTGCCGGTACGGGAATGGTAGGGGTTTCCACTTGTTGCTGTTGTATGACAAGTTTTTGGGATTTCTTGCGTTCCCTTTGAGCTTGACGCTTCCGTTTCTTCCTTTCGGTCTTACTACTTTGCAAGTCCATGGATGTTGCCATTTGTTGGTTTCCCGGTTTGGTACTACCATCGGAACTCTCGGCTCCTTTTTCAGTCTTGTTTGTGTGTCCTGAGTTGATGTGTGTAAGGAAAGTTGTTACAGCAGCTGCTACTGCAGCTTGTAATGTAGCGGTGTCGATATGGAGGATAGGGGTTTCGTTGCTCGACTGATTGTTTCCAGATGACGACATGATTCTGTAACACGAAAGATAAGGATTTTGTGAGCGATTCTGGTTGACCCTAGGTGTAGTTCGACTGTTATGTAAAGAATAGAAGTATGTTTTCGAAAATTTGACCTACATCCCTATGATGCAGTCCTAGTAACGGGTGGAAGTAAGTTTGTAGAATGGTCTCAAGACGTTTGTCTTTCAAGCCGAGGTATCGTGGATTGGTGAATAACAAGATCCAACCACTAAAAGAGACTTGGAAATGTCTCCGGATCTAACTTGCTATAGTCCAATGACTTGACTAAAGCAGGTTTCAGATAGACTCCAAAGAAAGTATGATGAGAGTACTTGAATAAAGGAAATGACAAAGAAGTTAGCTGACTGTCAATATCTTTGATATTCATGACGTAAGGATTCAGGAAAATGACCTTGTAAAGGTCTTACATCATATCCAGAGAAGATAGTTCTTGACAGCATAAAGACCTAACCAAAGTACTTATGGTGCAAGATAATTTCATAGAAAATGCCACATCGGGCATAGACAAAAAAACGATTACTTTCTAACAAGGGAAGTAAGGTAAAGAGTCTATTACTGACGACGGTCATCCCTCAGGTGAACTCTCAGTTCAGCCAGTTGACGTTCTACATCAAGTAGGTGTCTTTCGTACACCCACTAGCGTACTCGGAGCTCTATGACTTCGGCTCGTGGTTCAGCAATGCTTGCAGCAGGGTTTCATGGTTTCTCTCTGATCACTCGTGAGCATCTTCTAGACGAATATTGCGGAGGGTATGCATTCTAGCGTCGGTGACAACTTTGGTAATCTGATGTAGAGTTGTCTTGCCTTGAATCTCATTTCGGGCCACTCTGCGGACCAAGATTGGCAAGGTTCTGTCTATTGAGCCCCCATTGCTTAGGTCATAAATGCTTCGGTCACCATTAAATGGCATGGGTTGATCTTGTCCTTGACTCCATGTTTCCAAGCATTCCACTCACTCAGGCGTCGGGCCATGAAACGCCGGACGCGGGTTAGGAATTTGAAAGGGAGCTGCTTGAGGTAGGTTCTCAACCCCTGGTTCGGAATTAGCACCGTCCGAAGGGTTTTCATCATGGTGATCATTCAAAGGGATAGGATGATCATTATTTGGTTCTTCTCCAAACCATCTAGCAATGACCTCATTCGGGAGGTACTGGTTGCCGTGGGGATGGAGTCCAGCCATGTTATCTACGCAAGAATTAGGGTAAGAAAATAATTATTAGACGAACTATCTAGATAATTATTTAGAAAATCTTCATCAGTTACATCGCTATTTGTGAAGTGCATATCAGTTATATGTAATCGAAACAGGATAGGCCTTCGAATATGTGACCTTAACTCCAAATTCACACAAAATCGGGGTAAAGTAAAATTTCACAGATTCTAAGTCTATAACATCCTAATTACATATATCCTTAGTGTATCCACTTAGCAACTATCAACTAAGTAATGAAGATCCCGTTTTAGTTCTCAAGTATAAAGCACTTATAGTAACACCAAATACTCCTATAGTATTGTAAGTTTAATGTTATGTTCTATTGTTCTCATTGTGGTAGGGTTGGTAAGATTTTAGACTTGTTGCAACCACACAACTACACTTAGTCACATGCTAGTCAACCCTCGGATAATATAGGTGATCAGGTTATATCTTCCTAGTTTTGACCATATGTCTCTAAGCCCACTTGTGTTGCCCAACAATCGTAATTCTTTTGTACTGTCCTAGTGACACTGATTTTAGTATGAATGCAGGCACGTATACTTTATTAATTATTTTATTATTTAAAGTATAAACTCTTGGTCAGAGTACTTTTAATCCTTTATGTATTTATAGTTAGTATATCTTTTATGGGTTGATATACTTAATTCACTATAAACAATGCTCTGATACCAATCTGTCACACCCCAAAACCAAGAACGATGGAAACGTTCTGGGGCAGAGGACGTCATGTACAGTATCACACCAATGTAAAGTAGTAAACAAGCAACAACATCATCCATTGCATTAATAATATAATTATTATACAAGTGTGTTCTGTCAAATTTTGATAAACACTAAAGCATAAATCAAAATGAAAGATGAGTCTTCAACGAGCTCCATCTTCCCTAATCCTTGCATCGGTACCTGTCTATGATGACCTGAGGATACAAGTAATTTTGAAAGCGAGTATCAGCTTTGAAGCTGGTGAGATCATAAGTATTTTAGTGTCTTAATTTGTATGTAAGAATTTGTATGTAATTGAATTGTAAGTATTGAAAATGTATATGAACTGTAATGTAAAAATGTTTGTAAAACAACTATAAATGTTTGAAAAACCCTAGAAATCCTTATAATTCCTACTATTGTATAAAGTGTGTCTTCTACCAAGACCTAACTGTTCTCAATGTAGTCTTCTACCAAGACTTAACTGTTCTAAATGTTCGTTTTATGTAAAAGTGTGTAATTTTCACAAGTGTAACTATCATTAACAAAATATAGTTTTTACATTAAATGTTTAAGTGAAATGATCACTAAATATATGTAAAGGGAAAATTAATGTAGTACTAAAATGTAGCGCTATAAGAACTACTGATGTACTAACTACCTTAAACCGGATTTATATTAAGGCATCATGTGATTAATTGTACCATACTATCGACTGGTAACAACGACATACGAATGGTCGTAAAACGGAATGACGTTCGGCACCCGCAGACCTATAGGTCCGACTGTAGCTAGCAGGAAGGTGTAGGATAGTCAATCTAGTATAGATCAATACGCAAACTCACGCTCTCCCTCCAAGAGAATTCTGGCTACAACTCGGGCCATGACATTTAAGGCATGCTCCGATACAGTGGATCACAATTTTATTAACATATTTATATAAGTGTAATGTACGAAAATGTTCTACGTGTGCTAGCTGTAATGTGTGTTCTCTCTCTATCTAGCAAGTATAGTAATGTACTATAATGTTCTAGAAAGTATTGACTCATGAATGAACTGACTCATCGTATGATATTGCGTTCTAGTAATAGTTCTAGTATCTTCCTAAACTACCCATATGGTAGTTTACTAGTAATCTAACTGGTACGTATGAACATGGATGTATACCCTTGCTACCCAAGGGCATGGGATGAACTGGAAGGACCTTTATGACTATATATGTACACATGTTATATAACTAATATTTAAACGACCTTCGGACGAGTACCCTATATCCCACCAGACCACATCTCAAGCGCGAAAAGGAAATAGGGTGGATAGCCTTCCTAAGTCTTTTAAACATTTCTTATATAACTATACATATAAAGGCAGGCAATTTATAATATAAAAGCATAAATAAGTTTTGTAAAACCTTTGAACATAATTATCATCTTAAGAAAAGATCGACTTAATGTCAATCTATAAAACAGTTTGAAGGCATGGGTTTGATAAAACAATTTAGTATAAGGAAACATTTGTTTGAATCACAATTGTAAATAAGTTTGAAATAAAACATACAGAGTAAAATGTACAGTGTAATAAGGAGTTTTAAAACATATAAAATGTTTATGAAAATCATTTGAAGGAAACTGTTTGGTAAAACGGCTAATGAGCAGTAAATCATTTAAATGATGCTTATTAATCACATGTGATTGATATAATTGTTGGATTAGTGTCTAAGTCCATAAGTATTTTGGTATGTACTTGACCCGATGGTGCATGGTCCTTTTGGGTTGCCTTCACCAAAGCAACTTGATAGGATGAATTATGGAGAGAAAGGATTAAATATGATTTATTAATATATTATGGGAATAATATATTAAAGGAGAAATCATATTGTTTAATTAATATTAGTCAATAATTAATTGGTAATTAGTTTTGTGACTAAAAGAGATTAATTAAACTTAAGGGACTAGAATTGTAATTATAAGATAATTGCAATTTGGGCCGTGGATTGCCTTATATTAAGGAGTGGACAAATTCTATGGGGAAACCCATGAGGAAATCGTCCAAGGCCTTAAGGAAGGGGATCCATGGGTTGCTTAGGGCTTAAGCATCCAAATTAGGGTTTCCTTGTTAGATAACCCTAATAGCCTCTTATATATATGGATCCCTTATGACCCAAAAACGTGGCTAAGACTCCTCTAGGGTTTGTAGACATTTTTGGGCAACCTCCATCTTCTCTCCTCTTCATCCTCTTGCTTATGGTGTTTGTGAACCATTAGAGGAGTGACATTTGTGAGTCTAAGCTTTCTAAAGTCAATACAAGGAGGAATTGGATTGTTATTGCTACATAAAAATCAAGGTAATATGATCTAAACCCATTCTTATGTTAATATGAGTACTTGTATGCTAGAATTAGGGTTTATAGTCTTGGATAACTTGCATGTACAATAGAGAAACCTAGATCCAAGCATTAGGGTTTATATGAGCACATAGGATGTTTTTATAGCCAAAACCCATCAGTGGTATCAGAGCCTAGACTGGTTTCTATTGTATTGATACTTGATATGGTTAAAAAATTCGATTTTTTGGTTTCTGGAGGCTGGACTCGCCGAGTCCATACATGAACTCGCCAAGTCCAAGGTGACTCGACGAGTCCATGCCTGACTCCTCGAGTCGGCTGGTCAGATGGAGGGAAAAACGGGATTTCTTGCTGTTTTTGCTTAAGGATAGTTTCCTTATCATATTAGATCAATATAAATCCGAATTTGTGATATATTTGACTATATTCTTGATCTATTTGAAGATATTTATCAATTCATAAAATATTTGTTTCCTTATGTGATAATTGATTGATTATTTTGATTAAATTGGTAAATTGTTTTGCAAGAAATCATTAAATAAATCAAATATGGATAATTATGTGATTAAATGTTAATTTAGATTATTTGTTATTTGATCCTTGTGCTTTGAAAAGTTTCATATTTTCCCCTTTAGGTTTTATAGTTTAAATTTGAACCCAAAAGTTTTGTTGTTTTGAAATTTAAATAGTTAAAACCCTAATGTTTTGAAATGTTTCAAAACTTGCCCTCAAGTTTTGGAATTTAAAAGTTGATTAAAAGTTTAATTTAGGAATGTTAAATTCTAAAACCCTAGTATTGTTTTGAAAAGGTCAAATCACACCCTTATGGTTTTATTAATTAATTAAGGTGTATAATTAAAAGAGGTTTAATAAATCCATAAAAGTTTAGGTTTACAATTTAATTGAATTAAAAGTATAATTGTTAAATTAAACCACCTAGTATTTTAAAAGTGTAAAATACACCTTATACTATATATAACATTAAAAGTCTAAACATTATATATATGTATGAGTAAAAGTCAGTCTTACAGTTAGTAGGCCTCATTCACGAAGCTGGTCTATAAGGGGTGTTTAAGGAAATTGCCTATGAAATGGAGATTGAATGGGTATCCACTCTTACCCACCGCACTCTTGACTAGTGGAGGGTCGTTAGCCGAATGGGTAGGATAGGATGAACCCTTCCATTATAAGTATAGTGAATTATTAAAGTAACTAAATGTTTTCATAAAACTCCCAATCTTAGTTACTTAGGCAAAAGTGAATTGATGCAATTCCATGAAATTACACTTTGTGCCCTTGCGAAGACGTTAGTGGAGCGTGTGTGGTTTACCGACACACTAAATGGTTCTAAGCAAAGGTAGGTAAGGGTGACTCAATGTTTTTCATAGTTTGGTGGAGCGTGTGTGGTTTACCGGCACATCAAATAGGTGACTGTAACATGTGAGGGCACCATGTAAGTTTGCATGGTTATTCACACCCGCTTTGTGATCCTCGGCATCCCAGTCACAAACAAAAGGGGCATATCGAGATTTAAACATGCCATTGAAATATTCAATCAATCTCATAGGATCTAGGAGTTTTCATAGATTTAAAACTTAAATTTCTTTTTTGTTTTTCATGGTGGAAATTAGTGAATCGTCATTCACTTACCTTCAAATGTACTGCAATTTGGGTTACGGCATCCCTCTCCCGAGTTGTAGAATATTGTGTTGGGTCCTAGCCTTAGTATCTCATTTGGGTGATTTACTAAAGACTCAATCAATCAACTAACTTGAATTTGTTTTTCTCCCGTTTTGTAGATGTCAAAGTTCGACAACTATGGTCTTCCCAAATCCCATGGAACAAGCATTCCACATGAAGATGGTATTCCACGATTCGATCGAGGAACAAGAAATCATGCTTCACTTCCTCCACCTCCTCCAGTTGTTCTCCCTAACCCACAAGTTCGAAGGCTTGAAAAGTTCAAGATCACTCAAGCCCTTTTGGCAAGTAAACATAAAGAAGGAAAGTCGGTGTGTGCACACGTCCTAGGGATGAAGTCACACATTGATAGGTTAAGAATGTTGGGATGCGTTGTCTGTGAGGAAATGGCTGTTGATTGGGTTCTTCAGTCACTTCCTAACTCATATAGTGAGTTCGTAAGAGAGTACTATATGATGAACCGCGACGTGACCCTTATAGATCTCACCTATATGCTTATTGCTGCTGAATCAGCAATGGTTTGGCGCAATAGAAAAGCAAAGTTGATTGGTGAATCTGCCTTCAAGACCTCTTTGGATATAGACGATGGCAACGAAAGACATTGTAACACCCAAGATTTTGAAAGCCAAGAAAGTAAAGGAAACCCTAAATTTAGGAAGGACTCGGCGAGTCGGAGCGGGATCCGGGTCGAGGAGTAAGTGACCAACTCGGCGAGTCGGCCAAGTGGACTCCGCGAGTCTGGTATGTGCGAGGAAAACCCTAAATCCGGGGCTTGGAGCCTATTTAAACGTCTCAATCTTCTTCCTAGGGCTCCTTTACTGCCTCTCACACCCAGAACGCCGCACCCTAAGCCTCCATTGTGATGATTCATGCTTTTGGCCATTTTTGAGTGATTTAGAAGAAGAAGAAGAAGTGGGAATCCTTGAAGCATCAAGGAGTGGCTTTGGATCTGAAGTTTGGGGAACATTTCAGAGCATTTGAAGGTATCAATTCGTTTCCCTCATTTAGATCTTCTTTGGTTATGAGTTTTGGGGCTTTTAAGCCATGCCTAAGATCAATTTCAAGCTTGACGTCCAGATCTGAGGTTGCTACCTCAGATCCATGCTTGTGTTGGTTTAGAATCCTGTAAAGTATCAGCCATTGGGTGGATTTTGGAGCCTCTTGGTCTTAAACCCTAGTTATTGGTGCATTTTGCCTAGATCTCCCTCTCTACACGTAAAGTTTGCAACTTTACGTGGGGAATAGGCTTGGGAAGGGTAGATCTACAGTTTGGAGTTCATGCATGACTCAGAAGTCCTCTGCATGTAAGTGGATCTTATTGGACTCGGCGAGTCCATCGAGTGGACTCGGCAAGTAGCTTGAAGATGAGGAGGAACTCGACGAGTGGGATGAACAGCTCGTCGAGTCGGATGAAGATAGGCATGAACTCGGCGAGTTGGATGAAGATTGTCGTGTGCTCGGTGAGTCTGTTCTTAGACTCGGCGAGTCAGGTCGCGTGGTCCCAAACCCTTCGAGTTAAGTCTCGAGTCTGCGAGTTGAGCCAGGACTCAGTGAGTTGGACAGGACAGGAATCGGGAATCAGTAGACTCGGCGAGTCAGGGGCTGACTCGGCGAGTAGAGTCGCGAGTGGAAGGACTCTGGACTTATGAACTCGGCGAGTAGGGTTGACCTGGAAGGTTGACTTTGACTAGGACGTTGAATTTGACCAGAGTTGACTTGGTTGACCTTTGAAGGTTAGTTAGACTAAGTGTTATGTTGATATTGGTAGCTCGGGGAGCTAGCGGAGCAGCAGTTCGGAGTCAGTGGTCAGGTAGCGGTCAAAGGGGTTAGTAGCAGCAGTTCAGCAGTATCAGGTGAGTTTCCCTTTGTACGAATGGGTCTACGGCCACAATGCCGACCCATGTAGTTATGAGTAGAAGACCCGGGGGTTAGCCCTAGGCACAGTATGCTAGTATGATATTCGGACGAGGTCCAATGATAGAGGGCGGGTGCCCAAGGAGTGGTTTATGTGATAGTTTATACTTGTTGTCTGTGTGATACTTGTATGTGCCTGGTAGGGAGGTGAGTGTGGGCGAGGTCCCGTATCTCACCAATAGCAGAGTGTGGACGGTGTTCCACATCTCAGTAGCAGCTGAGCAGGGGCAAGGCCCAAGTCAGGAAAGGAGTGAGGGTGGGCTAGGCCCGTATCTCACTATCAACAGGAGTATGGACGAGGTTCCATGACTCATCAGTAGCAGGACACGGGCGGGGCCCAAAGATAGGCAAGGCCTTAGAGCAAGAGTTGTTAGTATATGTTTAGTTTATGTAATGTTATGTGATATGTTTATGTGCTATTATATGTTAGTGGGCGAGGCCCTGTGACAGGCGAGGCCTAAGTGAAACAGATATGTATCCGAGCGGGGCTCGAAGCCAGGCGGGGCCTGGAGCGGCGGGGCCGTTGTAGCGGGCGAGGCCCGAGGTAGAGGGCGGGGCCCAGGATAGCGGGCGTGGCCCAGTATTTGCAGTATGTGTTAGTTGCAGCTAGTTAGAGGGCGTGGCCCAGTATGTGCAGTGCGCAGTTATGTGCATGGTATGTGGTAAGGTGGGGAACTCACTAAGCTTCGTGCTTACGGTTTTCAGTTTTGTTTTCAGGTACTTCCGGTAGCGGAGGGAGGAGCTCGGGGTGATCGCATGGCACACACCATAGATTAGTCAGCCTGGGAATGTTTACTCTGATAATAAACATGTGTTTTGAAAACTTATACTCAGATTATGTTTTGGAATGATGTCTTTGGTTAAAGTAATGTTTTATTAAAAAGAAATTTTTGGTCTTGAATTTTGGGATGTTTCAGACATGCTATGATCGAAAGGTTTGATCATAAGAGAAAGGCAATGTCTAAAGTAGTTCCATGTCATGTTCCAAAAGAGTGAATTTGCTTTTATTGCCAAGAGAAAGGGCATTGGAGACGAAACAACCCCATTTACCTAAGAGATCTAAGAGATGGGAGAGTCGAAACGTATGGCTCTAATATAGGTAAAATCCATTAACTAACTCTTTTAAGCTTCTATGCTAGATTCTTAATACATAATGTGATAAGATCGCAATTGATGTTTTGTAGGATCGAAGAAAAGAAAGGAAGCTTAAGGGAAGAAGTAAGCAGAATCTAACCGTGAAGGAATGGATTTCGATCGCATTTCTCGAAGATTGGATTCTTGAGCTACTACTTAGAGTTAGAATTAGATTGCTAAGAAAGATGTATTAGCATAGTTTTTCATTGAATTGCATTGTAAGGACAAATTTTTTCCGCAATAAAATAAATTTTGATTTTTATATTATTTATTTATCCTTGCAATGGCGTATATGAAAATTTGATGTTTGAATGTTTCTATTATTAGCAATAATGGATTTGGTTCTTATTATGTTATTGATGGAAAGTCGAGAGTTTACCAAATAGGGAAAGTTTCTCATCGCCCAAGTTTCAATTGGACAGAAACTTGGAATCATGCAACTTGGTTGCACGATGAATGAGAAATTTCGTATTTGGAAATTAGACTAATTCAATGACAAAGTGTCAAGTGAAGGACTAGGAGATCGAGTACACAAAGTTGTGTGTTGGTCAAAGTCCACCATAAGAGTAACAAAGATTTTCGTCATGATTTACTAAAGGTTTAGTATATATGATTATACTTACAAGATTAAGTGTAATTCTAAATTGATTGAAAAAGTTTAAATCAATTAAAGAACAAATAAGAAGAATCAAGTAGGCAGAAAGATAAAAGTTTCTCCATTCTAAGAAGAAGGGAGAGTACCTTTTATGCTTTATGATAGGTCTTAATGATTAAGAACCATATCTCAATTGATCCTCTAAGTGAGTCTTAGTACAATTGTATGTCTAAGAAGAGGAATCAAGAATTGAAGAAATGGTTAAATCAAGAAGTCAATCATATTTCGTTCCAAAACAAGTCTTAGAATTAAGATTGTGACATTGAGTGGAAAAGTATTAAGAAGGTTTATAACATTCATCAAATGTGGAAAGTTGTGATGTCTTGGATAAGACAAAGACCACCTAGGACCAATTTATGAAGTGTTTTGATAAAAACTACACTAGCTCTTGAATATTTGTTTGTCAAGAAATGGTTATTGACAAGAGAATCTTATATGTCAAGGAGTCAGTGGGAGTTTTAATGGTCTTGAAAGGTTTCAAGAACAAATCAAATAAACCTTAGCAATCATCACTAGCACACGAGTTGAGGTTTACAACCTATCGTGTTGACATTATTTTGTTTCTATGTCGTTCCAATCGAGTTAATTATGCATGTGAGTTCTATGAGTTCTCATTTGAATGCATAAACGGCAAGGACCTTGATCAATGGAAAGTACATTGATAGGAAAAGGTGAGCTGCTTAACTACTTGGAATACATGGTGGTCAGCTGTGCTACCATAAGGCAAGAAATCAAGATTAAGAAAGTTCGGTCCATATGAGTTTGAATTTGTCGTAAACTTTGGTTTTGACAAATTCACATGGATAGGAACGCATACAACATTAAAATCTAAGTGTCATAAGATTCCCTCCTTCATGAAAATGACTGTGAGGAAATACTTTCACTAAGAAAGATTTTAAGAAGACAGTGATTGTAAAATTGCATTCTCGAATTCGATTATGGTTACGGTATCCCTTTCCATGATTTGAATTGTGAGGTTTGGCAATTAGTCTTAATTGTTTAGACACACATACGAACTATCTAAGGCAAAGGTGTATAAGTTCAAGAAGCATTGATAAAAGATTATCAAAGCACTAAGTATTAGAAACATGAACTTAAGAAATTCAATAAGTATTGTTTTTCTGAAAGTTAAGCTGTTTCTGAATACATGTCAAAGCTAGTGGGAGCATAAGTGTTATGTTTATAATAATCATCATGAAAGTGGGAGCATAAATGTTATGATTGTATGATTATTAAGGCACGTATTGCAAGTTGACAATATTAATTATAGAAAACAAGAGTTATACCTTGCAAAGTCGTAAGGTTTGTAAAGTTGTTTTGCTATAATTAAGGGAGAGAATATTATGCTTCATTTCAAATCTAAAGGATTAGGTTGATAAATGTTAATAAATTTAGCCAAAGGTACATAGTGTGTTCTTAAAAATTTCGATTATGATTACGACATTCCTCTTCACAATTCGAATTTTGAGAACATAGCAAATAAAACATTGTGCGTCGTATCCCATATGCTTCGGGTATAAGATCGATTGCAAATGCTTTAATGTTTGACCATTCTAAAATTTTCCAAATGTCTAGCGCATTTAGAGGGAAAAAGGACAAGAATTGGTTTTGACTAAAATAATTAAACAACTATCAAAGGACAATTCAAAATACGACGAGGATTGGTTACTTGTGAGTAGTTGGAAGTATGGTATTGAATGGAAATTATGGAAATGTTTCCATATTGGATGGACCATATCGACATTATTATGAATAGATAAGATTCTATTAAGAATAAGTTGTCATATGGAAAATATGGAAGCGTGTCCATATTGGGAATTGAATATTGGAAAATCTATGACTAGATTAGAAACTTTTATGCAAAAGGATGTTCAAAGGAATGTACTTTGAGTGAGAGACATCATATCTAAGGAATTGTCTTGTAACAATCTCCGATAGAGGACTTTGTAATATCATTGGCAATAGTCTTTGTGACTTTGGTGCAGTGACATTACGAAATGATCATTGCATAAAATGTTAGAATCTAGCATATTCTTAAACTTATGAAAAAGGATTTGGAGTTGTGAAATGAGAATGATTGGAAATGTGTTCAATTTGGTCTATTTCACAAAATAAGAACCATAGGTAAACATTGTGTGCATGCTAGGAGCATGGGACAAGTGTTGTAATTCAAGTAAGAAGTTGATTAACCGAAACGACAAATAATGAGTAATCGGTATGGTGATAAATAAAAGGCGTTTTATTTATACTCAAAGGTTTGAGGCCATATGGGATTAGTATTATTCTTGTGTTTCACATTTGCATGTTTTGACTTCCAGAATAATTGAATTTATTAAGAATAATCGAATTATTCGAACGGGCCACAGTCGTTCATATGTTGGAAGTAGATATGAATGAAGACTGTCGCGAATTGGTGTGTGGATTGTCTAAAAGAGTATTAGACATAAGCAAATTTTTGCTGCAACGTTCATGAGTGCTTATGAATATGATTTGAGCATTGGATTAAACCCACGCTCACTTGGATCACTCCATGAATTGTATCATGAGTGATTGGTGAGACGATAACATCTTATATTCTTGAAACCGAGATGTGTGAGTTGTATCTTGCAAATCAGTTGCACATTGATAATATGTAAACGCACTAGTAACTTGGTGTTATAAAACATATTGTTGTGTGTGATTCGGTGAGTAAGTGCAAGCAAGCATTGAATCAAAGTTTATCCGTTCCTTTTATCCAAAGTAGGATAAAAGCGATATCTTTGGTCCCCTCGATGATTTAGTGATGACAAATGTAAATGCTCGGCCGGGCTAGGGCTAATTTGATTTGTTCAATTAGTCAGTCGTCATAAATCGGGAATCGAGATATAGTACAAAGAAAATGATTTGAAATCATATCTCATATGATATCTAGAATGGAGGAATATATGATCCCTTATCTAAGGACACGCGTATATGATGGGATCAGAGTTGACAGCGGCTTTGGAAAGCTACGATTGCAGATCAGGATCTGAAGTCATACGCATAATAGTTATTAGACTTATCCAAGTGGGAGACTGTTGGATTAGTGTCTAAGTCCATAACTATTTTGGTATGTACTTGACCCGATGGTGCATGGTCCTTTTGGGTTGCCTTCACCAAAGCAACTTGATAGGATGATTTATGGAGAGAAAGGATTAAATATGATTTATTAATATATTATGGGAATAATATATTAAAGGAGAAATCATATTGTTTAATTAATATTAGTAAATAATTAATTGGTAATTAGTTTTGTGACTAAAAGAGATTAATTAAACTTAAGGGACTAGAATTGTAATTATAAGATAATTGCAATTTGGGCCGTGGATTGCCTTATATTAAGGAGTGGATTGTTATTGCTACATAAAAATCAAGGTAATATGATCTAAACCCATTCTTATGTTAATATGAGTACTTGTATGCTAGAATTAGGGTTTATAGTCTTGGATAACTTGCATGTACAATAGAGAAACCTAGATCCAAGCATTAGGGTTTGTATGAGCACATAGGATGTTCTTATAGCCAAAAACCATCAATAATTAGTGGCATGATTCTACTTGTATCCCCCTATAAAACATTTAAAAATAGTTAAAACATTGATTAAGGGGTATGAACTCACCTGTTGTGGGTGATACGGATGAACTGAAGAAGTAGGACTGCTAGGTCTCAAGTGAAGTCTTAAACACACTTATGATCCTATTTAACATATAATTTCACATATATGTAACAAATTAGTCTATAAAAAGCTAATAAACAAGTAAAGACACCCTAGGACATGCTAAACACACTTATCAAGTGTTATTAGCCTCTAGGATTGCATCTAAGTGTTTGTAGGGGAAGCTATTGTGTGTAGGGCTCAAGGAAAACTCCACCATGAAGTTCACGGCCCTAATAACACTATCAAATGAGTTTACAGTCGTAAACTCATGAGTTTACGGCCGTGAACTCATACCTATGTGTCCATTTGATGTTTGATGCTCTATAAGGCCCTACTAAGCATTTCTACTTAATGGCTTGGTCTATGGAAGAGTTTAGGGCATAATATAACTACTTTTCGGAGTTTACGGCCCTGGGACCATATTCCCTTGGAGTTTACGGCCTTAAACTCCATTGGAATGATCCTTTTGATGCTTTCAAGTCCCATACTCACATAGGATATGTTCTAGGCAATTGTTCAAGGCTTTAGGAGGAATTATGGCACCATTTATTGGAGTTCACGGCCCTGGAACATTTTGGGCCGTGAACACCCTTTTCTTGGTGTTTTAATGGTGTGTGCTTGCCCCAAACACACTAGGGTACTTGTCCTAATTTTTCTCTTGGCTTAAGGAAGATTTTCAAGGCATTTTGACACCTAAACATGGAGTTCACGGCCCTGGAACACCCTTGGCTGTGAACTCACTTTTCATCCTTGATTTTAATTGTTTTGCAGTCTAAAACATGTAATGCTAGTCCCTATGTTGAGTTCTAAGGCTTTGAGGGACATTGGGACACTTTTGGCCCTTAAAATGGAGTTTACTCTCCACGTGTTCTTGGGCGGTAAACTCCCAAATCTTGGGGTCTTGATCCGATTTTGATGTTTTCTAGTCATATACACACTAGCATACAAGCCTAAGTTAGTTACCTAACATGGGGAAAAGACTAGGTAGCATTTAAGCCACATATAGGAGTTTACTCTCCAAGAACGTTCTTGGGCGGTAAACTCCCGAATCTCATAGATTTGCTATGTAATATAAGTTATTAAGCACATTATAAGCATTATAAGACAACTAGAGAAGTGTACTCACGATTTGGGATAAAATTCCGAAGATCCGTGAGAGAGAAAATGGCTTTTATCTAGTTGGAAATGTAACTAATGACATAATTTGGTTCTCAATTCTATTTATATTCCTGAGATATTTTTGGCAGAAAATATTTTTATTCCCGAAATGATTTCTAATATAATAGCGTGTTGGAATAACAGTGTTGCACAAAACCCTAGTGCATCCACTCTCTTAATATCTCCTTAAATGTAAATCCTGAAAAACTGCCAAACTTATACTCGAAGTCTGAATTTTTACTGTAACTATTCCACTTCTATTGGATTGATGTGGTTTGTTCAGAATGGAAATTTCGAGTTGTCACAATATCCATGGGCTCCTTTGTTGCTGGCACAACTCTAAGGTCTCCAATGAAGTTCTTCAACCATATAGCCTCCTTTGACGCTTTGCTCGCTGCTATGTACTCTGATTCGCACATTGAATCAGCCATGGTTTCCTGCTTGGAACTTCTCCAAGTAACTGCTCCTCCATTTAAGGCAAAGACCCAGCTTGACTGAGAACGGAAGTTGTCTCGGTTGGTCTGAAAACTGGCTTCACTATACCCTGTCACTATCAAGTCATTACTTCCACCAAGTACAAGGACCCGGTCCTTAGTCCTTCTCAGATACTTAAGAATGTTATTAACTATTGTCTAGTGAGCTCTACCCGGTTTCCCTTGATATCGACTTACCATTCTCAACGCAAAAGTCGCATCAGGGCGAGTACATGTCATAGCGTACATGATCGATCCAACGGTAGAAGCATATGACACTCGACTCATTTCCGCTATCTCGGCATCGGTACTCGGAATCTGAGTCTTACCCAGCTTGGTATTGCTTTTGATTGATAACTCCAATTTCTTGGAATTCTCAATGCTAAAATGCTTTAGCACCTTGTCCAAGTAAGTACTATGACTAAGTACAATTAGTCTTTTACTCCTATTTCTCAAGATCCTTATCCCCAGAATATAAGCAACTTCCCCTAGATCACTCATAGTGAAACACTTCCCAAGCCAGGACTTAACCTCCTGCAAGGTTGGGATGTCGTTTTCTATGAGCAGTATGTCATCAACATTTAATACTAAAAAGCTAACTATACTCCCACTAGCTTTGACATATACACATGACTCATCCTCACTCCTAGAGAAACCAAACTCTTTGACTTTCTCATCGAAGCAAAGATTCCATCTGCGAGATGCTTGCTTCAATCGATAAATCGATTTTTCAAGCTTTCACATTCTATTGGGGTATTTAGCATCCACAAAACCTTATGGCTGACACATGAAAACATCTTCAACCAACTTTCCATTAAGGAAAGCAATTTTGACATCCATCTGCCAAATTTCATAATCATGAAACACAACGATGGCTAACATAACCCTAATAGACTTGATCTTGGCCACTGGTGAGAAGTTCTCATAATAATCAACCCCCGGGGTTTGAGTAAACCCTTCGCAACCAGTCGTGCCTTGAATGTGTACACCTTTCGATCCATGTCGGTTTTCTTCTTGAAGATCCATTTGTACCCAACTGTCTTTTGAGCTGGTACATTGTCAACCAAGTTCGAAACTTGATTGTCATACATGGACCGGATCTCGCTGTCCATTGCCTTTTTCCACTTGGCAGACTCAGGATCTGCCATGGCTTCCTTGTAGCTAGAAGGCTCATCCGAATTTACTAGTGTACTATCACTGATAAACGTATCACCATCCGTAGTAATATGAAAACCATAAAACTCCAGTGCCATTCTAACTCAAGTGGACCGTCTAAGAGGTAATGACTTGTCAATGGGTTCAACAAGAATCTCTTCCTCAAATTGAGCGCTAGTGTTAGAGGTTCCTTCACTGCTTGATTCTTGAATCTCTTCAAGATTAATTGTCCTCCCACTGTCCTCTTGGCATATGAGTTCCTGTTGAGTATTTGATATATTGAAACTAATTTGGCATGTTTTGTTATTTAGGAAAGCCTTTTTAGGGTTAATCATTTTTATGATTCCCTACGGTGCCTTTACAATAGAAGTTCTTCATCGAGCTCTTCTAAGGCATTGGTCTTATATTAAGGCATTGGTTTTATATTTATGGTAAATATATTATGTTCCCTATAAATAATCATTAGGTTAGATTTTGATGGGAGCTTTTTCCAGATTAAGGTTTTCTTTGTACGTTCATATCATAATCAATATACACAAAACCTTTATCAGATTACTTGCATATTATGGTTATTGATTCTTGATTGTTCTTGATATTCCACATTCGTCATCACAGATTTATTCCTAACAAGTGGTATCAGAGCGATTTCTTATAGATCTCAACGATTATTGCAAGAATCGATCTTGTTTATGGCGATATTTTATCATGAATCTCACCTTGTTCTTCAAGTTTTGTAAGTTTTCTGAAAAGAAAAAGTATAATACCTCGTTTTATTGCAAAATATTGTTCAGATCTGTTATCTTCTACTCATTATTTCATCTGATTTTGTTCTTGAATCATGTTTTGGAAGAAAAAGAAGAAGAATTTTGTGTTTTCAAAGTTTTGTGTTCAGATCTACTTTATCTCTCTAAAAATTGTCTCAGATCTCTTGTCACTCTCTAGACACCATCTCAGATCCGTTTTCTCTTTCTAGAATTCTTAGCAGATCTACTTTCTCTCTCTTCAAGTTTTCTTTTTGTTGAAGATTTAATGGCAAATTATATGGTGCTAAAAGACATTAAAAGACTAGGATTACAAGTTACAGATCCAAAGTTTCATCTTAAAGAAGGATATTTGTTTTGCGATGTTCCTGAGCAATCTATATTAAAGAATGCCATTAAGATGTATAATTTCTATGTTGATGAGAAAGTTGGTGATTTCACACAGATTTCTTAAGGTGGATTTAAAAGTAATCATGTAGAGGAAGATAAAGATTTGTTAAAACAATTTATCATTATAAAATAATATTTACTTTTGAAGTGGATTCAACAGAACTTAGAGAAAGAAAGAAAAGAAAAAGAAGGTGTTCTTGGTGAAGTTCATAATGTTCTTCATGTTTCTGAAGAAAAAGTGACTCCAAATCTTCATGTTGAGGGGGGAGTCTAAAGTTTCAAGTTTTCCAGAAGTATCACCATCTGCATCTAGTTGTTCTAAAGGTGAATCTCAAAGCAAATCTTCTGAAATCGTGAAAGTAAAGACATTTTGTTCTATTGGAACTCAAACAAATGAATTTTTATGTTTTGATGATGTTTTTAAAGGAATGATTCCTTACAGAAAGCCAATACTTCAAGATGTTCAGATTTATCAAACTCCAAAAGTTTGAGGTACCAAAGGTTTCTAATGTTTAGATTCAGAAATATGAAGAGGTTGTTCAGATCCGAAATTCATTTCTGAAGCCTAGAAATCAGAAAAGAAAGAAGAACAAGAGTAAAATAAACAAAGTTTGGATGCCCAAGGTACAAGTACCTAATGCATGTGAAAAAGTTCAGAAAGTTGAAGTCAAAAATGTTCAAAGAAACTTCAATTCCTATTTTTTTTTTCCAGATAAAGATGTTAGAAGTTGGAGGAAAGAGAAGAATATTTGGTTGGTTTAATGAAGTTTTTGGAAATTTTTGTTTTTCAACTAAAAAACGGGTATTATTTTCAGAAGACGATCGGTTTTCTTCAAATAAATGGGTGTGCAAGAAACCAATTTCAATATTGAATCTTAAATGGTTACCAAAAGTATCATAAGAGTTTTGACCTTTATAAAAAAAAAAAAAAAAAAAAAAAAAAAAAAAAAAAAAAAAAAAAAAAAAAAACCAAATTGGTGAAAGCTAGTGAAAAATCAGTCAAAGATATGAAATTTTATTGAAGAAATCTTTTTTTATTGATTTTTAATTGTTGGAAATGACAAAAGCTGAAAAAGTTAAAAAGTGGGTGAAAAAGGACATTTTCTGCAAAAGGAGGGCTACAATCTGACATTACAGCAAAAAGTGGGCTGAAACCGTCAGTGTACTGCAAACAGAGGGTCAGATTCGGAATTACTGCCAAAAAGATGTCACTTTGGGATTTTGGGTAAAAACTGCAAGTTTATTCAAACTTTAAGGGTTCCTTTCGCAAATGTAATGTCACGGACTGATTTCATCTTCTCCGGCAATTCAGTTTCGGTATCAACAGTCGGGATTTCCTGTTCGTCTCCGAATACCTCCGAACGTTCGGAGGCATTCTCAGTTCTAGGTTCGTAAGTTGAAATTGATTCACAATCGGTGTTTTCAAGCCTCAATTTTGAAATCGGAAGTTACAGTCTCAGTATTGATGGACAGATTCGTAACCCAAAATCATCGTTTTCTCATTTTCTTTGTTTAACGCTCCGAACGTTCGGAGCTTGCAAGCATTCAGAGTTGTAGGCTCGTATGTTACAACTGATTCGCAATCGGAGGTTCAGTCTCAGTATTGAAAACACATTCGGAAGTTCATAGGCAATGGGAATTTGGTGTTCGTATACGAAAATCATCTTGTCTCGGAATTGAACCATATTCGGAGCTTCAGTTTGCTCGGAAATGTCATTATCAAATACGCAATTGGACAAAATCGTGCTCGGAGTTAGTTCGGAATTTAATTGAAATATGAACGACATTGGCACAAATTATGCTTTCGTTATTTAATTTTGACTTTTTAAAGTCAAAGGCGTGCTTTTCCTGTTCTAGTGAAGAAGATGCCTCGAATTTCACTTCTAGTCCTCAATTTTTCATCACTTGAAAGTTTCTACCCCCACTCTCAAAGTTCTTTACAAATTAAATGGATTTTTACCACTTTTACCCCTTCTTACAAAAATATTTTCAATCTAATCCTTTTCTTTGGTCTTATTCTTTTTAATCCCTTCTAAACAAATTGCCTCTTATTCTATTCTTTTTGTCCAATATTTAAAAATCAAAAATACAAAATTAATTTTTGTTATTTTTCAGGTTTTAATTTTTGAGAATTGGGTATATTCTAAAAGAATTTAATTCATCTAATCTGATGGGTTTTGAAGATTGTTGGCGATTCTTCTTAACTTTCCAGATTCTCTACATGGTATTTGTTGAAGATTTAAGGGGGAGTGATGATTAATCAAGGGGGAGTTCGTATTTGGGAAATAATATTTGTTTCTCTCACTTTGCGCCTCTCATGGTGGCGAAGCTCGACTTATCATGGAACGAACCATGTCCAACAAGGTTTGATTGCGCCTCTTAGCCAAAGCATTAAGCTGTGGTGTCCTAGGTGGCATCAATTGTGAAACAATTCCACATTCCTTAAGATAGTCGTGGAACTCGATACTAAGATACTCACCGCCCCTATCAGATCTGAGCATCTTTATCTTCCTTCCCAATTGATTCTCTACTTCTTGCTTAAACTCTTTGAACTTTTCAAAGGTCTCTGACTTATGCTTGTTTAATTAGATATATCTATATTTGCTATAATCGTCGGTAGAAAGTCACATAGAAGCGATTAGCATCCCTTGTGGTGGATCTGAAGGACCCACACACATCTGTGTGTATGAGATCCAACAATCCCTCACCTCTTTCACACACATCTGAAGGACCCACACACATCTGTGTGTATGTGAACTTTTCAATAGAATGTTTAATCTCGATTATGTCCTTCAAGTTTATGACTGGGATGTCGAGGATTACAAATAAGGTGTGAATAACCATGCAAATTAGCTTGGTACTCTCGATGTCATTTACCACCTAATCAATGTACCGGTTAACCATACATGCTCCATTGATCTATGATAATTTACGAGCTACCCATTGCCACCCTTGTTAGTCCAAGTTAGTGTGCCGGTGAACCACACACATTCCACTAACGACTTGAAAATGTGCAATGTGCAATTTCATGGATTAGCATCAAATTCACATTTTGTTAAAGTAACTAACATTGAGAATTTATAAAAATAATTAGTTACTTTGTATTTATCATTATACTTATTAATGATAGAATTAATGTCATATCCTACCCGTTTGGCTAACGACCCCCCACTAGTCAAGGGTGTGGTGGGTAAGATTGGATACCCAATGGCGGTCATTTTATAGACCGCTTCCTTAAACACCCATTATATAACAACTTTGTGAATGAGGCCTACTAACGGTAAAACTGAATCATCTTATATATATATATATATATATATATATATATATATATATATATATATATATATATATATTAATCTTTCAATATTATAATAGTATAATGGTTGTATTTTAAACTTTTAAAATACTAGGGTTTTAGAATTTATTATTTCAAAATTAAACTTTTAATTAAATTTTAAATTCCAAAACTTAAAAGGTGCAATTTGAAACTTTTCAAAATTACTAGATCAAATTTTTAATAGTTAATTAATCAAATAATTTAGGCATTATCTTAAAATTTGAACAAATCTATCTATTTTGTTAAGAAGATCAGATTACCATTCAGCAAAATCAATTTATGGTGATAAAAACGATTTATGGTAATTATCCTATTCCAAAATAGATCAAAAATTCAAGAAATCAGCTAACAGACGAGCCGACTCATCGATTCAGGGCATGGACTCGTCGAGATTCATCAAGCAGATTGTAAATCTGCTTTGTTTCTAGTTCGGACAAATCACTAAGGCATCACATATAACAGATTAACATCCTAGGCTCTGATACCACTAATGGGTTTTAATCATAAACAACATTTCTATGTGTTTGTAATTCCCGTGTTTCTAGGCTAGGCATTAATATTGACATTATAGTATAGGTTAATCTTTGTAACTCATTTTGAAGAAATGAAAACGAATTATGTGAATATTATGTGAATTATGTGTTTTATGCTTAATTATTAGGGTTTAATTAATTTAGAATAAAATTAAGCGTCAAAATTAAAGTGTGAGATAAGCCCGATATCGTTAAATAAAGTTGTAGTGGTCGAAACAAAGATTTCAGGGATATAAAAAAATACCAAAATCCGAGTTATAACGAAGAAGTTATGACCTGTCAAAGTTTCACGATAAACCGGCATGGTGCCGAATGACGTAAAAAGTGAGTTTTTGATAAACTACTTTTTAGCCTTAGTGATCTAAACGAAAGTATTCGTTAAACCGAGAAGTTCGATAAAAAGAACGCACAAATCTGACTTCGTATGAGGAAGTTATGATTTTTCGAAGTTTCAGCTTACCAGTAGACAGCTAAAAACTCGAATTTTAGATCGAGTGATTTTTAGCTGACACGACCTAAATGAGAATTGAAGGTCTCGTCATTAGTAGCACAACGGTAAAAAGTCTGACGAAAACGGACGTCGGATGAAGAAGTATGAATTTTTAACGGATTTCCTGTCCCGGTCTGTTAAAAATAATAATATAAAAATTAAAGTCAAAATTAGCTGATGAAGTCTAAACGAAAGTTGTAGAGCGTAATTTTACCTACGCGTGCATATAAAGAACATAAAAATCGGAGCTCGTATGCGAAAGTTATGGATGTTAGAAGTTTTGGCGTGAAAATCGAGAAAATTCGCATAATCACGAGTTGCCACGTCACCCTCGTTTCGCATGTGCCACGTGTCAGAAATGGTGAGTCATGCGAAGCGACGTGTCGAATTCTGATTTGACCGAAGGGAGGCCCAATCCGAACCTCGCACGCCTTAGTCCGAGCCTCGCACATGGACTGCTAGACCGCGGTCCAATCAGCAACCACCACCGAGGCCCTCGCACGTGCTGCCATCTGCGCACCTTCGCTTGCGGACCCCACCACCGGAACCAACTTCGGACCCTAGACCTCGGTCCAATCACAGACTGACAGCGAGCCCCTCGCAAGTACGAGCCATGTGCGAGCCCTCCCTGCGAGCCTTCGGATATGCGACGCGTGGCCTCTTCTCAACCCTTGGATCAGAAGCCTCCCCCTATAAATAGAAGGGTGCGAACCCTCCCGGCTAGAATTTAGAAATTGGCAATTTTGGCCCTTTTTCACTATTTTTGCTATTTTCACATCTCCCGAAGCCTCGGTACTTATTCCAAAGCCCGGAATACTCCACGAAGTGCCCGAGAAGCCCGAAAGATTTATCTTTTCGGTTTCGAAGCCCGACCTTTGCAAAGCCCGGTTTCTCAATAAAAGTCCCAGTTTTATTAGAAACGATCATTTTAGGAAACGGATTGCTGCCCGATTAACATCAAATCATGTGAGTGTATAGTCACCTTCATCTTACACCTAGATATGAAGTATTTTATATGAAATACGTGCTACGTGTAATTATATTAATTGTTTGACTGAGGCGACTGTTGAATTGACGTTTTATACAAGTTTTAAACTGTATATGTATTTTTATCTACAAATATGTTGGGTAAAACATGGGTAGATAGTGATGTGTGATAAAATAAAAGTGATGAGAGGCCTCGATGTGTTTTGAGATCCAGTCATCTAGCGGAGTTTGGATGACGACCACCGACTTTCTAGACAGTCCAGTGGGAATCATTAGCAGGCCCGCAACCTATAGGTGTTAATAAACTTGGGTGTTTATTCGTTGTACTCCATCCCCCTCATGGTTGCCTTTAGGACATGTATGGATGAGGAAACCCATTAGCAGTAGTGTCCATCCCGATTATATTCTTTAGGCTAGGTCCCTTGTGAAAAGTGTTTAGGGATGTAAAGTGAGGATAACGGGAATGGGTAATCAGGGTTGTTGTTGATTGGTGAACTTAATAAGTTTACTATTATTGTGGGTTGAAAACCCTATATGCTCACCAGGCTCCCAAGTCTGACCCACTCATCTTTTTATGTTACAGTTAGTGGACCCCGAGCATAGTCGGAGGGCGATGAAGGATTTTTGGATTATAGGCCAGTAGTTGTAAATAACTATTGAAAGGCTTATAATGTCTTGTTTATGCTTTTGATCTGTATTGGAACATGACATCCCAAGGTTTTGATATGAAATGAAACTATACATTTCTTAAAAAAGGTTTTGATAAACTTTTTTATGTTTTGTTTTGGGAACAAATTCCGCAACATCTTTTAAAAAGATTTCTCTGAGTTTATTTTTAAAAGTATAAATTAAATCGGTCTTTTCTGGCCGAGAAATTAGGGGATGTCACAGTTGGTATCAGAACATTAGTTTAAGCGAACTAAGAAATTATAGGATTGCTAGACTTAAACTTAGAATGCTAAGTGATGATTGTGAGATAAGTGTCTACCATATTTTAGACTCGAGCACTATTTTATTTTAGGAAAGATGCCTAAAATGCCCTTATGTGCTAAATGTTATATATTTGCCATATATGCCATTATTTGTTCGGATCTATGGTCTGTTGCCGACCGGATTTGGAAACCTTATGTGTGTAGGATTCTAACCGTACGATTACGAGATTAGAACTAACATGTAAACGTTTTGGAGGGATAAGGGAATTTAAATACCAATCGAGGGTAAAGACCTAAATTTGCCTTATATGGTATATAGATTGTAATGGCAAGAACTCGTAGTGGAGATGAAAATGCAAATGGAAACAGGGATCAACAGCCTCAACCTCAAGAAGTTGAGCAAGTACCTGTTGTAGGAGCTGCACCTGAGATAATGACGATGGCTGGGGTACAAGCAATGATGTAGATGATGTTAGATCGCTAGATGGAGGAGACAAGGTGATTACTACAACAACATAGGGAAGAGACTACGATGCCTGTTGAACAACCCGTATTGAATGAAGGGCAATCAGTAGGAGGGAACTATAGTGGGACTCTTGGTCACGCCAACCGACCGATAGTTAGACAAGTCAACCAGGATGGAGGAGTTGATGGACGCGGGTGCAAATACAAAGATTTCATGGCATCTAACCGCCGTGTCTATCTGGAAGTCCGACACCGGTGGAAGTCATGAATTGGATCTCCGAAATGGAGACGATGTTTGAAAGTTATGAGTGCAGCAACAAAGAAAAGACCGCACTTGCAATTCCTCTGTTAAAGTCTGGTGTGTTGAACTGGTGGAAGTTTACTAGCTAATTCGATGCCCAAGGGAGAAGCTAGTAAGATGTCTAGGGAAGACTTTGTACTACAACTGAAACTGCAATACTGCTCTGAGCAGGATCTTTTGGAAATCAACAATGAGTTCCAGAATTTAAAGAAGGGAAAGATGAGCGTTACTGAATACGCTGCTAGTTTTACGAAAAAGATGAAGCTTGTTCCTCATCTAGTTCCAACTGAACTCTCTAAGGTTAACAAGTTTTCCCTCGGATTACCAGCGGACTTTGGTCCGATGGTTAAGCAAGCAACCACTTTGAAAGCCGCCATCTGGGCTACTAAGAACGTTGAGGTTCAGATCAGAGAGAAGGGTCTGGAGAGGGCGGAAGTTGGTGAAAAGAGAAAATTTGAAGGAACTTCAGGTTCCAGCAAGAGAAGCAAATTTTCTAAGTTTAAGAAGTTTGGAGGAGGAGGAGGTGAAGTGAAGTGGTGTGAGAAGTGCAAGAAAAAGCACTCGGGGAAATATAGTGAGGAGGTGGCTTGCTTCAAATGTGGAAAGACTGGGCATTATGCCAACATGTGTCCGTCCGACAAAAGGGTATGTTTTGAGTGCCATGAAGAAGAGCATGTTTTTAAAGACTGTCCGAAGAGGAAGGATGCTGCAAAGCCCAATCTACCACTAAAGCCGAAGGTGAGAGCCTTTCAGATGACACTTGAGGCTGCAAAAGAAGAAGATCAAGTTATAAAGTAGTAATGTGAATAGTAACAAGTGGTTTAGCCTATTAGAGGCATAGTATAGGGTAAAATTGAACCTTTGTGTAATCGTTTCAAGGAGATAATATAAACCCTGGTTTTTTCATATGATGAATTGAATGACTATGTGAAATTCTTGTATGGCGATTTGGAGAACTACGAGACAATACTTGGGACGAGTATGAGTAGGTGCGAATGGTAGTAGAGGCCTATACTACCGGAAGCACAGGACTCGTACTTGGATCAGGGAAAGTCACAAGGTTACCAAGGAGCTATTATTTGATTCTGTTTTATTCTAGTCTGTCGTTACCATCGTTTCAGTAATGACTAAGAAGATGATTGTTATTCCGACCTTAGAGGTCATATTGAATCGAGTCCAACTAAGATGAGTATGTTACGTGGTTCAGAGAACCAAGTTCGATGTAGCATTTGACTTAAGCTAGAAGATTGAGGTGAAAGATGATTAAAGCGATCAACATAAGTATCACACTTATTGTTAAAGAAGTTGATATTTAGGAATGATACATGTTGAACTGTGATTGTATCACATTAGAACATGAAGGAAGGTGTAGTTTGTTCTGAAAATTGTCCCTAGGAGATCTGAGTCTAAGTAGTGCAGTATACAATGAGAGATCATTAGAACATGACCCATCGGTCTGTTACAATAAATGAAGGAAAGTACTTATTCCAAGAAAAAGAAGGAGTCCTGAATAAGGATTTATTTTGTAACTCGAAGGTTACGATTGAAAGTCCTATGGAGATCTAAAGCTTTTTAGGATTAGCTGGATATTATCACTGATTTATCCAAGGCTTTTCATCGATCGCGACTCCATTGGCAGCTCTGACCCACAAAGGAGCTGTCTATACTTGGAGTGAGAAGCATAGGAAGCTTTGAGACGTTAACGAAGAAGTTGTGTGAAGCACCGATTATTTCGTTACCTGAAGGAGTTGATGACTTCACAATTTATAGTGATGCCTCTGGACTTGGGTTAGGATGTGTTCTGACCTAAAGGGATAAGGTGATAATGTATGCATCAAGGCAATTGAAAGAGCATGAAAAGAACTTCCCCACTCATAATCTGGAATTGGCAGCGGTGTTGAGAGAAAAACTTGGAGACACACTTGAACAAACGTTAGAACAAGTATATTGCAGAATAGTTAATCTCAAAGGATCTAAAAGCTCAACAATAATATAGTTAGATAGTTAGATAGTTAGTTGCGGAAAGTAAAGAAATATAAATGACAACAATTGTTATATCAAGAATACACTTAAGCTGATTCGTAACAAGGAATGCATTCACTCCGAGTTAATAAGGAAGATCAAACTTAGTGATTAAGTCTTAAAGTCTTGCTCCGGAGAGAGGTTATAGTTTGATATGTTTTAGTAGTGATTTAGAGTGTGAAGAGTAGTAAGATAGAGAAATGAAGAAGATAACTTGGAGAAATATATTCAGAATAATTCACAAGTCATCAGTAATCGAGTGATGAGATCAGAGATAGTAGTGAGAATTGCAAGAGTAAAGAGTGTTTAATACAACAGAATGAGTCTCTATTTATAGAGTCTCAGAACTAAATTACAACTCTATAAGTAGCCGTGCAAGGCATGCTGGATAATAGAGTGTATTACATAAAGATAAGTAAAGTAATTAAGTAGACTGCGGACTAATTGCGGTTGCTGATGAAGAGCTGTCTCCGTGTGCTGAATTGATTGCGGGTGTTGAACCATTACGGTAGAGAGATGGTTGTGGTAGCTGAGTTCAAGAGGGTCACTTTTATGTTTCAACAATTTTCCCTAAGTGACCTCTTTAACTCTGGTTCAGCTATCAAGTTTGAGGAACTTGATCAAAATCTACCAGAACTTCCTGACATTTTCAAGCCATATGATTCTTCTTGAAATTTCAAATTTGACTTCTACAGTAGTATGCTTTGATCTTTCAACTGCGGTCTTGCAGATGTCAAGTTGTTTCTTGGGCAGGCGGTGCATGGCATTCATCGGAATGAAGTATTTGACGTTGTCAGTCTTTCGTTTGAATATGATACCAAGTTCAGAAAAGTTTGTTGTGCCTAATGATCTTTCTTCGAAGCCTTCAGTAGGCATTGGCACAGGTTTAATTCGAGGGAGATCAAACTTCTTGATGATAGTGGGGTAGATATTCGCATCTATCTTGGCAAAGTCACGAACTGTATCCCTCAGAAAGGATTTGGCTTTATCAAGCGCCATTTGCATCTTCGGGTGCTTTTCTGCCTTGTTCTGGAATGTTGAGAGAAAAACTTGCAGACACACTTGAACAAATGTTAGAACAAATATATTGCGGAATAGTTAATCTCAAAGGGATCTAAAAGCTCAACAATAATATAGTTAGATAGTTAGTTGCGGAAAGTAAAGAAATATAAATGACAACAATTGTTATATCAAGAATACACTTAAACTGATTCATAACAAGGAATGCATTCACTCCAAGTTAATAAGGAATATCAAGTTTAGTGATTAAGTCTAAAAGACTTGCTCCGGAGAGAGATTATAGTTTGATATGTTTTAGTAGTGATTTAGAGTGTGAAGAGTAGTAAGATAGAGAAATGAAGAAGATAACTTGGAGAAATATATTCAGAATAATTCACAAGTCATCGAGTGATAAGATGGATAGTTGAAGAAGAAATCTTGTGTAGTAAGTTGTATTTAATACATCAGAAAGAGTCTCTCTTCAGAAATAAACAACTACTCTATAAGCAGTCGTGCAAGGCATGCTGGATAATAGAGTACATTACATAAAGTTAAGAAAAACATAACAATGGACTGCTGATGCTGAAGAAGAACTGACTCCGGGTGATGAGATGACTCCGGATGGTGAACCGTTGCGGTAGATAGATGGTTGCGGTATCTTAGTTCAAGAGGGTCACTTTTATGTTTCAACAATTTCCCCCTAAGTGACCTCTTTAACTCCGGTTCAGGTATCAAGTTTGAGGAACTTGATCAATATCCACCAGAATTTCCTAACATTTTCAAGACAAGTGATTCTTCTAGAAATTTCAAACTTGACTTCAGTAGTAGTATGCTTCGATCTTTCTACTGCGGTCTTGCAGATGTCAAGTTGTTTCTTGGGCAGGCGGTGCATAGCATTCATCGGAATGAAGTATTTGACATTGTTATTCTTCCGTTTGAAGATGATGCCCAGCTCAGGGAAGTTCGTTACGCCTAGTGATCTTTCTTCGAAACCTTCGGTACGCATTGGCACAGGTTCAAGTGGGGGGAGATCAAACTTCCTGATGATGGTGGGGTGGATATCTGCATCAATCTTGGCGAAGTCACAAACTGTATCCCTTAGAAAGGATTTGGCTTTGTCGAGCGCCATTTGCATCTTCGGATTCTTTTCTGCCTTATTTTGGAATACTCTGGCAATGAGGAAGATTTCTTCCAGATTCATGCTTGGGAAATCTGCCTGAGTGCGTATGTAGTCATGCTCTCTTCTGGTAAGAGTGTACTGAACAAAGTCAGCCTTCATGAACTTCCGCATCTTGTAATTCTTAACTGTCGATGGTCTATCGTTAGACCATATGTTTTCCACAGAGGAGCCATGCTTCGCATAAAAGTGATTGAGTCTTTCAAATTCCATAGGCAGTCATTTGTGATCAGGGAGGCTGCAGTCAAAAGACTCAAAAAATGCAAAATACTTGGCATTGGGAGAGATTGGAATATCCCAACAACCATCAAAAGGAGGTTCAACATATGTGAGATGTGGAGTGTAGTCTTCATCCAGTAGCCTGCGGAGCGGATTGACCCATGAGTTAATCAGCGACTCATTTATCATTGTGTCAAATCCGCATTCTCTCCATATGAGTTCAGCAAGCTTGGCCGCTTTCTAATCGTGTTTTCTTTGGGCTGTGGTGGGAGAGTTTGTGGAGCTTGCTGATGACATATTTTCCTCAAGATTTTTTAGGTGAGGAGGATTCTCAGGCCTTTGGAGAGTGTTGTTTATAGGTGAAGAGTGAGGAGATGGAATATTGTGGGATGGTGGAGGTGAGGGCTGCGGTGTGGGAATTTTCTTTGTGGTGATGGGAGGGCTCTGATGGATGGAGGTATCCGAGTGGTGGACTTCTTCATCAGTTCCCCCTCTTGAGGGATGCAACGGAGGTGCTTCCTCAAGCCATTGTTTAAGGCCATCCACCTTGGCACAGATTTCTGCAAAGTGAGCTTTCATGGTCTCGGCCAACAGTGAGTTGTTTGGGGTGGAGGAGTTGAAGAGCAACTTGTGTATATCTTTGGTAAGTTGGAGGATCTCAGGACCATGGAAGTTAGAAGTGAGGGATTTCTGCATTCGGTTGATAGTAGCATGATGAACAGAGATAGTGGACTCATAGGAAGTATGAGTCTCATCTATCACTTTCTGAGACAATGAAGTTTGATCCGCAATGGTTGCTTGAAGATCCTATTTGATTGCGGTCACCTCAGTAATGAGGAATTCCGCTGTAACCATAAATTCCTGATGATCGGCCCTACGGTTGTTGTCAAGGGACCGGATCCCCATTTCGACCTTGAGAGAGATGCGCTCAGCAGCCATACGCTCTCTCGTCTTAAGTCTTTCAACACGTTCAATTAAGGACTGCGGTCCTAGAATATCTTCAGATGGAGGTTGGGTAGGTTTAATCGCAGTTAAAATTTGATCAACTTTGGCTTGGAGATTGAGGAATTCCTTCCTGGTGACAACATCCTTCTTCTTCTTCTTTTTCTTTTCTTTGGGTTTAGAAGTGGAATGTTGAGAACCGCTGGACTCTTCTTCTTCTTCAAACATCATAAGGTCGGCGTCTGAAGGATTTGGTTTGTTGACCTCTTGGATGTCTTCATCATCAAAACCGAAGGTAGGGGCTGAGCTGAGTTCAATTGCCGGCTCTTTGTCTTGAGATGGGTTGACTGCGGGAGATGGAACAGGAGTTGGAGTAGGAGGAACTTTAGAGGTGCCTACGGCTGTGGCTGAGGCTTGAGCTTTCATTACAGTTTCTTCCATTTGATCCATCCAGTTTTGAACCTTTTGGATTGTGGCAGCAGTATGGGCATTGCTGATGGCATTTTCCCATTACTTGGTCATGGACAGAATTTCTTGTTCCTTCTGTTGTTGTTGTTTGACCTGTTGCTCCTTGCGGGCTTGAAATGCTCGTTTGAAGGCATCATATTTCTTGATTTCGGCATCAGTAGTTGGCTGATACCGACTCCAAGAATCACTTGAGTCATCACCGTCAATTCGTTGTGTTCGCACCAAGGTGTCGCTTGGGTTCACAGATCCTTGCACATGAGTGCTCACCGTGCCTAAACCACCTGTAAAAGATGTAAGCAGAGTCGGATTTCCTAGGCTTGCTTGGTCTCCTTGACCCGTGGTCAAGTCTGGCCTTGGCCCAGTTCTAGCATGGGCGAAAGAGATGCCATGCGGATGGATTGGTGTTTGAAGTGTTTGGGATACATGCAAAAGGATGGAGTCTAACTCCTCAGAAGAAAAAATGTGCAGTCGGGAAGCCCTGGAGATCTTAGGGCGATGTCGAGATTGATCTACTTGAGATATAACTGGGGGGCTGTCTCCACGTTCGGATGATGAAGAGAATGAAACAATCTCGCATGATGAGGTTGAGTGGTATTCGAGTGTGGTATTGAATGGATGTGCGGCCATTCCAAGGACTACCGGAGCCTGTTGAGAGGCTACAGTATCAGTCCGGTCACGCATTTGGCCAGAGGTCTCGGTTGTTTTTCTTTTCTTGAGGATAGATATTGGTTGTCTATCTTCCTTAGAGTCACTGCTCGATACAGTGGCGGGTTTGGCTATGCGTTTCTTTGAGGGTGCGGGTTGTTTTGGGGCATTCTTCTTAGGTGTACTAGGTTTCATTTTAGATGCCATTATTTTTCTCCGTTGAGAAGGGTTAGATAGTGTAGTAGTAGAGGGGGCTGCGGTACCCTCAGGGAGAATGGTTGTGGAAGGAAGAGGTGGGGTAGAAGGGTATGGGACAATACCCTTCGTGGCCTCTATATGATCTGAGACATTAGCAGTTTCAAGACCAAGCAAAGTAAGAATGTGAATGGGAAGCCTGCAGATAGGTCCAAATAAAGTTTGATCAGAAGAGGGATTGTACCTTTTGAGATCCTTAGTGACAAAGAAGTTGATGTCACTGCCCATGTTGTTACCAGCATCCGCATGTAGATCAGATATGCATAAGGACCAGAATCGAGCAAATGTGAGCTCGGTTGGGTTCTCCTTTGGGTGCTTTTTGGGGATATATTGGAGGAAATCATCCCAAAGAATCTGGCCATAATTGACATCGTGGCCCGTGTAGATGCTCCACACTAGTTCAAGGAGCTTCAAACCCATGTTGTCGATGCCTTCGGTTCTGCCAGACAGACAACGGATGACGAAATGGCATACGAACTGCCAAACCGCAGACAGTTGGTTCTTCTTAAACTCACCAATCCCTCAGATCGGTTTCTGATAACCCATTTGGTAGAGTGCGGTGGTGATGTCAGATAATGACGGTGTGAAGATCTTGATGGAGGGATGAATCAGAAGATTTATGGCAGACAAGAACTTCTCTTTGGTCAAGATGACCAAAGAATCACCGATAAGGTTAAGATGCACTTCTTGTGGGTTCTCCAATGGTCGGTATGCAGAAAAGGCACACTTGAAGAGTGTAGAAACGGGAACAACGTCAGTGAATGCGTCAAATGGACCAAACAAAATATGGTTCTTGAGAAACTTGATCATAAGCTTTGTTGGGGCATTATACGATGGATGATCTTCAAAAACTGCTCTGAAGTTGGTTGAAGCTAATGTTGGAGATGTGGAACCAGTTGGATTCATGGAGCCTGAAGCCTTGGATTGCTTCTTTGATGCACCTGGTTTCACCATTGAGAGATAAGAGAATGGTGTTCTTGAGAGTTATGGGAGTTTTGGAGAGTTGAGAGAGAACAATCGATTAAACAGAGAGCGTAAACGATTAGAAGAAGACGGGTTTATATAGGAGGTAAAAAGGATTTTAACCCTAGGTAAAAGGGAGAAGAGGGTAAGAAGTCGAATGGGGTTTTTGGGGGGAATCAATGATTTTGGGATTAAATCTCAGCCACACGAAGATGAAACGGGTTTCAGAAAGATTTTGAGAGATTTCAAAAAAGGGTTTGCATTTAATGGAGGATTAGACGCATGGAAATACGTCAGGTAAACATGGGGTGATGAGAGAGAAAGTTGTAACTGATGGGACGTGGTTGGGAGAGGAAAGGACAAGTTGAGGATGGATTTATGTGGGAAACGATCTTTTTGTCATCATCCCTAAAATAGGTTGTTTATTCAGAAAGGGAATGTGACAGTTTCTAAAGGGAATGTTTGTATTTTATTTAATGAAGGATCATTAAATAGCACACAAAGATTCGAGAGTTAATGAAACTGTTGGAATTTATTTAAGATGATTGCGGATGGAATCATCATTGCGGTTGAGAAAATTCATCGCGGATGAACAAATAAAGATTTCAGAGAGAATATGTGAGCAAAACACTTGTACAAAAGTTAGAAGTAAAAGATTATTAGAACCCATGAGAGGTACGTATGACATATGGTTGCGGTACCTAGACTGTGGTACCAAAACCATCTATCATATGTAATTCTCAATTAGAACCGCAATGGAGACCAACGATGGTCTGCGGTAGCTAACACTTCAGAAAGAATTGCGGGTCTGGATTCATCATTCCCAACATTTGTAAGAATGCATTGAGTTTTGTAGAGTCAAGTGCTTTTGTAAAAACATCAGCAATATCTTCATGAGTAGGAGCAAAGATGAGTTCAATATTACCTTTCAGAATATGATCTTTGATGAAATGATACCATAACTCAATATGTTTTGTCTTGGAGTGCTGAATAGGATTATGAGATATCGCTATAGCACTTTCAGAGTCACAGTAAATTGGTATCCGCAGCATTCTGTACCTGTAGTCTAGCAATTGTGTCTTCCTCCAAAGAACTTGGGAACAGCAGCTGGCTGCGGCCATATACTCGACTTCTACAGTAGATAGAGATACACACATTTGCTTCCTAGAAGACCAGTTGACAAGTCTTCCTCCTAGGAATTGGCATCCACCTGATGTACTTTTTCTATCGAGCTTGCATCCTGCATGATCCGCATCGGTGAAGGCTTGAAGACTGAAGTCGTTGCTTGCGGGATACCATAAACCCATTGATTTGCATCCTTTAAGATACCGAAGAATTTGTTTGGTTGCGGTCATGTGAGACACTTTTGGATCAGCCTGGTATATTGCACATACACCAGTTGCGAAGACAATGTCAGGTCTTCTTGCGGTGAGGTACATCAGTGAACCAATGATACCTCTATAAGTCTTGTTATCCATGGATTCACCAGAGGGATCAGCAGAGATCTTATAACCGAAGGCCATAGGGACCTTAGCAGAAGAGCATTTTTCCATTGAATATTTCTTCAGAAGTTCAGTGGTGTATTTTTCTTGATGAATGAAAATTCTTTGCTGAATTTGTTTGACTTGAAGACCTAGAAAGAAATTAATCTCTCTATTCATGCTCATTTTGAATTTGTTGGTCATGAGCTTAGCAAATTCATCTACCATTCCTTGATCAGTCGACCCGAAAATGATATCATCCACATATATTTGTACCATCATAAGGTGGTCACCATTTGCTTTTCTGAATAATGTGGGATCAATCACTCCTCTGTTATATCCGGATGACACAAGGAATTTAGAGAGTGTCTCATACCAGGCTCTTGTGGGTTGTTTCAGACCATAGACTGCTTTTTCAAGCTTGTAGCAGTGGTCTGGAAATTCAATATTTTCTAATCCTGTAGGTTGCTGAAGATAAACCTCTTCTTTTAGTTCCCCATTGAGAAAATCACTCTTTACGTCCGTCTGGTGTACCTTGACATTTTTGTGGGCCGTGTATGCAAGGAAGATCCGGATGGCTTCCATGCGTGCTATGCGTGCTACCGGAGCATACGTTTCATCGTAGTCAATGCCTTCTAGTTGACTATAGCCCTTGGCAACAAGTATTGCATTGTTTCTGACGACTGAGCCAAATTCATCTAGCTTATTCTTGAAAACCCATCTTGTACCAACAATAGTATGACCTTGTGGAAGAGGAACAAGTTGCCATACTTTGTTTCTTTCAAATTCTTCTAATTCTTCTTGCATTGCGGCTATCCAATCCGGTTCAAGCAATGCTTCTTTGATCGTTCTAGGTTCTACTGAAGACATAAATGCTGCATAGTGGCAGTGATCAGATAGGTCCTTGGAAGACGTAGTCTGGATACCTGCGGATGGGTTGCCAATAATTTGACCTGGTGGGTGGTCTTTCGTCCATACATGAAGGCATGGCATCAGATGATCAGCAGCTACAGTAGAAGGGATATCTTGGATGTCAGAGGAATCTGCGGTTGGAGATGGCAGCTCCCCTTGGATTTGAGAACACCCTGCTGAATCATCTTGATCTATTGGAGCAAAATATTCTTGAGTAATCGGCAGATGTTGAGGTTCCCCCTAGATTGCGGATAAGAGTTCCTCTAGAACCTGATAAGGTTCCCCCTGGAATGCAGATGGGAGAGTGACAATTCTAGGATCGGTTCTAGTGTCAATATTCTCTATGAATTCATCATCTGAGTCTGAAGGTTTGTTTGATGGTGAATCTTCATTTCAGGCAGGAATGTAAGCAGCATCAAGTACTGGAACCTCAACGGTTGCGACAAGATCCGGAGTATAGCTTTCCCCCTCAACCGGAGATGTGGAAGTATTGAGCGATACTACTTCAGATAGAGATCGTCCAGATACGTCGGCATGTTGTTGTCGAGCTGCGGGTGACACCAGAAATTCGGATAGTTTCGCTGTTTCAATGGGATCAAAAAGATCATCACAGTTGACTTCAACTAGATTCAGAGGTCCGGAAGTGACTGAAATGTCACTTTCCCTGATTGCGGTGGTTTCGGTGGACGGAGGTGCGATGTGGATGTGAGAATCATCAAATTTCACATCAAAGCTTTCAATGATCAACCTTGTTCATCTGATGAGCACTTGATATGCAACCTTGTTAGTGGAATAACCAAGGAAGATACCTTCGTCAGATTTTGGTGCAAACTTGTTGAGTTGGTCTCTGTTGTTGATCACGAAGCATCTACATCCAAAAATATGAAAGAAGAGAACATTTGGTTTGTGGTTGTTGAGACCCTCATATGCTGTTTTATTGAGGCGTTTGCACACGATACTTCGGTTTTGAACAAAGCATGTTGTCGCTACTGCTTCAGCCCAGAAATAGAGAGGAAGTTGGGCGGAGTTAAGCATGGATCTGGTTGCTTCTACTAGTGTGTGGTTCCTTCTTTCTACTACACCATTTTGTTGCGGTGTATAGGATGCTGATTAGTTGTGAGAGATGCCTTTGGAAACCAGGAAACTGTTGAAAATATGATTAGTGAACTCGGTTCCATTATCACTGTAGATGCGTCTAACTGGAAGCTTGATCTGAAGTTCGATTTCTTTGATGAAGTTGATGAAGATCTACGGTGTCTCTGATTTGAGTCTGAGAAAGAAGACCCAAGTGAAGCGTGTATAGTCATCAACAATAACCAGTATATACTTTTTTGTGGTGAAGACTGGCTACGGTTGAGGTACCGTAGAGATCAATGTGTAATAGCTCCAGTGGTTCAGAGATAGAAGAATCCATTATCAGAGGATGGCTTGCTTTTGATTGTTTATCGCATTCACAAGTTGGACAAAGGGTATCGTTGCTGAATTTGAGAATAAGGAGACCGTAGACTAGTTCTCCAGTGACGAGGTTGTTGACGTACCGAAAGTTGAGATGAGCTAGCTTGTGATGCCATAGCCAGCAGACTTCGGATACAGCTTTGGACAGAAAGCATAGCTGCGGTTTACCAATGATGAGAGAAACATCCAGAGGATACATCGTGCCTTCGAAGCGAGATTTGATTAAGCAAGTGCTTCGATCACTCGTCATTATGTAACAGAATTGATCGTCAAATTCAACATGATGTCCTGCTTTACATAGTTGGCCAACACTGATAAGATTGTGTTTAAGGCTTTCTACATAAGCAACCTTCTGAATGGAAAAGTTCCCCGTAGTGAGAACACCGTAACCTCGGATGACACCGTTTGTATTGTTGCCAAATGTGACATTTCCACCATTGCATATAGGCCTGAAATCCCGAAGGTACTCTAATGCTCCGGTCATGTGCAAGGAGCAGGCACTGTCAATTAACCATTCTTCTTCTTGTTCCTCCTTGCACAAAGCCTAGGAATTACACAGTTAGTTTAGGCATCCAAACAAGTTTGGAGCCAGGGACAATTGATGTATTTTTAAATGATGCATAGTCCGAGGTTGCATGGACAGGTCTTTTGTCAACTTTTAGACCTAGTCCTGGGTGTTTGTTCAGATTTGGATTGTTATGAGTTTTTTGAAAAGTACAAGATTTCTGACTTTGATTTGACTTGACATGAGATAAAAAATTTTGACATCTGCAATGACATTTACAAAAAGAGAGTTTGTCATTGAATCTGACATTATGCTTGGTCAGCGGTTTATAGAGTGAATTGGACTTGGTATTGGTCCGAGGTGGGTAACTTCTGAAAGATTTGACATTTGATTTCTGAAAAGTTTGTTACGAACGAAGTTTTGGACTGTGAGACTTGACATGCATGTTATTTGGTTTCTAAAAAGTTTGTTTTGAATGAGGTTTAGCACGTGTAAATCTTTGAGTCCCTTTAGGTGGATTTGATAAGATTCCCTTCCACTTGTTTTGATGTGATTTTAAAAGTGTTGGAGTGGGTAAAATTCCTTTCCAATTAGGGTCTTTTGAGGAATAGACTTGAAAAACGTAGTTTCTTACAAGTTTGATACCTTTTTGGGTTATGTCAGAAGTAGCAGGAATGACTTTTGAAACTGAACTTCCCTTTTTGTTTGTTTTCATGAAAGAAGAGTTTTTTGAAACAAATTTTTCTGGACTCTTAGATTTTGGAATTCTCATATGTTTCTTATTTTTTGAAAAACTTTGTCTGCTTGTGCTTCGAGATCTAATTTCTTCTTTGAAAGCCCTTTTTGCCAAGGATTTTGGTGAACCGCAGTCATTGTTATTCAACTACGGTTTCCTGGAACTTTTTGAACGGTTTTGAAAACGTAGGCTAGAATCATCAGAACTTGAGGATTCTGGAATTTGAGAGCACTGGCCTACTTCAAAATTTTCTATAGGTAACTCGTGAAAAATTAGCTGAAGACTTGTGGTTCCTTGAACAAACGGTTGTGGTAGAGATGATTTGACTACCGCAGAGTAGGTTTTAGATGAAACTGTGGTGGGACACTTCTGGGACATTTGACTACAGTGTGGAACACTGTGGTCTGAGGACAAAGATGGAAATTCTTTTGAGGCTTTGGGGCCTTCAACAACAATTTCTTCATCAACTACGGATGAAGTTTGAGAATTTAAATGGGTGGTGCCACAGATGGGAGTTTGATCACATGTGTGATCAGAATCCTCGAGCACAATTTCCTCAATGACACAATTATTTCTCAAATTGTGTAATCTACCGAAGTGAGTTTTGATATCTTCGGGAAAAGTCTTGTCATTGACAGGGAAATGAAATTCTCTATCAGGAGGGACATACACCCTGTCTTTGTTGAACCGGGGTGAGGAATCCATTGCGGTAGGATACCAATTTGACCAACCCCAATTATATGTATTGTCCACGGTTCCATTGTTTACCAAATTTTCAATAGCCTCACTTTCATTAAATAATTTTTCAATTAAGAGATTTAAGCGTACAATTTCTCTCTGAGCTAAATCTCTTTGGTTCAAAGCTATCTCTAATTGGGTTTTACTTAGCATTCTAGCATCTTTTTCTAACTCTAAATCCTTCTCTAACATGGCCATCTTAAGTCTCTTGTTATCCAGTCTTCCTCTTACATGGAACATCTCTTGGGACGCAATGTTCTTTCATCTAAGGCTTTGTTATAGTCTATAAGGACGGCAACACAAGTGTCATTAAGATCATCTATGTAGGGTTGAAAGGCATGCATACTATAATTTAAGGTTTGGATCATGAGTTTTACCTGTTCAACGATTCTTAGAGTCCCATCCTTTGCCATGTAGCAGTAGTTTTTGTTCAACATTGTTGACCCATCATTATCCGCAGTGGCCAGCATGCAGATTTTCCCTTTTCCTTTAACACTGCTGATGGTCTCTTCTTCATCTCCTGATGACCAAACTTCGTGGTCTCTTTTAACTTGGTCCACATATGCCCTTGCCTTTTCTTTTTCTTCCAACTCTTGAGCCATTCTAAGATAGAATGCTCTATCCTTGACTACATTGGCCTTACAGTCTTTTGCGAAGTGATTTTCTTTATTGCATTTGTGACAAATCACAACATCAGTCTTGTCTTTTGATTGAGTATCAAAGTCATAGTTCTGAGGAGACTGTGGTACCTCCTTTGGTTGATTGTTCTGAGAGGCTTTAGGATATCGAGAATGGTTGTTTTGAGAACTGAAGTTACGGTTGAATGGAGGTTTGTTGAATTGTTGATTCTTGCGGAAAGAAGAAGGTGGTATGCGGTTGAACTGTTGGCTAACCAGAGCAATAGCCTTCTGAAACTCTTCTTCATCATCATACTCAGAATCCGCTTCGTATGACTGTGGTGGGGTATCAAACGATGAAGAGTAGGGTGACTGCGGTGGAGTTTGTACTATGAGAGCAAGTTGTCCTCCAAAGTCAGCACAGTCTTTGAGTATAGTGGATTCTTGTGCTTGGAGCTCTCCATAGAGTTTGTAGAGTGATAAAGAGTGAATCTTCCTGTCGCCTTGGACTATCATCTTAGCCGTAGTCCAATGTCTTCCTAACCCATTAAGGAACTGGAGGTCGGTTTTATGGTTGCTGCGGATGGTACCAGCATTTGATAACTTTGTGACTATTAGGTTGAATCTCTTGAAGAAGTCTTCCAAACTTTCATCCGTATGAGCTTTGAAATTGTTGAAGTCGTTGAGTGCGGTAGTGAGCTTCTTATCTTGTGCTTGTTCTGAGCCTTCGTATAGGTTCTTGAGTACATCCCAGATCTCTTTTGCTGACTTGCAGTTTATGATAATATCAAAGTTGTCATGAGCAACACCACAAGAAATTTCATAAAAAGCAACAACATCATTTTCCATTTTATCGAGATCATCCTTGGTGGGATGGCTCATGGTTGGTTGACCTCCTTTTAGCCTGGTTGTCACGCCATCAGTTTGGACTGGTGTAAGGACTGGAACGTGTGGTCCTTCTTCCACGAATCGCCATACATCTCTACCCAATCTTTTTAAGTACCTCTCAATTCTGTGTGACCAGTGATGATTTTCATTTGCTACTAGTAGTGGAGCTCGGTTAGAACCACCAACACTATTGGAGACATTCAGAGATAACGATTGTGCCATTTTGTTTTGTTTTTTTTTTTTTTTTGTTTTTTTAGAAATGAGCTTTAGTGGTATAGAAGGCCTAATGAGAAAATCAGAGTTCCGATATTCAAAAAGAAACCAATTTTGCTCTGATACCAATTGTTGAGTGAAAAACTTGGAGACACACTTGAACAAACGTTAGAACAAGTATATTCCGGAATAGTTAAACTCAAAGGATCTAAAAGCTCAACAATAATATAGTTAGATAGTTAGTTACGGAAAGTAAAAAAATATAAATGACAACAATTGTTATATCAAGAATACACTCTATTGAATGGAAGCATCAGAGTGGTGGACTTCATCTTCACATCCCCATCTTGAGGGATGCAACGGAGGTGCTTCCTCAAGCCATTGCTTAAGTCCATCCACCTTGGCACAGACTTCTTGAAAGTGAGCTTTTATAGACTCGACCAATTGGGAATTGTTTGGAGTGGAAGAGTTGAAGAGCAGCTTGTGTATGTCTTTGGTAAGCTGGAGGATCTCATGGCCATGGAAATTGGAGGTAAGGGATTTCTGCATTTGGTTGATAGTTGCATGAAGAACAGAGATAGTGGACTCATAAGCAGTATGAGTTTCATCTATCACTTTCTGAGATTGTGCAGCTTGATCTGCAATGGCTGCTTGAAGATCCTGTTTGATTGCGGTTACCTCAGTAATGAGGCGTTCCGCTGCAGCCATGAAGTCCTTATGATCAGCCCTACGGTTTTTGTCAAGGGACCGGATCCCCATCTCTACTTTGAGAGAGATGCGCTCAAAATCCATACGCTCCCTCTTCTCGAGTCGTTCAATGCGTTCAATCAGACTGCGGTCCCGAAGTGTCTTCAGGTGGAGGTTGGGTAGGTTTAACCGCAACCAAAATTTGATCTACTTTGTCTTGGAGACTTAGGAATTCCTTCCTGGTGACAACATCCTTCTTCTTCTTCTTTTTCTTTTCTTTAGGCTTGGAAGTTGAATGCTGAGAACCACTGGACTCCTCTTCTTCTTCAAACATCATTTGGTCGTCATCTGAAGGGTTTGGTTTGTTGACCTCTTGGATGTCGTCATCATCAAGACCGAAGGGAAGGGCTGAGCTGAGTTCGATTGCGGGCCCTTCGTCTTGTAATGGATTGACTGTAGGAGTTGGAGTAAGAGGAACTTTGGAAGTACTTGCGGTTGCGCCAGCAGCTTGAGCTTTTAACATGGTTTCTACCATCTGATCCATCCAATTTTGAATATGAAGAATTCCTGCTGCAGTATAGGCATTGTTGATTGCATCAGCCCAATACTTAGCAACCATCTGGATTTCACGTTCCTTTTGTTGTTGCTGTTTGATTTGCTGATCCTTTCGGGCTTGGAATGCCCTTTGAAAGGCAGCATATTTCTTGATTTCGGCATCAGTAGTTGGTTGATACCGACTCCAAGAATCACTTGAGTCATCTCCGTCAATTTGTTGAGTACGCACCAAGGTGTCCCTTGGGTTCACAGATCCTTGCACATTTGTGCTCACCGTGCCTAAACCACTTGTAAAGGATGGAAGCAAAGTAGGATTTCCTGGGCTTCCTCGGTCTCCTTGACCCGTGGTCAAGTCTGGCCTTGACCCAGTTCTGGCATGGGTGAAAGAAGTGCCCTGCGGATGGATTGGTGTTTGAAGTGTTTGGGATATATTCAAAAGGATGGAGTCTAACTCCTCGGAAGAAAAAATGTGCAGTTGGGAAGCCCTGGAGACCTTTGGGCGATGTCCAGATTTATCTGCTTGAGATATAACTGGGGGGCTGTCTCCACATTCAGATGATGATGAGGATGAAACAATCTCACATCATGAGCTTGAGTGGTATTCGATTGTGATATTGAATCGATGTGCGGCCATCCCAAGGACTACCAGAGCCTTTTGAGAGACTTCAGTATCTATCTGGTCTCGCATATGGCTGGAGGTTTCTATTGTTTTTCTTTTCTTGAGGATAGAAATAGGTTGTCTATCCTCATCTGAATCAGTGCTAGATACAGTTGGGGGAGGTTTTGTCTATCGTTTCTTTGAGAGTGCGGTTTGTTTTGGAGCATCCTTCTTAGGTGTGCTTTGTTTCTTCTTGGATGCCACTGTCTTTCTCCTTTGAGAAAGGTTAGATAGTGTAGTAGCAGAGGGGACTGTGGTACCCTCAGGGATAATGGTTGCGGATGGAAGAGGTGGGGTAGAAGGGTATGGAGCAATACCCTCCGTAGCCTCTATGTGGTCTGAGACATCAGCATTCTCAAGACCAAGAAAAGTAAGAATGTGGGTGGGAAGCCTGCGGATAGGTCCAAATAAAGTTTGATCAGAAGAGAAGTTGTACCGTTTTAGATCCTTAGTGACAAAGAAGTTGATGTCACTGACCATGTCAATGCCAGCATCCGTATGTAAGTCTGAGATGCATAGTGACCAGAATCAAACAAATGTGAGCTCGTTTGGGCTCTCCCTTGGGTGCTCTTTGGGGATATATTAGAGGAAATTGTCCCAAAGAATCTGGGCATAGTTGACATCGTGGCCTGTGTAGATGCTCCACACTAATTCTAGCAGCTTCAAACCCATGTTGTCAATGCCTCCGGTTCTGTCGGATAGACAACGAATGACGAAGTGACACACAAACTGCCAAACCGCATGCAGTTGGTTCTTTTTAAACTCTCCAATCCCTCGGATTGGTTTCTGATACCCCATCTGGTAGAATGCGGTGGTGATGTCAGATAATGATGGTGTGAAAATCTTGATGGAGGGGTGAATCAGAAAATTAATGGCGGACAAGAACTTCTCTTTGGTCAAGATAACCAAAGAATCATTGATGAGGTTGATATGCACTTCTTGGGGGATCTCCAATGGATGGTATGCAGAAAAGGAAGATTTGAAGAGTGTAGAAATAGGAACAACGTCTGCGAAAGCATCAAATGGACCAAACAGAATATGGTTCTTGAGAAACTTGATCATCAGCTTGGTTGGGGCATTATATGATGGGTGATCTTCAAAAACTGCTCTAAAATTGCTTGAAGCTAACGTTGGAGAGTCGGAACCAGTTGGATTCATAGAACTTGAAGCCTTGGATTGCTTCTTATTTGCACCTGATTTCACCATTGTGAGAGAAGAAAATGGAGTTCTTGAGAGTTATGGGAGTTTTGAAGGTTGAGAGAACAATCGATAATCAGAGAGCGTAAAGGATTATTGGGGAAGAAGATGGGTTTATAAAGGGGGTGAAAAAGCTTTAACCCTAGGTAAAAAGATAGAAGAGGGTAATAAGTCGAATGGGGGTTTTGGGGGGAATCAATGATCTTGTGGATTAAATCTCAGCCACACGAAAGTAAAACGGGTTTAAAAAGATTTTGAAAGATTTCCAAAAGGGGTTTGCATTTAATGTAGGATCAGACGCATGTCAATACGTCAGGTAATCGTGGGGGTGATGAGAGAGAAAGTTGTAACTGATGGGACGTGGTAGGGAGAGGAAAGGAAAAATTAAGGATGAGTTTATTGGAAAATCATTCTTTTTGTCATCATCCCTAAAATAGGTCTGATACGGGGTTTATTCAGAAAGAGAATGTGACAGTTTCTAAGGGGAATGTTTTATTTTAATTAATGAAAGATCATTAAATAACACACAAAGATTCGAGAGTTAATGAAACTATTGGAAGTTATTCAAGATGATTGCGGATGGAAACATCATTGCGGATAAGAAACTTCATCGCGGATGAACAAAGGAAAGAATGTAGAGAGGAACTGTGAGAAAAACACTTGTACAAAAGTTAGAAATAAAAGACCATTAGAACCCATGAGAGATACGTATGACATATGGTTGCGGTACCTAGACTGCGGTACCAAAACCATCTATCATATGTAATTCTCAGTTAGAACCGCAATGGAAACCAATGATGGTCTACGGTAGCTAACAATTCAGAAAGAATTACGGGTCTAGATTCATCATTTCCAACATATATAAGAATGCATAGAGTTTTGTAGAATCAAGTGCTTTTGTAAAAATATCAGCAATCTCTTCATGAGTAGGAATAAAGATGAGTTCAATATTACCTTTTAGAATATGATCTTTGATGAAATGATACCGTAACTCAATATGTTTTGTCTTGGAGTGCTGAATAGGATTATGAGAGATCGCTATAGCACTTTCAGAGTCACAGTAAATTGGTATTCGCAGCATTATGTACCCGTAGTCTAGCAATTGTGTCTTCGTCCAAAGAACTTGGGAACAACATCTGGCTACGGCCACATACTCGGCTTCTGCAGTAGATAGAGATACACAACTTTGTTTTCTTGAAGACCAGCTAACAAGTCTTCCTTTTAAGAATTGACATCCACCAGATGTATTTTTGCGATCGAGCTTGCATCCGGCATGATCAGCATTTGTGAAGGCTTGTAGGCTGAAGTCATTGCCTGCGGGATACCATAGGCCCATAGATTTGCTTCCTTTAAGATACCGAAGAATTTGTTTGGCTGCGGTCATGTGTGACACTTTTGGATCAGCCTGGTATCTTGCACACTCACTAGTTGTGAAGACAATGTCAGGTCTGCTTGCGGTGAGGTACATCAGCGAACCAATGATACCTCTATAAGTCTTGTGATCCACATATTCACCGAAGGAATCAGCAGAGATCTTATAACCGAAAGCCATATGGACCTTAGCAGAAGAGCAGTTGTCCATTGAGTATTTCTTCAGAAGTTCAGTAGTGTATTTCTCTTGATGAATGAATATTCCTTGCTGAATTTGTTTGACTTGAAGACCTTGAAAGAAGTTAATCTCTCTATTCATGCTCATTTTGAACTTGTTGGTCATGAGCTTAGCAAATTCATCTACCATGCCTTGATCAGTCGAACCGAAGATGATATCATCCACATATATTTGTACCGTCATAAGGTGGTCACCATTTGCTTTTCTAAATAATGTGGGATCAATCACTCCTCCCTTGTACCCGGATGAGACAAGGAATTCAGAGAGTGTCTCATAGCAAGCTCTTGGGGCTTGTTTCAAACTGTAGACTGCTTTCTCAAGCTTGTAGCAGTGGTCTGGAAATTCAACATTTTCAAATCCTGGAGGTTGCTGAAGATAAACCACTTCTTTTAGTTCCCCATTGAGAAAAGCACTCTTAACGTCCATCTGGTGTACCTTGATGTTATTGTGGGCTGTGGACGGAGGGGCGTTGCGGATGTGAGAATCATCAAATTTCACATCAAAGCTTTCAACGACCAGCCTTGTTTGTCTGATGAGCACTCGATATGCAACCTTGTTAGTGGAATAACCAAGGAAGATACCTTCGTTAGATTTTGCTGCTAACTTCTTGAGTTGATCTCTGTTGTTGATCACGAAGCATCTACATCCAAAAATATGAAAAAAGCAAACATTTGGTTTGCGGTTGTTGAGACCCTCATATGGTGTTTTATTGAGGCGTTTGCACACGATACTTCGGTTTTGAACAAAGCATGTTGTCGCTACTACTTCAGCCCAGAAGTAGAGAGGAAGTTGGGCGGAGTTAAGCATGGATCTGGTTGCTTCTACTAGTGTGTGGTTCCTTCTTTCTACTACACCATTTTGTTGCGGTGTATAGGGTGCTGATTAGTTGTGAGAGATGCCTTTGGAAACCAGGAAACTGTTGAAAATATGATCAGTGAACTCGGTTCCATTATCACTGTAGATGCGTCTAATTGGAAGCTTGATCTGAAGTTCGATTTCTTTGATGAAGTTGATGAAGATCTATGGTGTCTCTGATTTGATTCTGAGAAAGAAGACCCAAGTGAAGCGTGTATAGTCATCAACAATAACTAGTATATACTTTTTTGTGGTTAAGACTGGCTACGGTTGAGGTACCGTAGAGATCAATGTGTAATAGCTCCAGTGGTTCAGAGATAGAAGAATCCATTATCAGAGGATGGCTTGCTTTTGATTGTTTATCGCATTCACAAGTTGGACAAAGGGTATCGTTGCTGAATTTGAGAATAAGGAGACCGTAGACTAGTTCTCCAGTGACGAGGTTGTTGACGTACCGAAAGTTGAGATGAGCTAGCTTGCGATGCCATAGCCAGTAGACTTCGGATACAGCTTTAGACAGGAAGCACAACTGTGTTCTGCCAATGATTAGAGAGACATCCAAAGGGTACATGGTACCTTCGGATCGAGATTTGATTAGACATGAGCTCCTATCACTTGTCATTATGTAACAAAACTGATCATCAAATTCAACACGATGTCCTGCTTTACATAGTTGGCCAACACTGATGAGATTGTGTTTAAGGCTTTCTACATAAGCAACCTTCTGAATGGAAAAGTTCCCCGTAGTGAGAACACCGTAACCTCGGATGACACCGTTTGCATTGTTGCCAAACGTGACATTTCCACCATTGCATATAGGTCTGAAATCCCGAAGGTACTCTAACCTTTCGTTCATGTGCAAGGAGCAGGCACTGTCAATTAACCATTCTTCTTCTTGTTCCTCCTTGCACAAAGCCTGAGAATTACACGGTTAGTTTAGGCATCCAAACAAGTTTGGAGCCAGGGACAATTGATGAATTTCTGAATGATGCATTGTCCGAGTTTGCATGGACAGGTCTCTTGTCAACTTTTAGACCTAGTACTGGGTGTTTGTTCAGATTCGGATTGTTGTGAGTTTTTTGAAAAATACGAGGTTTCTGACTTTGATTCGATTTGACATGAGATAAAACCTTTTGACAACTGCACTGACATTTACAAAAAGAGAATTTGTCATTGAATCTAACATTTTGTTTGGTTAGCGGTTTATAGAGTGAATTGGACTTGGTACCGGTCCGAGGTGGGTAACTTCTGAAAAGTCTGACATGCATGTTGTTTGGTTTCTGAAAAGTTTGTTTTGAACGAGGTTTAGCACATGTAAATCTTTGAGTCCCTTTAGGTGGATTTGGTAAGATACCCTTCCATTTGTTGAAAGTTTGATGTGATTTTAACAGTGTTGGAGTGGGTAAAATACATTTCCAATTAGCTCTTTTTGAAAGCCCTTTTTGCCAAAGATTTTGGTGAACCGCAGTCATTGTTATTCAACTGCGGTTTCCTGGATTTTTTTGAATGATTTTGAAAACGTGGGCTTGAATCATCAGAAGTTGAGAATTCTGGAATTTGAGAGCATTGACCTACTTCAAAATTTTCTATGGGTAATTCATGAAATATTGGCTGAAGAGTTGTGGTTCCTTGAACTGATGACTTCGGTAGAGATGAATTAACTACCGCAGAGTAGGTCTTAGAAGGAACTTCGGTGGGACACTTCTGGGACATTTGACTGCAATGTGAGACACTGTGGTCTAAGGACAAAGATGGAAAGTCCTTTGAGACTTTGGGGCCTTCAACAACAATTTCTTCATCAATTATGGATGAAGTTTGAGAATTTGAATGGATGGTGTCACTGATTGGAATTTGATCATATGTGTGACCAGAAGCCTCAGGCATAATTTCCTCAATGACACAATTATTTCTTAAATTGTGTAGTCTACCGAAGTGAGTTTTGATATCTTCGGGAAAAGTCTTGTCATTGACAGGGAAATCAAATTCTCTATCAGGAGGGACATACAATCTGTCTTTGTTGAACCGGAGTGAGGAATCCATTGTCGTAGGATATCCATTTGACCAACCCCAATTATATGTATTGTCCACGGTTCCATTGTTTACCAAATTTTCAATAACCTCACTTTCATTAAACAATTTTTCAATTAAGAGATTTAAGCGTACAATTTCTCTCTGAGCTAAATCTCTCTGGTTCAAAGTTATCTCTAATTGGATTTCACTTAACATTCTAGCATCTTTCTCTAACTCTAGATCCTTCTCTAACATAGCCATCTTAAGTCTCTTGTTATCCAGTCATCCTCTCACATTTAACATTTCTTAGGATGCAATGTTCTTCTCATCTAAGGCTTTGTTATAGTCTGTAAGGACGGAAGCACAAGTGTCATTAAGATCATCTACGTAGGGTTGACAGTCATGCATACTATAATTTAAAGTTTGGATCATGAGTTTTACCTATTCGACGATGCTTAGAGTCCCATCCTTTGCCATGTAGTAGTAGTTTTTGTTCAACAATGTAGACCCATCATCATTCGCAGTGGCTAGCATGCAGATTTTCCCTTTTCCCTTAGCACTGTTGATGGTCTCTTCTTCGTCTCCGGATGACCAAACTTGATGGTCTCTTTTAACATGAGCTACATATGCCCTTGCCTTTTCTTTTTCTTCCAACTCTTGAGCCATTATAAGGTAGAATTCTCTGTCCTTGACTACATTGGCCTTACAATCTTTTGCGAAGTGATTTTCTTTATTACATTTGTGACAAATCACAACATCAGTCTTGTCTTCTAATTGAGTACCGGAGTCAGTGGTCTAAGGAGACTACAGTACCTCATTTGGTTGATTATTCTGAGAGCCTTTGGGATATCGAGAATGGTTGTTCTGAGAGTTGAAGTTACGGTTGAATGGAGGTTTGTTGAAGTGTTGATTCTTTCGGAAGAAACAAGGGGGTATACGGTTGAACTGTTGGATAACCAGAGCAATAGCCTTCTAAAACTCTTCTTCATCATCATACTCAGAATCCGCTTCGTATGACTGCGGTGGAGTGTCATACGATGAAGAGTAGGGTGACTGCGGTGGGGCTTGTGCTATGAGAGCAAGCGGTCCTCCGAAGTCAGCACAGTCTTTGAGGACAGTGGATTCTTTTCCTTGAAGCTCTCCATAGAGCTTGTAGAGTGACAAAGAGTGAATCTTCCTGTCACCTTGGACTATCATCTTAGCCGTAGTCCAATGTCTTCCTAAACCGTTAAGGAACTGGAGATTGGTTTCATGATTACTGTGGATGGTGCCCGCATTGGATAACTTTGTGACTATCAGGTTGAACCTCTTGAAGGAGTCTTCCAAACTTTCACCAGTATGAGCTTTAAAATTGTTGAAGTCATTAAGTGCGGTAGTGAGCTTCTTGTCTTGTGCTTGTTCTGAGCCTTCGTATAGGTTCTTGAGTACATCCCAGATCCCTTTTGCTGACTTGCAGTTTATGATAATATCAAAGTTGTCAGGAGCAACACCACAAGAAATTTTATAAAAAGCAACAACATCATTTTCCATTTATTCGAGATCATCCTTGGTAAGACGGCTCATGGTTGGTTGACCTCCTCCTAGCCTGGTTGCCGCGCCGTCAGTTTGGACTGGTGTAAGGACTGGAACGTGTGGTCCTTCTTCCACGGATCCCCATACATCTCTACCCATTCTTCTTAAGTACCTCTCCATTCTTTGTGACTAGTGATGATATTCATTTGCTGCTAGTATTAGAGCTCGGTTAGAACCACCAACACTATTGGAGACATTCAGAGATAACGATTGTGCCATTTTGTTTTTTTTTGTTTTGTTTTGTTTTTTTTTTAATTTTTTTTAAGAAATGAGCTTTAGTAGTATAGAAGGCCTAATGAAAAATCAGAGTTCCAATATTAAAAAAGTTACCACTTTGGCTCTGATACCAATTGTTGAGAGAAAAACTTGGTGTCACACTTAAACAAACATTAGAACAAGTATATTGCAGAATAGTTAATATCAAAGGATCTAAAAGCTCAACAATAATATAGTTGGATAGTTAGATAGTTAGTTGCGGAAAGTAAAGAAATATAAATAACAGCAATTGTTATATCAAGAATACACTTAAGCTGATTCGTAACAAGGAATGCATTCACTCCGAGTTAATAAGGAAGATCAAACTTAGTGATTAAGTCTTAAAGACTTGCTCCGGAGAGAGGTTATAGTCTGATATGTTTCAGTAACAATTTAGAGTAAGAAGAGTAGAAAGATAAAGAAATGAAGAAGATAACTTGGAGAAATATATTCAGAATAATTCACAAGTCATCAGTAATCAAGTGATGAGATCAGAGATAGTAATGAGAATTGCAAGAGTAAAGAGTGTTTAATACAACAGAATGAGTCTCTATTTATAGAGTCTCAGAACTAAATTACAACTCTATAAGCTGTCGTGCAAGGCATGCTGGATAATAGAGTGTATTACATAAAGATAAGTAAAGTAATTAAGTAGATTGTGGATTGATTGTGGTTCCTGATGAAGAGCTGTCTCCGTGTGCTGAATTGATTGCGGGTGTTGAACCGTTGCGGTAGAGAGATGGTTGCGGTAGCTGAGTTCAAGAGGGTCACTTTTATGTTTCAACAAGCGGTATTCGCTTTAAAGATATGGAGGCACTATCTTTATGGTACTAAATGCAAACTTTTCACTGATCATAAGAGTCTTCAATATCTCTTTAATCAGAAGGAATTGAACATGAGGCAACGGCGTTGGCTAGAGTTACTCTAGGACTACGACTGTGAGATACTTTACCACCCTGGTAAAGCAAATGTTGATGATGATGCTCTCAGTCGAAAGGTGAACCTTAAAAAGAAAAGGCCAAGAGCGTTGAGAATTGAAGTCGAATCTACAACTGTGGAAAGTATAAAGAAAGCTCAAGAGGAAGATTTAGAGAAAAATGACCGGAAGGAGGAACGTTTGAGTAAAACGTTGGTGTTTAATATAAACGGTCAGGGATTGAAGGTATTCAAAGATAGGATTTGGGTACCTAAGACAGGATGAGTAAGAGATCTTCTGGTGGAAAAAGTTCACAAGACCATGTACTCGATTCATCCCGGCAGTACGAAAAGGTATAGGGACCTAAAACCCTATTACTAGTGGCCGACGATGAAGCTCGATGTTTCTAAATATGTGTTCGAGTGTGTAACTTGTGCTCGGGTTAAGTCACAACATCAGAAAACGTATGGGAGTTTAGAACCTTTACCTGTACCCATGGGTAAATGGGAAGATATCATTATGGATTTTGTGACTAAACTGCCCAGAACAAGGAACGGTCGCGACATGATTTGGGTGGTCGTTGATCGCTTCACTAAGAATGCGCATTTCATAGTCATTAACGAGAAATGGTCTATGGATAAACTTGTGAAATTCTTATGTGAAGGAAATTGTGAGGTTACACGGTGTTCCGTTAACAATTGTATCCGATCATGACGATTGTGAGGTTACTAGTAACGACCCTTTTTGTTATCACATATGTAGCTAGTAGAATACAAAATACTCCTATAGTGATCTTGTTCTAACATTCTGGTGGTAGTGTTGGTAAGTTTTTAGACTTGTTGCAACACCACAACCACTCTTAGGCACATGCTAGTCACTCCTAGAAAGATGTAGTTGATCAGGCTACATCCACCCAGATGTGACTATATGTCTCTAAGCTTAATCTTGTTGTTCAAAAATCTTAATACTTTTGTTTTGTTCTAGTATAATACTGACCTTTTGTATTAGTGAATGTGTGTGTGTGTATATATATATATATATATATATATATATATATATATATATATATACTTAATTAAAATTGTAGTATTTATTATTATATATTCTTGGTCAGAGTGTTTTAGTCCCGAAGTGTTTATAGTTCGTATATCTTTTATGGGTTGATATACTTGATTCACTATAAAAAAAATGCTCTGATACCAATCTGTCACACCCCAAAACCTGAGAATGGCGGAATACGTTCTGGGGTGGAGGACGTCATGTACAGTATCATAACAATTGCATAATAGTGAAAACAAGCGACAATAACCATTGTATCAATATAGTAAATTTAATTACAAGAGTGTTTTGTATAGTTTTGATAGACACCAAAAGTATAACAAAATAAAAGATGAGTCTTGCATACGCTCCATCTTCTCAAAAGCTGCACCAGTACCTGTCTATCTTTGACCTGAGGATACAAGTTATTTTGAAAACGAGTATCAGCATAAAGCTGGTGAGTTCATAAGAATTTAGTGTCGTTGCTTGTATAAAAGTGTTTACAATCATGTAATATGAAAGCTGTAATTAATGTTAAAGAATAGTAGAAATCCCTAGAAAATCCTATATTTTCCAAAATTGAGCATTTGTAAGTTAAATCCTTCGAGTGTGTAAAAGTATTTCCATTGAAACCTTCAATTATAAAAATAAGGTAATTAATTTCATTCAAGTAACGTAAATAAGGAAAAGCATTGATGGTTGGCTGTAGTAGTGTTGCAAACTTCGATTAGTAATATATGTTTATTTACTTCGGGAAGTTAGCTTAGACTTTAAGTCTTAGTGTGTTAATTTGGATATGGATGTGATCTCTCATGTAACCAAACTTAATGATAATAGAGGGTCCGATGAGCTTCCTGGTCATACGTAGTGTAGCGATGTAGTGCCATCACTGGGCTTAGTCGGCTCGGACTGTAGTTAACAGTCGGGATGTAATAGCGTTCGTCCTGTATAGATCTATACATGTAGTGTTGCTTTCCTTCCGGGAAGCTCTGGTTACATGGTATTTGCGTAGTAGAGTGCCGTATAGAGGGATAGTGTGTTATATTCTGGATTAGTGTATTCTCTGGTATTATAGTATAGTAACTTTTAGTATAGTGTATAGAGTGTTGTATTTAACCTGTATTAACTTGTAGTAGTAGCATTTTTAGTGGGCATCATAGTAATAGAGGTAACGAGTTGTAGTCTTAACTATACCAATTATAGTTAATTACTGTGTGGGATTGCAAGCCTTTGATTTACAAAGGTATTGAATAAGATGAAGACTTTCATATCTAACACAAATATATATGATATATAACTAAGAATTCAACGACAGTCGAACGGATAACAGTATACCCTAAGACCACAATCAAACAAGAACATGAAATAAGGCGAGTTATCGGTCCTAGGTCCTTCAACTCTTACTTATATAATTATATTGGTGTAGATATAGTTTAAAAGAAAAGTAATTTAAAAGCAGTTTGAAAACAATTTGATGACAATTTAACATAGAAAATGCGTTTGATGGTTATCTAAAACAATTTTATTGACAAGTAGCTAAAAGTATAGAAAAAAAATTTTGGTTGCAAGTTATAAATCACATATGATTTGATACTAAAACTGGTTGCATTTAACTTGTATCCCCCCTAAAACATGTAAAAACATTTAAAAAGGTTAATTAAGGGGTATGAACTCACCTGTAGCGAGTAGATCGGGTGGAAGTGTCGGATGGGCGTTTGGTGTCAAGTAAAGACTTGAACACACTATAAGACCCTAGTAACATATGAAGACATATGTTTACAAGTAATTAGTGATTAAGATATTAATTAAACACATATAGACATCCTAATGCGAAGAAAAACTCTTTTGTCAAGTGCTAGGAGGCTATTAGGTTGCAATGGAAGAGTATAAGGCCTCACCATGGAGTTTACTCTTCTAATGCTCACCTTAGGTGAGTTTACGGCTGGGGGACCATTTCTCCCATGAGTTTACGGGCGTAAACTCATGGGAGGAGTGGGTTTGAGTGCTTAAGGGTTTCTTATATCACTAGGGATAGTTCTAGGGCTTAATCCAAGGCTTGAGGGGTGTTTAGGGTTAAAAGTGGGCACTCCCTTGGAGTTTGCGGTCCTAGGACCACTCCTTGGGAGATTACGGTCGTCAAACCCATGGTTTACGGCCGTAAGCTCTTGAACACCCCCATATACTTCGATTTTGTGGTCCTTAGTTGACTCCTAACAGTTTCTTAGTGAAGGCCCAAGGCTAAATAGGGGTTTTAGGGCTTGATTTGCATAGTTTGAGGGATTTTACGGCCAAAGAATGTTCTTGGGCCGTAAACCCTCTTTCAAGCCTCCAAACTTGGTGTTTAATGTCTACAACACTTCAAGGTTAAGTCCTAAGCTAGTTTCTAAGCCTAAGGAAGATATTTTTGGCATTTTTGGCACATATTTAGGGGTTTACGGCCTAAGGGTGTTCTTGGGCCGTAAACTCCTTATTCTTGGCCTTCTTGGACGATTTTCAAGCTATATGGACAAGTAATGAGCATTAGAACAATCTAGGGTAAGAGGACTTACAGTTTGGAAGCGGAAACTTGCGGTTTTTGGATGGATCGAGCCTTGAGGAGAGAGAGTAGAGAGAGAGAGTGACTAGGGTGGTAAAAGGTCCAAATGATGTCTACTCACCCTTATATAGGGGTTGGGTTTGTGGCCAGGTGGGAATCTACCCGATACTGACGTTAAACGGGGTTTAAAGTTCTACCCGATTAAATGGTGGTAACACAGCTTAGTCGTAAACTAAAATTTTCTCAAATAAATTCGAGGTGTTACATGTGTTTTTATTTCGTTTCAATAAAATAAAAACATTAATTTATATTTCTAACCCAAATATTAACTGAAATAATAACAATAAATGTTATTTTATTAGCGGAACTGGGTTACAATGACGGAATAAATTTCGGGTTGTCACATCCTCCCCCCGTTAAGGGAAATTTCGTCCCGAAATTTTGAACTTAAGCAGCTAAGTTATTACAACAAAACTAAGCGAAGATATGAGGATATTTAAGTTTCATTTGATCCTCGCGCTCCCAAGTGAACTTCGGCCCTCGCTTGGCGTTCCATCGAACTTTCACAATTGGGATGCGGCTTAGTTTCGTTCGTTTGACCTCCCGATCTAGGATCTCCGCAGGCTCTTCCACGAAGTTGAGGCTCTCGTTGACTTCGATATCGTCGAGTGGGATTACGAGAGTCTCGTCTGATAAGCACTTTTTCAGGTTTGAGACATGGAAGGTAGGATGTATGTTACTAAGCTCGTGGGGTAGGTTGAGTTTGTAAGCTACGGGGCCGATTCTGGCGAGAATCTCAAAAGGCCCTATGTATCTTGGATTCAGCTTCCCACGCTTTCCAAAGTGTATCGTGCCTTTCCAGGGTGAGACTTTCAAACAGACTCGGTCTCCTACCTGGAATTCCAAAGGTTTTCTTCGTTTGTCTGCGTAACTTTTCTGACGTTCTCTAGCGGCTTTTAATCGTTCACGAATCTGTACGATCTTCTCGGTCATTTCTCGAATGATCTCCGGACCCGTGAGAGCGCTGTCAGGAACTCGTCCTTTAGCTAATTGAGTGTCACCCACTTCAGCCCAGCATAGAGGGGATCTGCACTTTCGGCCGTAGAGGGCTTCGAACGGAGCTGCCTTGATGCTCGTGTGATAACTGTTATTGTAAGAAAATCAACAAGAGGTAAGTGGGTATCCCATGCCTTACCAAATTTGATCACACATGCTCACAACATATCTTCCAGGGTTTGATAGTTCTCTCACTTTGCCCGTCGGTCTGCGGATGGTAGGTTGTACTCATGTCCAACCTCGTCCCTAAGGCGCTTTGAAGCAATTGATTAAATCTCGAAGTGAACCTACTATCTCTATCGGAGATTATAGATATAGGGACACCATGCAGTCGTACGATTTCCTTAATGTATGTTCTTGTGAGTTTCTCCAGCTTATCTGTCTCTTTGATGGGTAGGAAGTGTGCGGACTTGGTTAATCTGTCTACGATGACCCATATGGTATCCAGCCCACCCGTTGTCTTGGGTAGCTTAGTTATGAAATCCATAGTGATCCGCTCCCACTTCCACTCTGGTATCTCTAATTGTTGGAGAAGACCTGATGGCTTCTGGTATTCGACCTTAACCTTCGCGCAAGTAAGGCATTTACTCACGAAGGTGGCAATCTCTTCTTTCATGTTAGGCCACCAGTATATTTTTTAAAGATCCAGATACATCTTATCTGAACCTAGGTGAACGGAATATCGTGTGTTGTGCGCTTCCTTCATGACCAAGTCTCTGAAACCACCATGACGTGGCGTCCAGATTCGGTCCCTGAGATATAAGGCTCCGTCACCCTTGACCTCCATGTTTTTATCCATTCCACGTAAGGATTCTCCCGCCACATTCTCAGGCTCCAAAGCTTCGAGCTGAGCCTCCTTAATCTGTGTGGATAGATGTGAATGGATAGTCATCGTTAACGACTTGACTCTTCGACCAGAATACTCTTTTCTACTTAGGGCGTCTGCTACTATATTGGCTTTTCCTGGGTGATAACGAATCTCGCAGTCGTAATCATTTAGTAGCTCGACCCACCGCCGTTGTCTCATATTGAGCACCTTCTAGTTCAGTATGTGTTTGAGGCTTTTGTGGTCAGTGTATATCATGCTCTTTGTTCCATATAGGTACTGTCTCCAGATCTTTAGAGCGAATACAACCGCTCCTAACTCGAGGTCGTGCGTGGGGTAGTTAATATCATGTGCCTTAAATTGTCTCGAGGCATAGGCGATGACCTTACCTCGTTGCATCAGGACACAACCGAGCCCCTGGTTTGATGCATCACAGTATACCACGAAGTTTTCTATCCCTTCGGGAAGGGATAATATCGGTGCGGTGCATAGGGCTCACTTCAGGGTTTGGAATGCCTTTTCCTATTTCTCTCTCTAGTCAAATGTCACGCCTTTTTGAGTCAATTTGGTGAGAGGTTTTGCAATCCGAGAGAAGTTTTGAATGAATTTGCGGTAGTAGCCAGCGAGGCCTAGAAATTGACGAATTTCGGTAGGCTTCTTTGGTGCTGACCAGTTCTCGATAACTTTAATCTCGGATGGATCCACGTGGATTCCTTCCTCGCTAACCACGTGTCCTAGGAATTCCACTCTTCGGATCCAAAATTCGCACTTAGAGAAATTCGCATATAACTTCTCTGATCGTAGGGTTTCTAGTACTTTCCGTAAGTGATCGCTATGCTCATCCTTGCTTCGAGAGTAGATGAGTATGTCATCAATGAAGACGATGACGAACTGATCTAAGTAAGGACGGCACACCCTATTCATTAAATCCATGAATACTGCGGGCGCGTTGGTCAGTCCGAACGGCATTACTACAAACTCGTAGTATCCGTAACGAGTTCGGAAGGCTGTTTTCGGAACATCATCCTCAAGCACTCGTAACTGGTGGTACCCAGACCTAAGATCAATCTTGGAAAAGTAACTCGCCCCTTGCAGTTGGGCAAATAGGTCGTCTATATGAGGAAGAGAGTAGCGATTTTTGACCGTGAGTTTGTTGAGCTCCCTATAATTGATGCACATACGGAATGATCCGTCCTTCTTATTTACGAACAAGACCGAAGCTCCCCAGGGTGAGAAGCTCGGTCTTATAAATCCCTTTTTGAGTAGCTCGTTAAGTTGACCGGACAGTTCTTGCATCTCTGCAGGCGCTAAACGATAAGGCGATTTAGCTACATGGGTAGCTCCTGGGACTAGGTCGATTCTGAACTCAACCTGACGTTTGGGAGGTAAACCTAGGAGCTCCTCTGGAAAGACGTCGGGAAAATCGTATACAACGGGAAAGTCTTTTAGATCTTTCGTTTTCTGGCTCGTGTCGACAACGTGTGCAAGGAATGCGCGATATTCCTTACGCAAGTACCTCTGGGCTTGAATACTCGAGATGATGCGAAGGCTCGTACTGGGTTTGTCTCCATAAATTAACAGAATTTCGTTATTTAGCAGATTTAAACGGATTGCTTTGTCGAAGCATAGGATATCCACACGATGGAGACTCAACTAGTCCTTGCCCACAATGACATCGAAACTCTTGATCGAAACGGGTATGAGGTCGATTGGGAATGAGTGATCATCTAGTGTGAGGGTACAACCTATGTAAATTTCTTTAGAGCTTTCTGTCTTTTCGTTAGCCATATCTACGACGAATGTTTCTCTTAGTGGTTGTGGGGATTACTTAAGTAAGTGTTTAAAGTTTTGGTTTATGAAGCTTCTTTCTGCACCATTATCGAATAAGACACAAGCATAAGAGTTGTTGAGAAGGAACGTACTCGTGACTACTGCGGGGTCCGCCACCACTTCATTGTGGCCAATAGCGAGTAGTCTTCCTGTTCCTCCCGTATTCCCGGCCTTTAGACAGTTTTTCTTGAAATGACCTACCTCTCAACAGCCATAACACGCCTGGATCACTCCCGAGCTGGGGACTTGAGAGCTATGTTTGGGTTGGGATCTGCAAAACCGGACGGTATGGCCCTTTCGGTTGCAGTTGGTGCAGTGCAATTCGCGGCAGGGGCCGTTGTGATGGAAGGGGCACTTGGGACACTTAGGCAGGTTTCCAACATAGGTTTTTGCTGGTACCGGGGTAGCAGGAGTGGTGACAGCATAGACAGCCATGATTTGTTGGTCTTTAGAGGAAGGTTGAGTTTTCTTGCCCTTCTTCTGATCCCAACGCTTCCTCTTTTTGTCGGATGTCTTGGGCGGTGCAGTGGCAGTTGTTGTTGCTGTTGATGGAGTGGAAGGAGTTTCATGATCAATCAACCTGTGGGCCAACTCCTTGGCGCTGTCAAAGGTTGCAGGATGTGAAAATAGAACATTTCCTCGATACGGGGGCACTAAACCCCATATGTATCGTTCGATTTTCTTGCTCTCAGAAGGGATCATGTTAGGGAACATAGCTACTAGGTCGCAGAACTTGGCTGTATAAGCCACTATGTCTATCCCCTTCATCTTGAGGTTCCAGAGTTCCTCCTCGAGCTTCTGAACCTCACCTCTAGGGTAGTACTCCCTTCTCAGTAGGTCCTTTAGTGTGTCCCAGCCCATGGCATTGGCTGTTACTAAAGAGAGTGAATTGACATGGCCATTCCACCATGTCAGGGACCTTTTAGTGAAGGTGGAAGCAGCGAACTTTATTTTGCTTTCTTTGGGGCATGAACACATTTCGAAAATGGCTTCGGCTCTTTCGATCCATTGGGACAGAGCAAGGATTTCTCCGGTCCCATTGAAAAATGTTGGTTTATAGTTCATGAAATCCTTATAAGTACACGCCTGTGTACATGAGGGAATTTCACCATGTCTGGAGTTGGTGCCCATTCCGGCTCCACTAGTATTGCCAGAATTCATTTGGGCCATGGCTGTTGTCACAGCTATTTGAAACAGCAGTGGATCGAACTACGGAGGAGGAGGTGTAGGAGGTGGTGGAGTTTGAGCCGTAGGTCTGCCTCTATTCGGACGCTTACGGGGAGGCATCTTTTACTGAAAGTTCATAGAGATGATGACAATAGTAAGAGTCTATTGTAAGTATGATAAGAGTGTTTCATGGACTAAATCAACATAGCCCAAAAATCAGAGAGTGTCATAGCAACATAGTAGTTAACTGCCAATTTTACTGGTATTAATGATGTAATATAAGTTCGAGAAAAGTGACCTAACAGTAGGTCTTACATCAAACCATAAGGGAAAATGTTGGCAGTCTAGAGGTCTAATTTAGAGTACTTTCAAAGTTAGGAATGTTTACAGACAAGTGTTGGACCAATCATAGAGAGGAAAAAGGCTAGTCCTTAAACAAAAGACGGAGAAAAGTGGACATCTTCTACTGGCGACGGGTATCCCTTGGGCGAACCCCAAGATCAGCCAGTTGGTGCACAACTTCTTGAAGATGTCTTTCTTGTGCTCTCTGACGCACCCGGAGTTCCCTAACTTCGGATCGGGATGCAGCTAGCTGTTGCTGCAGAGTCTCATTGGTCATTCTCGTCCTATCCATAGCTTTTTCCAGTTGGCGGATGCGAACAATGTTGAGGTTAGAGTTGGCATCAACTTCCACAACTCGGCCAATAGCTGCTTGACCTTGCTCGACGTTCCTGGCAATTCTTCGGACCATGATGGGCAAGACTCGGTCCGCTGAACCCCCCTCGCTTATGTTGTAGAAACTTCGGTCTCCATTGAAAGGTAAAGGCTAAACCTGCTCATCGCTCCATTGGTTCAAGTTTATTGCCCACATGGGAGTGGGGCCTTGAAATGTCGGACGAGGGTTAGGGTTTAGAGCTACTAGGGGCAGGTTGTTGACTTCCGGCTCGGAGTCGGAGCTATCCGAAAAGCCTTCAGCACAGTGATTATCCAACGGGATCGGGTGATCATCTTCTGATTCCTCATCGAGCCATCCTCCATTGCCTTGGTTTTGGATAATACGGATCACCGAGAAGGTGGAAGCCAGCCATGCTATCTACGTGAGAATGGGGGAAGGGAGGTTAATAGACGGACTAATCTAAGATACTTATAAGATGATCGTTATTAGTCGATCCAATACTTGCATAGTGCATACCAATTACATGTAACCGAAGCAAGATAGTCCTTCGAATAAGCTACCCTAACTCCAGATCCCCAATCAAACAAGAACATGAAATGAAGCAAAGGTCACAGATTCTAAGTCTATAGCGCCCTAGTCACATGTAACCGTGGTGTATCCACTTAGCAGCTATTGCCCTACTAGTAACGACCCTTTTTGTTATCACATATGTAGCTAGTAAAATACAGAATACTCCTATAGTATTCTTGTTCTAATGTTCTGGTGGTAGTGTTGGTAAGTTTTTAGACTTGTTGCCACACCACAACCACTCTTAGGCACATGCTAGTGACTCCTAGAAAGATGTAGTTGATCAGGCTACATCTACCCAGATATGACTATATGTCTCTAAGCTTAATCGTGTTGTTCAACAATCTTAATACTTTTGTTCTGTTCTAGTATGATACTAATCTTTTGTATTGGTGAATGTGTATATATATATATATATATATATACTTAATTAAATATTGTAGTATTTAAAAGTATATATTCTTGTTCAGAGTGTTTTAGTCCCGAAGTGTTTATAGTTCGTATATCTTTTATGGGTTGATATACTTGATTCACTATAAACAATGCTCTGATACCAATTTGTCACACCCAAAAACCTGAGAACGGCGGAATACGTTCTGGGGTGGAGGACGTCATGTACAGTATCATAACAATTGCATAATAGTAAAAACAAGCGACAACAACCATTGTATTAATATAGTAAATTTAATTACAAGCGTGTTTTGTATAGTTTTGATAGACACCAAAAGTATAACAAAATAAAAGATGAGACTTGTATACGCTCCATCTTCTCAAAAGCTGCACCAGTACCTATCTATCTTTGACCTGAGGATACAAGTTATTTTGAAAACGAGTATCAGTATAAAGCTGGTGAGTTCATAAGAATTTAGTGTCGTTGCTTGTATAAAAGTGTTTACAATCATGTAATATGAAAGTTGTAATTAATGCTTAAGAATAGTAGAAATCACAAGAAAATCCTATATTTTCTAAAATTCAGCATTTGTAAGTTAAATCCTTCGAGTGTGTAAAAGTATTCCAATTGAAACCTTCAGTTATAAAAATAAGGTAATAAATTTCATTCAAGTAACGTAAATAAGGAAAAGCATTGTTGGTTGGCTGTAGTACTGTTGCAAACATCAATTAGTAATATATGTTTATTTACTTCGGGAAGTTAGCTTAGACTTTAAGTCTTAGTGTGTTAATTTGGATATGGATGTGATCTCTCATGTAACCAAACTTAATGATAATAGAGGGTCCAATGACCTTCCCAGTCATACGTAGTGTAGCGATGTAGTGCCATCCCTAGGCTTAGTCGGCTCGGACTGTAGTTAACAGTCGGGATGTAATAGCGTCTGTCCTGTATAGATCTATACATGTAGTGTTGCTTTCCTTCCGGGAAGCTCTGGTTACATGGTATTTGCGCAGTAGAGTGCCATATAGAGGGATAGTGTGTTATATTCTAGATTAGTGTATTATCTGGTATTATAGTATAGTAACTTTTAGTATAGTGTATAGAGTGTTCTCTTTAACGTGCATTAACTTGTAGTAGTAGCATTTATAGTGGGCATCATCGTAATAGAGGTAACGAGCAGTAGTCTTAACTATTCCTATTATAGTTAATTAGTGTGTGGGATTGCAAGCCTTTGATTTACAAAGGTATTGAATAAGATGAGGACATTCATATCTAACACAAATATATATGATATATAACTTAGAATTCAACGACAGTCAGACGGATAACAGTATACCCTAAGACCACAATCAAACAAGAACAGAAGGGTTCGCACTCCCAGTGGGGGAGAGTTGGTGATTCAGGGCGAGAGGCCACAGCGAGGACCGACCTTTTGTTCCGCCGCAAGGGCGAGGCGCTATGTTCAGCAGGGTTGCGCCGGTTTTGTAGCTTATGTTTTGGATGCCCGGGAGAAGGGCAAGACGACAGTTGATGATGTTCCTATTGTTCGAGACTACCCGGACGTGTTTCCCGAGGATTTGCCGGGGATACCTCCTGAGAGACAGGTTGAGTTCAGGATTGACCTCATTCCTGGTGCGGCTCCGATAGCCAAGGCACCGTATCGACTAGCTCCCCCTGAGATGCAGGAGTTGTCTACATAGATGTAGGAGCTGTTAGACAAGGGTTTCATTCGGCCGAGCAGTTCGCCTTGGGGAGCGTCGATCCTGTTTGTGAGGAAGAAGGATGGGTCGCATCGTATGTGTATAGATTACCGGGAGTTGAATAAGGTAATGGTGAAGAATCGTTACCCACTCCCGAGGATAGATGATTTGTTTGATCAGCTTCAGGGAGCGTCTTGGTTCTCCAAGATCGATCTACGCTCCGGATATCATCAGATGCGGGTTAGAGATGAGGATGTACAGAAGACTGCTTTCAGGACCAGGTATGGTCATTACGAGTTCGTGGTAATTCCATTTGGGCTCACCAATGCTCCAGCCGCGTTCATGGATCTCATGAACCGCGTGTGTAGGCCGATGCTGGATCGGTCAGTGATAGTGTTCATAGATGACATCTTGGTATATTCCAAGACACAGGAGCAGCACGAGGAGCACCTGCGGGAGGTGCTGGAGGTTTTGAGGAGGGAGAGACTTTTCGTAAAGTTCTCCAAATGTGAGTTCTGGTTGCGCGAGGTGCAGTTCCTTGGTCACCTCGTCAACCAGAAGGGTATTCTGGTAGATCCGGCCAAGATAGAGGCCGTGATGCAGTGGGAGGTCCCGAAGTCTCCATCTGAGATTCGGAGCTTCCTAGGGTTAGCAGGGTATTATCGGAGATTTATTCAGGATTTCTCCAAGATAGCAGTGCCGCTCACCCGACTGACCAAGAAGTCAGTGGTATTTCGTTGGGGTCCAGAGCAGCAGACAACATTCGAGACCCTCAGGCAGAAATTGTGCGAGGCTCCGATCCTTACCTTGCCAGAGGGAGTAGAGGACTTTGTAGTCTATTGTGATGCCTCGATCACAGGTTTGGGAGCAGTTCTGATGCAGCGAGGCCATGTGATAGCTTATGCCTCGAGACAGTTGAAGCCTCACGAGGCTAATTATCCTACCCATGATTTGGAGCTGGGGGCAGTTGTGTTTGCCCTCAAGATTTGGAGGCATTACCTTTATGGGGTCCGTTGTACTATTTACACGGATCACAAGAGTTTGAGGTATCTTATGGATCAGCCGATTCTGAATATGAGGCAGAGGAGGTGGTTGGATGTGCTAAAGGATTACGACTGTGAGATCCTATACCATCCAGGGAAGGCCAATGTGGTGGCCGATGCCCTGAGCCGCAAGGTGTCGGCGGCCCCTATCAGGGATCTATGTTTGAGGATGACAGTGATCACTCCGTTGTTGGAGCGGATCAAGGAGGCTCAGGTAGAGGGTCTCAAGGAGGAGAGACAGAAGTGTGAAAGGATCGTGGGCCGAGTAGCCTCGTTTGATTATGAAAGTCGTGGTTTGCTGACGCTTCACGGGAGAGTGTGGGTACCGTACTGGGGTGGAGTACGGAAAGTGTTGATGGATGAGGCTCATAAGTCTCGGTTTTCTATCCACCCAGGGGCGACGAAGATGTATCGAGATCTTCGACCTGATTACTGCATGAAGCGGGACGTCGCCTGGTACGTCGAGAGATGCCTGACCTGCCGGAAGGTCAAGGCGGAGCACCAGAGGCCTCACGGCAGGATGCAGCCGTTAGACATTCCCGTGTGGAAATGGGAGGACATTACCATGGATTTTGTCACCAAGCTTCCCTGGACCGCACGTGGAGTAGATTCAATATGGGTAGTAGTGGATCGGTTGACGAAGAGTGCCCATTTTATCCCGATCCAGGAGAGTATATCGGCGGAGAAGTTAGCTGATATCTATGTGCGTGAGATTGTGGCACGTCATGGAGTGCCGGTATCGGTGGTGTCAGACCGAGATGTCCGTTTCACATCCAGATTTTGGAAGCGGTTCCACGACGAGATGGGTACTCGTCTCCATTTCAGCACCGCTTTCCACCCTCAGACAGACGGGCAGAGCGAGAGGGCGATTCAGACTCTCGAGGACATGCTAAGGGCGTGTGTCCTAGATTTCGGTGGCAGTTGGGATACGTATCTCCCGTTAGCGGAATTCTCGTATAACAACAGTTATCATGCGAGCATTGATCGACCTCCCTTTGAGATGCTATATGGGAGGAAGTGTAGGACCCCGATTTGTTGGGGCGAGGTCGGTCAGCGAGTCATTGGGAGCACAGAGGTGGTGCTCAAGACGACCGAGTTGATCCAGCAGGTCCGTAGTAGACTGCAGACTGCTCAGAGTCGGCAGAAAAGTTACGCCGATAGGAGGCGTTCGGACTTGGAGTTCCAGGTGGGGGATATGGTCCTTCTGAAAGTCTCACCTTGGAAGGGTGTCATCAGGTTCCGGAAGAGGGGCAAGTTGGGCCCCAGATTTATTGGTCCTTTCAGGGTTTTGGCCCGGGTGGGTCAGGTTGCTTATCGGTTAGATCTTCCTGAGGAGCTTAGTCAGATTCACAACACTTTCCATGTGTCTCAATTGAGGAAGTGTTTGGTGGATGAATCAGCAGTCGTTCCCCTAGAGGATATTCAGGTTGATAGTAGCCTGAATTATATTGAGAGGCCGGTCGCGATTCTGGAGCGAAAGACCAAGACCTTGAGGAACAAGGTAATTCAGTTAGTGAAGGTGCAGTGGCAGCACCGGAAGGGGTCTGAGTGGACGTGGGAGGCTAAGGAGGAGATGAGGGAGCACTACCCAGAGTTATTTGCAGATTCAGCCGTCGCAGACTTCGAGGACGAAGTCTGAGATAAGTGGGGGAGAATTGTAACGACCCGTGTCCGGTAAGGTAATTCCTTGCTATTTATTTTGAAGTTTTGCAAGAGGGACTCGGCGAGTTCATAGCCTGACTCGCCGAGTAGGGTCGCGACTTCGAACACGTGTGAGCCGAGGACTCGACGAGTCCATATCCCTGACTCGGCGAGTCCATCCGTCTGGGTGAAACCCTAAATCCCCGGGTTGCCCACTATTTAAGTCACCTTATAGCCCCATTCTCGCCTCCCTCACCCTGAGAACACTGTGAGAAAGAACCCTAATCCACCCTTGTGTGAGCTAAGTGTTTTGTGCCATTTTGTGAAGGCTTGAAGAAGGAGAAGAAGAAAGGAGCAAGGAGAAGAGGTGTAGTGCAAAGATCCAAGGGCAAATCTGAGTTATTTGAGGTATTTTCGGATTTTCCCTCTTGTTATATGCTTTAAACCTCCATTAGAGCTCTCCTAGGATCTAGTTGATGCTTGTTCCAAGCCTTATGTTTGCATGAATGCCTTAATAAGTCGAAATATCTTTAGATCTGAATGATTGGGTGTTGTAGAGCCCAGATCTACTGCCTTTTTGGAGTTACCTTGCATATTAACCATAGATCTACCCATTTTGTGCATCTTTTAGCCTTATTTCCCTTATTCATGAGGTTGTACACGTAAAGTGGGAAACTTTACGTGGTAAATCAGCTTATTGGACTCAGATCTATCAATTGTATGTGTTGGATTCAAACAAAATCGAGTAAAAATCAGTTGCATGGCGGCAACTCGGCGAGTCGGGATGAACGACTCGGCGAGTTGGGTCGCGAGTTCCCGATTCCTTCATTTTTATCAGTGTCGAGTGGATCCAGTGAGTTAGAGAGTGGACTCAGTGAGTTGAGGGTGGACTCAGTGAGTTGGGTCGCGAGTTCCCGATTCCTTCATTGTCTGAGTTCTTAGATCGAATGAGTACTCGTCGAGTCGATGCCATACTCGACGAGTAGCAGCGAGTAGGGTCGAGGAGTGAGAATAGGGAGTCGGCGAGTTGGCGGCCCAACTCGGCGAGTCAGGTCAACCGAGAGTTGACTTTGACCGAGAGTTGACTTTGGCCAAGGGTAAAAGAGTCATTTTACCCAGTACAGTGTTTAGTATTTGATTGAGTGTGTTTATGGAATTGTAGCCGGGGAGATACCGGAGCAGCAGCAGTTAGCCCTCAGAGTTATTCACTCAGCAGCCAGTTCACGAGGTGAGTTCCTTTTCAGTAGGAACGGGTCTAAGGCCACAATGCCGGCCCGTTTAGCTAGCAGTAGTATCCGTATTTTTATCCGATGCAGCAGTTAGCATGTTTGATGCCTTCGTGGCTCAGACAGAGTTATGTGTGTTCATGAAGTGATACGTTTATCTTATGATCAGTCAGCTTCGGACTTCGGTCCGATGTCAGCTTCGGACTTCGGTTCGATGTAGGGGACAAGGTCCCGGTCAGCTTCGGACTTCGGTCTGATGTCAGCTTCGGACTTCGGTTCGATGTAGGGGACAAGGTCCCGGTCAGCTTCGGACTTCGGTCCGATGTCATCTTTGGACTTCGGTTCGATGTAGGGGACAAGGTCCCGGTCAGCTTCGGACTTCGGTCTGATGTGAGCTTCGGACTCCGGTCCGATGTAGGGGACAAGGTCCCAGTCAGTCAGCTTCGGACTTCGGTCCAATGGAGGGGGCAAGGCCCCAGTATGTGCTTGATATATTATTGTATGGTATGAGTGTTGGGCTGAAGTTCTGTTTTGTATTGCGTCTTTTGGGCTCGTAGATTAGCCTTGTATTCTCCGGTTTGGGCCTGTCCAACCGAGAGCCTTTTATGTATTGTATATAAGTTATCGCTTGCATGCATATTAGGTTAAGATTCAAGATTTCTGTTTTAGCATTCCAGAGTTTACGATATTGCTCTCTTGTAATCTTCCAATCCTTTACAGTTGATGTTCTTAATCGAGCTCTTCTAAGGATTTTGTTTAATCATTCGACACGTTTGATTCAAGCTGTTTGTTCTTATTATTGCGTTCTGCCTTGTTATTTATATTGTGTTCTTGCAGTTTCATATTCATATACCTGTTCACGATCTAATCGATCTTTATAGATTAAAAGTTATTGTTTTAATCTCATCAATTGGTATCAGAGCACGAGGCTGTGTAATCGATACACTTCTTTTCTGTGAAAAAGATTTTCATTAGGGTTTTCCGCAATCATGGATATTTATTGAGCAGTCATCTTAATTGACGTATCTTAGTATTTATTGTTTTGCCCTAATCTGCTTTATTACAAGTCTGATCTTTGAACAGGTTATTACGATCATTATGGACGCAACGCAATCAAACCCTATTAATATTTCCAACAGCATTGGTTCGACGACAAAGATTCCAATCTTATACACCCATGACTATGAAGTATGGGCACATCATTTTGAAGATTACGTGATTGGATCGGAGGACAATGGTTTTCTCATATGGGAAGCCATTATCAATGGACCATTTACTCATTCCGCGACATCCAGAGTTATTAAGACGCAAAAAGAATACAACGATTTGCTCAAGGACGTGACGAATATTGCGCAGGATGAGAAAGATAAATTCCAGTGCAATATTAAGGCACTAAGGTTGATCAGATTCGCCCTTCAGTCCGACACATCCAGACTAGTCAGCTCATGCACTACGGCGAAGGAAGTGTGGGATAGACTTCGCGAACTGTATTCAACAGACGAAGATCTTGAACACTCCATCCAAACCTTGCTTCTATCTGAGTTTGGAGAATTCAGGCAAGGGGCCGAAGAAACCGTGACCCAGACGTTTGATCGCTTCAATCATCTTCTCAGCAAGATGATCAAACACGACATTGAAAGGAAGCTCATCGAACAAAAGGTTACTTTCTTGAACGGACTGAGATCGGAATGGAGAGCAGTAGTTTCCACAGTCAAAGCCCATGAACAGTTTAAATCATACTCTTTGGCGAAACTGGTGGGTATTCTAAAGTCCCAAGAGAAGATTGTTGTTCAAGAGAAGAACGTTGTGTCTAGTCTTGGTTCATTGGCTCTCCTATCTAAAAGTAAAGACGTGATGGAGGATGAAGAGCTCAACTTGGAAGAATATGACCTCACAACTGAGGATTATGCCATGATGGTATCCAATCCTAAGAGGTTCATAAAGAAGAGATTCCCCAGCAACAAAAACCGAAACTGGCAGGGGAGTTATAGCTCTGAAAAGGCAAACAATGAACCGAAGGCTGAGGAGTCCAAGAAGGAACCGAAGGCAGATGGCGATTCCGGAGTAAGCTGTTTTTACTGTGGTGGCAAGAACCACTATGCTAAGGACTGTGTTCTTAAAAAGATGGCTGAAAAGGATGACGGAAAGGATGAGGAAGCCGTACTGCAGAAGAGGTTGGATGAGTTGAGGAAGAAAAAGTCTACCGCTAACCCTTCTATTAATGCTCTTATTGTGCAGGGTTCGGTTAATAACGATGAGTTCGGTAGCACCGAAGTTTGGTCTACTGACTCAGAAGACGAAGAAGTGAGGAAGCCTACTCATGGAAAGGCTTATATGGCTAAGGAGGAAAGCAGTGGTGGAAAATGCTTCATGGTGTCAAGCGCATCTCAAATGAGGGGATACAATACCGATGGAGGAAGCAATGGACCGAAAGTGCAGGAAGATATGTGCTTCACAGCCAAACCACTCAGCCAACAGTTCAGTGAGCTTGATGAACTGATAAAGAAGGTACAATCTGTTTTTATTTCATCTAAAGTACCATCATCCTCATATGAGAAAGAACTAAAAAGCGTTAACACAAGAATTTCTCATTTAGATAGTAGCTTAACTCAAACTAGAGTCACCAATTCTAACCTGACTGATCAATTAAGCAGGGTGGCGTCGAAGAGTGAGGAGCGGCGTATGTGGATTGAGTTAAAAGAGTCGGAATTAATTAAAGTCAAAGACGAAAACATTTATTTGCAGAGAGACAATTTGAAATTGTTAAAACAACGAAATGTTTTTTGTTTAATAGCTAAACGTTTATATTCCAATATTACTCAGTTGCACTTAGACTGTGAGATAGGCAAAAAGATCCACCGCATGATTTTACCATTCCTAGAATTTAAGGAGGATGAAATCGATGTCGAAGCTTACAATTGTGAGAGTGTGATTTCGTCTGATGATGTCAACCCAACTTATCAAATTGGACTGGACAAAATTGAGTCCTTCATTAAATCCAAAGACCATAAGGACATGCTTAAAAATCTGTTGGACGAAAATGATAGACTTAAACTGAGAACCGAAACCATACAAAAGTTTGACTCTCTAAATGCCAAAGTAAGCTCAGAAAATAAAATTGATGTTGAAAATGCATCTGAGCTTAACGAGGACGAAAACATGAGTGAAATTTCTGTAGAGGATACGGTTGACTGCTCAGAATTTGTGAAAAGCGAAACTGAAAACCACAAAAATCTTGTTTCTGAAAATTCTGTGGAATTCGCTAGATTGTCCCAACAAAAGTCCCCGAAATTAGTAGAAAAGGCTGTTGTCTATCAAAAGGTCAGAACTACTCCGAATCAGGTATACAAAGTGACTGGAGTAACCGAACATCAGACAGCTGAACTCACGGCTATTGTTAACGAAGACAATGCTGATGGCTGTGATGAGTTCTTCTGGGAAGCTCCTATTGACAATGGAAACGAAACCGTTGGCCTATCCGAAAGAACCTCTTGGATGAAGAAAGGGAGATACATACCTGAACCCTTGAACAAGCCTGATAATTTCAGTGAACCAAGCACAAGTGGTACAAAAGACACTCCTCAAGAGGTTGATCATTCAGTAAAAGAAGACATTCCTTCAACGCCAACAGCTCGAAGTGAAACTTCATCAGATACTCCTTCCACTTCCTCAGGGCAAACTGAATCTTCTTCAGATATTCCCTCTGCTCCCTCGTTTCAAAGAAAAACTCCTAAAGTTCAAAAGGAATCAGCAAAGGTTACATCAAAAGCGAAAGCGAACGTTCATCATCAACCTAAACAGCTGAGGGATAAAAAGATAGAAAGGAACCTAAGATACAGGAAAAACCTTTCTGAAAGGAAACAATTCTGGCACTCCCAGAATGCATACTATTCACACAAGGACAAGAATCTGAAGTATGAAAATAATCTCGTAAGAAAGCACGATAATTCCAACAACCGAAAGCCAAGGTTCGGTTCGCAGGAAGATACCAACCGAAAGCCAAGGTTCGGTTCGCAGGAAGATACCAACCGAAAGCCAAGGTTCGGTTCGCAGGAAGATACCAACCGAAAGCCAAGGTTCGGTTCGCAAGAAGATACCAACCGAAAGCCAAGGTTCGGTTCGCAAGAAAATTCTAACCGAAAGCAAAGGTTCGGTTCTGAAAAGGATTTCAACCGAAACCAAAGGTTAGATTCCAAGAACAACTCCAACCGAACTCAGAGGTTCAGTTCTAAAGTCAGAAGAGAACAAGACTCAAAAGTTAAACCCACCAACGATCAAAAGCAAAAGGGTCACCTAGAGTCATCAGCAAGGAAGACACCTCCATACAAATCCAAATCCTCTCTTCCTAATTCTTCTTGTTCATCTCCATCTTGCTCTAACACTAATTCCATGAGTTCTCAAAAACCACGTCCATCTGCTGAACAGAAGGAAACGCAGAAAGTCGGTGAATTCAAACCTGAGTCTAAAGCGAACAAATCCAATCCTAACAAAATAAAAGTTTTCACCATTAAAAAGAAAGATGAAACAACTTTAATTAAAAGAACATATTTTGTTGATATCTCTCTAACTATTCCTGTTCCCATGAAAACCTCACATGGACCCAAGAAACTTTGGGTTCCTAAATCTGCTTAATTTTTGCAGGTTATAAGTGACGAGCAGTTTGACGAAGAATGGTACATCGACAGTGGCTGCTCGCGTCACATGACAGGAAGGAAGGAGGAACTCAGGGAATACAGATCTCTTGCAAATGGTGGCAACGTTAAGTTTGGAAATAACTCTTACGGTACCATAAAGGGATATGGGATGATAACGAATGGTGATTTTACCATAAGAAAGGTGGCTTATGTGGAAGGACTTCAACACAACCTCATCAGTGTATCTTAGCTTGTTGGAGGTACAGGTCTCAAAGTTTCATTCGATGATGAAGGTTCTGAAATCATAGAGAAAACAACAAAGAAAGTGATTCTGAAGTCAGAGCGAAAGGGTGAAATGTTTCCGCTGAACATGAAACCCATCAAAGGAAACCCATCAATTTGTCTGCTATCAAAAGCTCAATACGACGAAAGCTGGTTGTGGCACAGAAGACTCTCTCATCTCAATTTCAAAGATATCAACCGACTTGTCACTGGAGGGCATGTTAGGGGTCTTCCATTGCTCAAGTTTGACAGAGAGCATTTATGTGCTGCATGTGAAATGGGAAAGCAGAGTCGTCAAAGTCACCCATCCATTGTTAACACAAAAGTTGTTGAACCACTCGAATTGCTTCATATCGATTTATGTGGTCCTTCATCTATTGAAAGCATCGGTGGTAGCAAGTACATTCTTGTTGTCGTTGATGACTTCTCTAGATTTACATGGGTGTTCTTTCTAAAGCTCAAATCTGAAGCGACTCAAAAGCTGAAAGTGTTTATCAAGCAAATTGAAGTCCAGCTCAAGAAGGTCGTTCGCAACATCAGGAGCGACAATGGTCTCGAATTCAAGAACAAGGAGTTTGAAGCGTTTCTTGCAGAAAAGGGAATTAGCCATAATTTCTCAGCTCCCTACACACCACAGCAGAATGGAATAGTCGAAAGACGAAACCGATCTCTGTGTGAAGCTGCCCGAACTATGTTAAGTTTCGCCTCCTTACCTCTATATTTTTGGGCTGATGCTATTTCTGCTGCTTGTTATACACAAAACAGGTCCTATCTCAACAAGCGATTCACGCTCACACCATATGAGATTCTAAACAACAGGAAGCCCAATGTGAAATTTTTCCACGTTTTTGGCTCAAGGTGTTTCATCTTTAACTCTAAAGAACACCGCAACAAGTTTGATGTCAAAGCCGACGAGGGAATCTTTCTGGGTTACTCACTCACTTCAAAGGCGTACAGGGTCCTAAACAAACGATCAAGAAGGATTGAAGAAACATACTATGTGACCTTCGACGATAGCTATGTCAAGAAGCTACAGGCCATAGATGACACTGCCAGGGAAATCTTTCCTCAAACTGGTCAAGTCACAATCTCAATCGCCAATATGTACGAGAATTTTCTGGATCTCTTTGATGAACCGGAAAAAGCTTCTCTCTCAGAAGCAGGGGCAGCCGACAACAAAATAGATCATATGAAGAAGATTGTCGAAGATGCTGCAAGAAGAATGCATGAAGGAGAATCGCCTACTGATGAATCTCCAACCAACAATGCTTCAGTCGAGGGGGAGCCAAATTCTCTTGTCGAGGGGGAGCCTAGCTCACAAGTCCAGGGGGAGCCAAGCTCTACTACTTCAACCGAAGGTCCTTCATCAACCGAAGATGCACCTCCTCACGAAGGTCCTTCAATGTCTGAAAATCCAGCACCACAAGAAACCCCTGAACCTCACGTTTGTCAAGACTCATCAATTGAGGGGGAGCATGATGATATAACGCTTGATTTTGATAGCCAATCCGAGCCTGAAGAGATGATCAACGCTGAACTAGATCCATCCTTTGATCCGAATTACCCTCCTCTTACAAAATGGACCAGAGATCATCCTATCTCTCAAGTAGTTGGTGATGTATCTGAAAAGGTTCTGACCCGATCTCAACTGAAGGCAAAACAGACATCCTTATTCTCAAAAGTTGAGTTTTGTATGTTTAACTCATTTGTATCAAAAGTCGAACCGAAGACAGTGAACACTGCTCTCGATCACTCTGATTGGGTTCAAGCTATGCAAGACGAACTAAACGAGTTTGAGAGGAACAAAGTCTGGCGCCTCATTCCAACTCCTCCGGATGCTTCAGTTGTTGGTCTCAAATGGGTTTTTAGAAACAAAATGGACAAGGAAGGTAATGTCATAAGAAACAAGGCTCGCCTGGTTGTCAAAGGATACTGTCAGGAGGAAGGGATAGATTACGAAGAGACGTTCGCTCCAGTAGCTAGGCTAGAATCAGTTAGAATATTTCTGGCCTATGCTACTCACAAAAACTTTGAGGTCTTCCAAATGGACGTCAAGTGCGCTTTTCTCAATGGAGAACTTGAAGAAACGGTGTATGTCGAGCAACCTCCTGGGTTCGTGAACGAAAAGTATCCACATCATTGCTACATTCTGGATAACGCTGTGTACGGCCTTAAACAAGCTCCGAGAGCCTGGTATGAAACGCTTACAAAATTTTTAAAGATGTCCAAATTCAAACAAGGTTCGGTTGACCCCACCTTCTTTCGCAAAAAGGAAGGTAACCACCTTATGATAGTTCAAATTTATGTCGATGACATCATCTTTGGCTCTACGAATCCCAGCTTAACAGCTGAATTCAGAAAGTTGATGGAGACTAAGTTTGAAATGAGCTCAATGGGTCCTATTAATTTTTTCCTTGGTTTAAATATAAGACAGGGACCCGAAGGCATCTTTATCAATCAGGAAGCTTACACGAAGACTCTCCTAGCAAAGTTTGGCATGATGGGAGACTCAAAAGTCAAAGTCCCTATGGCATTCGGCACCAAACTTACCCCTTCACTAGATAAACCGGCCGTCGACATCACGCTCTATCGTCAAATGATAGGCTCACTGATGTATCTAACTGCTAGCAGGCCTGATATCATGTTTTCTGTATGTTATTGTGCTCGATTTCAAGCTAACCCACGCGAACCTCACATGCTGGCAGTGAAGAACATCCTACGCTATCTCAAGCGAACCGCCTCCTTGGGTCTATGGTATCCATCCAACTCTGGCTTCTTCGTTCAAGCCTATTCTGATGCAGACCTTGGAGGATGTGGACTCGACCGCAAAAGCACAACTGGTGGCTGTCAGTTTCTTGATGGGAAGTTGGTCAGCTGGCAATCCAAGAAACAAACATGTGTGTCGCTGTCTACTGCTGAAGCGGAATACATTGCCGCTGCATCCTGCACATCACAAGTGATTTGGATCCAGAGTCAACTTCGAGACTATGGACTCAATATGAAGAAGATCCCTCTATATTGTGACTCTGAAAGTGCAATTAGGATCTGTCATAACCCAGTGCAACACTCTAAAACCAAACACATAGCACTGAGGTATCACTTCATCAAAGATCATGTGGAAGATGGAAATGTCGAAGTTCACTTCGTAAGAACCACTGATCAACTGGCTGACGTCTTCACCAAAGCTCTTCCAGAAGCCTCATTCAATAAAATTTTGCAAGGACTAGGTATGATGGAATCAGAATCAGTACCTCACACTACCTCTCAATCTCAAACGTAAGAAGCGAAACCAACCGAACGTGCAGGTTCGGTTCAACCATTTCACTCGCTCATTACTTCAAAGGTAGTTTTTCTCTGTTGTATTTTCTTTATGTAAAAAGTTTTTTTTATTGCATATCTATACTCCTTGGTTTCTTAAAATTTTCAAGAACCGAAACCTCCAGAAGGTTCGGGTTCGGTTTTTCAAAATTTTCAAGAACCGAAACCAACCGAAGGTTCGGGTTCGGTTTTTCAAAATTTTCAAGAACCGAAACCAACCGAAGGTTCGGGTTCGGTTTTTCAAAATTTTCAAGAACCGAAACCAACCGAAGGTTCGGGTTCGGTTTTTCAAAATTTCCATGAACCGAAATCAACCGAAGGTTCGGGTTCGGTTTTTCAACTTTTCCCAACCGAAACCAACCGAACGCTCGGGTTCGGTTTTTCAACTTTTTCCAACCGAAACCAACCGAACGCTCGGGTTTGGTTTTTCAATCTTTTTCAAAGTTTTTTTTAATTGTGTTTTTTTTACTTTTTACTCTTCTATAATTTTTTATTATTTTTAATTTTTTTTATATATAAATTTCAAAAACTACAAAAATATTTTCTTTTATTTTTCTTTGTGTGCTCATTTGTTTATGGGAATATATTCCATGCCTTACCTAAGTGTCCCTAGAAGCATGCTGCTGTATGTGTCCCAAGCCTCATAAGATTTTGAATAATAGCCTTCATGACCTGGTAAACACAAACCTTGTCTTCCCAATAAGGCTAACTTATTTATTCTAATCGTGAGCTACCTCACTCTATTCTCACACGAGTTCAGAGTCTCCTGCTTGGTCCTTATGTTCGCAGCAGAGGTACTATGTCTTCTTCCACCATCTCTGTTACAAATTCTCCATAACATTCGTTTCATCACTGTAACCCTTGAGACTCTCAGCAATTTCCACTGGGGTTTATGGTTACACAACCTCTGTGTTTATGATCTTAGTTTCGTGCCACTACGAACTGAGTGAAACCCAAAATTCAACACCAACGAATTGACGGTGCTCAATTAACTTGATCAAGTTTTCACCAACGAATTGACGAATGTCCCTTCATGAAATCTCAATTTCTTTTCTTTTTGCGTGGTTCCAATGAAATTGTTACACACCATGACATTTCTTCCCATGGGATCCAGTTTTAATTTTTTATCTGAGATTTCATATTAATCCAAACCACTAAAGAATCAACTAAAACCTACTTGTTCAACAGACTACACTGGTCTCACAAGTACTTTGTTCACGTTCGTTCTTATATCAAGAATTGAACTGTTGAATCAAAGCGAAACCACCTTTAATTTGCCTTATTAAAAGAAGCCTTTCAACATTTATTAATGAATGTTTGATCGTAATTCAACGGGATTCCACACTAACACTTTGAGGTCTTTCTTGACCTTGAAGGAAGAGATTCGTGCCCGGGATCATCAGTTTCGTGTCCTTATGGACATCACAGATTATCCTAAAAAGAGTTGCTTTATTTCTTTTTCTTTTACACTCTTTGCACGAAAATCCAAGATTTTCAAAAATTCCGTTACTAATTATTTTACAGGCTGGATATTTACTGGATGGTTACAAATGAAGTTGTGGTCAAAAATTAGCCACGTGGATCATTAATTGCAAACAGCCGTTTAAAAGGGGAAGAGACAAAAGATGCTGACGCGACGGAAGTTCAAAGGATAGAAATTCAAACGACGGTAAAAAGACGGGCGCGTGAATTTGAAGAGGCCGCGCTTTTTTCTGACACTATTGGACGCGTGTGCAAATATTGAAGCGTCATCCATCAGGCATTAATGGCGCGTGTGGAAATAGAAACGGTTCCTCTCTCTGAACCGGCGCTTATTGGGCGGCGTGATCCTAGGAATCTGACAATCTCTCTCCTACGTGATCATCGCACGTCCCAACTGTCACCAATCAGTCACTCAAAAACCCTTCCATATTTCCATAAGAGATTTGAATCGATCTTTCTCTCTCCTATCACCTACTATAAAAACCCATCCAAACCACCTTTTACCTCTTTACTGCCCCCATAATTCCTAAAGCGAAATTACTCCCAAAACTCTCTCCCGGTTATCTTCTTCTCCAACCTGCAACAATGGCTGAATCCTCTTCCGTCCATGCTACCTCTCAGATTCTTCCAATCCGACCTCAACAATGCCTTGTCATTGATCTGAACCCACTAGCCTATGATCCCTACATGTCGCCGGTTATTGAATGCCTCAAGTACTCCCAACTTGCTCCGGCATTGTCCAGAATTGAAACGGTGCCAATGGTGGCTCTATCTCAGGTCTATGCGACGGCCTACTACGACAAGGGCGTCGACAGGATCTTTTTCGAAGTGGCGGAACACAAGACGTCGATTTCTCGTTCCCGCTTCTGCTCTATGCTTGGGTTTGCTGCTGACCCATCGCGTGTTCACCCGGAGACAATTCCGGTTGGTATGCTCTACAGCATGTTCTACAACATGGGCTACACGGAAGTTCTCACCTCCGTCGCCAGATTCAAGAAGTCATGCCTACCGCCCCAATGGAATGGGTTATTTACAGTTCTCTTCAAGGGACTGTCAGAACGAAGCTCAGGATCGGACGGGGCCAGTCGTCTTTTCCTGTCAATTATGTATGCGGTGTACAACGGGATCAATCTGGACTACGGATTTGTCCTTTGGCAACAACTGATTCAGAGCCTCTCTTCCGTTTCCCGACACTCCGAGGTGTCACTAGCCCGGTTCTGGATCTTGATCACAAGATGGGCTATGGACAAGTTCGATGTCCAAACTGCTGACGGTGCACCGATGTCTTCGATTGGTACGTTCCACACCACGAAGATCATCGTATCCGCTGCATCGAAATTCTCCTTCATTGGCTCTATCCCAGAGTCGATGTATGGTAGTGTGCCATCAGACAGCAGTATGATCAAGGCGATCAAGGAGTTAGGGCCATCTGGTCCGAGGGAACTGACACCGGACATGTTGAGATCGATCCATGATGCCGACAAACCGGTGGCCAGGGGTAAGAAGACAGACAAGGGGAAGAAACCATCAAAAGCCCCAAAACCCACTCCCAAGAAACGCAAACAACCGAAGGCTGCTTCCTCTCCAAAACCGAAACGGAGGAAGACCCAACCGAAACGGACGCTCGTCCTTTCCTCAACCTCCAGTGAATCCGAAGGTAGGAGTTCGGACTCTGAGGGGTCACAAGGAGACGAATCTCCACAAAGAGGCAACACACCCCCTCGGTCCCCAACCCCGGAGATGGAACTTCACCAATCCCCAGTTCCTTCCCCTCCACCCACAATTCCTATTTCCATTCCCACCATAAACCCTACTATACCACCAACCTCATTCCCTATACCACCACCCATATTCACCACCTCAACCGAAACACCACCTGTAACCGAAACCCCTCCCGTAACCGAACCTCCACAAACCGAAACCCATACACAACCACCACCCGAAACTAACCCCCCACCTACTCAACCTGAACCAACCAAACCCATAACACCCCCAGCTTCACCACCACCTCAATCCCCAGAAGACGCCTCCGATGGCGATGATCAATACCTAGGTGGTGATCACCTGAACTTTGATTCGGTCTACTATAGTCCGTTTCAAGTTCAAAGTGATGAGGAGGATGATGCTCCTGTAACCAAGAAGCATCTCCGCGAGCTGAACGAGAAGGTTGATCAACTTCTCGCCTCCTCTTCCAATCAGCAGTCATCCTTATCTGAAGCTGCCCTTCAGAGGATAGTTGATGCCTTCTCTAGGGCTCAACATGACTCTATGGCCTCTGCTACTGCTGCAATAGACGCCTCCACCCGAGCGTGTGAGGCAGCGACCGAAAAAGTCGATAAACTATTCCATGACGCTACAATCCTGCTGCAGTCTATGCAGGAAAGCGCCGATGCCACCAAAACAACACTAGAACCACTTGTTAATCAATTGGCCCAGTTTGTGAAGACGGAGTTATCCTCGTTCGCTACCATCAGACAAAACCTTAGCGACGACAACTCGGCACTCCGTGCCTCCATTGAAGCCCGCTTGGCAAAGCTACAAGAGGATCTTGCGGCTGAAAATAAACTGATGGACGTCCTGGCGAGTAAGACTACTGCCCTCAAGGTCAAGAGCACCGAACTTTCCAACTCCGAACAACAATTGGAGGCTCTTCGATCCGAAAGGGAAATCATCAAGACGTGTGTTTCGGATGTCCACGCCGCTCTATCCAACATCCTGGAAGCACACGACCCCATCCTGAATCACTCGGTGAGGCGTACCCTCGCTGAGAAACTCTCTCCGGCCATGGCTCTCTTGAGTAAAATTGAAGGCCTACCCAGTTTCGTGTCCATTCCGAAACAAGGGGGAGATGAGAAGAAAGGATCGAAACCACCTCCTTCCTCAAAAGCAACTCACACAACCGAACCACCCCCAACTGGTCATGCCTCGGGTTCGGGTGTGAAGGACAAGGGCAAAAACATTGCAGAGGGAGGAGATGAAGATGAAGATGAAGATGAAGACAAGGAGACTATTGCGGACATGTTAAAGAGAAAGAACAGTCGCAATACTGATGACGATGTCAGTCGTGTGGCACGTGAAGCTGAAGAAGCTGAACGTAAACAAAAAGAAGCCAACGATCTCCTTGAGAGCCGAAAGCTGCTCTTCCCTGCCTGGACCAGGGATCGACTGATAAAAGAGGCCATAGAGACTCCAAGCATACTATGGCTCGAGCCGGTGATATCGTTCGACTGCATCAACTCGGTCGATTCGCAATTTGATATGCCGCTGACTCGAAAGGCGTTCATCTTCCACGCCTTCTCCAACATTTTCGAAGTCCCGCATCCAAACGATGAGCTTGACAGGGAGCTCATTGACTTTTATCTGGAGGCCGCTCGCCCTCAATACCTTACATGGAGCGCCCAGAAGATTGTCAGTGTTCGGGTGATGAAGCCGTTTGCCGTGGGGAGATTCACAAACGTCAAGTTCAAGCTTATCCGAGGATCTGCAAGAACTGCTCACATGATCTCTCTGGCGGATCTGCCCAATCTGAACCCTCATGATTGGATAGTCTTGTACAACATCTTGCTGACAAACGAAGCCGAATATGGTCCCATCTTAGACCATGTCAAAAGGATGCTGGCATGCTATATCATGGAGGTGGCCCTAATGGATCAGGAGGTTGCCACAGTGTTTAAGAAGAAACCGAAAGTCAAGCCTGTGGGATCGGCCAGTGATCTAAACACGATGAAAATGGGCAAGATAGATTCGAGGCGAAACTCTGTGATGTTCACCAGAGCCGAAGGACAGAAATGTCTGTTCGCGTTAGCTGACAAGCACCTCTACACCACTCCCTGCTTGGAACACGTCCTATCTATCGTCAAGCGGTGTAAGGACAATTCGGCTGATGACATCAAATATTTTGAAGATATGATCAATTGGTACATCCGGTTTAGACAGACCATTCTTTCCATAACCAAGTGTCTGTTTAGTACCGTGAAGAAGAAGGTACCAGCTTCAGCCGCCGGCCCATGTAAGAAGTGATGGTCTCGCTCCAAATTGACGCAAAGGGGGAGATTGTTGGGCTGAAGTTCTGTTTTGTATTGCGTCTTTTGGGCTCGTAGATTAGCCTTGTATTCTCCGGTTTGGGCCTGTCCAACCGAGAGCCTTTTATGTATTGTATATAAGTTATCGCTTGCATGCATATTAGGTTAAGATTCAAGATTTCTGTTTTAGCATTCCAGAGTTTACGATATTGCTCTATTGTAATCTTCCAATCCTTTACAGTTGATGTTCTTAATCGAGCTCTTCTAAGGATTTTGTTTAATCATTCGACACGTTTGATTCAAGCTGTTTGTTCTTATTATTGCGTTCTGCCTTGTTATTTATATTGTGTTCTTGCAGTTTCATATTCATATACCTGTTCACGATCTAATCGATCTTTATAGATTAAAAGTTATTGTTTTAATCTCATCAATGAGGAAATTTGGGGGAGCTCACTAAGCTTCGTGCTTACAGTTTCAGTTTTGGTTTCAGGTACCTCCGCTTGTAGAGGGAAGAGCTCGGGATGATGGCATCGCACACACCATAGCTTCAGCTTTTATCCTGGGAGTTGATTTGGTTCTTGGTTTTTATATGACATGGATATGATATAGTTTTCCGCACAGTGTTTTTATTATTATTTTGAGATACATCATGTATGGGTTATGATATGACACTCAGATCATGGTTTTTGGTTATGTTGAAAAACGAAATTTTTGGGTCGTATTTTTGGGTTGTTTCAAGTTGGTATCAGAGCCCTGGTTTGAGGGATTCGGATACACTTCCGGGTGTATCTGAACTCAAACTAAGGGGAAATAAAAAGATTTTTAAAAGGAAAATGTTTTCTAAAAGAATTTTGAAAGCACTTAGAAAGAAAGAAATTTTTAAAACAAGATAAGGGTGTGGTGCATGCGATCAGCCGAGCTCAAGTAAGTACTCCCAAATTACCCATACAAGTTATTTGTTCAGTTTCAGTTTCAGTAGAACAGCATGCTAGTATAGGACTAAGGATCTAGGAGGATGCCTTATGTGCCTGCTTTATGTGTTACAGCTTTATGAGTATTGCATGCTAGTATTGAGTAGACAGCAGTAGGATAGCCTGTTTAGGTTATGCCTGATAGTATGAGCTTAGCACTGTATGCTAGATCAGTTTCTCGTTTTGAGAATAGTTTTGCCTGAGTACGTTTCCTTTATCCGAATGCTGCTTGCTTCGTGCTTTGTGGGAGTTCTGAGTGATGGAAGTTAGCCATTAGGTGAACACGTTACACCACATGTGATCAGGGTTGAATAATCCCAGAGTGCTGGAACTGGCCCTATTGCGCAGCTCTTGTTTGAGTCCAACCGTTATAGGGACGGGTCTTTTACTTGAAGGATTATCTGATCTTCGTCACATGTGATGGTGTTCAGGTGGTGGTTAATTAGCATTATAAGGAGACCTGCAGCAGCTGAGGACTAGTTGAGTTGAGTTTGAGGTTTCCCTGGGGCAAGCCTAGGATGAGAGTAGCAGAGATCAGTAGTAGTAGAAGTGACTTGGTGGAGTCAAGGCAGTTCTTGAAGAAAGTACGGATAGATGTGGAAGGTAGTATGGGCCCGTACTACTGAAAGCAGAGGATCCGTACTCGAATCAAGAAAGGCTGAGACAAGACCAGGAAGCTAGTTATAGTATCAATGATCCCTTGAGATATTTCGGTTTTCTGATGTAGTTGTGATATGTTTCAGAATGGTGGTTTTACGTTCGAGACCAGCAGCCGGCAGTGGAGGTGCCGGAGAGGGATCAGGTTTAGGCTCGGGGGATGAGCGCATGGATGAGCAGACCCGAGAGTTTCTTTCTTCGGAGATTACGCGCATCATTATAGAGCAGACTCCTGTGATCTTCGGATCGATTAAGGAGGGGATTTTAGAGCTGATGGATGAGAGATTGGGCACCTTCCATGCCGAGGTGGCGGCAATGATGGGGTCGCGCACCCTTACCTTCAGGGAGTTCAGGGCATGTGGAGCTCCGGACTATCATGGGGTGCGAGACCCCATAGCGAGCACCAGATGGTTGGCGGATGTGGCCAACGCTTTCCGTACTAGCAGATGTCCCGAGGGGGACAAGGTCAGATTGGCGTCCTGTCTTCTGAAGGACAGGGCACGGGACTGGTGGGAGGAGGTCGGACATTCCATTGGAGATGACGCAGCATTGGACGCTATGACTTGGGCTGATTTCTCTGCCAGGTTCAGGGCGGAGTTCGCACCGGTTATTGAGGTGCAGCAGTTGGCTAGGGAGTTTCAGGACCTCACCCAGACTACATAGACAGTGGCGGAGATCACCGCCAAGTTCAGGGAGAGGGCTCTTCTCGTTCCTCAGTATGTAGCTGATGAGGAAATGAAGAAGGCCCGTTATCATGAGATGTTGCGGAGCGATATCCGCCAGTTTGTGAGCCGGTCCAGCTGTAAAACGCTGGAAGATATGATTGCTAGAGCTCGGGAGAGGGAGATTGATCTTGAGATGGAGAAGAAGAGGAAACCGGAGGCGGTTTCGGGTTCAGGGGGTTCGGGCAAAAAGCCCAGGGTTTCAGATCACAGGTCCAGGGGACAGCCGAGCCACGGTCGATGTGGTAGGTGTGGGAAGATGCACGAAGGAGCGTGCAAGGCAGGGGGTTCCGGCTACTTTAAGTGCGGTTGGATTGGACATTTGAGTAGGGATTGTACGGCTCCTGCTACTGCCGTTGCAGCATCAGATCTGATTTGCTTTCAGCGCAATCAGAGGGGACATAAAAAGTCCCAGTGTCCAGGTTTAGCTGCAGCAGGGAAGGTGGCTGCACCTGCCCCTGCTACTTTGAGGATTACGGATGGCCGGCAGGGCCGAGCCGATGCGCCCGTGGCGAAGAGTAGGGCGTTTCAAATGACAGCAGAGGAGGCACGAGCGACTCCTGATGTGGTGACGGGTATGTATCTTTCCTTTATCTCTTTATTATTATTGATTGAATATTGCTTATGATTGTATGTTTTATTCAGGGTCGTTCTCTGTGAACGGCATTTCTGCTTTGGTATTATTCGATTCGGGGGCTACCCGATCATTCGTATCACTTGCGCTTAGCAAGAGATTTAGTAGGGCTCCAGAGGAGCTGGATGGTCCATTAGAGGTTGAGATAGCAGATGATAGGACCGTGAGGGTCGACAGGGTACATAGAGGGTGTTCTCTTCAGTTATTTGACGAGCAGTTTTCAGTGGACCTGGTACCTATTCCTCTGCGAGGGAATAAGGTTATTGTGGGCATGGATTGGCTAAGCCCCAATGGGGCGGTGATTGATTGTGAGCTTCAGCTAGTGAGGGTTCGCACTCCCAGTGGGGGAGAGTTGGTGATTCAAGGCGAGAGGCCACAGCGAGGACCGACCTTTTGTTCCGCCGCAAGGGCAAGGCGCTATGTTCAGCAGGGTTGCGCCGGTTTTGTAGCTTATGTTTTGGATGCCCGGGAGAAGGGCAAGACGACAGTTGATGATGTTCCTATTGTTCAAGACTACCCGGACGTGTTTCCCGAGGATTTGCCGGGGATACCTCCTGAGAGACAGGTTGAGTTCAGGATCGACCTCATTCCTGGTGCGGCTCCGATAGCCAAGGCACCGTATCGACTAGCTCCCCCTGAGATGCAGGAGTTGTCTACATAGATGCAGGAGCTGTTAGACAAGGGTTTCATTCGGCCGAGCAGTTCGCCTTGGGGAGCGCCGATCCTGTTTGTGAGGAAGAAGGATGGGTCGCATCGTATGTGTATAGATTACCGGGAGTTGAATAAGGTAACGGTGAAGAACCGTTACCCACTCCCGAGGATAGATGATCTGTTTGATCAGCTTCAGGGAGCGTCTTGGTTCTCCAAGATCGATCTACGCTCCGGATATCATCAGATGCGGGTTAGAGATGAGGATGTACAGAAGACTGCTTTCAGGACCAGGTATGGTCATTACGAGTTCGTGGTGATGCCATTTGGGCTCACCAATGCTCCAGCCGCGTTCATGGATCTCATGAACCGCGTGTGTAGGCCGATGCTAGATCGGTCAGTGATAGTGTTCATAGATGACATCTTGGTATATTCCAAGACGCAGGAGCAGCACGAGGAGCACCTGCGGGAGGTGTTGGAGGTTTTGAGGAGGGAGAGACTTTTTGCAAAGTTCTCCAAATGTGAGTTCTGGTTGCGCGAGGTGCAGTTCCTTGGTCACCTCGTCAACCAGAAGGGTATTCTGGTAGATCCGGCCAAGATAGAGGTCGTGATGCAGTGGGAGGTCCCGAAGTCTCCATCTGAGATTCGGAGCTTCCTAGGGTTGGCAGGGTATTATCGGAGATTTATTCAGGATTTCTCGAAGATAGCAGTGCCGCTCACCCGACTGACCAAGAAGTCAGTGGTATTTCGTTGGGGTCCAGAGCAGCAGACAGCATTTGAGACCCTCAGGCAGAAATTGTGCGAGGCTCCGATCCTTACCTTGCCAGAGGGAGTAGAGGACTTTGTAGTCTATTGTGATGCCTCGATCACAGGTTTGGGAGCAGTTCTGATGCAGCGAGGCCATGTGATAGCTTATGCCTCGAGACAGTTGAAGCCTCACGAGGCTAATTATCCTACCCATGATTTGGAGCTGGGGGCAGTTGTGTTTGCCCTCAAGATTTGGAGGCATTACCTTTTATGGGGTCCGTTGTACTATTTACACGGATCACAAGAGTTTGAGGTATCTTATGGATCAGCCGAGTCTGAATATGAGGCAGAGGAGGTGGTTGGATGTGCTAAAGGATTACGACTGTGAGATCCTATACCATCCAGGGAAGGCCAATGTGGTGGCCGATGCCCTGAGCCGCAAGGTGTCGGCGGCCCCTATCAGGGATCTATGTTTAAGGATGACAGTGATCACTCCGTTGTTGGAGCGGATCAAGGAGGCTCAGGTAGAGGGTCTCAAGGAGGAGAGACAGAAGTGTGAAAGGATCGTGGGCCGAGTAGCCTCGTTTGATTATGATAGTCGTGGTTTACTGACGCTTCACGGGAGAGTGTGGGTACCGTACTGGGGTGGAGTACGGCAAGTGTTGATGGATGAGGCTCATAAGTCTCGGTTTTCTATCCACCCAGGGGTGACGAAGATGTATCGAGATCTTCGACCTGATTATTGGTGGCCCTGCATGAAGCGGGACGTCGCCTGGTACGTCGAGAGATGCCTGACCTGCCGGAAGGTCAAGGCGGAGCACCAGAGGCCTCACGGCAGGATGCAGCCGTTAGACATTCCCGTGTGGAAATGGGAGGACATTACCATGGATTTTGTCACCAAGCTTCCCCGGACCGCACGTGGAGTAGATTCAATATGGGTAGTAGTGGATCGGTTGACGAAGAGTGCCCATTTTATCCCGATCCAGGAGAGTATATCGACGGAGAAGTTAGCTGATATCTATGTGCGTGAGATTGTGGCACGTCATGGAGTGCCGGTATCGGTGGTGTCAGACCGAGATGTCCGTTTCACATCCAGATTTTGGAAGCGGTTCCACGACGAGATGGGTACTCGTCTCCATTTCAGCACCGCTTTCCACCCTCAGACAGACGGGCAGAGCGAGAGGGCGATTCAGACTCTCGAGGACATGCTAAGGGCGTGTGTCCTAGATTTCGGTGGCAGTTGGGATACGTATCTCCCGTTAGCGGAATTCTCGTATAACAACAGTTATCATGCGAGCATTGATCGACCTCCCTTTGAGATGCTATATGGGAGGAAGTGTAGGACCCCGATTTGTTGGGGCGAGGTCGGTCAGCGAGTCATTGGGAGCACAGAGGTGGTGCTCAAGACGACCGAGTTGATCCAGCAGGTCCGTAGTAGACTGCAGACTGCTCAGAGTCGGCAGAAAAGTTACGCCGATAGGAGGCGTTCGGACTTGGAGTTCCAGGTGGGGGATATGGTCCTTCTGAAAGTCTCACCTTGGAAGGGTGTCATCAGGTTCCGGAAGAGGGGCAAGTTGGGCCCCAGATTTATTGGTCCTTTCAGGGTTTTGGCCCGGGTGCGTCAGGTTGCTTATCGGTTAGATCTTCCTGAGGAGATTAGTCAGATTCACAACACTTTCCATGTGTCTCAATTGAGGAAGTGTTTGGTGGATGAATCAGCAGTCGTTCCCCTAGAGGATATTCAGGTTGATAGTAGCCTGAATTATATTGAGAGGCCGGTCGCGATTCTGGAGCGAAAGACCAAGACCTTGAGGAACAAGGTAGTTCAGTTAGTGAAGGTGCAGTGGCAGCACCGGAAGGGGTCTGAGTGGACGTGGGAGGCTAAGGAGGAGATGAGGGAGCACTACCCAGAGTTATTTGCAGATTCAGCCGTCGCAGACTTCGAGGACGAAGTCTGAGATAAGTGGGGGAGAATTGTAACGACCCGTGTCCGGTAAGGTAATTCCTTGCTATTTATTTTGAAGTTTTGCAAGAGGGACTCGGCGAGTTCATAGCCTGACTCGCCGAGTAGGGTCGCGACTTCGAACACGTGTGAGCCGAGGACTCGACGAGTCCATATCCCTGACTCGGCGAGTCCATCCGTCTGGGTGAAACCCTAAATCCCCGGGTTGCCCACTATTTAAGTCACCTTATAGCCCCATTCTCGCCTCCCTTACCCTGAGAACACTGTGAGAAAGAACCCTAATCCACCCTTGTGTGAGCTAAGTGTTTTGTGCCATTTTGTGAAGGCTTGAAGAAGGAGAAGAAGAAAGGAGCAAGGAGAAGAGGTGTAGTGCAAAGATCCAAGGGCAAATCTGAGTTATTTGAGGTATTTTCGGATTTTCCCTCTTGTTATATGCTTTAAACCTCCATTAGAGCTCTCCTAGGATCTAGTTGATGCTTGTTCCAAGCCTTATGTTTGCATGAATGCCTTAATAAGTCGAAATATCTTTAGATCTGAATGATTGGGTGTTGTAGAGCCCAGATCTACTGCCTTTTTGGAGTTACCTTGCATATTAACCATAGATCTACCCATTTTGTGCATCTTTTAGCCTTATTTCCCTTATTCATGAGGTTGTACACGTAAAGTGGGAAACTTTACGTGGTAAATCAGCTTATTGGACTCAGATCTATCAATTGTATGTGTTGGATTCAAACAAAATCGAGTAAAAATCAGTTGCATGGCGGCAACTCGGCGAGTCGGGATGAACGACTCGGCGAGTTGGGTCGCGAGTTCCCGATTCCTTCATTTTTATCAGTGTCGAGTGGATCTAGTGAGTTAGAGAGTGGACTCAGTGAGTTGAGGGTGGACTCAGTTATGGAAGGACTCGGCGAGTTGTTCATACAACTCGGCGAGTCCAAGGCAATCTTCTTAAGCTCAAGAACAACTCGTCGAGTTGTTCATATGACTCGGCGAGTCGGATGAAGATTGTCTGAGTTCTTAGATCGAATGAGTACTCGTCGAGTCGATGCCATACTCGACGAGTAGCAGCGAGTAGGGTCGAGGAGTGAGAATAGGGACTCGGCGAGTTGGCGGCCCAACTCGGCGAGTCAGGTCAACCGAGAGTTGACTTTGACCGAGAGTTGACTTTGGCCAAGGGTAAAAGAGTCATTTTACCCAGTACAGTGTTTAGTATTTGATTGAGTGTGTTTATGGAATTGTAGCCGGGGAGATACCGGAGCAGCAGCAGTTAGCCCTCAGAGTTATTCACTCAGCAGCCAGTTCACGAGGTGAGTTCCTTTTCAGTAGGAACGGGTCTAAGGCCACAATGCCGGCCCGTTTAGCTAGCAGTAGTATCCGGATTTTTATCCGATGCAGCAGTTAGCATGTTTGATGCCTTCGTGGCTCAGACAGAGTTATGTGTGTTCATGAAGTGATACGTTTATGTTATGATCAGTCAGCTTTGGACTTCGGTCCGATGTCAGCTTCGGACTTCAGTTCGATGTAGGGGACAAGGTCCCGGTCAGCTTCGGACTTCGGTCCGATGTCAGCTTCGGACTTCGGTTCGATGTAGGGGACAAGGTCTCGGTCAGCTTCGGACTTCGGTCCGATGTCAGCTTCGGACTTCGGTTCGGTGTAGGGGACAAGGTCCCGGTCAGCTTCGGACTTCGGTCTGATGTGAGCTTCGGACTCCGGTCCGATGTAGGGGACAAGGTCCCAGTCAGTCAGCTTCGGACTTCGGTCCGATGGAGGGGGCAAGGCCCCAGTATGTGCTTGATATATTATTGTATGGTATGAGGAAATTTGGGGGAGCTCACTAAGCTTCGTGCTTACAGTTTCAGTTTTGGTTTCAGGTACCTCCGCTTGTAGAGGGAAGAGCTCGGGATGATGGCATCGCACACACCACAGCTTCAGCTTTTATCCTGGGAGTTGATTTGGTTCTTGATTTTTATATGACATGGATATGATACAGTTTTCCGCACAGTGTTTTTATTATTATTTTGAGATACATCATGTATGGGTTATGATATGACACTCAGATCATGGTTTTTGGTTATGTTGAAAAACGAAATTTTTGGGTCGTATTTTTGGGTTGTTTCATATATGGACAAGTAATGAGCATTAGAACAATCTAGGGTAAGAGGACTTACAGTTTGGAAGCAGAAACTTGCGGTTTTTGGATGGATCGGGCCTTGAGGAGAGAGAGTGAATAGGGTGGTAAAAGGTCCAAATGATGTCTACTCACCCTTATATAGGGGTTTGGTTTGTGGCTAGGTGGGAATCTACCCGATACTAACGTTAAACGGGGTTTAAAGTTCTACCCGATTAAATGGTCGTAACACGGCTTAGTCATAAATTAAAATTTTCTCAAATAAATTCAAGGTGTTACATGTGTTTTTATTTCGTTTCAATAAAATAAAACCATTAATTTGTATTTCTAACCTAAATATTAACTGAAATAATAACAATAAATGTTATTTTATTAGCGGAACTGGGTTACAACGACAGAATAAATTTCGGGTTGTCACATTAGGGAAAGGATGTTAGCTGTTGAAAAGAGCTATGCTGACAAGAAAAGACGATATCATTCGAAGTTGGAGATTCGGTTTTACTCAAAGTCTCGTCGTGGAAGGGACTTATAAGATTTGGTAGAAAGGGAAAGTTGAGTCCAAGGTTTATTGGACCATTTAAAAGTTCTTTAGAGGATCAGAAATCAAGCTTACAAGCTAGAAATAACGGAAGAACTAGAGGGTATTAACAATACCTTTCATGTGTGTTATTGGAGGTAGTTTACGGGAGGTGTGCCCGACATAATTCCCATTTCTAAATTAAGATTGGATGAGAGCAAGAGGTTAATTGGAGAACCTGAGGCAATCGTTAACCGTAAGACTAAGAAGTTGTAACGTAAGATAGTCGATTTAGTGCTTGTGCATTGGAACGTTGTAAATGGGCCAAATCCCACCTGGGAAATGAAGAGTGACATGGTGAGTCGCCTATATTCTGGATTGGATACTGCGTGAATTGGTCAACCGGAATATGGAATAGGAAACTCTCTCCTTTCATTGCTCTCGGGCCTATTCTATTCATTACAGGAGAAAGTCACTACCCGTAGCTGTTTATCGTTGTGTGATTCTGGGGACGGAATCATCCTAAGGGGGAGAGAATTTTAATGCCCGTGTTTCTAGGCTAGGCATTAATATTGACATTATAATCTAGGTTAAACTTTGTAACTCATTTTGAAGAAATGAAAAGGAATTATGTGAATTATGTGTTTTATGCTTAATTATTAGGGTTTAATTAATTAAGAATAAAAATAAGCGTCAAAATTAAAGAGTGAGATAAGCCCAATATCTTTACATAAAGTTGTAGTGGTCGAAACAAGTATTTCAGGGATATAAAGAATACCAAAATCCGAGTTATAACGAAGAAGTTATGACCTGTCGAAGTTTCGCGATAAACCGACACGGTGCCGAATGTCGTAAAAAGTGAGTTTTTGATAAACTACTTTTTAGCCTTAGGATCTAAACGAAAGTTGTAGTATTCGTTAAACCGAGAAGTTCAATAAAAAGAACGCCCAAATCTGACTTCGTATGAGGAGGTTATGATTTTTCGAAGTTTCAGCTTAGCAATAGACAACTAAAAACTCGAATTTTAGATCAAGTGATTTTTAGCCAACACAACCTAAACGAGAATTGAAGGTCTCGTCATTAGTAGCACAACGGTAAAAAGTCTGAGGAAAACGGATGTCGGATGAAGAAGTTATGATTTTTTAACGGATTTCATGTCCCGGTCTGTTAAAAATAATAATATAAAAATTAAAGTCACAATGAGCCGACGAAGTCTAAATGAAAGTTGTAGAGCGTAATTTTACCTACGCGTGCATATAAAGAACGTCAAAAAAGGACCTCGTATGCGAAAGTTATGGATGTTAGAAGTTTTGGCGCGAAAATCGAGAAAATTTGCATAGTCACGAGTTACCACGTCACCCTCGCCTCGCATGTGCCACGTGTCAGAAATGGTGAGTCATGCGAAGCCACGTGTCGAATTTTGAGTTGATCGAAGGGAGGCCCAATCCGAACCTCGCACGCCTTAGTCCGAGCCTCGCACATGGACTGCTAGACCATGGTCCAATCAGCAACCGCCACCGAGGCCCTCGCACGTGCTACCATCTGCGCACCTTCGCCTGCGGACCCCACCACCGGAACCGAATTCGAACCCTAGACCTCGGTCCAATCATAGACTGACAGCGAGCCCCTCGCAAGTGCGAGTCATGTGTGAGCCCTCCCTGCAAGCCTTCGGATCTGCGACGCATGGGCTCTTCTCAGCCCTTGGATCAGAAGCCTCCCCCTATAAATAGAAGGGTGCGAACCCTCCCGGCTAGAATTTAGAAATTGGCAATTTTGGCCCCTTTTTCACTATTTTGGCTATTTTCACATCCCCTGAAGCCCCGGTACTTATTCCAAAGCCCGGAATACTCCACGAAGTGCCCGAGAAGCCCGAAAAATTTATCTTTTCGGTTTCGAAGCCCGACCTTTGCAGAGCCCGGTTTCTCAATAAAACTCCCGGTTTTATTAGAAACGATCGTTTTAGGAAACGAATTGCTGCCCGATTATCATCAAATCATGTGAGTGTATAGTCACCTTCATCTTACACCTAGATATGAAGTATTTTATATGAAATACGTGCTACGTGTAATTATATTAATTGTTTAACTGAGGTGACTGTTGAATTGACATTTTATACAAGTTTTAAACTGTATATGTATTTTTATCTACAAATATGTTGGGTAAAACATGGGTAGATAGTGATGTGTGATAAAATAAAAGTGATGAGAGGCCTCGATGTGTTTTGAGATCCAGTCATCTAGCGGAGTTTGGATGACGACCACGGACTTTCTAGACACTCAAGTGGGAAACATTAGCAGGCCCGCAACCTGTAGGATTTAATAAACTTGGGTGTTTATTCGCTGTACTCCATCCCCCCTCATGGTTGCCTTTAGGACATTTATAGCTAAGGAAACTGTGACATCCCCCTTTTTCACGGCCAGAAAAGACCGATTTGTTTATGCTTTGTTTTATAAATCAGAGTGATCGTTTAAAGAAAACGGTTGCGGAATTTGTTCCCGAAATAAAATATGATAACCATTCATCAAAACGTTTCTAAAAAAAAATGTATTTTCATTAAATAATAAAACCTCGGGATGTCATGTTCCGATACAGACCAAAAGCATAAACAATAATAAATAGACCTTACAACAGTTATTCATAACTACTGGCCTATAATCCAAAATCTCTCGTCAAGTCCACCAACTTATACTCTTGTGCCATTACCTGTAATGCAAAGAAAACTGAGTGGGTCAGGCTTGGGAGCCTGGTGAGCATATAGGGTTTTCAACCCACAATAATACAATTATTATATTCAACCATCAAACAATCAACTCAATTACTCATCCCTATTATGTTTCTTAGGATTTTACCCTAGGAATTCAACTACTCGTCATTCCTTCATTCCTAAGGATTGACCTAAGGGATTTACACAAACTTCCATTGCTACATAAGGCGCATCTGCCAACATTATCCTTTAAGCGCCTCTGCCAGGATTACGTCATACACTATGAGGCGCGACTGCCAGGTTTATGACATTCTCTTTTAGGCACATCTGCCGACATTATCTTATAAGCGCATCTGCCAAGATTATCCTATAAGCGCATCTGCTATTGTTATGACAATCTCTATTTGGCGCATCTGCCGACTTTATCCTATAAGCGCATCTGCTAGGATCACGACATTCACTACTTGGTGCATCTACCGATATTATTCTACAGCACATCTGCTAGTCTTATGACGTTCTTTAATTGGTGCATCTACCAATATCATTCTTAATCATCTTTCATACCTCATCATTTTATCACATACCAACTAACTCATCTACCCATGTTCTACCCAACATATTTGTAGATCTAGAATACACATACAGTTTATCTCATTTTAAAACTATATAAAACATTCATTCCATACTCATCTCAAATAAACAACAATATATAAACACATAGCACGTATTTTATACCAAATACTTCATATTCATGTGTTAGAAGAAAGTAACCATATACTCTCCCAAATGTACACTTAATACATTCAAACAATACTTGTATTATACCCGTGTCTATGAAAGGGACTATACATCCATCCATATAAACAACTTTATGTTATCCACGTAGCACGTATTTCAACGAAAATACTTAATAATTATGCGTTAGAAGAAAATAACTACACACTCACACTTATAAACAACAATACTCTTAATACACTCAAACCAAACTCGTATTATTATTGTGTTTATGAAAGGTAGTATACACTCACCTGATCAGGAGATGATCGGACAGCACTACGACTTGCAGAAGTAGTAATCCTCAGCAGATCTGGAAGATCTCTTCAAAAATCGAACTTCTCGCGGGCAGAGCTTCGGCTCGGGAACCGCACTTCTCGGGATCTTCGGGATCTCGGGACTTGCTTCGGGGCTTGAGAACAATACCGGGGCTTCGGGGTATTTCTGGCACGCAAACCGATGCAAAATGGGAGAAAGAAGAGGAGAAATTGGCAAAACTATCGGCTGCCTTCGGATTCCTTTTATAGAGGCTGAGCCTCGCACGTACGCGGGGCGTACGCCAGTACGCGGGGCGTACTGGTCCGAAAAAACGTCACTGCGTTCGTCATCCGAAGCCACTTGCTGCGATGTCGACACTTTCGGAGTACGCGGGGCGTACTCGAGTACGCGGCGCGTACCTCGGATCAGACCGGTGACTCCTTCGGATAATGCTTCCGAATTAAAGATTAAAAATAAATACAAATTATTTAATAATCTTCGGAAATTCATATCTTCTTCATACGAACTCCGTTTTCGACGTTCTTTATATCCACGCGAAGGTGAGACTATGCTCTACAACTTTCGTTTAGACTCCGTCGGCTAATTTTGACTTTATTTTTATTAATTATTTTTAATAGGCCGCGACATAAACTTTCGTTATAAATTCATAACTTCTTCGTTTGACGTCCGTTCTCGCCTAACTTTTTATCGCTTCGATACCAACAATGAGATCTTCGATTCTCATTTAGATTGCTTCGGCTAAATACCGCTCTAACGTAAATTCACTTTTTACGTTGCATTGCGTCGTGCCGGTTCTGTCGCGAAACTTCGACGGGCCATAACTTCTTCGTTATAACTCGGATTTTGGCGTTCTTTATATGCACGGAAACCTTGTGACATATACTACAACTTGGTTAAGATTAACCCTTCTAGATAATCTTCCATCAAAAAGTCATTTTTGACGCTTATTGTTTCTAAATTGACTAGCCCTGATCTACGGGCGTTACAATTATCTCCCCCTTAGGATGATTACGTCCCGGAATCATCAACGAAATAGGATTCGCATACTGACTCCATAAGTTATCTTTCCATTCTAAGTAATAACCTTGATGCTCAATCCTGCATCTGCTCTTCGTACTATCTTGGACTTTCAATCATAACCTTCGAGTTACAAAATAAGTCCTTAATGCGAACTCTTTCTTCTTCTTAGGATAAATATATTCCTTTATCCAATGTAACAAACCGATGGGTCGTGCTCTATTGAGCTCTCATCGCACGATGCGACGCTTAGACTCAGTTTTTTTTTTTTTTTTAATAAAGTTAAATTCCAGAATGGAATATACCTTCCCTCATATTCTAATGTGATTTAATCACATTTCAGCATGTAGCATTTCTACCTACAAACTCCTTTTAACAACGAGCGCGATACTATCAATCGCATTAACTTCAACGTTCTGACTTAATTCAGATGTTACATCAAATTTGGTTCCATGAACCACGTAACAAACTCTTCGTAGTCGGACTCAATTTAAACATGACCACTAGGGTCGGAACAAGAACCATCTTACTAGTCATTACCGAAACAATGGTAATGACATACCAGAATAAAATGGAATCGATCACTAGCTTCTTGGTAACCTTGTGACTTTCCCTGATCCAAGTGCGAGTCCTGTGCTTCCGGTAGTATATGCATCTACTACCTTTCACACCTACTCATACTCGTCCCAAGTATTGTCTCGTAGTCGACCAAGTCACCATGCAAGAAAATCAGACAATCATTCAACACATCAGTTAACAAAACTAGGGTTTATATTAATTCCTTGAAACGGTTACACAAAAGTTCAAGTTCACCCTATACTATGCCTCTAATAGGTTACACCACATGTTACTTTTCATAACGCTACTTTATAACTTGATCTTTAGATATAAGATCCTTATTCCTTATTCCTTGCATTGCCATCTGCTTCATCAAGGATCATTTGAAATGCTCTTGCCTTTAGCTTTGGCGGCGCCTCTAGCCTTGCTGTTTGATTTTTCCTTGGGCAGTCTTGCTTGAAGTGCCCCTCTTCGTTACATTCGTAACACACCTTTTTGTTGAAAATACATTCATCGGCGTAATGCCCATGCTTTCCACACTTGAAACATGTCACTTCCACGCCACATTTTCCTGAGTGCTTCTTCTTGCACTTATCGCACCACCGTGCCTCATCCCTTCCTCCTCCTCCAGACTTCGAGGATTTTCTTTTCTCATTAGAACCTGAAGTTCCTTCTAACTTTCTTTTCTCACCAACTTCAACCTTACTGTCAGTCCTCCCCTTGATCATATTCTCAACAGACTTGGCAGCCCAAATAGCTGCCTCTAGAGTAGGTGCCTGACGCACTGGCACCGCATACTCCCAAGGGAGTCCCTTGGCATACCGATCGACTTTTGTCAGTTCGTCTGGAACGATGCGTAAAGCAAACTCCATCTTGTCTGTGAAAGCATTAGTGTATTCATCCACTGACATGCTGCCTTTCTTCAATATCAGAAACTTATTCTCCAACTCCAATAGATTTTGAGCAGAGCAGAATTGCGCTTGAATTGCACCAAGAACTCTGCCCAGGTCAGTTGCAGTGGCTCATTAGGACTTAGGATCTTCCCCAAAGTGTTCCACCAACGAACAGCCCCACCCCTGAACTGACGCACTGCATAGGTAGTCTGCAACTTGCCTCTGCAGCCACAAGTCATGAAGGCTAGCTCCATTTCTGATATCCAATCCATAACTCCGATCGGATCTTCCTTTCCAGTGAAGGTCGATGGTTTGCAAGTCAGAAAATCCTTATACTTGCATCCCATTCCATCGTTCCTTCCATTCTGGTTGTTTTGCCTAACTATCGGTGGGTTGGCTTGACCAACAGGCCCACTGAAGTTTCCACCTTCCGAGTGCCCTTCATTTAATTCAGGCTCTTCCACTCGAATTGACAGTTCTTCACGATTCTGCTGAAGCAACCGTCTAGTTTCATCCATCTGACGATCCAACATCGTCTGAATCATCATTTGCACACCAGCCATGGTTATTGGCTCAGGTGCTGCTGCTACGACAGGTATTTGCTCAATCACTGGTGGTTGATTCCTGTTTTCATCAGCATTTCCAACTCCACTTCTTGTTCTCACCATTTTTGATCTACACACCAAATAAGGTGAAATTATATCCTCAATCACGATAGATATTCACCTCGCCCTTATCACTCCGAAACGTTTACATGCTAGTTCTAATATCGTAGACGTACGCTTAGAATCCCAAACACATAAGGTTTCCAGATCCGGTCGGCAACAGACCATAGATCCGAACAAATAATAGCATCAATTTAGCTATCACACAAAACATTTAGCACAAAAAAGTATTTTAGGCATCATTCCTAAAATGAACTAGTGCTTGTGTCAATTTAGGTGTACTACCTAACATATTTTAGACACACTCCTCACAATCATTACTTAGCATTCTAAGTTTAAGTCTAGAAATTTCCTACAAATTCCTAGTTCGCTTAAACTAATGCTCTGATACCAACTGTGACATCCCCCTTTTTCACGGCCAGAAAAGACCGATTTGTTTATGCTTTGTTTTATAAATCAGAGTGATCGTTTAAAGAAAACGGTTGCGGAATTTGTTCCCGAAATAAAATATGATAACCATTCATCAAAACGTTTCTAAAAAAAAGAATGTATTTTCATTAAATAATAAAACCTCGGGATGTCATGTTCCGATACAGACCAAAAGCATAAACAATAATAAATAGACCTTACAACAGTTATTCATAACTACTGGCCTATAATCCAAAATCTCTCGTCAAGTCCACCAACTTATACTCTTGTGCCATTACCTGTAATGCAAAGAAAACTGAGTGGGTCAGGCTTGGGAGCCTGGTGAGCATATAGGGTTTTCAACCCACAATAATACAATTATTATATTCAACCATCAAACAATCAACTCAATTACTCATCCCTATTATGTTTCTTAGGATTTTACCCTAGGAATTCAACTACTCGTCATTCCTTCATTCCTAAGGATTGACCTAAGGGATTTACACAAACTTCCATTGCTACATAAGGCGCATCTGCCAACATTATCCTTTAAGCGCCTCTGCCAGGATTACGTCATACACTATGAGGCGCGACTGCCAGGTTTATGACATTCTCTTTTAGGCACATCTGCCGACATTATCTTATAAGCGCATCTGCCAAGATTATCCTATAAGCGCATCTGCTATTGTTATGACAATCTCTATTTGGCGCATCTGCCGACTTTATCCTATAAGCGCATCTGCTAGGATCACGACATTCACTACTTGGTGCATCTACCGATATTATTCTACAGCACATCTGCTAGTCTTATGACGTTCTTTAATTGGTGCATCTACCAATATCATTCTTAATCATCTTTCATACCTCATCATTTTATCACATACCAACTAACTCATCTACCCATGTTCTACCCAACATATTTGTAGATCTAGAATACACATACAGTTTATCTCATTTTAAAACTATATAAAACATTCATTCCATACTCATCTCAAATAAACAACAATATATAAACACATAGCACGTATTTTATACCAAATACTTCATATTCATGTGTTAGAAGAAAGTAACCATATACTCTCCCAAATGTACACTTAATACATTCAAACAATACTTGTATTATACCCGTGTCTATGAAAGGGACTATACATCCATCCATATAAACAACTTTATGTTATCCACGTAGCACGTATTTCAACGAAAATACTTAATAATTATGCGTTAGAAGAAAATAACTACACACTCACACTTATAAACAACAATACTCTTAATACACTCAAACCAAACTCGTATTATTATTGTGTTTATGAAAGGTAGTATACACTCACCTGATCAGGAGATGATCGGACAGCACTACGACTTGCAGAAGTAGTAATCCTCAGCAGATCTGGAAGATCTCTTCAAAAATCGAACTTCTCGCGGGCAGAGCTTCGGCTCGGGAACCGCACTTCTCGGGATCTTCGGGATCTCGGGACTTGCTTCGGGGCTTGAGAACAATACCGGGGCTTCGGGGTATTTCTGGCACGCAAACCGATGCAAAATGGGAGAAAGAAGAGGAGAAATTGGCAAAACTATCGGCTGCCTTCGGATTCCTTTTATAGAGGCTGAGCCTCGCACGTACGCGGGGCGTACGCCAGTACGCGGGGCGTACTGGTCCGAAAAAACGTCACTGCGTTCGTCATCCGAAGCCACTTGCTGCGATGTCGACACTTTCGGAGTACGCGGGGCGTACTCGAGTACGCGGCGCGTACCTCGGATCAGACCGGTGACTCCTTCGGATAATGCTTCCGAATTAAAGATTAAAAATAAATACAAATTATTTAATAATCTTCGGAAATTCATATCTTCTTCATACGAACTCCGTTTTCGACGTTCTTTATATCCACGCGAAGGTGAGACTATGCTCTACAACTTTCGTTTAGACTCCGTCGGCTAATTTTGACTTTATTTTTATTAATTATTTTTAATAGGCCGCGACATAAACTTTCGTTATAAATTCATAACTTCTTCGTTTGACGTCCGTTCTCGCCTAACTTTTTATCGCTTCGATACCAACAATGAGATCTTCGATTCTCATTTAGATTGCTTCGGCTAAATACCGCTCTAACGTAAATTCACTTTTTACGTTGCATTGCGTCGTGCCGGTTCTGTCGCGAAACTTCGACGGGCCATAACTTCTTCGTTATAACTCGGATTTTGGCGTTCTTTATATGCACGGAAACCTTGTGACATATACTACAACTTGGTTAAGATTAACCCTTCTAGATAATCTTCCATCAAAAAGTCATTTTTGACGCTTATTGTTTCTAAATTGACTAGCCCTGATCTACGGGCGTTACAGAAACCCCTTAGTAGTAGTGTCCATCCCGATTATATTCTTTAGGCTAGGTCCCTTGTGAAAAGTGTTTAGGGACGTAAAGTGAGGATAACGGGAATGGGTAATCAGGGTTATTGTTGATTGGTGAACTTAATAAGTTTATTATTACTGTGGGTTGAAAACCCTATATGCTCACCAGGCTCCCAAGCCTGACCCACTCAGCTTTTTATGTTACAGGTAGTGGACCCCGAGCATAGTCGGAGGACGATGAAGGATTTTTGGATTATAGGCCAGTAGTTGTAAATAACTGTTGAAAGACTTATAATGTCTTGTTTATGATTTTCATCTGTATCGGAACATGACATCCCGAGGTTTTGATATGAAATGAAACTATACATTTCTTAAAGAAGGTTTTGATAAACTTTTATTATGTTTTGTTTTGGGAAAAAATTCCGCAACATCTTTTAAAAAGAGTTCTCTGATTTTATTTTAAAAAGCATAAATTAAATTGGTATTTTTTGGCCAAGAAATTAGGGGATGTCACAGTGTTCATGCAACCCTAATTGCTTTGGATCTAAGTTTTTCTCTAGTTATACATGCAAATAGAAGTTCCAAAGCAATAACCGTAATACTAGCATACAATTTTTGAATCTTACCTTGCTTGTTGTCTCGTAATAACAAGTATTCCACGAATGATCTTGACTCTTGAAGGCTTTTGTGCCTCACGTGTTGCACCTCTAATGGAATCACAAACACCAAAAGTAAAGGATGAGTGAGAGAGGGGCAGAAAATTAGCTAGGATTTCTCCTTGGGAAGCAGTGGCCGATTTTAGGAGGTCTAGGGGCCTTTTATATAGCTGTGACTGCTAGGGTTTCTATGTGAAACCCTAATTCCTTGCTTAGGCTCCAAGCAGCCCATGAACATCCCTTTTGGAAGGCCTTGGACGATTTCTATAGGGCCTCCCTATAGAAAATCTTCCACCCCATTCCAAGAGATTCCAGCAGTCCAACTTGCAACTATCAATGATTTGCAAAACCAATCCCCTTACTTTTAATTAGTTCCTTTAATCCCAAAATTAATTTCTGATTAAATACTAATTAAATAATATGATTTCTAATTAATATATTGTTTTTATAATATATTAATAAATCATTAAATAACCTCTCTCTCCAAAAGTCATCCTGTCAAGTTACTATGGTGAAGGCAACCCAAAAGGACCATGCTACTATCAAATTAAGTACATACCAATTATAGTTATGAGCTTAGACACCTAATCTAACACTCCAGAATCAGAGATTGGAATTGGTCCGAAATCTCATTAAGGGGTGACAATGGCGAGACAAGGATCTAAATGAGTATGGTTCAGAACGTCTCCTATAAACGTTAGATTTTGCAACTCCTTCATGGGACGAACACCAGGTTTCAGAAACTTACTTCTGGGGCCTGGTGCTTTAGACCATGGGTGACGAAAATTATGTGTCATCCGCTTGTTTGCTTCAAGAATATGACTTGAGTTATGCAAAGCATCAATTTTGGCATTATGACAATTGTTATCATAAACTAAGATATTTCTTACACAAAAAGTTATCTAACATTTTCTTTTAAAATGATGCATTCATCGTTAGACATTACAAGCTCTCTTTCTTGTTATTCGTTCTTAAGCTTGCGATCTTCAAAGCGTAATCTTAGGCTAGTCAGTTCACTATCCAACTTCTCACTTACTTTTATGGCAGAATCATAGCATTTATAAATGACAGTCATATCTAATTGGATCTGGGTTAGATATGGTTCACAAACAGATAAATCAAAATTATTTTCAGTGATCATGGATCTTACCTACTACATGATGCTTCTGCCGGGTGGATCATTAGTTCCCATGTAGCAAAAGTTTGGCTTAGCATCATCATCGTCTTCTTCTGAACCTGATGACTAATAACCTTCATCACACCCGATCAATTGTCATGCCATAAGACACATGCTCCTTCCAATTTTCACATCATCCTCATGTCCGGAAGACTAGTACCCATCAACATTTCTTAACACAGTGGTAATAAAAGCGTTCTCACTTGCTGCAAGATCTTAGGCTCTGCGAGCATAGTATGCATAATCTATTACTTTCGATTTCTAAGAGGTTTTATCCAAACAATCTTTAGCAAAATGGTTACCAAGATCACATTTATGACAAACTATCTTGGGTTTGTCTGATTTTGGAATTTCTTAGGATTCCGAGGAGTGACTTGACATGTTGGGTTGGTATGTATGACATCCCCATTTTTATGGCCAGAAAAGACCGATTTTGTTTATGCTTTATAAAAATCAGAGTATCTCTTTTAATAAAAATGTCGCGGAATTTGTTCCCAGAAAAACATGATAATCGCGTTATCAAAGCATTTCTAAAGAAATATATTTTTATTCACTTTTAAAACATTTGGTATGTCATCGTCAATACAGAAACATAAACATAAACAGAACTTACATTTATTTACACTAGTGATCTACATCTCTTTTAAATCTCTCAGTGTAATGTAACTTCATATCGACAGCTGTGATACAAATAAACTGAGTGGATCAGGTTGGGAAACCTGGTGAGTACATAGGGTTTTCAACCCACAATAATATAATTATTATATTTAAACATCAAATAATCAACCCAATTTCCCATTCCCATTATCTTCTTAAGGATTTACCCTAAGGATCAGCTAACCCTCGTTCCTTTATTCCTAAGGATCATCCTAAGGAAACAACATGAAGTCCATTGTTGCCAATGACACAGTGGTCAAGCGGAGCTGCTAATGTTATCATTTGGGCGCAGCTGCCAGAATTGTGACTTTTTCTATGAGGCGCTTCTGCCGATATTGACCTTTAAACACTACTGTCATGATCATAAGGCTCCCTATTAGGCGCAGCTGCTGATACTGTCCTTAGAGCGCAACTGCTAGGACATTTACCGTAGATCTAAAACATCTACGGGTTGTGGCACAGCTGCCAGTGCTCATCTATAGGGTACTACGTCTGCTGCTGCCAATGTATACATATAGGGCACTAGGTCCGTACTATTAATGTTCCTCTATTTTAGCTTTTATTCCTCATCATTCATCTACCCATGTTTTACCCAACATATTTTGTAGATATAAAATACTTTATATAGTTTACATCATTTAAAACATGTATAAAAATCTTTCACCAACATAGACAACAAGTATTCAGACAATATGTACACATAGCATGTAATTTATATTAAAATACTTCATATCTATGTGTAAGATGAAAGTAACTATGCACTCACCTGAAAAGGTGGTGATTCTGCCTTCGAACAGCGTTTCGTTATCTCAAAACAATTATCCCTCGATAAAACCTAGTATCATTATCACTAGGGTTTAGTCTAACATTAACCGTGACTAATTAATAGTCTAGCTATTATTATTATTATTATTATTATTATTATTATTATTATTATTATATAAGCGTTAAACAACACTCTATATAACTCATAATAATAGCCCAAATAATTATTTTAAGGTCCTAATAATGTTACTATATTAAAACATAAGCTATACTAAAGATAGGTTAGGCGTAGCTCACTTACATCGGGTTTTTCTCAAAACCGGGCTCTGCCGGAGCAGCGTTCCCGAGCCAAAAGGCTCTTCTTCTCGGAGCCTTCGGGTGCTCCTGGGCTTCGACCTCGTGCTAGGGAGGTTCCCTAGGCTTTTTTTTTTTTGGGGGGGGGGGGGGGGGGGGGTTTAGGGCTTAGAGAGAGAAATGAAGGGTTAAGGTGTGAGGAATGAAGGAGAGGGGTGTTTCTATTTATAGGAGGCTGGAGGGTCACTCACATCGTGAATTTTTGATATTCACGTCGTGAGCCAGGTTGGCTACAGCCAGGCGCAGCCTGGTGCTGACACGTGTTAACGCACACACGGTGGAAATCAGCCGATTTTCAAAAATTCATAACTTTCGCATACGAACTCTGTTTTCGACGTTCTTTATATCCACGCATAGGTAAAAACAAGCTATACCACTTTCATTTAGACTCTGTCAGCTAATTCTTGACCGATCTTAAATTTAACAGTAGGAGGATATTAGATTGCTAAATGACCGCGAAGAATTCGTAACTCCTTCATACGGAATCCGTTTTCGTCTATCTTTTTACCATTGTGTTCCTATTAATGAGATCTTCAACTCTCATTTAGGTCGCGCAAGCCAAAAAACCCTCGAACTAAAATTCGAGTTTTAAGTCGTGCACTGCTAAGCCTAATCTTAGAAAAATCATAACTTCCTCAAACGAAGTCAGATTTGGGCGTTCTTTTTTTGTATGTTCTCGGTTTAATGTATATTACAACTTTTGTTTAGATCACTAAGGCTAAAAATTACTCTATCTTAAATTTATTATTTACGTCTCCTGGTATCATGCCGGTTTTGCCGAAAAACTTCGACGGGTCATAACTTCTTCTTTATAACTCGAATTTCGGCGTTCTTTATATGTACAGAACCCTTGAGACATATTCTACAACTTGGTTAAGATTATTTATTCTAAATAATCATTTGTTGAAAAGTCGTTTTCAACACTTATTGCCTCTAAATTGACTAGCCTGGATATGCAAGTAGGTTTTCTAAAGGTTTAGGATTATTTCGATGAGGGGCTTGAAATTGGTTCTGATAAGGTTTGTGACTGGGATTCTAGAGATCTTTGCACATCATGGACAATAGTGTGAATTCGTATTCAAAGATAAGTTCGATTCAGGTGGATCGAGATCATGATTTTCTTCAATTGAATGATTCGGAACGGGTGGAGTAGGTGGGGTAGGAATTGTTGGTTGAACAGGCGAAATAGGTGGGATAGTTCTGAAAGGATTTGAAACTGATGGGATTAAAATTAGTGGGTTAACACAACTATTTAAGGCAAGAGGACTTCTTGACATTTCTCTTAACGTTTAAGCAACACTAGATTCGCGACCTTGTTTTTCGTCAAAAAGTGGATAAAGCTTCAGTTTCTTTAGAGATCCGTTACTCTGAAGACATGACTTGACACTCCCCTAGCCTTTTTCACGACTATAGATAAACTTCAGATTGTACTTAAGAGGAGTTCTGACTATACCGTGTGCAGTCATATTATTCACAACAATTCTATACCTATTAGAAGGACAAGGCTACATATTCACCTGGAGTAGTGGTGAAGGTATAAAAATCATCGACAACCGAAGTTAGACACTTATCCTTCATGTTCTCGGACCCTTCGAACAAGTCCTAAAGAGTGTCCCAAATCTCTTTTGTAGATTTGCACAACTTAATGTGCTCAAAGAGAGACAAAGGAACACCAAACATCATCTCTAAAAAAGAAATCTGGTTTGCATGATGCTTTTCGATGTCTGAAGTAGTAAGAGGTGCTAGAAGTTGTTCTTCTTGGCCCATGAGAGTAGCAACAACATCTCTCACTATTTGTCTCACTGGAACATGAGTGCCTTCTTTCACAGACTTCCATATTTCTTCACTTTTTTCCTTACCAAGTAAAATATTTCCTTCCTAACTTTCCAGTGATCATACTCTTCAACAACTAGCAATCGGGCACGAGAAGGGCAACCCACACTATTTGCTATTTGCATCAAATACATTTGTTGAGTTTGATTAGGAGTAACCATTAAGGTTAAAGTATTAGAGCAGAAACGGTATATACAAAGAACATTTATACTGAACACAGAAATGATTGAGATACCAAGGTAATCTCAGATCAACTATAACCTGTTCTTATGGATTCAAAGGACAACCACTAAAGCTCTTATACCAATTGAGAAGGTTCAAAAAATCAAACATTGAATTAACTTTTAAGATCAATATCTGCTGCTAATATTTTATTCCATTCAAGTCTGGTAAACCAGTCAAGACTTGAAGTATGAAAATCAACTAAATGTTCAACAAAATATTTAAGTAGACTAAAATGAGTATGAGCAAAGTAAAGACAATTAAGAACAAGAAGAATAATAGTGAAAGATATTTGACTTGCAAGAGAATTAGTAATTGATGTAAAGAGAATAATGCTACTTCTTGCTTACAATACATGAAACATCATCTCCTTAAATAGTAAAGGAGAGACATAGTACAAACCATGAACATTCTATGGACTAGATATAACCAAGAGTTTGACAAATCTGACACATAAAAGATTTACTTGATTCGGTCCTGTGAACTGTTCATTCAACAAAATGACAAAGAGCATTTAGTGCTTGTACAGACTCTATCACATCAAAAGACTAACTTCATATTTCTTGGAAATGTCTTCATCTCGAAAGAAGATAGACTTCAGGACACATCGCTTCTCAAACTGAGGTTGATTTCGGATCTGGTTTGTCTCGAATTGCTAGAGGTTTAGTTTTATGCATCAATATATATATATATATATATATATATATATATATATATATATATATATATATATATATATATATATATATATATATATATATATATATATATATATATATATATATATATATATATATACGGTAATAATTATTTTTTTTCGTATGAAGGTAAGAAGTTTTTTTTCTACATAATTTTTTTGGCTAACAAAACAAATGAATCACTAGAAGAATAAAAAATAACATGATTCACAAAAAAAAAAATCCCAAAAAAACATCTCGATGATTCATTTATATAATGATTTTGTTGTTATTCATTAAAATTGTCATAAGAGTGAATTTTTTCTTAATTTACATAAAAATGAATCATGCAGACATTTTTTTTTTGAATATTTTCTTATGAATCTTCTTACTTATGAATCATTTTGTGATTCATTTTGTTTTTTCACTAAAATAATACATAGAAAAAAAACTTCTTACCTTCCTACCAAAATTTTTCCTTCTTATTTTGATCTTGACAATATATATATATATATATATATATATATATATATATATATATATATATATATATATATATATATATATATATATATATATATATATATATATATATATATATAACTTTTTATTTTTTATATATCGATTGGTTTATCTTAAACTAATAGAATATGAATATATAAATTAAAATCTTAAAAATATGTAAAATCATGGAAGAAAAGCGAAATTTTTATAAGGAAAGTTGATGTTAATTCACTGATTCGAAACTTAAGATTGAAGTTGCATACAATTTTACACTTTTTATGGCCATAAGTTCACAACATATTGGATATATAATTAATGGATGGTGCTTAATGTCTCTTCATTTTTAATTATATCATGAAGACATGATCAACTACTAAAATGAGTTACTTTTTTTCTTTTTTGTAGATTTATTTATCATAGTTATAGTACGAAAAGCCTTTATCAGGTTGATTTTGGTTCTTTTAATTTATTATATTAATCACTTAAAATCAACATTATTTCATTTAACTTATACTATCATAATCTTTTAATACTTTCGGCTTAATTATATATGCATTATGCTTGTCAACATGAAAAACGAACTTCGTTAAAGTAATAATATCATAAATAATTAGTGTTGAAGATTCACCTCATTCTTATGGTTGTTTAGTTTAGCCGGTGTAAAAACAAAATTATAAAAAAATATTCGAATTAACTTATCCACTAACAAAACGCAATAAGTTGATTTTTTTTTATTTTTTTTTATAAATTTTACGTATTTGCAAATCATGTTCACATATGTAATTTAGTTAAGTTAATAAGTTGTTAGAAATTGGGGTATAGGAAGGCTTGGAATTCTAAGAATTGTGTAAAACACTTTCAAATTAAAGTATTTTGGTTGTACTCCTAATATTCTTTAATCGGATAAGACTCAGAGAGACAAGAATTTAGAATGTTTGATAATTGTTTCGTATGTACTAGAAATGAGACCAAAACCGACTTTATCATCTTTGTCTGAAAACTGTCATATGACAGTTTCAACTGTCATAAAACTATAAAAACTGACATAAAAACGGAAGTTTGGATAAGGGTCAAATAATGGTCAATTCTCGGAACATCCGATTTTTTGATACATTTTTAATATAGCAACATACCCTATATAAAAAAATTTCGCGCTGACCTGGCAGCTCGACCCCATCCAGGGGCTCTGCCCCTTGGAACCCGCCAGGCGTTGCCGCCCCTTGAACCCCGCTCCCAGGGGCGTTGCCCCCGAACCCCTGTTCGTTTAAGGGCTTCGCCCCTAAAAGACAGTGTATTTTGTAAACTTAATCAAACTTAAACAAGTGTGTACTCCATACCTTCCTTACTAGTTTAATATTTATCAAGATCACTTTTTGTCAACAAAGTAACTAATCAAAAACTTTTTAGTTAAGTTAATAAGTAAGGAGACTAACTTATTAAAATCTTATTATTTAAATCACTAAGTATTTATGAAATTTTTTTCATCTAAACTATTATAACTCCATATTATCTGTGTCAACACGTAATAAATCAACAAACATCATTATTTAGTTTGACAATTATTTTGTTTTGCGACGTTTTTGTTTGATTTGGTTGATAAGTCAACCATAAAGTGTCCATATGGTTTTACGGTATATATTCATGGAAAATCTTCATGATTATACTTTTTCGACTACGCTCAATGATGCCGAGGATTGATACAATTTCTTTCTCGCATACACAAATATACATACATGTATATTGCCAAAGATAGTAATGTTAATTTTGAAAAGCAAAATCCACTTCATGTATGGTACTTTTCTACTTTACTTGTTCTAATAAATCAAGATGGATTCTATCACATATTAATCACTCAATACTTTTGATATTTATTATTTTATGGTAGTTTTGAAATAAATATTAATGAAATGTCAACTTTTAGTTTATTTTGCTTTTTAAAATTAAATGCCTAATAATACTTCTATTTATATATGTAATGTACTAAATGTAATGAATATTAGAGTAAATTGAAATGAATATATCTTTTCATTCTTTATTCTAAATGGGGTGAATGTTCGTACCTTGTGAATGTTAAATCTACATAATTTAAATTTTAACAATTATATGTTTTGAATGATTATGTTATTCACGTTAATTATAAATAATAATTCTTACACTAAATTAATATATAACATTTAAATTATTTTGAACAATATTACACACTAACATCTATTCACCGCACATGAATAAATCATAAATATAATTCCTGGACCACCTTTTAATGTCGATCATACTTATTTTTTAGAAGTTAAATCATTGTTTTGAATGTAATTTTATATAATTTATAGTTTTCTGTCACTGTTAACTATTATTGTTAAAGTCATTGTTTTGAATGTAATTTTATATAATTTATATTTTTTTTTTGTCACCGTTAACTATTATTGTTAGTCATTGTGAAAAATTAAGTTCAATAATTTCATTATTGAAATTCATCAAACATAGTGATTGTGAAATAGAATAACCTTGGGTTTGTGTTACAAAATGACATCAAAACGTTGTTACAAATAGAATAATCTAATTATGAAATTCATTTATTTATTTATTTTTATATTTTTATGTTCGATAATGATTGTATGATCGTTTTTAATTTATTTAACATAACGGAAATTGTTAAGTTACTCAACTAATATATAATAAAATACAAATTAAAAACTTTAAAATCATAACGTAGCTTGAAAACATAACCAAAAAATCAAACCAACACAAAACCTTCCAAATTTTAAATATATATATATATATATATATATATATATATATATATATATATATATATATATATGGTTAGGTTATTTTGTTTTCACTATCTATTGTGTGCATGTATGATTGATAATGGACCAATCATTTTAGTTATTTTAAGAAACTAATTAATTCATATTACATATTGAAGATATAATGAATATTAATTACATCTTCAGCATTTAATACGCATTAATTATTGTCTTAAAATAACTAAAATGATTGGTCCAGAATCAATCATACATGCACACAATAGATAGTGAAAACATTTGAACCTAACTCTCTCTCTCTCTCTCTCTCTCTCTATATATATATATATATATATATATATATATATATATATATATATTACTATCTTAATATACAAATTTGGTCAAATGCTGAATTTTAAGAGGTACAACCCTTAATGGGTTGTATACAACAATTTTACGCATTAAAAGATATTGGATTTCATACGGTCAACAAGTTATTTGAGTTACACCATTTTGAAAAAGTCTCCTGCTCTCATCTTCAAGTTGAATAGGTCAAACACCAAAAAGCTTTCATCACGTTCGGCCAATAGACTTAACCCCTTTACTTCCCCAATATTTCTCTTTTTCTGTTGTGATAATCAATTTTGAATTCCAAATTTTGAATTCCCCTCGAATCTCGCCTCCTTCTCCTATATATCGTGCCTTGTGTCCCTTATTGTAACGCCCGTGTTTATGGGCTTGTCATTATTAGCAATGTAATAGTCTAGGTTAACCTTTGTAACCCATTTTGAAATAATAAGAATGTATTATCTGAATATTATGTGTTTTATGCTTAATTGTTTAATTGTGTGTCTTAATTGAATTAAGAATAAAAATAAGCATCAAAATAAAATAGTAGATAAAGCCGATATCTATGGATAATGTCATAGTAGTTGAAACGAGGTTTCCGAATATATAAAGAATGCCGAAATCCGAGTTATAACGAAGAAGTTATGACCTGTTGAAGTTTCGCGACAGAACCGACACGAAGCTGAATAACGTAAAAAGTGAAATTTATGTTAGAGCAATATTTAGACTTGGTAATAAATGAAATTCATAGGGTTGGTTAAACCGAGAGCGTGCATAAAAAGAACGCTCAAATCTGACTTCGTATGAGGAAGTTATGATTCTCTGAAAATCCGATTTTGTGATACATTTTTAATATAGCAACATAGCCTATATAAAAAAATTTCGCGCTGACCTGGCAGCTCGACCCCATCCAGGGGCTCTGCCCCTTGGAACCCGTCAGGCGTTGCCGCCCCTTGAACCCCGCTCCCAGGGGCGCTGCCCCTGGACCCCTGTTCGTTTAAGGACTTCGCCCCTAAAAGACAGTGTACTTTGTAAACTTAATCAAACTTAAACAAGTGTGTACTCCATACCTTCCTTACTAGTTTAATATTTATCAATATCACTTTTTGTCAACAAAGTAACTAATCAAAAACTTTTTAGTTAATTTAATAAGTAAGGAGACTAACTTATTAAAATCTTATTATTTAAATCACTAAGTATTTATGAAATTTTTTTCATCTAAACTATTATAACTCCATATTATCTGTGTCAATACGTAATAAATAAACAAACATCATTATTTAGTTTGACAATTATTTTGTTTTGCGATGTTTTTGTTTGATTTGGTTGATAAGTCAACCATAAAGTGTCCATATGGTTTTACGGTATATATTCATGGAAAATCTTCATCATTATACTTTTTCGACTATGCTCAGTGATGCCGATGATTGATACAATTTCTTATTCTAATTCTAATATTGATAAAAAATTTAATAATAAAGATTTTGGTTTTATAAGTTATTTGGAAGAACCAGATTTTCGTCGATCCTTAATCAAAGGATCTATGCGCGCTCAAAGGCGTAAATTGGTTATTTGGGTACCGTATCAAGGAAATCCTCATTACTTATTTAAGTAGGCCTCGCTTTTCGGAGCTTCTCCCAGCTCACACTATGGTGGAGGAGGTGCCGTGAAGATCTAGGAGTGTGAGCAGTACGAGCTGAAAGGCTCCCATATTGTTTGGAGGGCAAAAATGCCATCTTCAGCCCAAGTTTGTCCATGAAGTGCATACCTGTGGTTCCTACGCGCACCACTGTCGTATCCATTCTTTTCATTCCAGAAAACGAAAGTGTGAAGGGGCCCACCTCACTCATCCCATCTCCTTTCTCGCATACACAAATATACATACATGTATATTGCCAAAGATAGTAATGTTAATTTTGAAAAGCAAAATCCACTTCATGTATGGTACTTTTCTACTTTACTTGTTCTAATAAATCAAGATGGATTCTGTCACATGTTAATCACTCAATACTTTTGATATTTATTATTTTGTGGTAGTTTTGAAATAAATATTAATGAAATGTCAACTTTTAGTTTATTTTGTTTTTTAAAATTAAATGCCTAATAATACTTCTATTTATATATGTAATGTACTAAATGTAATGAATATTAGAGTAAATTGCAATGAATATATTTTTTCATTCTTTATTCTAAACGGGGTGAATGTTCGTACCTTGTGAATGTTAAATCTACATAATTTAAATTTTAACAATTATATGTTTTGAATGATTATGTTATTCACATTAATTATAAAATAATAATTCTTACACTAAATTAATATATAACATTTTAACTATTTTGAACAATATTACACATTAACATCTATTCACCGCACATGAATAAATCATAAATATAATTCCTGGACCACCTTTTAGTGTTGATCATACTTATTTTTTAGAAGTTAAATCATTGTTTTGAATGTAATTTTATATAATTTATAGTTTTTTTTGTCACCGTTAACTATTATTGTTAAAGTCATTGTGAAAAATTAAGTTCAATAATTTCATTATTGAAATTCATAAAACATAGTGATTGTGAAATAGAATAACCTTGGGTTTGTGTTACAAAATGACATCGAAACGTTGTTATAAATAGAATAATCTAATTATGAAAATCATTTATTTATTTATTTTTATATTTTTATGTTCGATAATGATTGTATGATCGTTTTTAATCTATTTAATATAACGGAAATTGTTAAGTTACTCAACTAATATATAATAAAATACAAATTAAAAACTTTAAAATCATAGCGTAGCTTGAAAACATAACCAAAAAAACAAACCAACACAAAACCTTCCAACTTTTGTATTATATATATATATATATATATATATATATATATATATATATATATATATATATATATATATAGGGTTAGGTTATTTTATTTTCACTATCTATTGGTTGCATGCATGATTGATTTTGGACCAATCATTTTAGTTATTTTAAGAAAGTAATTAATTCATATACTAAATTGATATAATATATTGATTATTTTGAATTATATGATAATATATACATTTATTATAACTTCATAATCTCAATCGTTTGAATGATTTCTACCCGCGAGTTACAGATGAATAAAATTAAATATAATATATGATTTGATGTTAATTATAGTTGTTTTTATTGTTAATTAATTTTTTAAAACTTATTTGCTTAATGTTTTAATTTCTATCATTATAATTATTTAAAACATCAAACATTGTTTTTTATTTATTTATTTTAAAGCTAACAATATAATCATTTATATATAGTTGTTTTTAACTATTGTTATTGTAAGTTATTTTAAGCTCCTTATTTGGAAACTTTTAACGATTATAAAAATATATTTAAGAAATATTTTATTTAAATTGAAATTACAATTTAGTTTTTGCTTTTATCACTACAATTTATCACTTTTAACTATTTACAAAAATTATCTTTAGTTTTTTTTTAAATGGAACTAAAATGTATATTTGAGTTGACATTGTAATGCGCAGAAACACCTATATAGTTGAAGTCTTTACAAATATATATTTTTTAAAATATAACACTAACGTTGTTGTTAAATTTGATATAATAATTCATATATTAATTTGATATAATATATTGATTATTTTGAATTATATGATAATATATAAATCTATTATAACGTTATAATCTCAATTGTTTGAATGACTTCTACTCACGAGTTACACATCAATAAAATTAAATATTATATATGGTTTAATATTATTTATAGTTGTTATTTTTAACTAATTTTTTAAAATTTATTTGTTTAATGTTTTAATTTCTACTATTATAATTATTTAAAACATCAAACATTATTTTTTGATTTTAAAGGTGACAATATAATCATTTATATAGAGTTATTTTTAACTATTTTTGTTATAAGTTATTTTAAGCTACTTATTTGAAAAGTTTTAACGATTATATAAATATATTTAGGAAATATTTTAGCTAAACCAATATTACAATTTAATTTTTGCATTTATCACTATAATTTGTCACTTTTAACTATTTATAAAATATTATTTGGTTTTTTTAGTGGAACTGAACATTATATTTAAGTTGACACTGTAATGTTATATTTAAATTAACAATTTATGTATTTTGTCCAAACTGTTCAAAAATTGCAGCTTTAAACTGATAATGGTTTACATGCAACAACATTTTAAATCTAATAAATTAAGTATAATATGTTAAAATTCAAAGACATAACTTTATAAATAGAAGTAAAAATATTATTTTAAAATTGAAATTTAGTCTATTTATGATTACACTTTAGGTTTGATATTTATTTAACATTATTAACCAACTTACAATCATTATTAGAAATACAGTACAATTTATCACTTTTAACTATTTATAAAATAATCTTTGGGTTGTTTAAGTTAAATAAAATTTATATTTAAATTGAGCCTATAATGTTATATTTTAATTAATAATTTAAGTATTTTATACAAATTGTTTAAAAATTATACCTTTAAAATGATAATGGTTTACATCCAACAATATATTAAAACTAATAAATTAAGTAGAATATGTTAAAAGTTAAAAAACATAATTTTATAAGTAGAATTAAAGATATTATTTTAATATTGAAATATAGTTTATATATGAATACACTTTAGATTTGATATTTATTTAACCTAATTACCAAATTATAATTATTATTATAAAGAAATTGAAAAGTCATGGGAGTTTCAAATAAATGTGGTGAAAGGAAAAAAGAATGGGGGTTTCAAATGCATGAGATTCAAGAGAAAATGCTAGGTTTATAAGTATGTATGATATGTGATTATTATATCTTATTTGTGTTTATATGTTACTGAAAAAGATTGGTCTCTTTTATAGTACAAAAAAAACTATTCAACTACCAATAATTTAATGTTTATAAATTATATCATATTAATTATAATTCTTAAAAATATATATATTAAAAACTTTTGAGTGGTTATTATTAATTAGTTGAAATATAAAGGGTTGTGTAGGTTTCAAATTCATATTGTGTATGAATATAATCTACTTTGAATAATATTAATTTTGATGACTTCTACTATAACGACTAGTCAAATATTCGCATATTGTGCAAAATAGTAACTACGTTATCAATACTAAGTATGAAATATTAGTTTCATGGTGGGAGGTCAAGTCAAGCAAGAAAATTACATTCTTTTGCATGCAAATAAAACATAATATAGTAGTAAAAATGGGATCTATGCACGGGGAAATGATTATAAATCACCATTGCAATCCAATTAAACAAGTGAAATAAAACTAAATAACTACAAATAAACTGTCACACCCCAAAACAATGAACGGCGGAAACGTTCTGCGGCGGAGGACGTCATGTACAGTATCACACCAATGAATAGTAGTAAACAAGCAAAAACATCATCCATTGCATTAATAATATAATTTCATACAATTGTGTTCAGTCAAGTTATATAGACACCAAAAATACATATCAAAATAAAAGACGAGTCTTGAACGAACTCCATCTTCTCAAAACCTGGCACCTGGCACCTGTCTACTGGTGACCTGAGAATACAAGTTATTTTGAAAGCGAGTATCAGCTTTAAAGCTGGTGAGATCATAAGTATATTAGTGTCTGTGTTTGTATGAAAGCATTTGTAAAATGTTTGTAAGATGTTTTGTACTCTCGTAGAAAACCCTATGTTTTATACTAATTGTAGCCTTGTACCAAGGCATCTAGTGTATGTGCGTGTGTCTCTTGTAAGAGTATGTATTTTCCCAAATCTGATTATCATTAACCAAAAATATAGTTTTTACATTACCGTGCATCGTGTGAATATTCACGAAGTGAATGTAATGGGAAAATATCATAGTACTGTAGTATTTGTAATAAGTGACTACTGTTGTACTAACTACCTTAAACCAAATGATATTTAAAGTAACATGTGATCGACCTGTATCATGCTACCGACTCTAGTAAAACGACGATGTAAGACGTCGTAAGAAATGACATTTGGCACCCGTAGACTTGCAAGTCCCACTGTAGCGAGCAGCAAGGTGTAGGATAGTCAATCCAGTATAGATCTATACGCAAACTCATACGCTCCCCAATTAAGGAGATTCTGGATACAAAAACGGCCATGGCAGGAAGTGCCATGACCCGTTTAATGGTTCACATAATTGCATGAATGTACATGTAATGAATGTGCTAATGGTAAAGTATACTCTTTCTCTGTCTAGCCTATATGTACTGTAATGTTCTGCATGTGCTAGTTGTAATGTGTGTTCTCTCTCTATCTAGCATGAATAGTAATGTACTGTGTGTACTAGCTGTAATGTGTGCTCTCTCTCTCTCTCTCTCTATATCTAGCAAGTATTGACTCATGAATGAACTGACTCATTGTATGATTCTTTGTTCTAGTAATAGTTTTAGTATCTTCCTAAACTACCCCTATGGTAGCTTACTAGTAATGTATGATCATGTTTGTGAAACCCTTGCTACCCAAAGGTATGCAACTGGTTGAAAGAACTTTTATGTCTATATATGTATACATAATATATAACTAATATTTAGACGACCTTCGGACGGATAACTGATGCCCTAATGCCACATCCCAACGAGGAAAATGAGATAAAGCGAGCTGGCCTTTCTAAGCCCTTTAAACATTACTTATATAACTTTACATACATATGCATGCATTTGATAATAAGTATAAAGGAGTTTAAGTAAAAGTATTTGACAAGTAAAAGAGTTTGTAAAACAGTTTGAAGCAAAACAGTTTGGTAAACAGTTTGAACAGTAAGCAAACTACTGGTTTGGTAGTTATTAATCACATGTGATTGATATAATAACTATAAGTATTCAACTTGTATCCCCCCCATAAAAGCATTTAAAAATATTTAAACCATTGATTAAGGGGTATGAAATCACCTGTAGTGAGTGGTATGGATGAACTGAAGATGTAGGATTGCTAGGTGTCAAGTGAAGACTTGAACACACTCTATGATCCTAGTTAACATATAATATCACATATATGTATCCAATTAGTCTTTAAACAACTAATAAACAAAGTTAAGACACCCTAGGACATGCTAACACCTTATATAAGTGTTATAAGTCCCAAGGATTGCATCTAAGTGTTGTAGGGAAAGGCTAGTGTGCTTGGGGTTCAAGGTAAACTCCATTATGGAGTTTATGGTTTTGTGGTCACTAAGAAAAGAGTTTACGGTCGTAAACCCTTGAGCTTACGGCCGTAATGTGACAACCCGAAATTTTCCATTCGGTCAAACCCTAAAAGTCAACCACTTCGTATCATAAGTCAATGCCATTATTTCTTATTTTTAAGAAATATAAAGTTCGTTTGATTATTTTAATATTATTTTTAAACGAACGGGTGAAAGAAAGTGTCGTCTCGGGTTTTGAATTTTAAAAACCGCAAACACCTCGTTTCTTAGAAACACCCGACCAAACTTTTATGTTTTGGGTTGAGAAATCACCCAAAACCGTGATTGTACATCCTTTAATCCATTCATTTATGTGTTTTGACTAGTTTTTCCAAAACACCAAGAACACACACTAGTGTTTTGGCCTTATAGCACAAATCAAGCCTTCCAATAGTAAGTGCTTCTATCCTTGAGTGATTTTAAGCTAGTATTACATTTAAACATCAAGAAAATATGTCAAGAACACAAGACTTGAGGTGTTCACGGTCCAAGGAGATGTTGGGGCCGTAAACACCATAAATGACACCAAAGTGTGTCTAAGCCTCAAATCTAGGTCCTAGTTGATGTATAAACCATCCTTGACATGTTTAAACCCTTCCTTATTGTGTTTAAGCCTAGAAAAACATCAAATACCATCAAATTTAGGTGTTTACGGTTTGGGGATCTCCCAAAACCGTAAACACCCTAAAGTGGGTTTAAGTTGGTCATTTTTCTTCCTTAGGCTTAGAAACTAGCTCATACACTTACCAATTTGTGTTAAGAGCTTGAAAACATGGATATACCCTTCCTCATGAGGGTTTACGGTAGTAAACCCAAAGGGAAAAGTCCATGAGACCGTAAACTCCTCCAAGGAGTGTTTTTGAGGTCCTAGTCCCTTCCAAAGGCCAAACCACTTAGTAGAATTACTTCAAGAGGCTTGCTAAACCACAAAACAACACCTAGTCATTAGGACTAGAGTTTACGACCGTAAACTCTAGACTTTACTGCCGTAAACTCTTTGTGTCATGACCATCAAAACCGTAAACTCCAAGGGAGTTTACCCTTGAACCCTAAACACACTAGCCCTTCCCTACAACACTTAGATGCAACCCTTGAGACTTATAACACTTGTATAAAGTGTTTAGCTTGTCCTAGAGTGTCTTAAATTTGTTTATTAGTTGTTTAAAGACTAATTGTTTATATACATATATCCTTATATGTTAAGTCTTCACTTGACACCAAGCACTTATCCGACACTTCCTTCCGATCCACTTGCTACAGGTGAGTTCATACCCCTTAATCAATGTTTTAACTATTTTTAAATGTTTTATAGGGGGGATACAAGTAGAATCATACTACTCATTATATCAATCACATGTGATTAATAAGCAGAATTCAAATGATTTACTACTCATTAGCCATTTTACCAAACAGTTTCCTTCAAATGATTTTTATAAACATTTTATATGTTTAAAACTCCTTATTACACTGTACATTTTACTCTGTATGTTTGATTTCTAACTTATTTACAATTGTGATTCAAACAAATGTTTCCTTATACTAAATTGTTTTATCAAACCCATTCCTTCAAACCATTTTATAGATTGACATCAAGTCGATCTTTTCTTAGATAATAATTATGTTCAAAGGTTTTACAAAACTTATTTTATGCTTTTATAATATAAATTGCATGCCTCTATATGTATAGTTATATAAGTAATGTTTAAAAGACTTAGGAAGGCTATCCACGTTGTTTCCTTTTCCTCGATTTGGATGTGGTCTGATAGGATATCGGGTACTCGTCCGAAGGTCGTTTAAATATTAGTTATATATCATGTGTACATATATAGTCATAAAAGGTCTTTCCAGTTCATCCAATGCCCTTGGGTAGCAAGGGTATACATCCATGTTCATACGTCCCAGTTAGATTACTAGTAAACTACCATATGGGTAGTTTAGGAAGATACTAGAACCATTACTAGAACGCGATATCATACAATGAGTCAGTTCATTCATGAGTCAATACTTTCTAGATAGAGAGCACATACATTACAGTACATTACTATACTTGCTAGGTAGAGAGCACGTACATTACAGCTAGAACATTACAGTACATTACTATACTTGCTAGGTAGAGAGCACGTACATTACAACTAGAACATTACAGTACATTACTATATTTGCTAGGGAGAGAGCACGTACATTACAGCTAGAATAGTTCATTACATTACATATACATGAATATGTTAATCGTTGTGATATGAATCAGATCATGACTTAAATGTCATAGCCCGTGTTGTAGCCAGAGTCTCTTGAAGGGAGAGCGTGAGTTTGCGTATAGATCTATACTGGATTGACTATCCTACACCTTGCTGCTAGCTACAGCCGGACCTGCAGGTCTGCGGGTGACAAACGTCATTTCTTTTTATGACCATACGTATGTCGTTGTTACTAGTCAATAGTATGGTGCAATTAATCACATGATACCTTAATATAAATCCGGTTTAAGGTAGTTAGTACAACAGTAGTTCTTATAGCGCTACATTTTAGTACTACATTAATTTCCCCTTTACATATATTTAGTGATTTTTTCACTTAAACTTTAAATGTAAAAAATATATTTTGTTAATGATAGTTACACTTGGTAAAATTACACACTTTTACAAGAAACAAACATTTAGAACAGTTAAGTCTTGGTAGAAGACTACGTTGAGAACAGTTAGGTCTTGGTAGAAGACACCCTTTATATAATAGTAGGAATCATAAGGATTTCTAGGATTTTTCAAACGTTTACAGTTGTTTTACAAAAATTTTTACACTTACCGTTCATATACATTTTCCATACTTACAGTTCATATACATTTTCAATACTTACAATTCATATACATACAAATTCTTACATACAAATTAAGACACTAAAATACTTATGATCTCACCAGCTTCAAAGCTGATACTCGCTTTCAAAATTACTTGTATCCTCAGGTCATCATAGACAGGTACTGATGTAAGGTTTAAGGAAGATGGAGCTCGTTCAAGACTCATCTTTCATTTTGATTTATGCTTTAGTGTTTATCAAAATTTGACAGAACACACTTGTATAATAATTATATTATTAATGCAATGGATGATGTTGTTGCTTGTTTACTACTTTTCATTGTTGTGATACTGTACATGACCTCCTCCGCCCCAGAACGTTTCCACCGTTCTTGGTTTTGGGGTGTGACACGTAAGCTCCTCTTCTTTTGACCATTTTATTGTTTGAAGCCTTAAAAGTCCCTAGAAGCTTTTCTACTTGAAGTATGTGTCTATGGAAGGAACTAGGGCACCATTTCACTCCTATTTGGAGTTTACGGTTCCTAAACCATTTTCCTTTGAGTTTACTATCGTAAACTCATATGGTTTATGGTATTTTGGGGTTTTCAAGTCCTTAGCTCATCAAGGAAAGGATTTAGACATGTTTCTAAGGCTTGTGAAGGAGTTAGGCACACTTTGGCACCTTTACTTGGGGTTTATGGTTCAAGAACTTCTTGAACCATAAACACCTTGTTCTTGGTGTTCTTGGGGCTATTTCTTGATGTAAGGGAATGTAACAAGCTTTATAAGACTCTAGGATAGAAGTACTTACTATATTGAAGCTTGAAATGAGCTAAAAGTCTAAGAACACTAGTATGTGTTCTTGGTGTAAATTGAAGAATCAACCTTTTGGAATGATTTCACGGTTAGAAGTGTGTTAAAACACTAGATTAAAGCATATAATCACATAAGAAGGCTAGAACACTTACTAGTTTGAAGATCTTGAAAAACTTTTGGATGATACTTGAGAGAGAAATGGATTTGGATCTTGAGAATTTGGAAAAAGTGTAAATAATGACTAATTGTCATATATATACTCCCAATTTTAGGGTTTTTGGCTGAAAATATTTTATTCAGGTAGTAAACTCTAATTTCTTAGAGTTTTGGAATAACAGTGTTGCACAATAACCCTAGTGCATCCTCTCTCCTGATGTCTCTTAAAGTGTAAATCCTGAAATACTCAAACTTATTCTAAAAAGTCTGAAAATTAACAGTAACTGTTCTGGCTTCTATTGACTTGATATGTTTGTACAGAATAGAAATTTCGGGTTGTCACATCATCCCCTCCTTAGAAGGAATTTCGTCCCGAAATTAGAATTTAAGAAAATAAGTAGTTACAAATAACTAAGTAAAATGACGAGGATATTTCAGTTTCATCTGATCCTCACGCTCCCGAGTAAATTCCGATCCTCGCTTGGCGTTCCAACGAACCTTCACTATCGGGATACGGCTTTGCTTCGTTTGCTTGACCTCTCGGTCCATGATCTCTACTGGTTCTTCCACGAAGTTGAGGATCTCGTTGATCTCGATCTCGTCGAGTGGGATAACAAGAGTCTCGTCGGACAGACACTTTTTCAAGTTCGATACGTGGAAGGTAGAATGTACGTTACTGAGTTTGCATGGAAAGTTAAGTTTGTAAGCTATAGGGCCGATTCATGTGAGAATCTCGAAAGGCCCTATGTACCTTGGATTTACCTTTCCACGCTTTCTGAAGCGTATCAAGCCCTTCTAGGGTGAGACCTTCAATAGAACACGGTCACCCACCTGGAATTCCAACGTTTTCCTACGTTTATCAGCGTAGCTTTTCTGTTGGTCTCTGGAGGCTTTCAATCGTTCACGGATCTGAACGATCTTCTCCGTCATTTCCCGTATGATCTCTGGACCTGTGAGATTGTTTTCAGGAACTCGTCCTTTAGCTAACTGGGTATCACCCACCTCAGCCTGACATAAAGGGGATCTGCACTTTCGGCCATAGAGGGCCTTGAATGGAGCAGCCTTTATGCTCGTGTGATAACTGTTGTTGTAGGAAAATTCGACAAGGGGTAAATGAGTATCCCATGATTTTCCAAAGTCGATCATACAGGCTTGCAACATATCTTCCAAGGTTTGGATAGTTCTCTCACTTTTCCCGTTGGTCTGTGGATGGTAGGCTGTACTCATGTCCAACCTAGTTCCTAAGGAACTTTGTAATGACTTCCAGAACCTTGTAGTGAATCTACTATCTCTGTCTGAGATAATGGATAAGGGAACACCGTGCAGTCGTACAATCTCCCTAATGTAAGTTCTTGTAAGCTTCTCTATCTTGTATGTTTCTTTGATCGGCAGGAAGTGTGCAGACTTGGTCAATCTGTCGACGATGACCCATATGGTATCAAGTCCACCTGTTTTCTTGGGCAACTTGGTTATGAAATCCATAGTGATCCGCTCCCACTTCCATTCTGGTATCTCAGGCTGTTGTAATAGACCGGAGGGTTTCTGGTATTCGACCTTGACCTTTGCACAAGTAAGGCATTTACTCACGAAGGTAGCAATCTCTGTATTCATGTTAGGCCACCAGTATAACTTTTTAAGATCCAGATACATCTTATCTGATCCCGGGTGCATGGAATAACGAGTGTTGTGCGCCTCGTTCATGACCAAGTCTCTGAAACCACCAAGTTTCGGGGTCCAGATCCGGTCCATGAAATAATAAGTTCCACCACCCTTAACTTCCAAGTTCTTATCCATCCCTCTCAGGGATTCACCCGCCACATTTTCAGGCTTCAAAGCGTCGAGCTGAGCCGCCTTAATTTGTGTGGACAAGTGTGAATGGATAGTCATAGTCAATGATTTGACTCTACGACCAGAATATTCCTTCCGACTTAGGGCGTCAGCTACTACATTGGCTTTACCCGGATGATAACGAATTTCGCATTCGTAATCACTAAGTAGCTCGACCCACCGTCACTGTCTCATGTTGAGCTCCTTCTGGTCGAATATGTGTTGTAGGCTTTTGTGGTCCTTAAAGATAGTGCTTTTCGTACCATACATGTAATATCTCCAGATCTTCAGAACAAACACAAATGCTCCCAATTCAAGATCGTGGGTCGTGTAATTGACCTCATGTGTCTTTAGCTGTCTCAAGGCATAGGCGATGACCTTACCTCGCTGCATCAGAACACATCCAAGTCCTCGATTCGACGCATCGCAATAGACAACGAAGTCTTCTATTCCTTCGGGAAGGGATAGTATTGGTGTGGTGAACAAGTCTCGTTTGAGCGTTTGAAACGCTATTTCCTACTTCTCTTCCCAGTCAAAGGCCACGCCCTTCTAGGTTAGTGTTGTAAGAGGTTTTGCAATGCGGGAGAAGTTCTAAATGAACCTGCAATAGTAGCCAACGAGGCCTAGAAATTCACGAATTTATGTAGGCGTCTTCGGTGCTGACCAGTTCTCAATGGCCTTGATTTTGGAAGGGTCCACATGTATACCCTCTTAGCTAATCACGTGCCCTAAAAATTCGACTTGTCGAATCCAAAATTCGCATTTCGAGAACTTCGTGTAGAGCTTCTCCGAACGTAATGTTTCGAGGACTTGACACAGATGTTAACTATGCTCCTCCTTACTTCGAGAGTAGATAATTATGTCATCGATGAAGAAGATGACGAACTGATCCAAGTAAGGACGACACACCCTATTCATTAAGTCCATGAATATAATGGGCGCGTTTGTTAATCTGAACGGCATCACTACGAATTCGTAGTGCCCATAACGAGTACGGAAGGCTGTCTTCGGAACATCCTCCCCTAGCACTCGTAGTTGGTGATATCCGGATCTCAAGTCAATTTTTGAAAAGAAATTCGCCCCTTGAAGTTCGTCAAATAAATCGTCGATACGAGGCAACGGATAACGATTTTTGACGGTCAGTCTTTCTTCTTGACGAACAAGACTAGAGCTCCCCAGAGTGAGAAGCTTGGTCTTATAAAGCCCTTGCTAAGCAGTTCGTTAAGTTGACGAGACAGTTTTTGCATCTCTGCAGGTGCTAGACGATAGGGCAATTTGGCTACGGGGGTAGCCCTTGGAACTAAGTCGATTCGGAACTCGACTTGACGTTGCAGAGGTAATCCTGGGAGTTCTTCTGGAAAAATGTCAGGGAAGTCACGTACTACTGGAATGTTCTGAATGTCTTTCGTTTCTTGGCTCACATAGACCACATGAGAAAGGAATGCACGACATTCATTTCACAAGAATTTCTGAGCTTGAATGCTCGAAATGATTCGAAGGTTCGTGCCGGGTTTGTCGCCATAAACTACTAGGGTTTCGCCAGACAGCATATTAAGGCAAACAGCCTTTTCGTAACACATGATATCAGCACGATGAAGACTCAACCAATCCATGCCGATAATGACGTCGAAACTTTTAATGGAGACCGGCATGAGATCGATCGAAAATGAATGGCTATCTAAAGTTAGGGTACACCCTATGAATATACTGCTAGTATTGTAACGTCCCAAGAATACGAGCCAAAAATTTCATTTTTAAAACATATACTTAGTAAAGCATTAGAAATAAAAACGTTCACCGATCATAACATTTCATAAAAGATATCACATGTCTGGAAAACATTTTCCTAAACATAATAATGTCAGAGTACAAATCCCCAGGAAGATCTCATGGTGCGGAATACGAGGCATGTGTGTGATGGGCCGCTACCGCGCCAGCTCCTTCCCCTTCGAAGAAGAGGTACTTGAAACCAAAACTGAAAACTGTAAGCACGAAGCTTAGTAAGTTCTCCCATAATACCTCATACCATACAAAGTACAATGAACAGCTAGGAGATACGGGCCTCGCCCACACTCATGAAGATACGGGCCTCGCCCACACTCCGCTAGCTGGGAGATACGGGCCTCGCCCACAATTTGCTATCTGGGAGACACGGGCCTCGCCCACACTCCCTTATATGAGAGATACGGACCTCTCCCACACTCCACTATTAGAGAGATACGGGCCTCGCCCACACTCAGCTGCTAAACCATAACATACAAGTATCACACAGACAACGAGTATAGACAATTCGATCATACCGGCATATATCATAATCAAACTCAACCATGAGATACGAGCTCTGCCTACACTCCAAAACTAGCATATCGTCTATACGGGCCGACCTTGGTGCCTTAGACCTGTTACTATTGGAAGGAAACTCACCTCGAAGAGTACCTACCGAAAGTCCGACTGCTAGACGTCTGGCTGCTGCACCAGTAATCCTCCGGCTACAAACCCATAAACATAGATTAGCCACTCATAAATATCCTTAGGTCAATTGACTGACCCATCCATGGTCCAAGGTCAACTCCCAGTTGACTGGACTCGCTGAGTCGTGGCACAGACTCGCCGAGTCCTTCTCCTACTAACCCGGTCTTACTCGGCAAGTCCCTCTTTCCACTCACTGAGTCACCCTTGGCTCACCACTCGGGACTATGGAACCGAATCGTGATCCGACTCGCCGAGTCCGAGAGCGACTCGTCGAGCTCCACGAGCAGATCTTCTACTCGCTTCGAATCCTCACCAAAACACCCCGAAGAGGATTTGGGGTTTTGGGACTACGTTACACTGCTAATTCCGCGTGCAGATACGAAGGGTTGGACCTTCAACACTTAAACCCCTCTTACTCAGTGAAAGTTCATATGACTCACCGAGTTTCAAGAACAACTCGGCGAGCTCCATGCAATCTTCATAGGACTCGCCGAGTTGTTCATCCAACTCGCCGAGTCTAAGACCATCTTCATAGAACTCGCCGAGTTCCACTTTGGGGCTCGCCGAGTCCCTTCGACCCAGTTCCCATACAGACCAAAACTGAGACATGCAATGCTTCTAACCCATAAATCTATGCTCCTAGGGCATGCTTATCACGTAAAGTTGCAAACTTTACGTGCATGCATGGCCCTATAACCTCAAGAAGGCAAATCCAAGCTCTTTAAGGGGTCATACACTCAATAGGGACCTCAATAACTCCAACCATAGAGACTTTATACTTCTAGGATGTCCATAAGATCCCAATCTGAAGTCCTTTCAGAACTTAAAGCATAAATACATGGAATTTGAGGTTTTAGGGCTTGAAACCACTAATTTGGGATAAAAAGGGGATCTAATGAACTAATGATCAAGGTAAGAACTTTTCTACCTGAATGAAAGCTTCTCACAGTGTAGATTCCGGATCTACCTCCCCTCCTTGCACACTTCAACCTCCTCTTCCTTCCTCTAAGCTCCAAACCTTCTCCACAAGGCCAAAATCACTCTCAAGAACAATATGGGGGCTAGGGTTTCTTTCTACAGTTCTATGGAAGTGTTAGGGACTAAGGAGGCCAAGTTAGAGCGTTTAAATAGGGTGTAAATGCCCGAATTAGGGTTTTTGCCCAAACAGGGTCTACTCGCCAAGTTCGGGGACCGACTCGCCGAGTACAAAGTTCAAACCCCGCACCTTATCCTGCTCCTACTCGGCGAGTTGGTCCTTCAACTCGCCGAGTCCAAGAAAAAAATGCATAAAATTAAAATATTAGTCACAAGGAGTACGTACCAGGAACCAGGTGCTACAAGTGCTCTCTGTCTTTCCATTAGCCATTTCTACAGTGAACGGTTCATTAAGTGCTCGTGATTTTTGCTTAAGTAAATGAGCAAATTTTTGGTTCACGAAAGTCCTCTCCGCTCCACTATCAAATAGAATGCATGCATAAGAGTTATCGAGGAGGAACGTATCAGTGACCACTGTGGGGTCGGCAACCGCTTCCTCATGGCCTATGGTTAGAACTCTTGCTGATCCACCGGCAAACCCTGCCTTCGGGTAGTTTCTTTTGAAGTGGCCTACCTCGCTACATCCGTAGCAAGTTTAGCCCACTCCAGAAATGGGCAGTGTGCCCCTTCCCATTGCAGTTCAGTCACTGCATCTCCAGGTAGGCACCGACGTGATGGAAGTTGCATTTGTTGCATTTGGGCAAACTTCCAGCGTACTGCTTTACCAGAGCAGTAGTGGCAGGTGCTATCGCAGCATGTACTGCCACGACCTGCTGCTTTTTGGCAGCCTTAGCCTTCTTTTTTTCATCCCAAAACTTCTGCTTGGAATCAGCGGTTCTTGCGGGCTCTGAGATGGCCAAGGTAGTTGTTGTGGCCGGGGTACGAACCCCATGGTCTATGAGCCGATGTGCCAATCGTTTGGCACTATCAAATGTAGTGGGATGTGATGCCAATACATTTCCTTGGTATGGTGGCACCAGCCCCCATATGTATCTCTCGATTTTCTTTCCCTCTGTAGGAATCATGTTGGGACAGAGGACCACCAACTCGCAGAATCTGGCGGTGTAGGCGACTACGTTGGAGCCCTTCATGGTTAGGCTCCATAGCTCTTCCTCTAGCTTCTGAATCTCGCCCCTTGGGCAGTACTCGTCAATCATGAGGTCTTTCAAAGTTTCCTAGCCCATAGCATTAGCCACTATAAGAGATATCGACTTAACATGGCTATTCCACCATGTTAGGGCTTTTGTTTCGAAGGTGCAAGCAGCAAACTTCACCTTGCTCTCCTCGGGATAGGAACAGATTTCAAAAACCGATTCGGTTTTCTCGAACCATTGCGAGAGCGAAATGACTCCGCCAGTCCCCTTGAAGGACAATGGCTTGTTGTTGGTGAATTCCTTGTAGGAGCACTCTTTCAAGCGCACATGCATTTCACCATGAGTAGAAAGGACAAGGGTTCCTCCTCCAGTGGAACCTGATGAATGGTATTGAGCCATGGTTGTAGCCACAACTGCAGCTACAACAACATTTAGGGCTGTCGTATCGAACTGAGGAGTAGGTGGTGTTTCGTTATTAAGGTTTCTCCTTGAATTTATACGAGGCGACATCTTTGATCTAAAAGTTTATGAAATGAAAACATTGATAAGAATTTAATGGAAGAATTGATGAGAATAACTCATGGACTAACTCTTCATAGCCCAACAATACGATTGAATGTAGATCTAGAACTAATAGATGATCACATTTGGATAATAACTCCTATAAGATTAGGTACCTATCAATATTACTGGAATTACAGATGTAACAAGTTCGGGAAAAACGACCAACAGAAGGAGGCCTTACATCAACCAAAATAGGAAAATTTTGATAGAATTACAACCTAACCAAGACCTAACAGGCCTATGATTTACAAAGATAGGGAATTAGACCAGAGTTTTGCATAACTAGGTTATATCCAAAAGAGAGAATTTGCTGAGAATCTATCGGCGACGAGAACTACCAGAGTGAGTTCTTGATCCCGATAGGAGATGTTCTATGTCCCTCATGCGCCTATCAGCTCTTGCTTATTGGGCTCGAAGTTCTCTGACTTCAGCTCGGGTTTCAGCGAGTTCCCTCCGAAGAGCTGCATTATGAACCAGAGCCCTTTCGTGAGCAGACTCTAGCTGGAGAATGTGGATAGTGTTAACACCAGAATTGGCGTCAATCTCCATGACTCGATTCATAGCTGCTCGACCCTGCTCAGTGTTCCGAGCAATCCTACGAACTATGATGGGTAGGAATCTGTCAGCAGAACCTCCCTCAGTGAGGTCGTAGAAACTTCTATCTCCATTTTAGGGAATGGGTTGACCTTGTTCCTGACTCCATCTATTCAAGTTTGTGGCCCACAGAGGTGTGGGTCCTTGAAATGCTGGACGAGGGTTTGGGTTTTGATCAGCTGGAGGTAGGTTGTTAACTTCTGGCTCTGAGTCAGAACCATCAGAAAAGCCTTCAACTTCATGATCATCCAAAGGGATTGGGAAATCATCTTCTGGTTCTTCTTCCAGCCATCCTGCATTGCCGTGGTTGGGATAGTACGGGTCTCCGGGAATGTAGAATCCAACCATTAAATCTACGCGAGAAGAGAGGTATAAGAATCTAGCACATAAGTAACTTATAGTAATGTAAAATACTACTATAGTATTTTAAGTTTAGGTTCTATTGTTCTCATTGTAGTATTGTGGGTAAGTTTTTAGACTTGTTGCAACCTCACAACCACACTTAGGCACATGCTAGTCAACCCTCAGATAATATAGTTGATCAGGCTATATCTTCCCAGTTTTGACTATATGTCTCTAAGTCTACTTGTGTTGCCCAACAATCGTAATACTTTCATACTGTCTTAGTGACACTGATTTTAGTATGAATGCAGGCACGTATACTGTAACAAACCGTTATTTCAAACTTATGTAATAGTGTAGGTCAATTTGTACTTCTTTTTAAATAAATAAAGAGAAATTTTGGCATACTATGTATATTTACATAATTCACCCTCAAAAATAAATTATTAAATAATCTAAATTGGGTTGAACCAAGTGATAGAGATTGTAACAAGGTTTCCAAAAATGTAAAGAACACTAAAATCCGAGTTATAACGAAGAAGTTATGACCAATCGAAAATCCGCGACAAAACCGACAAAACACTGTTCAGTGTAAAAACTAAATTTTTAATAAAAGGCTTTCTAGCCTTAACAATCTAAATGGACATTATAGTTTATGTTAAACCGAGAACTTTCATAAAAAGAACGCCAAAATCTGACTTCGTATGAGGAAGTTATGATTTTTCTAAGTTTCAGTATAGCAGTGTACAGCTAAAAACTCGAAATAAAGATCGAATGGTTTTTAGCCGACACAACCTAAACGAGAATTGAAGGTCTCATAATTAGTAGTACAACGGTAAAAAGACAGACAAAAACAGACGTCGTATGAAGAAGTTATGAATTTATAACGGATTCACGTCCCGGTCTGTTTAAAATAATAATATTAAAAATAAAGTCAAAATTAGCCGACGAAGTCTAAACGAAAGTCGTAGAGTATAATTTTACCTACGCGTGCATATAAAGAACATCAAAAACGGAGTTCGTATGCAAAAGTTATGAATTTTACAAGTTTTGGCAAAAAAAAAATAAAGAAAAATAACAAAAACCGGGAATATTCGCATGAACAGTAACTGCCACGTCACCATCGCATGCGAGCCTCCACGTGGTATCTTCTGATTGGACCGCAGCCTCGCGTGTCACCTCCTGATTCAACCAAGTCTGAGGTCCACTTAGAACCGGACAGCCTCGCATGAGACACACCGGAGACACCCCTCGCACGCCCCTCGCATACGCCTCGGACCAGCTCCTTCGCACGTGTCGTCTTTCCATTGGACCGAGGGTTGGTCCAATTCGAGCCAGCCAGCAGCGAGCTTCCGGTCCAAAGAACTACCCTCGCCTTGCCATCTATCAAACACGTGTCACCCTCGCACAGCTTCGGGTCCGAGCCTTCCGGATATATATAACATGCGAGGGCTTCCGAATATTTTCACTTTTTTACCCTAAATTTCACCCTCTTTCACATTCTCCACTCCCCTAAGCTCATATACAACCCCTAAAGCCCCGGTATCAAGACTCAAGCCCGAAGTAAGCCGTGAAGCCCCGAAATTCTCAAGAATTCATCCTCTCTCCTGTCAAAACTCTGCCCGATTTGAGCCGATTTCTCGACAATTAAACTCCTTTACGTGAAACGAAACTCTGTCCGAATTACCACCTATAAAGTGAGTTCATACCCCCGTATTTTCATAATTTCTACTGTTTTAAGGGGGGAAATACAAGTATAACACAACAACTTTGTGTTATAAATAAATGATTTCAAATCACGATAAAAATGATTTTAAAGCATCAAAAATACTTCAAATATGGAACTCTTTTATAAACTTATATTTTTCCCAAATATACATATTTGTGTATATAATTTAATATATATAAGATTTAAAAGGCTTAGGACTAATAATTCATTCTAGCTCCTTTTCCTTGTTTAGATGTGGACTTATAGTACCGGTTATTTGTCCGAAGGTCGTTCAAATTTTACTTATATAAAATTGTATATGTATATAAAAATAAAAGTTATTTCATCAGTTTAATTAACCTTTGTAACATGTTGAGCAAAGGATTACATGCAAAAATAGTTATTTACCAATTCATAAAGTACATATAAATTATAATTGGTATAATTTATGATACATAGAGCAATATTTCATATGAATACACTGTTTTACATGCAACAAGGGTTTTAATTCAAAACAAATCAAGGGTTTACACTTATCAAATACATGTTCGGGATACTAAGTCAAGAACATACTGTCAATCATTTGTTTCAGAATGATTGGGTTTTCATAACTAATATACATGTAACGTTTATATGCTTTTTATGAGACATTCAATTCAAGTTGTTTAATTCATTTTAGAGAACCAAAGTAAAGCCCTGACATTATAACCAGAATCTCCAGTCCGGGGATCGAAACAAGTTGTGTGTAAATCTATATCGGGATTGACAACCCTGCACTCAGGCTGCTAGCTACAGTCAGGCATACACACCAATGAGTGGCAATTGTTATCAACAGTTTAAGCGCTCATCAGACGTTTTTTTTCAGGCGTTCAAGTCTTAGTATGGTTATAATAACTCATTAGAAAGATATTAGCAACACGTTAGTGTATAAACAACTAAACGTAAGTACATCTTCAAAGTACCAGTTTACAAACTGCAAAGTACAATGGTATACTATAGTTTTCAATAACAGCTGGTGAAGCCAGGCACACTCTCAAATACAAGTTTTACAAATACATTGGTTTACAAATAAGATGGTTTTATGGGAATAAAACTACTTTTCACATACCACAGAAAATATGGGATTTTCTAGAAGTGTTTTCATATTCAAAATACAAAGGCACCAGTTCAAACATAAAGACTTATGTACTCACTCAACTTATTGTTGATACTCTCTTTTCAAATTACTTGTATTATCAGGGAAATAATAACAGGTACTCCCCGAGCTTTTTGAGAAGATGGAGCCATTAGGAGTCTTATCTTCTTCTTTTGTATAACTATTTTGGTTTCAATATACAATGATTGAACACATGTAAATATTATACTTTTAAATACAATGGTTGTGTGTGCTTTGATTACTATGATACATGTGTTGTGATACTACAAATGAAGTCCTCCACCCTCGGATGTTTCCGTCGTCTGGTTTGGGGGTGTGACAGATTGGTATCAGAGCATTGTTTATAGTAAACTCAGTATATCAATCCATAAAAGATATACAAACTATAAATACATTGGGGCTGAGAGATCTGACTACAAGTATACTTTTAAGAATTCTAAATGTTTTTACAAGAAGTATACTAACCCTCATACCTACAAGTACATAGTCATAAGAACTTAAAAGTATTTGGATGTTGAACATTACAGTTAAACCTGGGCAGTTATGTAATCATATCTAGAATTAATATAGCCTGATCAACTATATTTATTTCAGACATGACCAACATGTGTTTGGGAGTGATAGTAATGTTGTGACATGTCTAAAACTTACCAACTACCGAAGAAACTCTAAGAACAGAACATAAAATATTATAAGAATATTATAAACATCGATATGCTTTAGTCTTTTTTCAGGCATTTCTCATAACCTTATTCTCGTACAGACACAATGGCAGGACATCATCTACCAGGGGACCCTTATTTTCCAAATCATGGCAATCAAGGATGGATAGTGCAAGATCCGGAGGAAGATCCGGAGGAGGATCCAGAAGAAGACTCAGATGAAGAACCAATTGAGGACAACGAATCAAGCGGTACAGATACAGAGCCACAGGTCTGCAACCTGGGGATATGTTCCCCGAGACAAGAGGAAGCAATACCCATACCCGAGTGGGGCCAATACATAAACCATTGGAGTCGACAAGAAGGCCAACGCGCTCCCTACGGAATGGCACGGGGTTTCTATAACGTCTCAGAAGGAGGAACAGCCGACAGAGCTCTTCCAGTTATAGTGAACCGAATTGCCTGAAAATTCGATCAATCAAGGATGTCAATCAATCGTATCCTAGAAGTGAATGCGGCTGCGCAGGCTAACGCTGCTGATATCCTTCGTCTTGACGAGATGCAAGATGATACCCAACACCATACTGAAGCCCTTCAAAGGCAACTTAATGCTGCCGAATCAGAGATCAGAGGACTGAGGGAGCATTAAGCTGCCCAAGAAAGGCGATGCAAATCGCAAGACGAAGCGGAACCCAGTAACCGTCCTAGCAACCACCGCAAGTAGTGTTACACTACTTTCTAGTTTAATATACTGAATGTATAGACTACTTTCAGGATATGTGTAAATCAAGTATCAATAAAATAATAAGAACTTTACTTCAACAAGAGTTATTACAATTTACATAAACATTCCATTCCAAAGTTTTGGGATTTTGGATATGTTCCAGTGTTATTTTTCATACTTTTCAAATATGACCGCGAAAATTTTTATTTTCGGTAGGCCGGTTTGATGTCGATACTTTTGCAATATTGTGGTTTATTAAAGACCTACTTTAGGGTTAAGTATCCAAATTACATATACTTAATATACCAATACAATCGACATGTACTTTCATACTCTTTGAAAAATAACCACTTCATTTTAATCTATCCAGTTGCAAGTTGTACTTGCAATGGACATCCATTTTCAATTCTTTACAAGATTCTTGTTGAATTAAGTGTTTAAGTTCAGAGTTATCAAATTCATATTCATTCTTGATATCTCACTATCTTTTTATCTATTGACTCTTATAGAAAAAGATGCCTCCTCATAGGAATCCAAGACGTAACAATGAAACGGAAGCACCGACGCCACCTCCACCACCACCCCCTCAATTCGATGCTGCCATGTTCCAAGCGGCAGTCACGGCAGCTGTAGCGGCTGCCTTATCTCATATCAATACTCCTGGTGCTAGTGGGTCGGGAGCTGGTCCACGTCCTTCTAACCTTACCGAGGGTCATGAGCACTCAAGAGAGTGCACTTATAAAGACTTCTCGAATGCCAAACCCATGACCTTTAATGGAACTGGAGGAGTGATGGTTTTAAGGCAGTGGATTGAGAAGATAGAAGCAGTCTTTGAAATTTTCTCCTGTCCAGAGGGTAGCAAAGTTAAATTTGCTGCCTTTACTTTCTTAGATAGGGCCCTAACATGGTGGAATGGCCATGTTAAGTCACTAACTTTGGTAGTGGCTAATACTATAAGCTGGGAGAACCTAAAAACCATGTTGATGCGGGAATACGGCCCGCGAGGGGAAATTCAGAAACTGGAACAAGAACTCTGGGGTATTACTATGGCCGGTGCCGACATAATTGTTGGATTAGTGTCTAAGTCCATAACTATTTTGCTATGTACTTGACCTGATGGTGCATGGTCCTTTTGGGTTGCCTTCACCAAAGCAACTTGATAGGATGAATTTTGGAGAGAAAGGATTAAATATGATTTATTAATATATTATGAGAATAATATATTAAAGGAGAAATCATATTGTTTAATTAATATTAGTCAAGAATTAAGTTTGTGGCTAAAAGAGATTAATTAAACTTAAGGGACTGGAATTGTAATTATAAGATAATTGCAATTGGGCTATGGATTGCCTTATATTATAAGGATGGACGAATTCTATGGGGAAACCCATTGGAAATCATCCAAGGCCTTTATGGAAACGAGTCCATGGGTTGCTTAGGGCTTAAGCATCCAAATTAGGGTTTCCTTGTTAGATAACCCTAATAGCCTCACTATATATAGAACCCTTATGCTCCAAAAACGTGGTGAATTTGTTCTCTAGGGTTTCCACACGTTTTTGGTAGCCTCCTTCTCTCCTCATCTTCATCCTCTTGCTCTTGGTGTTTGTGAACCATTAGAGGAGTGACATTTGTGACTCTAAGCTTTCTAAAGTCAATATAAGAAGGATTTGAGATTGTTATTGCTACATAACAATCAAGGTATGATCTAAACCCTAATTTATATGTTATATTGATTATTATATGCTAGATCTTGGGTTTATAGTCTTGGATGAATTGCATGTACAATGGAGAAACCTAGATCCAAGCATTAGGGTTTGTATGAGCAAATAGGATGTTCTTATAGCTAAAAAAACCATCAATAAAGACTTACACGAATCGATTCTGTGACTTGGCGATTCTGTGTCCGGAGATGGTTGCTCCAGAGAGCAAAAAGATTGAAAGGTATATTTGGGGACTGTCGCCCCAGATACAAGCAAGTGTCATTGCATCTAAACCTGTCACTTTTGATTGTGCTAAGGAACTAGCACAGTCACTTATTGACCACGGAAACTGTCAAAACTCTGTGGTTACTGCCCCAGAACAACCTAGGGAGAACAACAACAACAGCAAGAAGAAGGGTTGGAACAAAAGGAAGGGAAAATCTCCTCTGGAACCTTCAAAGAAGCAACAAATAGTGGCAGTCCATGGTTACACTATGTCTGCTACCATACCTACTACTGCACCTGTTGTTGCCCCTAACTACCCAGCACCAACTAAGCCCTATGCCGGTAGCCTCCCTAAATGCAACAAGTGCAATTTTCACCACACCGAAAATTGCCTTGAAATGCAGTGCCGTAACTGCAACAGGAAAGAGCATACTGCCTGATTCTGTAGAACACCACCTCAACCCCTTAACCAAGTACCTGCCGCTGGAGTAAGTCGAGCATGCTACCAATGCAGTGATGTGGAGAATTTCAAGAAAGATTGTCCAAAAGCTGGAAATGCCGGTGGGGTTGGGAGAATTCTAGCACTAGGTCACGAAGAAGCGTGGCAGACCCTGTTGTGGTCACGGGTACGTTCCTTCTCAACAATACTTATGCATGCATTCTTTTTGATTGTGGTGCCGAGAGGAGCTTCGTGAGCCATAACTTTAAACATCTACTAAATCAGAACTCCCAACCACTAAATAAAACCTTCACAGTAGAAATGGCTAACGGGAAATCCGAATCCACCAATGATATATACATAGGATGTACACTTACCTTAAATGACTTGTCTTTCCCAATAGACCTTATGCCAGTCTCTATCAAAAGTTTTGACATCATAATAGGTATGGATTGGTTGTGCCCCAACCATGCCGACATCCTATGCTATGAAAGAGCTATTCGTTTGAACTTGCCAACTAACGAAACTCTTATTATCTATGGCGACAAACCCGGAACGAACCTTCAGATCATTTCATGCATCAAGGCACATAAATACCTTCGCAAGGAGTATTGTGCATTCCTAGCTCATGTGGTAGACAAAAAGCAAGAAGTGAAAGACATCGCAAGCATTCCTGAGGTCTGCAACTTTCCCGATGTATTTCCCGATGATCTTCCAGGGGTGCCTCCTGAACGACAAGTCGAATTCCGAATCGACTTAATCCCTGGAGCTACCCTTGTAGCCAAATCCCCTATCGTCTTGCACCTTCTGAAATGCAGGAATTATCCAGCCAACTTAACGAACTTCTAAGCAAAGGTTTCATAAGACCAAGCTTCTCACCTTGGGGAGCACCGGTTTTGTTCGTAAAGAAGAAGGATGGATCATTCCGCATGTGTATAGACTACCGCGAGCTGAATAAACTTACCATCAAGAATCGATACCCTCTGTCTCGCATTGACGATCTGTTTCACCAACTTCAAGGGGCGAACTACTTCTCGAAGATAGACTTAAGATCCGGGTATCACCAGTTACGAATTTTGGAGGAAGACATTCCCAAAATCGCGTTCAGAACTCGTTATGGTCATTATGAGTTTATAGTGATGCCATTCGGATTGACGAATGCACCTACAGTGTTCATGGACCTAATGAATAGAGTGTGTCGTCCATTCTTGGACAAATTCGTTATAGTCTTCATTGACGATATCCTTATCTACTCAAAGAGCAAAGAGGAACATGGCCAACATCTTCGTCAAATATTACAAACTCTTAGATCGGAGAAGCTCTATGCGAAGTTTCAAAGTGTGAATTTTGGGTCAGGAAGGTAGATTTCCTAGGTCACGTGGTCAGTTCAGAAGGAATACACGTTGACCCTTCCAAAATAAAGGCAATTGAAAACTGGTCAGCACCTAAAACACCTATAAAAATCCATCAATTCTTAGGTCTTGCTGGCTATTATCGCAGATTCATTCAAAATGTCTCTCGAATAGCTAAGCCTCTTACTACTCTGACCCAAAAGGGTGTAACTTTTAGCTGGGGAGAAAAGCAAGAAACAGCGTTTCAAATGCTGAAGCGAGCCTTGTGTAGTGCACCGATCCTGTCTCTCCCTAAAGGAACAAAGGATTCTGTAGTGTACTGTGATGCTTCTAATCAAGGGCTTGGATGTGTTCTTATGCAAAGAGGAAAGGTTATATCATATGCCTCAAGACAGCTAAAGACACATGAAGTCAACTGTACAACACATGACCTTGAACTACGAGTAGTGGTGTTTGCTCTGAAGATCTGGAGACATTACTTATATGGCATGAAATGCATAATATTCACGAACCATAAAAGTCTCCAACACATCTTCGATCAGAAAGAGCTGAATATGAGACAACGACAATGGGTGGAGCTACTGAACGATTACGAGTGTGAAATTCTTTATCACCCTAGTAAAGCAAACGTAGTAGCTGACGCCCTTAGTAGAAAAGAATACTCGGGACGTCGGGTAAATTCGTTGACCATGAAAATCCATTCACATCTGTCCACGCAGATCAAGGAAGCTCAACTTGAAGCCTTGAAACCCGAAAACGTAGCAGGTGAAACTCTGAGAGGAATGGATAAGAACTTCGAAGTCAGGGATGATGGAGTCTATTATTTCATGAACCGGATCTGGACATCAAAGTTCGGTGGTTATAGAGATGTGGTTATGAATGAATCACACAAAACCCGATACTCCATCCACCCAGGTTCAGACAAGATGTATCTAGACCTTAAGAAGCTATATTGGTGGCCTAACATTAAGGCCGAAATCGCTACCTTTGTGGGCAAGTGCCTTACTTGCGCCAAAATTAAGGTAGAGTACCAGAAACCTTCAGGCTTATTACAACAACCTGAAATCCCTGAATGGAAGTGGGAGCGGATTACAATGGATTTCATAACCAAGTTACCCAAGACATCAAGTGGTTATGATACTATTTGGGTAATCGTCGATAGATTAACCAAATCCACACACTTCTTACCAATCAAGGAGACTGACAAGATGGAAAAGCTAACCAGAACATACCTTAAGGAGATTTTTAGACTACATGGTGTACCAATATCTATTATTTCAGACCGAGATAGTAGATTCACCTCTCGTTTTTGGCAGTTTTTACAAAACTCTCTGGGAACTAGGCTAGACATGAGTACAGCCTACCATCCGCAAACTGATGGACAAAGTGAGAGGACGATTCAAACGTTAGAAGATATGTTATGAGCTTGCGTGATAGACTTTGGAAAGGCATGGGATATTCATTTACCCCTTGTTGAGTTCTCTTATAACAACAGCTATCACACTAGCATAAAAGCTGCTCCATTCAAAGCCCTATATGGTCGCAAGTGTAGATCCCCTATGTGTTGGGCTGAAGTGGGTGACACGCAGCTAGCTAGAGGTCAAACTCCTGATAGTGCTCTCACTGGTCTAGAAATTATTCGAGAAACTACCGAAAAGATCGTACAAATTCGGGAACGACTTAAAGCTTCTAGAGATAGACAGAAAAGCTACGCAGACAAAAGGAGAAAACCCTTGGAATTCCAGGTTGGCGATCGAGTTTTGCTAAAGGTCTCACCCTGGAAAGGCATGATACTCTTTGGAAAGCGTGACAAACTGAACCTAAGGTATATAGGACCATTCGAGATTCTTGCCCGAATCGGCCCTGTAGCTTACAAACTTCGATTACCCCAAGAACTAAGTAACATTCATCCTACCTTCCACGTTTCGAACTTGAAAAAGTGTCTTTCCGACGAGACACTTGTGATACCACTCGAGGAAATCGATTTAAACGAGAGCCTCAATTTTGTGGAAGAACCCATAGAGATACTAGACAGGGAAGTTAAGAAAACCAAACAAAGCCGCATTCCGATAGTGAAGGTTCGCTAGAATGTAAAGCGGGGACCTGAATTCACATGGGAGCGGGAGGATCAAATGCAACAAAAATACCCACATCTTTTTCCCTAGTCTATCTGTAAAGTAAATTTCGGGACGAAATTCTCTCTAACGGGGGGATAATGTAACAAACCATTATTTCAAACTTATGTAATAGTGTAGGTCAATTTGTACTTCTTTTTAAGTAAATAAAGAGAAATTTTGGCATACTATGTATATTTACATAATTAACCCTCAAAAATAAATTATTAAATAATCTAAATTGGGTTGAACCAAGTGATAGAGATTGTAACAAGGTTTCCAAAAATATAAAGAACACTAAAATCCGAGTTATAACGAAGAAGTTATGACCAATCGAAAATCCGCGACAAAACCGGCAAAACACTGTTAAGTGTAAAAACTGAATTTTTAATAAAAGGCATTCTAGCCTTAACAATCTAACTGAAAGTTATAGTTTATGTTAAACCGAGAACTTTCATAAACAGAACGCCAAAATCTGACTTCGTATGAGGAAATTATGATTTTTCTAAGTTTCAGTATAGCAGTGTACAGCTAAAAACTCGAAATAAAGATCGAATGGTTTTTAGCCGACACAACCTAAACGAGAATTGAAGGTCTCATAATTAGTAGTACAACGGTAAAAAGACAGACAAAAACGGACGTCGTATGAAGAAGTTATGAATTTATAACGGATTCACATCCCGGTCTGTTTAAAATAATAATATTAAAAATAAAGTCAAAATTAGCCGACAAAGTCTAAACGAAAGTCGTAGAGTATAATTTTACCTACGCGTGCATATAAAGAATGTCAAAAACAGAGTTCGTATGCAAACGTTATGAATTTTACAAGTTTTGGCAAAAAAAATAAAGAAAAATAACAAAAACCGGGAATATTCGCATGAACAGTAACTGCCACGTCACCCTCGCATGCGAGCCTCCATGTGGCCTCTTCTGATTGGACCGCAGCCTCACGTGTCACCTCCTGATTCGACCAAGTCCGAGGTCCACTTAGAACCGGACAACCTCGCATGAGACACACCGGAGACACCCCTCGCACGCCCCTCGCATACGCCTCGGACCAGCTCCTTCACACGTGTCATATTTCCATTGGACCGAGGGTTGGTCCAATCCGAGCCAACCAGCAGGGAGCCTCCGGTCTGAAGAACTTCCCTCGCATCGCCATCTGTCAAACGCGTGTCACCTTCGCACAACTTCGGGTCCGAGCCTTCGGGCTATATATAGCATGCAAGGGCTTCCGAATATTTTCACTTTTTTACCCTAAATTTCACCCTCTTTCACATTCTCCACTCCTCTAAGCTCATATACAACCCCTAAAGCCCCAGTATCAAGACTCGAGCCCGAAGTAAGCCGTGAAGCCCCGAAATTCTCGAGAGTTCATCCTCTCTCTTGTCAAAACTCTGTCCTATTTGAGCCGGTTTCTCGACAAATAAACTCCTTTTCGTGAAACGAAACTCTGTCCGAATTACCACCTATCAAGTGAGTTCATACCCCCGTATTTTCATAATTTCTACTGTTTTAAGGGGGGAAATACAAGTATAACACAACTTTGTGTTATAAATAAATGATTTCAAATCACGATAAAAATGATTTTAAAGCATCAAAAATACTTCAAATATGGAACTCTTTTAAAAACTTATATTTTTCCCAAATATACATATTTGTATATATAATTTAATATATATATATATATATATATATATATATATATATATATAAGATTTACAAGGCTTAGGACTAATAATTCATTCTATGTCCTTTTCCTTGTTTGGATGTGGATTATAGTACCGGTTATTTGTCCGAAGGTCGTTCAAATTTTACTTATATAAAATTGTATATGTATATAAAAGTAAAAGTTATTTCATCAGTTTAATTAACCTTTGTATCATGTTGAGCGAAGGATTACATGCAAAAATAGTTATTTACCAATTCATAAAGTACATATAAATTATAATAGGTATAATTTATGATACATAGAGCAATATTTCATATGAATACACTGTTTTACATGCAACAAGGGTTTTAATTCAAAATAAATCAAGGGTTTACACTTATCAAATACATGTTCGGGATACTAAGTCAAGAACATACTGTCAATCATTTGTTTCAGAATGATTGGGTTTTCATAACTAATATACATGTAACGTTTATATGCTTTTTATGAGACATTCAATTCAAGTTGTTTAATTCATTTTAGACAACCAAAGTAAAGCCTTGACATTCTAACCAGAATCTCCAGTCCGGGGATCGAAACAAGTTGTGTGTAGATCTATATCGGGATTGACAACCCCACACTTAGGCTGCTAGCTACAGTCAGGCATACACGCCAATGAGTGGCAATTGTTATCAACAGTTTAAGCGCTCATCAGGCGTTTGTTTCAGGCGTTCATGTCTTAGTATGGTTATAATAACTCATTAAAAAGATATTAGCAACACGTTAGTGTATAAACAACTAAACGTAAGTACATCTTCAAAGTACCAGTTTACAAAATGCAAAGTACAATGGTATACTATAGTTTTCAATAACAGCTGCACACTCCCAAATACAAGTTTTACAAGTACATTGGTTTACAAATATGATGATTTTATGGGAATAAAACTACTTTTCACATACCACATAAAATATGGGATTTCCTAGAAGTGTTTTCATATTCAAAATACAAAGACACACGTTCAAACATAGAGACTTATGTACTCACTCAACTTATTGTTGATACTCTCTTTTCAAATTACTTATATTATCAGGGAAATAATAACAGGTACTCCCCGAGCTATTTGAGAAGATGGATCCATTAGGAGTCTTATCTTCTTCTTTTGTATAACTATTTTGGTTTCAATATACAATGATTGAACACATGTAAATATTATAATTTTAAATACAATGGTTGTTTGTGCTTTGATTACTATGATGCATTTGTTGTGATACTACAAATGAAGTCCTCCACCCCCGGATGTTTCCGTCGTCTGGTTTGGGGGTGTGACATATACTTAATTAAATATTTTAATATTTACAGTATAAACTCTTGGTCAGAGTATTTCTATCCCATTGTATTTATAGTTAGTATATCTTTTATGGGTTGACATACTCAATTCACTATAAACAATGTTCTGATACCAATCTGTTACACCCTAAAACCATGAACGGCGGAAATGTTCTAGGGCGGAGGACGTCATGTACAGTATCACAACAATGAATAGTAGTAAACAAGCAACAACATCATCAATTGCATTAATAATATAATTTCATAAAATTGTGTTCTGTCAAGTTATATAGACACCAAAAATACATATCAAAATAAAAGACGAGTCTTGAACGAACTCCATCTTCTCAAAACCTGGCACCTGTACCTGTCTACTGGTGACCTGAGAATACAAGTTATTTTGAAAGCGAGTATCAGCTTTAAAGCTGGTGAGATCATAAGTATATTAGTGTATGTGTTTGTATGAAAGCATTTGTAAAATGTTTGTAAGATGTTTTGTACTCTCGTAGAAAACCCTATATTTTCTACTAATTGTAGCCTTCTACCAAGGCATCTAGTGTCTGTGCGTGTGTCTCTTGTAAGAGTGTGTATTTTCCCAAATCCGACTATCATTAACCAAAAATATAGTTTTTACATTACCGTGCATCATGTGAATATTCACGAAGTGAATGTAATGGGAAAATATCATAGTACTATAGTATTTGTAATAAGTGACTACTGTTGTACTAACTACCTTAAACCAAATGATATTTAAAGTAACATGTAATCGACTTGTATCCTGCTACCGACTCTAGTAAAACGACGATGTAAGACGCCGTAAGAAATGACATTTGGCACCCGTAGACTTGCAAGTCCCACTGTAGCGAGCAACAAGGTGTAGGATAGTCAATCCAGTATAGATCTATATGCAAACTCATACTCTCCCCAATTAAGGAGATTCTAGATACAAAAACGGTCATGGTAGGAAGTGCCATGACCCGTTTAATGGTTCACATAACTGCATGAATGTACATGTAATGAATGTGCTAACGGTAAAGTGTACTCTTTCTCTGTCTAGCCTATATGTACTATAATGTTCTGTGTGTGCTAGCTGTAATGTGTGTTCTCTCTCTATCTAGCATGTATAGTTATGTACTGTGTGTACTAGCTGTAATGTGTGCTCTCTCTCTCTCTCTATCTATCTATCTAGCAAGTATTGACTCATGAATGAACTGACTCATTGTATGATTCTTTATTCTAGTAATAGTTTTAGTATCTTCCTAAACTACCCCTATGGTAGCTTACTAATAATGTATGATCATGTTTGTGAAACCCTTGCTACCCAAAGGTATGCAACTGGTTGAAAGAACTTTTATGTCTATATATGTATACATAATATATAACTAATATTTAGACGACCTTCGGACGGATAACCGATGCCCTAAAGCCACATCCCAACGAGGAAAAGGAGATAAAGCGAGCTGACCTTCCTAAGCCCTTTCAACATTACTTATATAACTATACATACATAGACATGCATTTGATAATAAGTATAAAAGAGTTTAAGTAAAAGTATTTGACAAGTAAAAGAGTTTGTAAAACAGTTTGAAGCAAAACAGTTTGGTAAACAGTTTGAACAGTAAGCAAACTATTGGTTTGGTAGTTATTAATCACATGTGATTGATATAATAACTATAAGTATTCAACTTGTATCCCCCCCCCATAAAATCATTTAAAAACATTTAAACCATTGATTAAGGGGTATGAACTCACCTGTAGTGAGTGGTACAGATGAACTGAAGATGTAGGATTGCTAGGTGTCAAGTGAAGACTTGAACACCCTCTATGATCCTAGTTAACATATAATATCACATATATGTATCCAATTAGTCTTTAAACAACTAATAAACAAATTTAAGACACCCTAGGACATGCTAAACACCTTATACAAGTGTTATAAGTCCCAAGGATTGCATCTAAGTGTTGTAGGGAAATGCTAGTGTGCTTAGGGTTCAAGGAAAACTCCATTATGGAGTTTACGGTTTTGTGGTCACTAACAAAAGAGTTTATGGTCGTAAACCCTTGAGTTTACGGCCATAAGCTCCTCCTCTTTTGACCATTTGATTGTTTGAAGCCTTAAAAGTCCGTAGGAGCTTTTCTACTTGAAGTATGTGTCTATGGAAGGAACTAGGGCACCATTTCACTCCTATTTGGAGTTTACGGTTCCTAAACCATTTTCCTTTGAGTTTACTACCGTAAACTCATATGGTTTATGGTATTTTGGGGTTTTCAAGTCCTTAGCTCATCAAGGAAAGGATTTAGACATGTTTCTAAGGCTTGTGAAGGACTTAGGCATACTTTGGCACCTTTACTTGGGGTTTATGGTTCAAGAACTTCTTGAACCATAAACACCTTGTTCTTGGTGTTCTTGGGGCTATTTCTTGATGTAAGGGAATGTAACAAGCTTCATAAGACTCTAGGATAGAAGTATTTACTATATTGAAGCTTGAAATGAGCTAAAAGTCCAAGAACACTAGTTTGTGTTCTTAGTGTAAATTGAAGAATCAACCTTTTGGAATGATTTCACGGTTAGAAGTGTGTTAAAACACTAGATTAAAGCATATAATCACTTAAGAAGGCTAGAACACTTACTAGTTTGAAGATCATGAAAAAATTTTGGATGATACTTGAGAGAGAAATGGATTTGGATCTTGAGAATTTTGAAAAAGTGTAAATAATGACTAATTGTCATATATATACTCCCAAATTTAGGGTTTTTGGCTGAAAATATTTTATTCAGGCAGTAAACTCTAATTTCTTAGAGTTTTGGAATAACAGTGTTGCACAATAACCCTAGTGCATCCTCTCTCCTGATATCTCTTAAAGTGTAAATCCTAAAATACTCAAACTTATTCTAAAAAGTCTGAAAATTAACAGCAACTGTTCTGGCTTCTATTGACTTGATATGTTTGTACATAATAGAAATTTCGGGTTGTCACATAAACTAAGGGGGGGGAGGTTAGCGAATTATTTGAAAACTAAAAGAATTGAAGAAATTAAATGCTTGTAATTAAGCAAGATGGTGAGATGCTAAGATATTGGTGAGATTTGGTCAACAAATACAATTCAACAAAATTAACATTTGCGTGTTTATCATTAGGATTCAATATGTAAGCTTTGTTGGATTAGTGTCTAAGTCCATAACTACTTTTGGTATATACTTTGTTGGATTAATGTCTAAGTCCATAACTATATTTGGTAAGACTTGACCCGACCCGACATGGTCCATTTGGGTTGCATACCATCATGCACTTGAATGAGAGGAATAAGACACTTATGGTTATTAATATATTATAAGTTCTAGTATATTAATAATAAGAATGATAATATTATTTAATTAGTATTGATCAAGAATTAATCTAGGATTAATTAAGTGATCAAAAGAAGACTAATTAAATATATGGGTTGATTGTGTAAATCATCCATACTTGTATAGTGGGCTAATGCTCCATGGATAATCAAGTTGGGCTAAAACCCATAGGATGGTCCATGGATGCTCCATGGTGTATTTGTACCCATGGATCCAAGGAAATGGAAAGTCATGACAATTAGGGTTTGCCCTAATTGTAACACTATATAAGCATCATATTATTCACCAAAATCGGCACTAGTGGGTGTACTAGAAGGGCTAGCCGATTTCATGAAGTGTGGGTTTTCTCTCAAGTCATTCCAAGTGTTTTGATGATTGTGATTCCATTTGAGGTGTCACACTTGGGGCACTAGGCACTCTAGCTTCATGAAGACTTTCTTCTCCAAAGAGGTATGTATTCTATCTTGCTATAGTCATTGTTTTGTATGCTAGATTAGGATAATACCTTGGAAGTTCTTATTTGCATGTATAATAGAGAAAACATAGATCCAAGGTATTTAGGGTTGCATGTACACTTAGGAAGTGTTAGAATGCTCAAAACCCAACAGTGGTATCAGAGCCTAGGCTTGTTTTCTTGTTATACCTGCAATAGAAGCTGAAAAAACGAATTTGGTGCTGTCTGGCCATCAGACTCGGCGAGTCCATCAGGAGACTCGACGAGTCCATGCCTAAAAAGTGATGAATTCGATCCAACTCGCCGAGTTTGTTCATGCACTCGACGAGTTGGACCCCCAGACAGCATATTTTCGAGTTTTTTGGCTAGAAATGGACTAGGAACATTACCCTAAGTTGTTTTTTGAACTTATAAACTTGTTTTTGATGTGGTAATGTTCATGCTAATCCATTTTCAAAGATAATTGTCAATAGATTCATGTTTTGTATTAGTTTAAGGTTTAGACTTATTACATGAAAAAGTTTGATTTGAATTATCTTGTTCTTATGAGTTGCTTAGATTAATAGAAATGTTGAGTGAAATAGTTGTTTTCAATCCATTTTAATCTAAGAGTTGAGTATAAAATGTGTTTGTGTAACTTGTCCTCAAGTTACATGAAGAGTCACATTAAAGACTCATAAAATTCATAAGAGTTGGCAATGGTTACAAAATGAAGAGTCTTGTGTCATTGAATAACTTTTTATGACTCCATAACTTGTCCTCAAGTTATGGAAGTTCAAGAGTCACTTCATTAAAGGAAAAAATATGTAACCATAATTAAATCCATAAGTTATAAAATAAAGGAAAAGTTAGTTCTTTTATTAGTTTAAAGTCTTCCATAACTTGTCCTCAAGTTATGGAACTTGAAGAGTTTTTGGATTAAAACTACTTTAAACACATAAGTTATGGAATTAATTAGTTTTGAATAGTTTCAAAAACTTGCCCTCAAGTTTTGGAATTTGTAAAGTTTTCACTTATGAATACTTTAATTTCAAAGTTAGCCCTTAGAATTTTAAAAGTTAAAATTCAACCCTTATACTTTATAATATTATAAGTTAATAATATATATATGTATAAGAGTAAAGTCAGTCTTACCGCTAGTACGCCTCATTCACGAAGCCGGTCTATAAGGTGGGTATAAGGTTGTTGCCTATAAAATGGCAACTTAATGGGTGTCCACTCTCACCCACCGCTTGCTTGACTGGTGGAGGGTCGTTAGCCGAACGGGTTTGACAGGACTAGAATTCTCCCTTCATTAAAAGTATTAATGATAATACTAAGTAACTAAACTTTTAATAATACCCAATCTTAGTTACTTAGGAAAAAATGTGAATAAGGTGCTAATCCATGAAATTACACTTTACACTTTGTCTAAGTCGTTAGTGGAGCGTGTGTGGTTAACCGGCACACTAACTTGGACTTAACAAGGTAGGTAAAGGGTGACTTAATATTTATCATAGTATCGATGGAGCGTGTGTGGTTAACCGGCACATCGATTGAGGGGTAATTTATTAAGGGTACCAAGTGATTTGCATGGTTACTTCACACCTTGTTTTGTGATCCTCGGCATCCCAGTCACAAAACCTGAAGGGCACACTCGAGATTGAAACATGCCATTGAACAGTTCAATGAATCTCAAAGATCTAGGAGTTTCAAAACCAATTAAAACCTAATAATTCATTTCGTTTATCTTGGTGGAAATTGGTGAATCGTCATTCACCTACCTTCAAATATTTTATAGCTTGGATTACGGCATACCTCTTCTAAGTTATAAAATAGTTTGTTGGGTCCTAGCCTTAATATTTCATATTGGGTGTCATATTAAGGACTTAAGATCAACTATCTTGAATATCTCCCAAAAGATGTCTGGTTTAGACACTTATGATCTTCCCAAATCTCTTGAAACAAGGTTTCCTAATGAAGATGATGTCCCATGGATATCATACTTCTTTCTCCTCCTCCAATTATTCTCCCTAACCCACAAGTTCTTGAAAAGTTTAAGGTCACTCAAGCCCTATTGGCAAGGCAAGGTCTAGGTGTGAGCACATCTTGGAGATGTAGTCACATATTGACAAGCCGGGAGAGTTGGGTGTCAAAGTCTTGAGAAAGTTGGTGGTTCAATCACTTTCTAAGTCACATAGTGAGTTCCTTTGGGACACCTATGAAACAGACTATGACAAGACCCTTAATGATCTTATCTATTTGCTAAGATCAACTTTCTTAAAAACTTGATGGACATTGACAATAGTGACACAGGAAATCCAGAAAAACATTCTCTTCCCAATGGAAAGGGATCGGCCATAGTCAACTCGGTTGACCAAATGGTAAAGAGAAAAAGCTAAGTCTGTGATAGTCCTGTGTGTCCTTATCAAAGGGTCCATATGTTTATATTGCCAAAGAAAGGGGCATTGGTTACGAAGCTGCCAAATTTACCTAAGGATGTTAAAGTCAATAAGTTTGACTCTACTTCAGGTAAATTCCACTATCTAACTCTGTTAAGTTTCTATTCTGAGATTCTTGATACATGATGTGACTGGGTCACATGGTGATGTTTAAGAATCAAAGAAAAGTGAAGAAACTTAAAGAAAGAATATGCTGAATCTGATGGCGTAGATGGATTTCTATCGCATAGTTTGAAGATCGGATTCTTGAGCTACTTCTTAGGAGTTATGAGATATTGCTTAAGGAATAGATAACAACAAGTTTTTCATATGGATTGTAAGGATAAGTTTTTCCGCAAAGTTTTAAAATAAAAGGAAAATTTTTGATTTTATTTATTTTAAAATATCCTTACAATGGCATTTGAGGAAAAATTGTTGCTTATATAATTCCGTTAAGAGCAAGAGTGGAAATATGAAATTGATTCTTTCATTTGTGGTAATGTCTAAATTTACCAAATAAGGAAAGATTCTCATCATCCAAGGTTCAATTGGACCGAAACTTGGAGTCATGCAAGTTGTATAGCATGATGAATGAGAACTTTCAAGTTTTGGAAAATTAAGACTAATTACTCGGCCACATGGATGTGTGAGTCAAGTAAAGGACTAAGGGATCGAGTACACATTCTTGTGCACTAATTAAGTCCACCACAAAAGATTGATAAGACTATTCGTCATAGTTTACTAAAGCTCAGTAAATATGATTATACTTACAAGCTTAAGTGTAACTCTGAGACATTGGAAAAGGTTCCAATGTAAGGCAGAGCGAATAAGAAGAATCAATTTAGGCAGAAGGATAAAAGTTTCTCAAATCTGAAAAGATGGGAGAGTACTTTAGTATCAGTTTTTGTGATCATCTTAATGATTAAGAAACCATAGCACAATTAGTTCTCTAAGGAAATCTTAGTGCATTCTTATGACTAAGAAGAGGGATCTTGAATTGTTGAAGTGGTTAAATCAAGAAGATGAGTCATACTTCGTTCCAATACAAGTCTTAGAGTCATACTCCAAGATTGTAATTTGAGTGACATGTCTCAAAAGAAGGTTAAAACACTTGTCAAATGTAAGAGTAAAAGTTTTTTCTACTCTTGTACATTTGAAATTGGTAAGTTGTGATGTTTTGGATAAAACAAAGACCAACTTAGGCCAATTGTGTGAAGTGTTTGTCTTGATTAGAATCCTCACTATCTCTTGGATGTTTGACAAGGGAGTCTTATATGTCAAGAGGACAGTGGGAGTCTTAAAGGTCTTGAAAGTCTCAAGAACTAATCAAGAATAAACCTGAAGTTCTTCACTAGCACACGACTTGAGGTTTATAACCTATCGTGTTGACATATCTGTGCCCATTCCAGTTAAAGTTGGCTTTGCATATGAGTTCTTAGAGTTCTCAGTTTGTTGCATAACAACTTGGAAGCAATGGTAGGCCCTTAGCTGCCAGGTGGCAAGAAATTAAGATTGAGTTCAGTCCATATGAGTTTGGATTTGTCATTATCCTTTTCTTGTGACTATGATTTTGACAATTCACATGGATAAGAACACATACACCATTAAATCTAAGTGTCATAAGGTTTCTCTCTGATTCATGAAAATGATGGTGAGGAAACACTTTCACTAAGTAGATTTTAGCTAGATAGCAATTGTGATATTTGCATTCTCAAAGTCGTTAGTGGAGCGCGTGTGGTTAACCGGCACACTAATTTGGACTTGTGAGAAGTGGCAAAAAGGTCTAAACATTATGATTACGGCATCCCTCTTCATAATTGTTTAGATACACAAGTGTGCTATCTAAAGGAAGGTGTATGATTTTGATACAGCTTTATCAAAACAATCTAGCATCAGAAATCTGAACTTTGGTAAGAAAGTCAATGAAGTATTGATTTCTAGAAGTCCAGCTGATTTCTGAGTACATGTCAAAGCTAGTGGGAGCATAAGTGTTATGCTAATAATCATCATGTTAGTGGGAGCATGATAATTATGTTAAGTATTGCAAGTTAGCAATGTTAATTATAGAAAACAAAAGGTCTCAATTGGGAAAAGTTGTTTTGCTATAATTAAGGGAGAGGAAATTATACTTCATCTCAAATCTATAAGCTTAGATTGTGAGGTTTTAATCATTTAGTCAAGGATATATATATGAATTTCATGTTGGAATGGCTCAACATAAGGAAATTCTGTATATGGGTCCATTATTTGCGTTCTAAAATTCGATTATGATTACGGCATCCCTTTTCATAATCTGAATTATGAGAACTTGGCAAACTGAAATGGACATATTATAGCAAAAGACTAGTTTAGTCTTTATGTGAGACATCATGAATCGTGTCCCATATGCTTCGGATATAGGATCGATTACATGTGCTATAATCATCCGTTCTAAAATTTTCCAAATGCCTGGGGCATTAAGAAGGGAAAAGGTTTAGAACTTGATATGACTAAAAGGATTAAACAATTGTCGAGAACGATCTAAGGTTTACCAAAGATTGGTTGCTCAAGGACAGTTGGAAGTATAGTGATAATTCTGGAAGGACCATATTGACATAATCTGTAAGGAGGCAACTCTTGTTCAGAAGTGATAGTCAAAATGGAATCTGGAAATGTTTCAAAGTTAGGATTTTCAAATCTGTGTAAGATTAAGGAAACTTAATGCAAGAAGGATATTTCCAAGGAGTTGATCTCCTTTGGAATACTCTGTAATGTTTGTTGTCAAGTCTTTATGACTTTGTGCATAATCATTACAAGAGGATCAATGCATATAAGTTTAGAATCTGACAGATTCCAGTAAATGGCATGAATTTGGAATTCTTGCATTTGCAGTAAGGATTTGGGAGTGTGAAAAGAGAATCATTGAAGTTATGTTCAATGGATCTAGTTCACAAAGTAAAGATCATAGACAAACATAGTATGCATACTTGGTGTATGGCATAACTAGTGTTTAAGAAAACATAGTGTACATGCTTGGAGCATGGGACAACTATTGTTTTAAATTCAAGAATAAAGTTGATAGCTGAAACAGTATACAATGAATAATGTGTAATCATATGGTGATAAATAAAAGGTGTTTTATTTATGTTCAAAGGGTTGATACCATATTGGATTCAATTATTATTGTGTTTCATTTTGCATGTTTTGACTTCCCGAATAAACTGGGTTATTCTTCCGGAATGACTAAGTTATTCAAACCATCCACAGTCGGTCATATGTTGGAAGTAGATATGAATTAAGACTGTCATGATGGGTTGTAGAGGTCTAAGGTGTTGGACAAGGCTACAACAATCATGAGTGCTCATAAGTTCTGAGTATTGGATTCAACCCGCGCTCATTGGAATCACTTCATGGATTTTATCACGAGTGATCATGAGACGATAATATCTTATATTCTTTAAACCTAGAGATATGAGTTGTTACTATGAGTTGATAGTACATTGATTGCACGAAACCGCATTTGGTAACTCGGTGCTATAAAACGTGCCTTTGTGTATGATTCAACAAGTAGTAGAACAAGCCATATGAGTCGAAGTTTATCCGTTCCTTTTACCTTCGGGATAAAAGTGATATCTGTGGGCCCCTCAATGATTTGATGATGACAAATGGAAGTGCTCGGCCGGGCCAGGACTGATTTGATTTGTTCAATTAGTCAGTCGTCATAAATCGGAAATCGGGAAACAACAAATGGACAGAGAGAATGATTATAATCCATGTCTCAGTCCATATGATATCTAGAATGGAGGAATATATGATCCCTTATCTAATGGACAAGTCATTGACAAAGGTCAGAGTTCATCGACAAGGTCAGAGTTCGACAGAAGCTTTTGAGAGCTACGATTGCCGGTTGGTTCCTGAAGTCATACGCAATAATAGTTTTAGACTTATCCAAGTGGGAGACTGTTGGATTAATGTCTAAGTCCATAACTATATTTGGTAAGACTTGACCCGACCCGACATGGTCCATTTGGGTTGCATACCATCATGCACTTGAATGAGAGGAATAAGACACTTATGGTTATTAATATATTATAAGTTCTAGTATATTAATAATAAGAATGATAAGATTATTTAATTAGTATTGATCAAGAATTAATCTAGGATTAATTAAGTGATCAAAAGAAGACTAATTAAATATATGGGTTGATTGTGTAAATCATCCATACTTGTATAGTGGGCTAATGCTCCATAGATAATCAAGTTGGGCTAAAACCCATAGGATGGTCCATGGATGCTCCATGGTGTATTTGTACCCATGGATCCAAGGAAATGGAAAGTCATGACAATTAGGGTTTGCCCTAATTGTAACACTATATAAGCATCATATTATTCACCAAAATCGGCACTAGTGGGTGTACTAGAAGGGCTAGCCGATTTCATGAAGTGTGGGTTTTCTCTCAAGTCATTCCAAGTGTTTTGATGATTGTGATTCCATTTGAGGTGTCACACTTGGGGCACTAGGCACTCTAGCTTCATGAAGACTTTCTTCTCCAAAGAGGTATGTATTCTATCTTGCTATAGTCATTGTTTTGTATGCTAGATTAGGATAATACCTTGGAAGTTCTTATTTGCATGTATAATAGAGAAAACATAGATCCAAGGTATTTAGGGTTGCATGTACACTTAGGAAGTGTTAGAATGCTCAAAACCCAACATACTTGACCCAGTTATAACATTGTCCTTTTAGGTTGCCTTCACACTGGTGACTAGACAGGATGACTGTTGAGGAGAAAGGCTGATTCATTGTTAAGAATAATAAATTGGGGTATAAATATGATTTTTTTAATATATTATATGAATAATATATTAATTTGGAATCATATTATTAGTTAGTATTTAATCAGAAATTAATTAGGAATTAATTTTGGGATTTAAGAAATTAATTAAAAGTGTAGGGTCTGTTTTGTAATTATTTGATAGTTGAGACTTTGGGCCATTTGGATCACCTTTATTAAGGCTTGGCCGGAAATCCGAGAAGGATCTAGGAGTTTTTATCCAAGGGCTTAAGGAAAGAAGTCCATGGGTTCGCTTAGGCCCTAAGCTAATGGATTAGGGTTTCCACCTTGAAACCCTAGTTGACTTCAACTATAAATAGCACCCTAAGGCACTCAAAATTGGAACCCCCTTGGAGAATCCCTAGTAGAGCCGATTTTGTGATTTTGTTACCCTAATTGTGTATTTTGATTATATACTAGTGTGATAGGGTTTCTACTTTGTTGTTCAATTACAGAAAACGTATATCAAATTATTTAGGGTTGCATTGACACATATGATTGTTTGTTATGCTTAAAATCCATTAGTTGAGACCCATGGAGCAGTTCAGCTGATCAATCCAATAAAGTATCCTCCAAACTGCTAGCATGGCATGAATGTATGAGATTTTAGTAATTTCGAAGAATTCAGAGACAATTCTGGGAAAGGGGTAAGTAAGACCTAAGGTAAAGGGATATTTAGGAAAACAGGTTCAGGAGGACGAAATGAAATCCAGCTGGATCCTTCGAATAAAGGCTCTAAAATAGTACTGGCAGGGAAAGTTTCGGCTGATTTCAAAGCTTCGATACAGTCGTCAACGAAGGTACAAGTTTCCTCATAGGAAAGGATTTTCTGATCTACGAAATCATCATCAGGTATAGGTATGATGTTAACCATTTTTTTAATTTATTTTACGTAAATTTGCCGTTTTGCTTTAAATCAATTATAGACGTCTCCAAAATGTTTGTAATTTTACATATGCTTTCTTTTTTAGTTTAATTCAACTAAATATGTTAATATAAAATAAATATATATTTTAGGATTATAACAATGTAATAATATATTATATGAAAATATATTTTTAAAATACATAAAAAAAATATTTTACATAAAGTAAATACGTAAAACAAAACATATAAATTGTTTGTAGATTTTTTTTTAAATATGAAAAAATATACTTTGTTTTATTAAAAAAAGTATTATGTAAACATATATATTTTTTGTAATTTATTTTTTTATTTATATTTTTACGATTTAATATAATATTAATTAGTTTTTGAATATACAAACCAATGTTTGATCTAGACTAATTGGTTAGGGCCTCGTCCGATGATGAAGAGCGGGAAGAGGTCCCAAGTTAAAATCCCCATTCTTTTCATTTTCTTGCATTTCTTTATTTTAAGACAAATTATAAAAATGTTACCTATGGTTTACCAAATATGAATTCAATTTTTATTATACCTGAAAAGACAAAGGACTTCCAAATAAATAAATAATAATAAACGAAATAATCTCAATCGATTCCAATATTTAGAAATCATAATCAAGCTCCATGTTTCAGAATTTCTTATAATAAAATATTTAGAAATCATTATTAATTGATAATCGAAATTTGTCTATAAAAAAATGAAATAATTATAATGAGAAGAATGTAAGTTTCTTTCCTTGAACCTTGAAGATCAGAATTGATTATGATAAGATTCTTAATCAATTATATAAATAAAATTTCAAAAAAATAAAGTTTTTTAAAATTAATATGGTCTTGAGGCTCTAAATGATCTTGAATGGTTGAAAAACATTACAAACCAATGTATATGAGTTTAGTTAATCAGACAATTTTACATGTCATATGCGGATTTCGCCTAATTTTGAGATGTTGAATTAATTCCAGAGATTTATTGTTGACGTAATCACGCTTCCATTTCAACAAATGCTGACATTATCAAGTCATGCATTAGTAGTTGTATACAAGACCTTCATGACCTAATACTAGTCTAAATGTTCACCCCTAAAGTTATGGTGTACATTCCCTTAAGGGTGAAGGATATCATTTTCTTCCAACACTCTTGTCAATTAGTCGCCACATTAGTTTTTTCTTTTTCTCTTTTTTTATTATTCTTAACCCATTATACAAATAACTCATCATTTCGGACTTTCTCAGTTTTGATTAAAAAATATTAAATTATTTATTAAAACGAGAACTAAATTGGTTAAATAATAATTGAAATCCTAAAATAATAATTACATTTTAAAATGATAATTAAAATTTTAATGTACAAGTAATGAAGCATATGATAAAGAAAGAGAATTGAGAGTTTAAAATGATCACAAACCCGCCCAAAACCAACGGCGCCAAACCTGTTAATTGCTATACAGAACAGCAGGACCGCCAGACCTATCAGCGTCGGTGATGATTTTTCGGCCAAAAAAACCTACAGACACTGTGGACCCTAACAATAAGGTTATGCTAGTGTAAATTGTTGCTTACAATAGATGGATCTTGGAATAAAAGCATCCGTAATATATATATATATATATATATATATATATATATATATATATATATATATATATATATATATATATATATATATATATATACAACGCTGCAAAAATGGTCCCTGTGGTATGCATCTTTTTGGGGTTTTCGTCCAAACCTCGATGTTTTTGGTTTTATGGTCCTTTTCGGTTAGTTTCATTGTAAAATTGGTCCCTGTTAAACTTAAAAAGACCAATCTACCCTTTTAATTTGTTTTTTCATTTTTTAAACACTTTATTTGTATTTTTATTTAAATTTTAATGTCAAAACAAATAAAGAAGGGGGACCACTACACACACACACACTCTCTCTCTCTCTCACCTAATCAAACCTTGAAACCACCATTCTTCTATGATGAAAATCAAAGTTGTACACCAAAATAAGAACCCAAATCAACAACCTATATCTTATACTAATTGTTTGCGAAGATAAACAAATCGAGATAGTGAGATCAACAACCCAAATCGAAGTGGTGACTATAGATAATCCCTACCTCGAACCCATTCTGCTCTCTCCCCCTCTCTCTCAAACCCCTTTCGCCTTCTTCACACCCAAAGCTTTGAAACCAGACCATTGTCTTCCATAATCATCTCTTCAAATATATTTTCTCTAAGATCCATATTGATCATCACAAGTGAGCAGGAAATTGTAGGAAGTTGCTTTTATGGTACTGATAGAAGGGAACGACTCCCCTGGTGTTCCTAGAGAGAAAAAGTAATCCCGATAGTTGGAAACGGATGGGCAGATCCAAGGGGAAATTAAAACAGAAGATTTGAATTCTTTATTTTCAAATTTCAAAAACAATTGAAGCGGTTTTTTTTGGTTTATGTAAAATCCTTACTTCTTGTTCTTCGAGTTCCTTTAGACTTTCATCATCAAATCAAACCGTTGTTTTTGCTAGCGTTTCCACAGTGGGTGTGAGAGAATGATTACCATTGATTAAATCCCTTCGGTCACCATGTACACGATGTTGACACCGACTTCAACATGAGCTGCTGTGGAACGACGATGTATGGACCGAGTTTCCCCCCCAAAAGCATGTTGCCTGATCTTATTGTATCTATCGAATCATTTTTCGTGAAGCATTTTATGCATCTCAACCATTTTCCAGAGCATGTAGAGAACTATGACCCATGAGATCACCATTATTGATACTCCAGGACCATGAAATTCCATACAATAGAACAATTTCATTTCATAATTGTTAGGGCATAAGAATGGTTTCATTTTCATTTTTGCGTTTCAGGTCAAAGGAGAGAGAGAGACAGAGAAAGAGAGAGAGAGAGAGAGCCCATTCTATTTTTTATTTACATTAATATTAAAATAAAGGATAAAAGTTTTAAGAAAGTGAGAAAAACAAATTAAAAGGGTATATTAGTAATTTTAAGTTTAACCGGGACCATTTCTACATAGAAACATGGCCAAAATGACCATGAAACAAAAAACATCGAGGTTTGGACGAAAACCCCAAAAATATGCATACCACATGGACTATTATATATATATATATATATATATATATATATATATATATATATATATATATATATATATATATATATATATATATATATATATAAATGTATGTTCAATAAGGAACTATTTTAAATTTTAGAACCAAGAAACCAATTTTTTCTCAACAATTAGAGCAATTTTTTCATCAAAAAAACTTTATATCCTTTATCCATTGATATCAAATTTGATAAAAAAAATTGATATGTTTAGAAATTCACATTGTGAATCTGTATAGATTTACCTTGTAAAATCTGTAGAGATTCACACTATGAATCTGTGCGGATTCATACTGTGAAATTGTATAGATTATATAGTAAATTTATACAAAATTAATGATTTATAGTATAGATTCGCAATATGAATCTGAACATATAAAAAAAGTAAAAAAAAAAAAAACTTTTTTTTATCAAATGTGATATCAATGAAAAGAAGATAAAAAATTATGAATTTTTATATTTTTAGAATTCTTTTCGATGACCTAAAACTTGAAAAAATAATAGTTACTTGGTTTTATGGTTTAAAATGGTTATTTGTTGAACTTTTGCATATATATATATATATATATATATATATATATATATATATATATATATATATATATATATATATATATATAGGGAAGGGTTATTTGGAAAATAAAAAAACCCTAAAAATAAAAAAAATGCATAAAAAAAATACCAAGGCATCACAAAACTTTTCTTTGAATTTTTTTTTTATCAAAAAATCTCAAAATTTGTTACAATTTCGTTGAAAAAAATCATTTTTTTTTGTAAAAAAATCAATTTTTTTTAGTGATTTTGACCTAAAAGTTGCGATTTTTTGATAAAAAAATTCAAAAAAAAGTTTTGTGATCTTTAAGTATTTTTTTATGTATTTTAATGATTTTTAGGTGGTTTTTTGTTTTCCACATATATATATATATATATATATATATATATATATATATATATATATATATATATATATATATATATATATATTCTAATAAAAGAATAAGTTTAATCTCATATTGACAAGTGTCATGCAATTAGAACTCCTCACTAATGTTATATATCATTTATCATACCACTTGTCAACCTATTAATTATTCATTTCAAATTTTAAAATTTAAATTTCCACTCTAATTTTATTAAATTAATAATTGATTATTCATTTTAAATTTCAAAATTTAAAATTTCTCCCATTAATTATATTAAATTAGTAACATCAAATTAAAAAATAAAATAAAATTAATATAAATTATAAATGATATAACTCCACGTATTTATTTAAATCAACGATTATAATTTTATATAACTAAAAAAATGTCTCTTAAATAATAATTTATTTAAAATAACTCATTAATAATTTTGATTTTTTAATACGAAAGTTTAATTAATTTTATAACCGTGGTTATCACGGGTTATAAACCAGTATATATATATATATATATATATATATATATATATATATATATATATATATATATATATATATATATATATATATATATATATATATATATATAAAATGTCGTTGAATGAAGTGAAATGTTAGTTAATATTCAATGAGTTAAATTTAAGAATAGTAAAGAAATAATCAGATGATAAAGTTGCATAATTAAAATCTGAAATAATAATGTATCACTCCATTAACTCTAAAATTAAATGCAATGTGGTTACTTAATATAACCCTATAGGACTTTGTCACGAATATTTGTTTTGCTTGTAAAAAGATATCCTAGTACCCAGCACTAATGTTTAACATAGTGTTGTTGTTTTACTTAAAAGTTTAATTAAATTAGATTACTATTAATGAAAAAAATTATAATATATTGTTCTCTTATGCAAGTGAAGGGGGCAGGGTAGAATACTATATATATGTCCCCACTTCCATTAGTTCCTCTCTACCACTTGCCTTGATCTCCTCTCATATATAGTGACCGAATTTAATTCATCTCACTCTCTCCCTTCCAGCAAAAAGAATGTATATGCATATATCGCAATCTCTCTTTCTCTCTCTCCCTCTGTGTGTGTGAATGAATGTTAATGCCGATAGATCAAACGATCTTCACTCCGGTTATCGCTCACTTCAAATCCACAATAACGCAAGCCCTACAAAAACTGATCGAACCCATAAGTGGATCAGGCTTCTAATCCACTCTCTCTTATCCAAACTTAATTAGTTTTGTCGTTAAAAACCATCTCCCAAAGATAGAGGAGCCTCTAACTGTATAATCACTTGAAACAACACGTTGTTTTTGACTCAACGCCCTTTTCTTCGAATCTAAGCCAATTCCCACCACTCATATTAATCCATAATCCATTACCGGCATCATATATATACTCTCTATCAGATTCTTTAATCTTTATCAAACATTTTGGAAAGACGATGAGTTGTTTAAGGGAATTGGAAGGTAAAATGGCTCATGATCATCACTTTATTAACCAAGGCCTTGGTCTGAGACGCCGTGTATGGGTACCTGGTCCGGTCATCGTCGGGGCTGGACCATCTGGGCTTGCGGCGGCTGCCTGTTTGAAGGATAAAGGGGTGCCCAGCATCGTGTTGGAGAGATCGAATTGTATAGCTTCGCTTTGGCAATTCAGAACATATGATCGCCTCCGGTTACATCTTCCCAAGAAGTTCTGTGAACTTCCGTTGATGCCCTTCCCTGATGATTTTCCGATGTACCCATCCAAACAACAGTTTGTGGAGTATTTGGAGGCCTATGCCAAACGATTTGGGATCAAGCCGGTTTTCGAGCAGGAGGTGGAGAGTGCAGGGTATGATGAGAGTGTAGGGTTGTGGAGAGTGAAGAGTGTAGGGTTGAAAGGAGAAGAGATGGAGTATGTTTGCCGGTGGTTGGTGGTGGCCACCGGGGAGAATGCGGAGGCGGTGGTGCCGGACATCAAAGGGATTGAGAATTTTCGTGGAGAGGTACGACACACGGCGGAGTATAGAAGTGGGAGTGATTTTAGAGGGAAGAAAGTGTTGGTTGTTGGTTGTGGGAATTCGGGAATGGAAGTGTCTTTGGATCTTTGCAATCATGATGCTCATCCTTCTCTTGTTGTTAGAAATGCTGTGAGTATTCATTCTTTTAATTACTCTATCTTAATCAATCAACTTCACCCTAATAAAGGTTACTTCAATTCATATATATGTCGATATATACTGGTCGATAACTTTTATTAAATATGTAGTAATTATATATGAAATAAAAATGCTACATCTGTTTAAATTCCAAACACAAGAAGTAGTTTTTTTTTTTTTTTTAGTTACACGATCATTATTTTCTTTTATATATCTGAAAACTACAACATACGTTTTGGGAGAGGCCACATACACCTTACTATTAGGAAGCCTTCAACTAAGTCATTATATAAACCATCTAAGCGACTTAATTGTTTAATAATTATCATTACAATTAAAAATACATGACTCGTGTTGAGCAAGAAAATAAAATTCATTATCAAATGCCTCAGATATTCAAATAATCTAATCTATCGATTCGTCCTCAAAATTCATTATAGAATTTATTTTTATTTTTTACCAAGTATTAAAGAAGTTGATATCAAAGGTTTTGTAATTTGTAAAATTAACATGTCAAAACTAATTAATGCCACTTTCTTGGAACTCACAAGCATGCTAGAGCAAATAACACAAGACTCCATTCATTAAAAAAGAAAAAAGGTAAAACAAGTTAATCATAATTACATGAGTGTTTCATTACTGTAAAGGTTCCTTCAGCATATGGTGTCGTTGGCCCTCTATGAAAGTGAAATTACTACTCCACGAACAGAAAAGTGCTCTCATATATATAAGTATCACCACTTTATGATTTATGTTTTATATATTTTTCAAATTAATCAAAAATATATATAACTGACAATGCACGATATGTATAGGTTCATGTCCTACCACGAGAGATGCTGGGAAGATCGACTTTTGGGCTGTCCATGTGGTTGCTCAAGTGGTTACCCATAAGACTCGTTGATCGGTTTCTTTTGATCATGTCATGGATGATTTTTGGAAGCACCGGTAGTTTTGGACTTGATCGGCCCCAAGTAGGACCCCTTGAGCTCAAAAGCAAGACCGGAAAAACACCGGTTTTGGATGTAGGAACCCTAGCCAAGATCAAAAGTGGACACATTAAGGTAAACTTCTATATTATATATACCTACCTTTTTGGTTCTTTTCATGCATTTCCTTAAACATGTTCCCATATATATAATATCTTTGTGCTTTTCTTCTTCTTCCTCTTTGGACTTTTCTTTCTACTTTCTTTAATGTATATATAATCATTCCATCAAATGTAACTTTTGGCTATATTAATTATGACAAAATTCTCCATTTTTAAGAAATCCAAGCTTTTAATATTTATGCCTTTTACGTAAAAAGTGAAGGCAACATGTTTTAAAGAGAAGGTACCGAATCTTTTTGGATGGGTGGAAAATCTCATCTTATTTAAAGGTTGCAACATTTGGTTAATTTTCAGAAAGTTTCATGTTAAAACTAGTGTTCATTAACCTCGTTAGAACCATATTGATTTGAACCTGTAGGCTCATAATATATATTATTCAAATGTTTATTTTCTATGCGGTAAAACGAATCTTGTCTAAAAGGTATAAAGTTTGCAAAGCGTTTTAGATAACCAAAACACATATGGGTGGTTAAACATATGTTAATACAGTATTAGATTTTATCTCTTACAATATTGGAATATGTTCTACGAAGTCTCTTGAAATTTTGCATAGAAACTTTTAATGTCCGCCTATTAAATATTTCTATTTATCCTCATTCTCGTTTGTATTATGACAAATGTCAAAATAAAAGGATGAGACGAAATTAAGAAAAAGTAATACTGTACACATGTTATTATTAAATAGGCAGAAGGATGAAGTAAAAGAAAATTTTATTTTCCTTCTTTATGGCCAAAATATGATTGATATTGATTCTTTTTAAACCGCTTGAGATCTTAATATAATGTTTTATAAGTCATACTTAAATGTGTAACTTCACATGTACAGGTGCATCCAAGCATTCAAAGTGTGGGGCATCATAGTGTACAATTTGCGAATGGAAGAATAGAAAATTTTGATGCTATCATTTTAGCAACAGGGTACAAAAGCAATACGCCCTCTTGGTTAAAGGTGTTTTTTTATATCTTTCTCTGTCTCTTTAATATTAATAATTTTGAATTCAAATTTTATTTCTAAACCTATATATATTTTTGTCTATAGGAAAAGGACATGTTCTCAGAAAAAGATGGTATGCCTCGGAAACCCTTTCCACATGGTTGGAAAGGTGAACGTGGGCTATATGCAGTAGGGTTCACTAGACGTGGTTTGTTTGGTTCATCTGCGGATGCAAAACGAGTATCTGAAGATATAGAAAATTTTTGGAAAGCAGAAGCCAAACATCTGGCCATGACCATCGGACGATCATTCACATTTCAACCCTAGTATCATTTAACTAGAAAAGATTTTGACACTAAAATCAACCAAATTGTTGCTCATCCAACTGTAGAAAATTAAGTAGGGATTATGGTGGAACAGCTTTCATCAACCAGTTAGAGTATCTATTTTTCTTGATTTGGGGAGGGGACCTCTATCTTGATCTAGGGTAGTGTATCTATACATCTTGTACATTGCCACATTAATTTCTTTTATATATTTTTTATAGAAAGAGAGAACGAGGGGTATAGGGGTATAGATTGTAGTGTTGTTTTTACTTTTTATCTGTTACTTCAACTTTTTCATTTTGGAGAGCATGCTTAACTCATAGTTATAACATATGGTTTTCTGTAGTAGAGTTGATATTCAATAATGATAAATAAATAAATAAATAAATAAAAATAAATAAATCCTTGTTAATCTTTTTGAGATCGTACCAAAAGATTTATAAGAATTTACGAATTTATAATCAACTTATCATTTTTCAACACTAAAAACACTAATCTTCAAATGATGCGTTAAAAAGGCTCAAAAAAAGATTGACAATTTTTTTATTTTTTGTATGATTGCTAATGATTACAATCAATAATTGTACAAACTGCTGATGAGCACAATCAGTAGTGATACGGACTGCTGATTGCTTAGCAGCAATCCATATGATTGCTGATTGTGTACATCTGCAGTCCATATGACTGTTAATTGTGCTCATCAGCAGTCTATATGACTACTGATTGTGCATGCATACAGATTTCCAAAAAAAAAAGAATTGTCAAATCTATTATTTGAGTCTAGATATCGCTTATACGTACCATTTCCAGAAAATTGGTCTTTGGTTGAAAATTGGTCTTTGGTTTGGAAATGATGAGTTGATTATGAATTCGCAAGTTCACATGTTCTTTTAGTTTTCAGAATAACTTAGCTATATATATATATATATATATATATATATATATATATATATATATATATATATATATATATATATATATAGAGAGAGAGAGAGAGAGAGAGATAGGTTCAGGTGTTTAAAGTATTTATTGTGTTATTTTATGCATAAATGTAGGCCAATCAAAATTTAATAGAAAAAACAATAAATAAATAAATCAATAAGGGTAACTAGGTAATTTGATAAATAACTTCCACAAATACTCCCTATAATTTTGCTAGTTACTTTGATTTTAACCAAATTCCCCCATTTTATATACGACTGATTTTAACCTAATCCCCAAGTAATCAGAAACACCTTCATTGCTTCTTGACCAATTCGAAGGAGTAAGGTGAAGAATGAAGGCAAAATCCAGGGGCATCGATGGTGGCGGATCAATCGCAAAGAGGTAAGGAGTGACAACCCGAAATTTCTACCTTGTACAACCATTCAAATCAATCAAAGTTAGACTTGTTTCTGCTATCTTTTAGCACTGTTTAGAGTTTGTTTGAGTGTTCTAAGCCTAGTACATTCAAGAATCGGGTGTTAGGAAGTATCTGCTTGAGTCCATTGTGCAGTAATCAAGCTTAAACCCCATCATGAGGAGTTTACGGCCAAACCTTCATGAGTTTGGGCCGTAAACTCATCATTGGCCATAAACTCAAGTTATATACATGAGTTTCCATCACTTTCCTCATTTCTCTTCCATTTTAAGGCTAGAAACCCGATTTCTCTCTCACGTATCATAGGATCTTCATCTTGATCTTCCAAAAATGTAAGAATTCTTTCCTTTGATTTGTTGTTATATCTCTTTATCTAGTACAACCCTTTGATTTCATCCATGAAATCACTCCATTTTGATAGATCTTCAAGTGTTCTTCATTTCACCAAGAACACCAAGATTACATACTAGTGTTTTTGGGCCTTAATCACCCTATCAAGCTTCTATATTGTAAGTACTTTTTCCTTAGCTTGATATATGCTTGAATCACATGTTTATCACCTTGAAAACAACATGAAATCAAGAACAAATGGTGTTTATGGCCAAGAGCATCTCCCTTGGTCGTAAACCCTAATTAGTGGGGCATTTGGACCTTAAACTCTTCCTAAGGCATGACATGAACATATGATCTTTCCTTAATGCTTGAAAGCCCTTTAAAACACCCATATGTACAAAATGACATGAGGTTACGGCCGTAAACTCATGTGCCGTAAACTCATGGCCATGAACTCCATTAGTTTTACCATTTGGGCCGTAAACACCCTAGTGTGGCCATACATCCCTTATATTTAACCCTATGTGGTTTAACACTTCATTACAAGTGTTTCCTAATCCCTAAGGTTGTTCCATTTCATGATTAGATGTTATAAACAACAATTAGATGCATATATGTGTCATTATATGCTAAATAGGATCCGTGTGTGCTCATGTCTTCACTTGACACTTAGCATCCTTTACCGATTTTACATTCACATCACTCACTACAGGTGAGTTCATACCCCTTAACTTATCTTTTAAATGATTTTAAATGCTTTTAGGAGGGGGGGGGGGAATACAAGTAAAAAACATGTTAGTTATATAATCAATCGCATGTGACTTATAACCGTGTTTCAAACAAAGGATTTCTTATTACTCTATAACTGTGTTTCAAACAAAAGATTTCTTATACTTTAAACTGTCTTATAAACTACTTTTAAATCGTTTTATAAATTGACATTAAGTCATTAATATTTATTATTAAACTCTTCAAATGTTTTACAAAACTTATTTTTAAACTTAGATTTGTCAAATGCATGTCTATATATGTATAGTTATATAAGTAATGTTTAAAGGACTTAGGACTGATAACTCGTTTTATTTCCTTTTTCTTGTTTGGATGTGGCATGAGAGTATCGGTTATTTATCCGAATGTCGTTTAAATATTAGTTATATATTATGTATACATATGTAGATATAAAAGTACTATCAATCAGTTAAATACCTTTAGGTAGCAAAGGTATACCTTCGTTCATTCAAACTACAGAAATTACTAGTAAGCTATAATAAGTATAGTTTAGGAGAATACTATCATATACAAATACTATAACAGAGAATACTAGACAGAGAATACTATAACAGAGAATACTAGACATAGAATATTATACAAAGGATACTATACAGAGAATACTATACGTAGAATACTATTACTATAACAAGTATACTATATCAAGGTTCAGAGATAACATAATGTGAGATACTACTTCATGACACAGCAACCATTTTGTTGTGTCACGTTTTGTAACCATAATCGCCTAGAGGGAGAACGTGAGTTTGCGTATAGATCTATACTGGATTGACTATCCTACACCTTTGTTGTAAGCTACAGTGGGACTTGCAAGTCTACGGGTGCCAAATGTCATTTCTTTTGACGTCTTTCATCGTCGTGTTATAGTCGGTTTAGTATGGTAACAATCTCATCACATTTTACCTTATATAAGCCTTTGGATTTAAGGTAGTTACTGATGGGTTTTAGCCATAAGAACTGTTGGATTAGTGTCTAAGTCCATAACTATTTTGGTATGTACTTGACCCGATGGTGCATGGTCCTTTTGGGTTGCCTTCACCAAAGCAACTTGATAAGATGAATAATGGAGAAAAAAGGATTAATTATGATTTATTAATATATTATGAGAATAATATATATTAAAGGAGAAATCATATTGTTTAATTAATATTAGTCAAGAATTAATAAGAATTAAGTTTGTGGCTAAAAGACATTAATTAAACTTAAGGGACTTGAACTGTCAATTGTATGATAGTTAAATATCGAGCTAATGGACTCCATATTAAAGGAGTGGACGAATTCTATGGGGAAACCCATTAGAAATCGTCCAAGGCCTTTAAGGAAGGAGCCCATGGGTTGCTTAGGGCTTAAGCATCCAAATTAGGGTTTCCTTGTTAGATAACCCTAATAGCCTCACTATTTAAAGAGCCCTTATGCCCCAAAAACGTGGACAAGCTTCATTCTAGGGTTTCCACACGTTTTGGGCAGCCTCCTTCTCTTCTCCTCTTCATCCTCTTGCTCTTGGTGTTTGTGAAACATTAGAGGAGTGACATTTGTGACTCTAAGCTTTCTAAAGTCAATACAAGAAGGATTTGAGATTGTTATTGCTACATAACAATCAAGGTATGATCTAAACCCTAATTTATATGTTATATTGATTATCATATGCTAGATCTAGGGTTTATAGTCTTGGATAACTTGCATGTACAATAGAGAAACCTAGATCCAAGCTTTAGGGTTTGCATGAGCACATAAGATGTCTTTTGGCTAAAACTCATCAGTGGTATCAGAGCCTAGATTGGTTTCTATTGTATTGATGCATATTTGACCAAAATCAGCACTGAAAATCGAAATTTTTGGGTTCTGAGTGTTTGACTCGCCGAGTCACTTGGTGAACTCGCCGAGTCAGGTGTACTCGACGAGTCCAAGTCCAGACTCGACGAGTCGAAACGTCTAACAACTAATTTTCGCGATTTTCTTCCTGTTTTGGGTTTGGATAATTACCTTAAATATGTTTCTGTTATAAAATCTGAATTTTATCAATATTTGGTGATTATCCTTACCTAAATAGAAGATAATTGTAAAAATTTAGATAATCATTTGTTTTATTAGATAATATTTGATTATTTGTAATTTAGATTTGAATTATCTTGCATGAAAAGTTTCAATTTTTCCCCTTTAGGTTTTATAGTTTAAATTTGAACTTAAAAGTTTTGTTTTGAAATTTAAATAGTTGAAAGCCTAATGTTTTGAAAAGGTTTCAAAACTTGACCTCAAGTTTTGGAATTTAAATTTTGATTAAAAGTTTAATTTTGATGTATATTTAAATTCTAAACCCTAATGTTTTGAAATGTTTCAAAACTTGCCCTCAAGTTTTGGAATTTAAAAGTTGATTAAAAGTTTAATTTAGGAATGTTAAATTCTAAAACCCTAGTGATGTTTTGAAAAGTTCATATCACACCCTTATGGTTTTATTAAAGAATTAAGGTGTATAATTAAAAGAGGTTTAATAAATCCATAAAAGTTTTGGTTTACAAATTAATTGAATTAAAAGTATAATTGCTAAATTTGACCACCTAGTATTTTAAAAGTGTAAAATACACCCTATACTATATATAACATTAAAAGTCTAACATTATATATGTATGATTAAAAGTCAGTCTTACCGTTAGTAGGCCTCATTCACGAAGCTAGTCTATAAGGGGTGTTTAAGGAAATTGCCTATAAAATGGCGATTGAATGGGTATCCACTCTTACCCACCGCACTCTTGACTAGTGGAGGGTCGTTAGCCGAACGGGTAGGATAGGATAGAAACCTTCAATTATAAGTATAATGAAGTACAAAAGTAACTAAATGTTTTTAAATTCCCAATCTTAGTTACTTAGGCAAAAGTGAATTGATGCAATTCCATGAAATTACACTTTGTGCCCTTGCGAAGACGTTAGTGGAGCGTGTGTGGTTTACTGGCACACTAAATGGTTTTAAGCAAAGGTGGAAAAGGGTGACTCAATGTTTTGTCATAGTTCGGTGGAGCGTGTGTGGTTTACCGGCACATCGAATAGGTGACTGTAAGATGTGGGGGCACCATGTAGATTTGCATGGTTATTCACACCCGCTTTGTGATCCTCGGCATCCCAGTCACAAACTAGAGGGGCACATCGAGATTTAAACATGCCGTTGAAATGTTCAATGAATCTCAAAGGATCAAGGAGTTTTCATAGATTTAAAAATTAAATTTCTTTTTCGTTTTTCATGGTGGAAATTAGTGAATCGTCATTCACTTACCTTCAAATATTCTGCAACTAGATTACGGCATCCCTTTTCTAGGTTGTAGCGTATTGTGTTGGGTCCTAGCCTTAATATCTCATTTGGGTGATTTATTAAGGAATCAATCAATCAACTAACTTGAATTTGTTTTTCTCCCGTTTTGTAGATGTCAAAGTTCAACAACTATGGTCTTCCCAAATCCCGTGGAACAAGCATTCCACATGAAGATGATATTCCACGATTCGATCGAGGAACAAGAAATCATGCTTCACTTCCTCCACCTCCTCCAATTGTTCTCCCTAACCCACAAGATCGAAGAATTGAAAGGTTCAATGTCACTAAAGCCCTATTGGAAATGAAACATGAAGATGGTAAACCCATGTGTGCCCACGTTCTAGGAATGAAATCACACATCGATAGGTTGATAATGTTGGGTGCGTCATTCCCTGATGAGTTGGCTATAGGCTGGGTTCTACAATCACTCCCAGAATCATATAATGAGTTCAAAAGAAAGTATTATATGATGGATCATGACGCAAACCTCATTGACATAACTTACATGCTCATTGCTGCTGAATTAGAAATGATTTGGCAAAGCAATGGAGCATATTTGTTGGGAAAGTCAACCAACCATGCTTCCGAGGACGTTCTAGGAGAACCGAACTGCGTTTGCTGCCAAGAGAAAGGGCGTTGGATACAAGTCTGCCCTAAGAGCTTGAAGAGTCCAGAAGATAGGAGAGTCAAAGAGTATGGCTGTGCTTCAGATAAAATCCACTATCTAACTCCATTAAGTTCCTATTCGTTGATTCTTAATACATGATGTGATAAGATTGCATTTGAATGTTTTGCAGGATCAGTAAAAAGAGAGGAAGCTTGATGAAAGAGCAAGATGAATCTAATCACGAAGAAATGGATCTCGATCGCATAGATTTGAAGATTAGATTTTGAGCTTAGAAAGTTATGATAGAGTTGTTAGGAATTTTTCTTTTGACTACATAGTTTTCAGTTGATTTTGCATTGTAAGGACAAATGTTTTCCGCTGCTTTATGAATAAAATAAATTTTTTGACATGACTTATTTATTTAGTTATTTCCTTGTAATGAAATCATTATGAAAAATTGATGTTTGCATATTTCTACAACGAATGGATAAGATTCTTAATTATGTTAATAGTGGAAATGTCAAGAATTTACCAAATAGGGAGAGTTTCTCATCGCCCAAGTTTCAATTGGACAGAAACTTGGAATCATGCAACTTGGTTGCACGATGAATGAGAAATTTCATATTTGGAAATTAGACTAATTCGTTGACAAAGTGTCAAGTGAAGGACTAGGAGATCGAATACACAAAGTTCTGTGTTGATCAAGTCCACCACAAGAGTAACAAAGATATTCGTCATGATTTACTAAAGGATTAGTAGATATGATTATTCTTATAAGATTAAGTGTAATTCTAAATTGATTGAAAAAGGTTTAAATCAATAGCAGAACGAATAAGAAGAATCAAGTAGGCAGAAAGATAAAAGTTTCTCTATTGTAAGAAGAAGGCAGAGTACCTTTTATGCTTTATGATATGACTTAATGATTAAGAACCATATCTCAGTTGATCCTCTAAATAAATCTTAGTACAAGTGTATGTATAAGAAGAGGAATCAAGAATTGAAGAAATGGTTAAATCAAGAAGTCAATCATACTTCATTCCAAAACAAGTCTTAGAGTTAAGATTGTGACATTAAGTGACAAGTCTTAGGAAGGTTTATAACATTCATCAAATGTAGAATTTGGGAAAAAGCTTTCCTATTCTCACACATTTGAAATTGGAAAGTTGTGATGTCTTGGATAAGACAAAGACCAACTAGGACCAATTTTATGAAATGTTTTGTCTTGAGAAAGGCTACACTAACTCTTGAATATTTGTTTGTCAAGAAATGTTTATTGACAAGAGAATCTTATATGTCAAGGAGTCAGTGGGAGTCTTAATGGTCTTGAAAGGTTTCAAAAAAAATCAAGAATAAACCTTATCGATCATCACTAGCACACGATTAGAGGTTTACAACCTATCGTGTTAACATTACCTTGTTTCTGTGCCGTTCCAGTTGAGTTAATTATGCATGTGAGCCCTATGGGTTCTCATTTGAATGCATAAAAGGCAAGGACCTTGATCAATTGAAAGTACATTGATAGGAAAGGGTGAGCTGCTTAACTACTTGGAAGACATGGTGGGCAGCTGTGTTACCATAAGGCAAGAAATCAAGATTGAGAAGGTTCGGTCCATATGAGTTTGGATTTGTCATAAACTTTGGTTTTGACAAATTCACATGGATAGGAACACATACACCATTAAAATCTAAGTGTCATAAGATTCCCTCCTTCATGAAAATTACTGTGAGGAAATGCTTTCACTAAGACATATTTTAAGAAGATAGTGATTGTGAAAATTGGATTCTCGAATTCGATTATGGTTACGGTATCCCTTTCCATGATTCGAATTATGAGATTTGGAAATTAGTCTAAATTGTTTAAGACACACATATAAACTATCTAAGGCAAAGGTGTATGAGTTTAAGAAGCCTTGATAAAAGATTATCAAAGCATTGGGTATTAGAAATATGAACTTAAAGAAATTCAATAGGCATTGTTTTTCTGAAAGTTAAGCTGTTTCTGAATACATGTCAAAGCTAGTGGGAGCATAAGTGTTATGTTTATAATAATCATCGTGATAGTGGGAGCATAAATGTTATGCTTGTATGATTATTAAGGCAAATATTGCAAGTTAGCAATATTAATTATAGAAAACAAGAGTCATACTTTGCAAAGTTGTAAGGGTTGAATAGTTGTTTTGCTATAATTAAGGGAGAGAATATTATGCTTCATTTCAAATCTAAAGGCTTAGGTTGTGGAATGTTAATAAATTAGTCAATGATACGTAGTGCGTTCTTAATTTTCGATTATGATTACGACATTCCTCTTCATAGTTAGAATTGTGAGAACGTAGCACATAAAATGTTATGGCAGAAGATTGATAAAGTATCAAATCTTTATGTAAGACATTATGCATCGTGTCCCATACGCTTCGGGTATAGGATCGATTGCAAATGCTATAATATTTGACCATTCTAAGATTTTCCAAACGTCTAGCGCATTTAGAGGGAAAAAGGACAAGAATTGGTTTTTTTGACTAAAATAATTAAACAACTATCAAAGGACAATCCAAAGTTCGTCGAGGATTGGTCGCTTGTGAGTAGTTGGAAGTATAATATTGGATGGACCATATTGACGTTATTATAAATAGATAAGATTCTATTAAGAATGAGTTGTCATATGGCAAATATGGAAATGTTTCTATATTGGGAGTTGGATATTGAAAGTATGTGACTAGATTAGAAATTTTTGTGCAAAATGATGTTCAAAGGAATGTACTTTGAATGAGAGACATCACATCTATGGAATTGTCTTGTAACAATCTCCGATAGAGGAATTTGTAATGTCATTGGCAATAGTCATTGTGACTTTAGTGTAGTGACATTACGAAAGGATCATTGCATAAAATGTTAGAATCTAGCATATTCCATAAGTGGCAAGAATTTGATGTTCTTTCACTTATGATAAAGGATTAGGAGTTGTGAAATGAGTATGATTGAAAATGTGTTCATTTGATCTATTTCACAAGGTAAGAACCATAGGTAAACATTGTGTGCATGCTAAGAGCATGGGACAAGTGTTGTAATTCAAGTAAGAATTTGATTACCCGAAACGACAAATAATGAGTAATTGATATGGTGATAAATAAAAGGTGTTTTATTTATACTCAAAGGTTTGAGGCCATATGGGATTAGTATTATTCTTGTGTTTCACTTTGCATGTTTTGACTTCCTGAATAATTTAATTGGTTAAGAACAGTCAAATTATTCAAACGGGCCACAATCATTCATATGTTGGAAGTAGATATGAATGAAGACTGTCGTGAATTGGTGTGTGGATTGTCTAAAGAGCATTAGACATAAGCAAATGATTGTTGTAACGTTCATGAGTGCTTATGAATATGATTTTAAGCATTAGATTAAACCCACACTCACTTGGATCACTTCACGGATTTCATCACGAGTGATTGGTGAGACGATAACATCTTATATTCTTGAAACCGAGATGTGTGAGTTGTATCTTGCGAGTCGGTTGCACATTGATAATATGTAAACGCACTAGTAACTTGGTGTTATAAAACATATTGTTGTGTGTGATTTGGTGAGTGAGTGCAAGCGAGCATTGAGTCAAAGTTTATCCGTTCCTTTTATCCAAAGTAGGATAAAAGCGATGTATGTGGGCCCCTCGATGATTTAGTGATGGCACTTAAGTGCTTGGCCAAGCCGGGACTAATTTGATGTGTTCAAATTGTAGTCTGTTGTCAGTCGTCATAAATCTGAATTCGGGAAACAACACATAGACAGAGAGAATGATTTAGACCCCTGTCTCAGTCTATACGATGTCTAGAATGGAGGAATATATGATCCCTTATCTAAAGGACATGCGTATCTGATAAGATCAGAGTTGACAGCGGCTTTGGAAAGCTACGATTGCAGATCAGGATATGAAGTCATACGCAGAATAGTTATTAGACTTATCCAAGTGGGAGACTGTTGGATTAGTGTCTAAGTCCATAACTATTTTGGTATGTACTTGACCCGATGGTGCATGGTCCTTTTGGGTTGCCTTCAGCAAAGCAACTTGATAGGATGAATAATGGAGAAAAAAGGATTAATTATGATTTATTAATATATTTTGAGAATAATATATATTAAAGGAGAAATCATATTGTTTAATTAATATTAGTCACGAATTAATAAGAATTAAGTTTGTGGCTAAAAGACATTAATTAAACTTAAGGGACTTGAACTGTCAATTGTATGATAGTTGAATATTGAGCTAATGGACTCCATATTAAAGGAGTGGACGAATTCTATGGGGAAACCCATTAGAAATCGTCCAAGGCCTTTAAGGAAGGAGCCCATGGGTTGCTTAGGGCTTAAGCATCCAAATTAGGGTTTCCTTGTTAGATAACCCTAATAGCCTCACTATTTAAAGAGCCCTTATGCCCCAAAAACGTGGACAAGCTTCATTCTAGGGTTTCCACATGTTTTGGGCAGCCTCCTTCTCTTCTCCTCTTCATCCTCTTGCTCTTGGTGTTTGTGAACCATTAGAGGAGTGACATTTGTGACTCTAAGCTTTCTAAAGTCAATACAAGAAGGATTTGAGATTGTTATTGCTACATAACAATCAAGGTATGATCTAAACCCTAATTTATATGTTATATTGATTATCATATGCTAGATCTAGGGTTTATAGTCTTGGATAACTTGCATGTACAATAGAGAAACCTAGATCAAAGCTTTAGGGTTTGCATGAGCACATAGGATGTCTTTTGGCTAAAACCCATCAAGAACATCCTATGTGCTCATGCAAACCCTAATGCTTGGATCTAGGTTTCTCTACTGTACATGCAATTCATCCAAGACTTTAATCCCTAGTTCTAGCATACAATTAATCATATTAACATGTGAAAGGGTTTTTAGATCTTACCTCGATTGTTATGTAGTAATAACAATCTCAAATCCTCCTTGTAATGACTTTAGAAAGCTTAGAGTCACAAGTGTCACTCCTCTAATGGCTCATAAACACCAAGAGCAAGAGGATGAACAATAAGGAGAGAGGAGGCTGCCCAAAACGTGTGGAAACCCTAGTGGAACTCTTATGCACGTTTTTGAGGCTTAAGGGTACTATATATACATGTAGGCTATTAGGGTTTTCAACTAGGAAACCCTAATCTGACTGCTTAAGCCCTAAGCAACCCATGTACCCTTTTAGAATATCCCTTGGACGATTTCTAATGGGTTTCCCCATAGAATTCGTCCAACCTATTATTCCAAGGTAATCCATAGCCCAAATGCAACTATCTTATAATTACAGTTCTAGTCCCTTAAGTTTAATTAATCTTTTTTAGCCACAAAATTAATTCTTATTAATTCTTGACTAATATTAATTAAACAATATGATTTCTCCTTTAATATATTATTCTCATAATATATTAATAAATCATAATTAATCCTTTCTCTCCATAATTCATCCTATCAAGTTGCTTTGGTGAAGGCAACCCAAAAGGACCATGCACCATCTGGTCAAGTACATACCAAAATAGTTATGGACTTAGACACTAATCCAACAGTTATTACTACAGTAGTTACTACAAGTAATACTGCAGTACACATATGGTTTCCCATTATATTCAAATTGTGATCTTCTTACATAAAGGGTAATATAAAACTATATTTTGGTAATGACAGTCATACTTGGGAAAACATCCACTTTTACAGAGAAACAAACATACAAAACATTCGGGTCTTGGTAGAAGACTACTTTTTATACTAGTATGAAATATAGGTTTTTCTAGGAGTTTTCAAACATATACAAACATTTACTAGGAACATTTACAAACATTTACCAGGAACATTTACGAGGAACATTTACAAACATTTTCAGTAAACTTATTCAAACCTTGACACTAAATACTTATGAACTCACCAGCTTAAATGCTGATCTACGCTTTCAAAATAACTTGTATTCTCAGGTCATTAGTAGGCAGGTACAATCGACTAGGTTTTCGAGAAGACGGAGCATGTTCAAGACTCGTCTTTTATTTTGATTCATTTTTGGTGTCTTATTACTATGAAAGAACACACATGTATTAAACTTGTCACACCCCAAAACCGGAACGGCGGAAACGTTTGGGGGCGGAGGACGTCTTGTACAGTATCATAACAATGCAAAGTAGTAAACAAGGATCAACATCATCCATTGCATTAATAGTATAGTTTTAATACAAGTGTGTTCTTTCATAGTAATAAGACATTAACATGACAATCAAAATAAAAGACGAGTCTTGACATACACTTCGTCTTCTCAAAACCTGGCATTGGTACCTGTCTACTGACGACCTGAGAATACAATTTATTTTGAAAGCGTAGATCAACATTTAAGTTGGTGGGTTCATAAGTATTTAATGTCAATGTTTGTATAAGTTTGAATGTAAATGTTTGTATAAGTTTGAATGAAAATGTTTATAAATGTTCAATGTAAATGTTTGTAAATGTTCAATGTAATTGTTTGTATATGTTTGAAAACTCGTAGAAAATCCTATATTTCCTACTAGTATAAAAGGTAGTCTTCTACCAAGACTCAACTATTTTAAATGTTTGTTTCTTTGTAAAAGTGAATGTTCTTCCCAAGTATGACTATCATTACCAAAATACAGTTTTATATTACCCTTTATGTGAGAAAATCACAATTTGAATATAATGGGAAAGTATGTGTGAACTATTGTACTTATATTGTAAGTACTGTAGTAATAACTACCCTAAACCAATTATTAGTTTAGGTTTGGATGTGATGTAGTAGTAACCATACTAAAACAACAATAACACGACGATGAAAGACGATGGAAGGAATGACCTTTGTCACCCGTAGACTTGCAAGTCCTACTGTAGCGAACAGCTAGGTGTAGGATAGTCAATCCAGTATAGATCTATACACAAACTCACGCTCTCCCTCCAGAAGACTCTGGCTACCAAACATGACATGACAATCTGGTTGCTATGCCATGTAAAAGAATCACATTTGAGGTTATCTAGAATCTCGTTATAGTATACTTGATTATAGTAATAGTATTCTATGTATAGTATTCTCTGTATAGTATTCTCTGTCTAGTATTCTCTGTTATAGTATTCTCTGTCTAGTATTCTCTATTTTAATATTCTCTGTCTAGTATTCTCTGTTATAGTATTTGTATATGATAGTATTCTCCTAAACTATACCTATTATAGTTTACTAGTAATTTCTGTTATAGTATTTGAATGAATGAATGTATACATTTGCTACCCAAAGGTATTGAACTGATTGCATAGTACTTTTATATCTACATATGTTTACATAATATATATCTAATATTTAGAAGACCTTCGGAAAACTAACCGATACTCTAAGTCCACATCCAAACAAGGAAAAGGAAATAAAGCGAGCTAGCAGTCCTAAGTCCTTTAAACATCATTTACATAACTATACATATATAGACTTGCTTTTGAAAATTTATATAAGTTTAAAAGAAGTTTAATAATACATTTGAAAGGTATAACATTTTGAAGAAATATTGATGACTTGATGTCAGTTTGTAAAGCGATTTGAAAACAGTTGTTTGATAACACAGTTTGAAGGATATGAAGTCCTTTGTTTGAAACACAGTTATAAATCACATGTGATTGATTATATAACTAATATGTTTTTTACTTGTATTTAAAAGCATTTAAAATCATTTAAAAGATAGATTAAGGGGTATGAACTCACCTGTAGTGAGTGATACAAATGAAAGATCGGTAAAGGATGCTAAGTGTCAAGTGAGGACTTGAGCACACATGGATCCTATTTAACATAAAATGACACATATATGATTACAATTAGTGTTTATAACAACTAATTAGGTAATGGAGCAACCTTAGGGACTAGGAAACACTTGTAATGAAGTGTTAAACCACCTAGAGTTTCATATAAGGGGTGTAGGGCCTCACATTGGAGTTGATGGCCCATATGGTAACACCCCCATGAGTTTACGGCCCATGGGTTTATGGCCCAATGAGTTTACAACCGTAAACTCATGGTAACTAATACCATTTTGTGTTTAAGGTCCTATAGTTCACTAGGAAGTGTTCTAGACTTAGTTCCAAGGCTTAGGAAGGTGTTGTGACAACCTTGCACTCAAAATTTAGGGTTTACGGCCATGGGAGATGCCTTGGCCGTAAACACCTTTCACTCATGATTTATTGATGATTTCAAGGTGTAAACTAAGTGATTCAAGTATATAACAAGCTAAGACAAGAGTACTTACAATGTAGAAGCTTGATAGGGTGATTTAAGTCCAAAAACACTAATGTGTGTTCTTGGTGAAATGAAGAACACTTGAAGATCAATCAAAATGGAGTTGATTTCATGGATGAAATCAAAGGGTTGTACTAGATAATGAGTTATAACAACAAATCAAAGGAAATAAATCTTACATTTTTGGAAGATTAAGATGAAGATATTATGATACTTGAGAGAGAAATGGAAGTTCTTGAACTTAGAATGAAAGAAATGAGAAAAAAGGGTGTAAAATCATGTATAAGGCATGAGTTTACGGCCAAGAGGGGAGTTTACGGCCCAAACTCATAAAGTTTGGCTGTAAACACCTCATATAGGGTTTAAGGTTTGTTTGTTGCACAATAAACCCTAGAAGATACTTCTTGACACTTGATTCTTGATTGTACTAGGCTTAGAACACTCAAACAGACTCTAACAGTTAGCAGAAACAAGTCTGACTTTGATTAAATTGAATGGTTGTACAAGATAGAAATTTCGGGTTGTCACATCATCCCCCCGTTAGAGAGAACTTTGTTCTGAAATTAGAATTTAAGCAGAATTGATAATTATGCTACAGTTAAAAGTTTCATTTGATCCGCGCGTTCCCAAGTGAATTCAGGTCCTCGCTTGGCATTCCATCGAACCTTTCACTATCGGGATACAACTTTGCTTCTTTCGTTTGACTTCACTAGTACGATAACTCTTCTTGGTCGAATGTGTGTTGAATGTTTTTGTGGTCTATGAATATAGTCTTCTTTGTACCCTACGAGTAGTGTCTCCAGATCTTCAGAGAAAATACCACTGCTCCTAACTCAAGATTATGTGTTGTATAGTTAACTTCCTATGTCTTAAGCTGTCTTGAGGTATAGGCAGTGACCTTTCCTCTTGCATAAGAACATCACCCAAGCCCTTGGTTGGATGCATCACAATACACAACGAAATCTTCTATCCCTTCTGGGAGGGATAATATCTGTGCAGTGCTCAAGGCTTACTTTAGCGTTTGGAACGCTCTTTCTTGTTTACAAACAAGACCGGTGCTCACCAAGGTGAGAAGCTTGGCCTAATGAATCCCTTTCTGAGAAGTTCGTTAACCTGACTGGAAAGTTCCTGCATCTCAGCTGGAGCTAGATGATAAGGCGATTTGGCTACTGGGGTAGCCTCTGGAACTAGGTCGATTATGAACTCGACTTGGCGCTGTGGTGGCAATCCCGGTAGTTCTTTTGGAAAGATGTCGGGAAACAATTTTAATTTAATTAAATATAGACAATATCACTATGGATTTATTAACTCTCTTTTAATTATACACTTAATAAATTTAATAAAACCATAAGGGGCAATTTGAACTTTTTCAAAAATTAGGGTTTTAGAATTTAACATTTTTAAAATTAAACTTTTAATTAAAATATTTTAAATTCCAAAACTTGAGGGTAAGTCTCGAAACATTTCAAAACATTAGGGTTTGGAATTTAAATATTTCAAAATTAAACTTTTAATCAAAAAATTTAAATTCCAAAACTTGAGGGCAAGTTTTGAAACTTTTCAAAACATTATCAAGAATATTCTAGATCAATAATTCAAATAAGGCAATTAACAATTAATTATGGTTATCTAATTTTATCCTAGTCTAATTACTTGCAAGATAATTCATCAAAAAAATCAAATTTTATCATATAAGGAAATAATAATTGAATTAATATGAAATTATCTTTTATTTTGGCAAGGATAATCACCCAATATCATAAAAAATCCGAATCTTATCAATAAAATCGTTTTGGTAATTATCCTACAGCAAAAAGAGCATAAAATCCCGATTTTCCCTCTGTCTGACCCCGAGACCCACCAAGGCAGGGACTGGACTTGCCGAGTCGACCTGACTCGCCGATTTAGTCAGGCAGAGAGCAAAAAATTCGATTTTTAGGCAATAAACGATCAAATATGCATCAAATTCATTAACAAACAACCATAGGCTCTGATACCACTTATGGGCTTTGAGCACTACATCATTCCTATGGTGTACATGCAAACCCTAAAGCTTTGGATCTAGTTTGTCTAATGAACATGCAATAATCATCCAAAGCCACAAACCCTAGATCTAGCATGTGATAATCAATATTAACATAAGAATATGGTTTAGATCTTACCTTTGATTATTATGTAGTAATAACAATCTATTCCTGCTTGTAATTGGCTTCTAAAAGCTTAGAGTCACAAATGTCACTCCTCTAATAGCTCACAAACACCAAGAGCAAGAGGATGAAGAAGGAGAAGAGAGGAGGCACTCAAAAACATCTAGAAACCCTAAGGAATCAGTTGTCCACGTTTTTGGTGCCCTAGGGGTCTTTAAATAGTGAGGCTATTAGGGTTATCTAACAAGGAAACCCTAATTCGACTGCTTAGGCCCTAAGTAGCCCATGAACTCCCTCCTTAGAAGCCTCGGACGATTTCTAATGGGTTTCCCCATAGAATTCGTCCACTCCTCTAATATGGAGTCCATTAGCCCAATATTCAACTATCAGAAAATTGACAGTTCCAGTCCCCTTTATTTAAATAATGTCTTTTAGCCACAAAATTAATTCTTAATTAATTATTGACTAATATTAATTAAACAATATGATTTATCCTTTAATATATTATTCTCATAATATACTAATAAATCATAATTAATCCTCTCTCTCCATAATTCATCTTATCAAGTTGCTTTGGTGAAGGCAACCCAAAAGGACCATGCACCATCGGGTCAAGTACATACCAAAATAGTTATGGACTTAGACACTAATCCAACAGATTCCTCATGCACGAGTTCAACATCCAGTTTGAGAGGTGAGTTTTCCTCTAGTAGGAATGGGTCTAAGGCCACAATGCCGACCCGTTTAGTTGTTAGTACTTCCGGACTGCGGTCCGATGTCGAGGCGGTCCCGAGAAGAGTATATGTATGCTTGATGTCTTTGTGATTCATGCATGTTATGTGTTATGTGTCCAGGGCCAGCCTGATGTATGTTAGTATATCTATTATGTGTTATGTGTTCCGGGGTAAGCCCGATGCATGTTAGTTTATATGTTATATGTTATGTGTTCCAGGCTTTGGTCTGATGCCGGGTGTAAACCCAATGTATGTTATATGCTTATGTTATGTGTTTATGATATATGATATGTTGTGTATGTACCGGAGTAAGCCCGGTGTCAGACGTGGTCTTACGTTGGGGTGAGCCCGATGCCGGGCAGGAGTCCGATGCCGGGTAAGCCGATGTCAGGTTCATCCTGATGCAGTCAGGCGGTGTCCCAAAGTTTATGTTACATGCTATATGTTATGTGTATGGTATGTGGTAGTTTGGGGGAGCTCACTAAGCTTCGTGCTTACAGCTTTAAGTTTTGTTTCAGGTACTTCAGCTAGCAAAGGGAACGGCTCGAGATGATCTCATGGCACACACCACAATTTTCTAGCCTGTGAGATTTACTCTGATATTTGATATGAGATTTTGATATGTTGACAGATATTACGATATTTTGAGATACATGGTTTATTATTTTATATGATGATGATATTTATGGGTTTATTAATAATTAAAAAAAGAAATTTTTAGACTGTATTTTTAGCATGTTTTAGGTTGGTATCAGAGCCTTGATTTGACGGATTCGGGCACACTCTGGGGCGTGTCTAAACTCAAACTAAGGACATGGTATGATAATTTTCAAAATAAAATCATTTTTCCAAAAGAATTTTGAAAAGAGAAAAGAACTTTGAAAAGAGAAAAAGGGTGTGGTGCATGCAATCAGCCGAGCTCAAGTAAGTACTCCCAGATTACCCATACAAGTTTATGTTATGATACAATTATGAAAACTGCATGCTAGATTAGAACTAAGGAACTAGGAATGATGCCTTATGTTCCTATTATATGTGTATCAGCTTTATGAGAATTGCATGCTAGTTTAGGACTAAGGATCTAGGAAGGATGCCTTATGTGCCTATTATATGTATCTCAGCTTTATGAACTGGATGCTTGTACAGATTAGTAACTGGTGACGGGTCAGGCTCGGGTTCGGGAGTTGAGCAGATAGATGAGTAGACGAGGGAGTTCAGAGCATGTGGAGCTCCCGATTATCATGGGGCTCGGGACCCCATTGCGAGTACTAGATGGTTGGCTGATGTCGCCAATGCATTCTGCACCAATAGATGTCCCGAGGGGGACAAGGTTAGACTAGCGTCCTGTCTTCTGAAGGACAGGGCATGTGACTAGTGGGAGGAGGTCAGACATGTCATGGGTGATGATGCATCTCTTGATTCCATGACATGGAGTGACTTTACGACCCGGTTCAGGGTCGAGTTTGCACCCCTGATAAAGGTGCATCAGCTTGCTAGAGAGTTTCAAGACCTCCAACAGACTACAGAGACAGTGACATAGATCACCGCCAAGTTCAGAGAGAGAGAGCCATTCTTGTTCCGCAGTATGTGGCAGACGATGAGATGAAGAAGGCTCAATACCACGAGATGCTGTGGAGTGATATTAGTCAGTCTGTGAGCCACTCCAGCTGCAAGATGCTGGAGGACATGAATTCTAGGGCGAGAGAGAGAGAGAGAGAGAGAGAGAGAGAGAGTTAGATTTAGAGATGGAGAGGAAGAGGAAACTAGATGGGGGTCATGTATCGCCCGTGTTTCTAGGCTAGGCATTAATGATGGTGTAACAGTCGAGGTTAACCTTTGTAACTCGTTTTGAAATAATAAGAATGTATTATTTGAGTATTATGAGTTTATTGCTTAATTGTGTGATTTAAATGAATTAAGGATAAAAATAAGCGATAAAGTAAAATCTTAGATAAACCCGATATCTATGAAGGAAGCTGTAATGGTCGTGGCAAGGTTTCCGAATATATAAAGAATGCCGAAATCCGAGTTATAACGAAGAAGTTATGACCTGTCGAAGTTTCGCGAAAAAATTGGTACAACACTGTGTGACATAAATAGTGAATTTACGATAGAGCGATATTTAGCCTTAGTGATCTAAATGAAAGTCGTAGAATAAGTTAAACCGAGAGCATGCATAAGAAGAACGTCTAAATCTGACTTCATATGAGGAAGTTATGATTTTTCAAAGTTTCGGCTTAGCGGTATGAAGCCCAAAGTTCGAATATGAGATCGAGTGATTTCTAGCCAAAACATCTAAACGAGAATCGAAGATCTCGTCGATAGTAGTCCAGCGTTGAAAAGACAGACGAAAACGGACGTCAAATGAAGGAGTCGTGAATTCCTAACGGAGTTTTCCTGTCCCGGACTATTAAAAATAATATAATAAAAGTAAAAGTAAAAATGAGCTGACAAAGTCTAAACGAGAGTTGTAGAGCATAATCTCACCTACGCTTGGATATAAATAACATTGAAAACGGAGCTCGTATGTGAAAGATTTGAATTTCTGAAGTTCGGGGTACGAACTTCAACCCATGTGTTAGAGTTCACAACGTGAGCATAGTGTTCATGACGTGAGCACGTGATAGGCATCCTCCAGGGCAAGTGGCCATGACGAACGCAGTGACCTATCGAGCCCACGACGTGAGCATTAGTGGCTCACGACGTGAGCATAGGATTTCAGCCCTCTATAAATCGAAAGCGAGGTTAGTTGAGTTTTGTTACTCAATTTCTTTCCTCTCGCCCATATTACCTCGATTTACGTGCAAGTTATACCCCCGAAGCCCTGATATCATCCCGAGACCCGAAGCGAGTCCCGAAGCATCGATGATCCCGAGAAGAAAAGAGTTTCGACCGAAGCTCCGCCCACGAGAAGCCCAGTGTGTGAAGAGATCGCAGTTTCACCGAAGAATTTCACTTTAAGAGTCGTAGTGCTGCTCGAGCATCGTCTTATCAAGTGAGTGCATAGTCCCTTTCATATACACGATTTTAGTACAAGTATTCATGAATGTATTAGATATATGATATGAGTAAGTGTGTAGTTGCTTTCTATAATACACATATATGAATTATACTCTATGAAATATGTGCTATGTGATTATATACTATTTTTATGTGGTATGAGTATTGAATGAATATGTTATACATGTTTTTAAGTTGTATATAAACAAATATATTTTATCTACAAATATGTTGGGTAGAACATTGGTAGAAAGTGATGTGTGATGAAATAAAAATAATGAGAGGCCTCGATGTTTTTGTTGATCTAGTCATCTAATGGAGTATGAATGACGACCACAAACTCTTTCTAGATTGTCCAGTGGAACGCTGGCAGGTTCATAACATGAAGGTGTTGTGAACGATGTGTTCATCGGTGTACTCTATCCCCCTCATGGTTGCCTTTAGGACATCTATTGTCGAGGAAACCCCTTTGCAGTAATGTCCATCCCGATGAAAAATCCTAGACTAGGTCCTTTGTGATAGTTGTTGTTTTAGGGACGTAAAGTGAGGATAACGGGAATGGGTAATCGGGTTATTGTTGGTTGGTGAAATTACATATAATTATTTATTGTGGGTTGAAAAACCTATATGCTCACCAGGCTCCCAAGCCTGACCTACTCAGTTTCTTTGTATTATTGGTAGTAGCGCGAGAGCATAATTTGGAGAACTTGTAAAGATGTTTTTGTTTATAGACCAATAGTTGTATATAACTGTGTAAGGTCTATGTTTTATTGTTTATGCTTTTGTGTATGTATCGGAACATGACATCCCGAGTTTTGATATATAATGAAAATACATTTCTTTAAGAAATGCTTTGATAAACCTTATTTTATCATGTATTGTTTTGGGGACAAATTCCGAAACTCTTTTAAATCAATGGATTTACTCTGAAATTATTTTAAAAGAATAAATGAAACCAGTCTTTTCTGGCCGTGAATTTGGGTATGTCATAGTTGGTATCAGAGCATTAGTTTAAGCGAGCAAGGAATTTGTAGGATTTCTAGACTTAACCTTAGAATGCTAAGTAAAGATTGTGGGGTGAGTGTCTGTTGTACTTTAGACACGAGCACTAGTTATTTTAGGAAAGTTGCCTAAAATGCTTTTATGTGCAAAATGTTATATGTTTTCCATATATGATATTATTTGTTCGGATCTAAGGTTTATTGCCAACCGGATCTGGAAACCTTATATGTTTAGGGTTCTAAGCGTAGGAGTACGTTATTAGAACTAGCATGTAAACGTTTCGGAGTGATTTGGATAATTTAATTATGTGTCGTGAATAAGGATCTAAATTCACCTTATTCGGTGTATAGATCAACGATGGCAAGAACAAGAAGTGGCGTTGGAAACGCAGATGAAAACATGAATCAACCACCTGTGATTGAGCGATTACCTGTTGTAGCAGCAGCACCTTAGCCAATGACAATGGCTAGTGTACAATTGATGATTTAGATGATGTTGGATCATCAGATGGAAGAAACTAGACCTCTGCTTCAATAGAATCATGAAGAACCTTCAATGCCGATCGTGCAACCCGAATTAAGTGAAGGGTAGTCGGAAGTAGGAAACTTTAGTGGGATTATTGGTAAGCCAACCCATTGATTGTTAAACATAACAACCAAGATGGAGGAAATGATGGACGAGGATGCAAGTATAAAGATTTCATGGCATCCAAACCACCATGTCTATCTGGAAGCCTGACACCGGTAGAAGTTATAAACTGGATCTCCGAAATACAGACAATGTTTGAAAGTTGCGAATACAGCAACAGGCAGAAGACCACTCTTGAGATCCCTTTGTTAAAATCTGGAGTATTGAGTTGGTGGAAGTTGTTAGCTGACTCGATGCCCAAGGGAGAAGCGAGCAAGATGTGATGAGAATAATGCGCTATTAGATCGACAGATTCTTAACAGATAAACAAATATAAAGTAATAAAAGAACACGAGAATGAATCAAACGAATGTTGAATGATTAAATATGCTCCACCTCAGAAGAGCTCGATGAAGAACTTCGACTGTAGAGGTGTGCTAAGGTTACAATGCTATTCAATACAAAATAATTAATGAGAAGCGTAATCCTAACTAAGCATGCATGCACTATATATACTAAACCTAAAGACTAAACACGGTTGGACAGGCCCAAACCATGAATACATGATGGACTATAACATGATCCCAAAGACGCAACACTCTAGACTCAACAATCCCCCCTTTGCGTCAATAGAGGCGAGAGATCAAATGGGTTGAGTAACATAAACCTTCTTCACAGTTTTGAAGATTTTCGGTATGATGGCAAGAAGAGTACGATGGAAATCTATGTACCACCGAAGCATATCTGTGATGTTCTTCTTATATGCTTCTTCATTCTGTTTACACATGTGAATGATATCCAAAATATGCTCCAAGCAAGATGTGGAAAACAGGTGTTTGTCATCAAGATAGAACACAAACTTCTGATTTTCTTGTCTTGTGAACATAATAGCACGATACTTAGAATCAATCTTGCCCATCTTCATTTTGGCACCATCACATGACGTTCCAATGGGTTTGACTGTAGGCCTTTTCCTCATAACAAGAGCAACCTCCTAATCCATCTTAGCAACCTCATGAGTGTAGGAAGCTAGCATTCTCTTGATATGATCAATAATTGGCTCGTATTGCTGTGGATTGGAGAGCAGAATGTTGTTTAGAATAATCCAATCATGGGGATTCAGGTTCGGTAGATCAGCCAGTGAAAACATATGAACCGAATCTTCTGACCCTCGGGTCACCCTGAAACCAACATTGACGAATGGCCTTGCCGAAGTAGGCTTCAATACTTTGATGGATGTAATCTTCTATGCACTCCACGTCAAGTACTGAGGTTGAGAATATTTAAGATAAAAATCAATAAGTTCTCGATCAAACTTCGGGTCTGGAGAAGGAATATTTACTGTCACATCAAAGCAGTGAAACACAAACGCCTTTCGGGTGATAGGCATATCAAACCATGAGTCCTTGGTGTTTTCACAATCAAAAGAAGTAACCGGTACCAACCAATAGGTATTTGGAAACTCAATCGCTTCTTTGATCAACTTCTCCACAGTCCATAAAGGAAATAGAGCTTTCCTGCACTCCAACGTATCATGTTCCTCTTTTCCCCCTCTCTCTCTTTCTTCTTCTTCTGTTGCCACTTTTAGAGTTTCATCAATCTCTTCATCACTTTTCTTTCTTTTTAGAGCTTATTCCTGAGTTTCCTCTTCCTCATCACTCTGACCCATAATACCCTTCTTTTTGTCCAACACACTAGAACCCGAAGCTTCATTACCCTTCGGTTTAGTGGTGACCTCCTTCGGCTGATTTGGTGGTTGTTTGGGAGGATGAGCATCTTCTCCCCCTTGTTGCGGAGTAGCAATCGACTCTGTAACACCCCTAATCCAACTTAACATCTCCAGAGTTGGAAGAAGTTTATCCATTAGATGACGTCGAACAAAAATAGTGAGAACCGAATCATGTGCCTCTAAAAGATTCGAAAGGAGAGGATGCACATCGTTCACTCAACTTTTGATAAGTGTGTGTTTGGTCCGAAGGGATTCGATTTCCTTATTCGCTTGAGAAAGCTCCAAGGAAAGTTTGGCAACTTGGGTTTGTGAGAGAGCGAGATCTTCCCTAACCTTGGTATCCGAGGCAAGATCAGTTTTTAAGTTGGTGAGACTTGCTTTAACAGAAGAAAGAAGAATAGTTCTGTCAGCTTGTAGACTTTGGTGAATCACTTCAAATTTTTCCCACTCAGCCTTAAGAGATTTAGAAAGAGATGCAATTGCTTCATTTGCTTTGTTGGTATTGCTGTCAGCAGTGTTTTGAAAAGACTCCATGAAAAGATTGGAATCGGAAATGAGAGATTTGACCTCACCAATAGCATTAGTACAAGAGAGAGTGGAGGCATCCACAACTTGAGTTGCTTTGTCAATGGATTGATCATGTTTTTTGATCAAAGTCTCAACTAAAGCCTTCATAGCAGCATCAGAGTATGTTGAAGAAGAGGAAGTAGCAGAAGATCCCAGTAGTTGATTAAGCTTGGCATTGAGATCCTTCAAGCGACGCTTGGTAAGAGGAACATCATCATCATCTTCGTCATATTGAACTCGATAACGACTATAGTAAAATGACTCAAATTCCATTTCAGCTCCACCGAGAGTAGAGCCAGATTCGATTGAGGGTGATGGTGATGGTGATGGAGGTGGGTTTGTAACAGTGGTTTCGGTCGCTGAGGTAAGTGCCCCCGTGTCAGATACGTTGACACAAACCTGAGATTCGGTTGTGGTCGTCGTTGTTGAAGTTGCTTGAGAAAAGATGGGGGGTGGTAGAATTATATTTGAAGTGGGTACAGAAGAAACAAGTAGTGGAAGTGATGCAATGGAAATGGGAACAATAGTATTAGATGGAGAATAAGGAGGAGTTTGAACCGAGTCGTTAAGTGGTACCTCTGGAGTTGGGGAACGTGGAGACGTGTTACCCCTTGGAGAGTCTTCATGGTGAACATCTTCACCTTCAGCTGTTTTCTCATGATCACCATCAGAAGGAACATAATCTGAGTCACTAGGAGAGGATGCCTTTGGTTTCTTTGCCATCTTCTTAACCTTTTTCTTCTTTGGAGCCGAAGGAGCTGCCTTGTCAGCTTTACGCTTTTTGGGCGTTGCAGCTTGTGATGAAGGATCTTTGGTCTCTTTCTTCTTGGAATCTGGTTTCTTCCCCCGCTTGGTTGATTTCTCAACCGCGTCCAGAGCACTCTGCATCTCCGGATTCAATTGCCTTGGTCCCATAGGAGGAAGATTTATGTATTCAACCATGACATTCCTTACAGTAGCAACACTTTGGTGCATTGATTCAGGAATGGACACAATGAAGAAGAACTTGGTTGGATCAGTAACAATAATCTTCTTTATGTCAAAGGTCACAATTGATGAGCGCAGAGCATCCACCATTACTGGAACCTGAAAGGTCTCAATCGCTCTGTGAGTGATGAGGGTCCAAAACCGACCACATGAAATCTCTGAATCGCTTGAAGATGAATTGAGACTCTGTACCACTTGAGCCCAAATAAGTGTTCCATAGTCGAGGTTTAGACCATGGTAGAGACCATAGAGAATAGTCATACACCCTTTGCTTGCCCCATCTGACCCTGCAACCCTTTCTGATAAACCCTTAACTAGCAGAGTAAAAATTCCATTCCATTGTGGTGGAAGGCAGGATTTCTTGAACTTCGTTACCGTGGTGAGGACATCGGTATACCCCATATCGTAGAGCATTGTGAACAACTGAGTGGTGGTGATGGAATCAGGATTCACCAAAGAATCACCAGTAGGAAGCCCTAAAAGTGAATAGAAGCGGGCTATGGGGACTGAGGTCTTGTGAGTGAAGATGTCACACCCCAAAACCGATAACGGCGGAATACGTTTCGGGGTGGATGACGTAGTGAACAGTATCATCACAATTGCATAATAGTAGAAACAAGAATCATACAACCATAGTATTACATAGTGAATTTAATTACATGCGTGTTTTGTAATGTTTATCAATCACTCAAAAGTAATTCAAAAATAAGAGATGGGTCTTGTTTGCTCCACCTTCTCCAAAAATGCTGCGTCTGTACCTGTCTATCTTTGACCTGAAGATACAAGTTATTTTGAAAACAATTATCAGCATAAAGCTGGTGAGTTCATAAGAGTTTAGTGTGAGTTTTTGTATACAAAGCATTAGTGTTAAAGATGTATCATTTATGTTCATAAGTAGTAGAAACTTAGAGAATCCCATATTTTCCAGGCAATACATTGTAAGGGACAATCTGTGAAAAGTATGCATTCTTTATTCCTTTGAAAACAGTTTATTTTAAAAATACTTTGGCAAATCTCCAAATAACAAATGTGATAGAATAAGTTAAGCCCGTGATCAATGATAGAGGTGCGAGCTTCTTTTAGTGATAGATACTTCGGGATGTGGTTTAACATTTAGTGTAGTATTTTAGAGTAGTAGTAGTGTATTCCTTGTATATTACTAATAGTGAGGATAATAGAGGATCCCATGACCTTCCTGGTCATGCATAGTGTAGTGATGTAGTGGCATCCCTGGGCCTGTACGGCGCGGACTGAGTTAACAGTCGGGATGTAATAGCGTCTGCCCCGTATAGATCTATACATGTAGAGTCGTCTCCCTGCTGGAAAACTCCGGGCGTAGTGGATAGCGAATAGAGTATCTCGTAGTGGGTTAGTGTATTATTGTTTTGTTTAGTGTTTTCTCTGTTGTTATAGTGTAGTAATCTTTTAGTGTTGATCATAGTGCATTCTCTTACTTGTGTATCGTCCAGTAATTGTGAGTATTATAGTGTAGATAGTAAATACTTTAACGAGTAGTAGCGGTAGCGACCCCAACCATACCTATTATGGTTATCTTAGTGGGGATGTTTCTTAGCACGTTAGTGACTTTAGCATTAAGTGAAAGTAGTAATATTCGTATCCATACTGATATACAGATTTTATATAAGTAAGAAATCAACGACAGTCGGACGGATAACTACTACCCTAGGCCCACAATCAAACAAGAACAGGAAATAAGGCGAGCTATCGGTCCTAAGTCCTTCAAGTCTTATTTATATAAATATATCAGAGTGGTTACATTTTATAAGCAAATTGATTAAATAAAAGTATTTTTCCAAAAGAACATTTAAATTCTGATTCACTGCTGAAAATAGTTTGAAAAGGGTAAAACCCGTTTTTAAGGCATAGGGGCAAATCACATGTGATTTGAACCAAGAGTAGTGAATCACATGTGATTAGTCCTTGTAACTCGGAAATCGTTCTGCAAAACTTTACATAAACATTTATAAGCAACTTGTATCTCCCCCCTAAAACATGTAAAACTCTTGAAAGGTTCATTAAAGGGGTATGAACTCACCTGAAATCGCGGAAATCGGGTGAATCGGGTAAATCGGGTAATAGTGTCGATTGAGCGTTCGGTACCAAATAACCACTTGAGCACCTTTTAGGACCCTAATGTCATATGAAATATGTATTTTACCAGAAGTTAATCATCTTATGCTTCTCATTATATTATTTGGACATTCTAGTGTCGTTTTCGGGGTTTTAAGGCCTAGAAAGGGTTCCCGGGAGTGGTACAAGGCCATGGATGATTTATGGGAGGGTCCATGAGTTCACTATCTTAGAGTTTATGGCCTAGAAGTCACTCATTGGGAGTTTACGGCCGTAAGCCCCCTAGGCTTGGCCGTAAACTCTTGTGACACTCCAAAATGTGCGTTTAGGGCCTTATCTCACTTCCTTGATTTAGTGGTGTGTGTTATGGACCAAGAGGGAAGGATTAAACATCCTAATTTGTGACATTTTTGGGGAGTTTACGGCCAAGACCTGTTCTTGGGCCGTAAACTCCTATAAATCCTTCAAGATGAAGGTTTTACTTGTACAACATGGTCCCAAATGGCTTAGAAAAATCCTAGAAGGCCCTATAGTGAGTTTGGAACAATTTGGCATACATTTTTGGGGAGTTTACGGCCCAAGAACATCCTTGGCCGTAAACTCTTCATTTGGTATCCAAATGTGAAGTTTAATTGTACAACACACTTCCATAGGCCTTAGATAAATTCCTTTCATGCATTAGGGTAGTTTAGGGGCTTGTTTGACACAATTTCTTGGGTGTTTACGGCCCAAGCCTAAGCTAGGCCGTAAACTCCTCATTTTTGGCCTCAAATGGAGTTGTTTGATGCATCTAAGTGTTCCTTGGAGTCATGTCTAATTTACCTAACATCCTAGAAGTGTTTTTGGAGCCTTAAACATGGATTTGTGGGGTGTTTGAGGTGTTTACGGCCTAAGCACATGCTTGGGCCGTAAACTCCTTTTCAAGCATCATTTTCTTGTGTTTTAATGTCCAAACCCTTCTAGTTATAAGCCTTAATTAGTATACTAGCTTAAAGGAAGGAAAAACATGGCCTTGGGCATGAATTTGGGGGTTTACGGCCTAAGGAGCTTCTTAGGCCATAAACTCCACTTTGAACCTTGATTCCTATGGTTTTTGGCCCCCAATTTCAATGAAGCATGTCTAGGATAAGATAGAGGATGAGTACTTACGTTTGGAGGTCGGAAATTAGCGGAATCGGGGACGATTTCGAGTCTAGAGAGAGAAAGTAGAGAGAGAGAGTGGGTGTGTAGTAAATGAGTGTTCAAATGTTGGGCACACCCATTGCATATGTCTCGAGAATCGCACCCGATACCCGGCTACCCGATGTTTAAAGTTAACTGGGTTAAAACTTTTTACCCGGGTGAAGTGGTTGAAAAGGTAATACGACTCTACTAGGTTAAACGGGGTTAACACATACGAGTTATATTCCTTATAATAATATCAAACCATGCTTAAATTTAGATATTCGGATATTGACGATTCCAAATATTACGTAAAATAACGTATAGTGACGCTTTCCGTTAGTGAAAATGGGATTTTTAACGGAATTAGATTTGGGGTTGTCACAGAAGATATTGAAGAAGATCATGTCCCTGCGTTTGTCATAGACGACAGATGTATACACTTGAGAAAGCAGAGACATTGGCACAAATTCCACCTTGGTGAGAGCAATAACGAGTGGTGAATATTTTAGACATTCAACCACTTGTAACATATAAGAATCATAGAGGAAGGGATTCAAATCGATAAGAAGATTCTGATTAGGTTTGATGACCAGCAAATTCGATGAGGCGGTATGTTCATGAACTGAAGAAGATTCATCCATTGATGCTCGTTTGAAGAAGAAGATGAACAGTATAATCGTCGGTGTGCTCTTGAGAGAGTTGTAGTAAATGGTAAAAAGGTGAAAGAGGAAATTCGGAACCTTTTGTATGATTATCATGAGAGAAAAAAGATCTTGAGTAATGATTCCACGATCTTTGGAAACAGCGCCTGAAAAAGCGCGATTTGACAGTTGTGTTTCCCTATGAAGACGTCATTAGGTGTAAAAACCGTTTCAAATTTACGTGCCCATACCAATTCTTATCCTATGACACGATTTGAATTCTTATCTAGTTACCGCCACTTCAACGTCAAAGACTCTTCAAATTCATTGACCAACTTTGACCCATCCAATCGATTCAAATAAGATGCATAACGTCCAGTCTTTAGAAGAATGCACCATGACAACATATGAGGCCGAACATTTAAATCTGAAAATAGCCATTGGTAACCCGAACTAGACTCGTGAAAATCACGTGGATTCTTGTGCAAGAGTGTGCCAATAAAAAGAAATAAAGCAAAATCCACAACACTTTCCGCGTTTCTCAACCAGATCTTCCGGCATAGCTTAGCCAGATCCACAACACTTTCCACGTGTTTCAGTTACGGAAGTGCTTAGTGGATGAGTCAGCAATTGTAAATTTAGAGGATATTCAGGTGGATGATAGCTTGAACTACATCGAGAGACCAGTGGCTATCCTCGACAGGAAGACGAAAGAGCTGAGGAAAAAAGAGTGGAGTTGGTGAAGATGCAGTGGTAGCACCGCAAGGGCTCAAAGTGGACCTGGAAACCGAGGAGGAGATGAGGGAGCACTACCCGGAGTTGTTTCCGGATGCAGCAGCCTTCGAGGATGTAGTCTAATTTAAGTGGGTTTGAATTGTAACGACCGTCAGTTGAGGTATTAATTATTAAACATTTCTTAAATTATTCTTGGGCTAAATATGGATAAAAAGGACTATTGGAGTGGACTTAAGCATGTGAGCCAAGGATTTAGGTCGCCCATAAGACGTACATTTGGCGTAGCCTTGTTGTACGCGGGGCATAGAGGCGCATTGGATGTTGGGGACGCATGCACATACACACAACGTACTAAGCGTACACGCAACATACGTGAGAAGATTACAAAAACCTTAAGTTTTAGGGGTTAAGACATATAAATACCCAATGATAGCTCAACTCTGGCCTCCTTACCAGCCCTTCACCCTCAGAAACCCTAAATATCCTCTCTTACTCCATTCTTGTGTGTGTTTGGCGTTTTGAAGCTTAGTTTGGTGAAGAGGAGATTGGAAGAAGTGAAGAGAAGTTGGAGAAGAAGAACTTGAGTATCTTGAGCTCAAGGATTTGGGATTATCTCATCTTTTGGCACTCAAAGGAGGTATAAAGTTGCCAACTTTCTTCATGTATGCTTAGATCTAGAGTAGCGATGTTTTGGGTCTTTTTAGTCCCCAAAAAAATGGAACTTTATGACTCAAACACGTTTCTAGGTCTAGGGTTTCCACCCTTAGTGACATATGAGTTCCCTAAGCAGTAAAGTTTCAATCTTTAAGGTCCATTTGTGACCATGCATGAGATCTAGCCATTTCCATGGAAGTTTATTGCTATTTTTTAAGTTTGGTTCATTTGGTGGGTTGCAAGCCACCAAGTAACCAACTTTACAGATTAAGACATTGAAGAGGACATGGATCTATGATTGTAGCCTCTAGAGCAGAGTATTAAGTGCTTAATGGCAAAAGTGGCTTAACAGGGTAGTACGTTGGGCGTACCAGCCGGTACACGCAGCGTACAAGCCACACAACAGGTACACATTGCGTACATAGGAGTACGCCCCGCATACTCATCTGAGTTGGGCTTTTCATCTTTTGGGCCTCGATTTGGTCCAACTATTGGACTTATCAGCTATTGGGTCTTAGTGGGCCATCAGAAGTCAGATTTTGCACTAAGGACATGGTTGGGCTTAGGGAAGGCCCATTTGAGAAGTCGAGCTCAATTTAGAAAATTGGGCCATTAGTAGGGCATTAATGGGCCATTAGTGGACTTAGAAAGATTAGATGTAATTGGGCCTTGATTATGGTCCAAATCAGAGCAGGGTTAAAATGGTCATCTTACCCTTTGAAGGATTCTTAGTTTATCTGACTAAGTAATGTTGTATAGAGTTAGTCGGGGAGTCGTGGGAGCAGCCATTAGAGATTCCTCACATACGAGTTCATCATCCAGTTTGAGCGGTGAGTTTTCCTCTAGTAGGAATAGGTCTAAGGCCGTAATGCCGGTCTGTTTAGTTGTTAGTAGTTCCGGACTATGGTCCGATGTCAGGCCGGTCCCGAGAAGAGTATATGTACGCTTGATGTCTTTGTGAGTCATGCATGTTATGTGTTATGTGTTCTGGGGAAAGCCCGGTATCAGGGCAAGCCTGATGTATGTTAGTGTATCTGTTATTTGTTATGTGTTTAGGGGTAAGCCTGATGCCAAGGCAAGCCCGATGCATGTTAGTTTATATGTTATCTGTTATGTGTTCCAGGCTTTGGTCTGATGACGGGGTAAGCCCGATGTATGTTATATGCTTATGTTATGTGTTTATGATATATGATATGTTGTGTATGTGCCGAGGTAAGCCCGATGCTGGGGTGAGCCCGATGCTAGACGTGGTCTGATTCCAGGGTGAGGCCAATGTCTGGCAGGAGTCCGATGTCGGGTAAGCCAATGTCGGTTTCGTCCCGATGTAGTTGAGCGGTGTCGGAAAGTTTATGTTACGTGTTATGTGTTATGTGCTATGTGTATTCTATGTCGTAGTTTTGGGGAGCTCAGTAAACTTCGTGCTTACAGTTCAGTTTCGTTTCAAGTAATTCAGCTAACAAAGGGAAGGGCTCAGGATGATCGCATGACACACACCATAGTTTTCTAGCCTGGGAGATTTAATCTGATATTTGATATGAGATTTTGATATATTGATAGATATTACGATATTTTGAGATACATGTTTTATGATTTTATATGATGATGATGATATTTATGGTTTTATTAATAATTTAAAAGTGAAAATTTTAGACCGTATTTTTAGGATGTTTCAGCTAGTCAGGGTTCATGCTTTGGATATTTAATATTGCATCATAACTTGTGAAAAACCTGTATCAAGGCATTAGGGTTGCATGTGCACCATAGAATTGATGTAAAGCTCAAAACCCGTCAGTGATATCAGAGCCTAGCCTGTTTTTTATGTTATCTGATGCACTGGTTATTTGTTCAAAGATGAAAATTTTCAAAATCTGCAATCTGTCTTTTGAACTCGACAAGTCCATAGTAGGACTCGACGAGTTGGGGCTACTCGACGAATCCATTGCCTGACTCGGCGAGTTGACTTGTTTGTTGGCAGATTTTTCGGGATTTTGACCAGAATTGGATTAGGATCATTACCAAAAACTGTTTTGACTAATAAAATTCGATTTTTATGATATGGTAATGAATATCCCCATCCAATTAAAAGATAATTGTCAAATTCTAAGATAATTACTAGATTATATGATAAACTAATTATTTGTATTATTTGATTTGAATTATCTTGTCGTGTTAGTTGGATTAGGTGAAATTGGTGATAGATAAAATTATAGGATTATTTTATTAGTTTAAAAATTGATCTAAAAGATTTTGAAATGTTTCAAAATTTTCCCTTAAGTTTTGGAATTTAAAATTTAATTAAAAAGTTTGAATTTTGAAATATTTAAATTCTAAAACCTAGAGTTTTAAAAGTTTAAAATTCAATCCTTATACTATTATAATATTAAAAGATTAATTATTATATATATGTATAAGATGAGTCAATCTTACTATTAGTAGGCCTTATTCACGAAGTCGATCTATAAGAGGGGGGGGGGGTATAAAGAAACTGCCTATAAAATGGCGGTTGAATGATTGTCCACTCTCAGCCACCGCTTCGTTGATTGGTGGAGGGTTGTTAGCCGAATGGGTAGGCTAGGACATTAATTGTCATTAATAAATATAATGATAATTATAAAAGTAACTAAATGTTTTCAAAACTCCCAATCTTAGTTACTTTAGGAAAAATGTGAAAATGGTGCTATTCCATGAAATTACACTTTACACCTTGCGAAGTCGTTATTAAAGCGTGTGTGGTTAACCGACACACTAATTTGGACTAACAAGGGTGGCAAATGGTAGCTTGAAAATTATCATAGATTAATGGAGTGTGTGTGGCTAACCGGAACATTGATTAGGTGGTAAATGACATCGAGAGTACCACACACATTTGCACGGTTATTCACACCTTGTTTGTGATCATCGGTATCCCAGTCACAAACTTGAAGGGCATAATCGAGATTAAACATGCCATTGAAAATCTCAATGAAGCTCAAAGAACTAGGAATTTCATAAAACTTAATTCTTTCAAATTTCATTTTTGGTTGGTGAAATTGGTAAATCGTCATTTACCTCCCTTCAGATAGTTTGCAATTAGATTACGACATCCCTTTTCTGAATTGTGAATTATTGTGTTTGGGTCCTAACCTTTATATTTCATTTGGGTGTTATATTAAGGATTTTCTACCTAATAAAACTTATTATTCCTTTTCAGATGTCTACCTTGAACAACGCTTCAAACTAAAACTCTTCTGACTCTTTCTACCTCACAAAATTATGTGGGACGGTCATCTTTGATGAGTCAAAATTCAATGACTGGATTCGGAAAATTCACATGGCCACTCGATACGAGGAAAAGGAATATGTCCTCGACAAAGAGTTGAAGGAAATTGATGAATCTACTGCTACTCCTAAACATATAGCTAAGTTTAGGGCTCATGAGAAGGACGCGGAAAAGGTGTCGTGCATCATGCTAGCCAATATGACTCCTGAGCTTCAAAAGTCCTATGAGGACTTCTATCCTTTCAAGATGCACCAAGACTTGATGGAAAGGTACCATCAAAGTGCTCGACAAGAAAGGTATGAGATCATTGTCTGCATGATAACAACAAAAATGAAGGATGGAGAGTCCATTATGGCCCACTTGCAAAGGATGCAAAGGTATGTGGACCGCTTGCTAAAGTTGAATATCAACTTTGATGAAGAGTTGGTTATTGATATTATCCTACACTCCTTGCCTCCTCGTTATGATGAGTTCAAAATGACCTATCATATAAACAAGGAGGAAGTCAATCTAAGCAAGCTTCAAGGCCTACTGAGAATTGCTGAAAGTAGTTTAAAAGGCAAATATGTTACACCCACCCCTACTATTCTTACCCCTGTCTTGGCAATTGGACAAGGGAAGTGAAAAAAGAGGAAGGATCCTTATAAGAGCCACAAGGGAAAGTCTCATGATGGATCCTCTTCTAGTGGGACCAAAGGTGGTTTTGCTGCTCCTTCTTCTAATCCAAAGGATGCAGAACTATCACGATAAAGGGCAGTGGAAACGAAGCTACCCTAAGTACTTGCAGGACATCAAGGATAGGAAGATAAATCCCACCTTTGCAATTATTTACACTATTCAATCTAACAACTCATCACATGCTAGTTTTCACGTCCTTGATATAGGATGTGATTTTCACAGTTGTTCTGATTTGTAGGGTCTAAGAAGAAGTAGAGATGCGGAGCATGGGAAGATGAACCTGATCATGTGGAACAGGAAAGCATCTCATGTCACCAAGATTGGAGTTTATTATTTAATGTTTAGTAGTGGGTTAGGATAGAGTTGAATAATTGTTGCTACTTGTCGGATATGGCGAGAAATATTATTTACTTTCATGGTTTGTATAAACAAGGTTTTAAATTTTCGTTTAATAATGAAATTGGTTCTATAAATGCTTTCTATAATGATAAGTTTTATTTTGAAGCATTGCCTTGTAATGGTATATATGAAACTGTGATGGTTGTAAACAACTTAGAAAATAATGTATTGAATATTGATTCGTCCAATGGTTTGGACAAGGTATGCTTGTGGAATTGTCGTCTTGGACATGTTAACAAGAAGCGCATAGCTCAAACTCTAGAACGATGGAGTGTTGGAGTCATTTGACCTCGGGTGTGATGACACGTACGGATCTTGTTCACTTGGAAAGATGACTAAGTCACCCTTCAGTGGCATTTGTGAAAGGGGTGAGGGGTTATTGGATCTCATACACACCAATGTGTGTGGGCCCTTTAAATCCACCACAAGGGACGCAAACCGCTTCTATGTGACTTTTACCGATGATTATAGCAGATATGGGTATATCTACTTAATCAAGCATAAGTCATAAACTTTTGAAAAGTTAAAAGAGTTTAAGCAAGAAGTGGAGAATCAATTAAGAAGGAAGATAAAGATGCTCCGATCCGATCGAGGTGGTGAGTATCTTAGTATCTAGTTCCACAAATATCTTAAGGAATATGGAATTGTTTCACAATTCACGCCACCTAGGACACCACAACTGAATGGTGTAGCTGAGAGGCGCAATCGAATCTTGTTGGACATGGTTTGTTCCATGATGAGTCGAGCTTCGTTACCTATCTCATTCTGGGGGTACTCCTTAGAGACTGTCGCCCATATCCTTAATCTAGTCCCAACTAAGAAGGTTGCCAAAACACCTCACGATATTGGTTGCGAAGGGTTTTACTCAAACTCCCGGAGCTGATCATGACGAGACCTTCTCACTAATAGTGAAGATTAAGTGTATAAGGAGTATGCTAGCCATAGCTGCATTTCATGATTATGAAATATGATAGATGGATGTCAAAACCGCTTTCCTTAATGGGAAGTTATCTAAGGATGTTTACATGAGTCAGCAAGAGGGTTTTGTAGATGCAAAGTACCCTAATAGAGTGTGTAAGCTTGAGAAATCCATTTATGGATTAAAGAAAGTGTCTCACAGATGGAATCTTTGTTTCGATGAGAAAGTCAAAGAGTTTGGTTTTTCGAGATGTGAGGATGAGACCTACATATATGTCAAAGCTAGTGGGAGTATAGTTAGCTTTCTGGTGTTGTATGTATATGACAAACTTCTCATAGGAAACGACGTTCCAACCTTGAAGAAGGTTAAGTCCTGGCTTGGTAAGTGTTTCGCTATGAAGGACCTCAGAGAAGCTGCTTACATTCTGGGGATAAGGATATTAAGAAATAGTAGTAAAAGAATAATAGGACTTAGTCAAAGTACCTACTTGGACATGGTGTTGAAATGTTTCAACATGGAGAATTCCAAGAAAAGAGAATTGCCTATCCAGAGGAATACCAAACTGAGTAAGACTCAGAGTCCGAGTACCGATGTCGAGATGGCAGAGATGATTCGAGTACCTTATGCTTCCGTTGTTGGCTCGATCATGTATGATATGACATGTACTCGCCCTGATGTGGCTTTTGCTTTCATCATGGTTAGTCGATATCAAAGGAATCCTGGTAAAGCGCACTGGATTGCAGTAAAGAACATTATTAAGTACCTACGAAGGACTAAGGACTAGGTCCTTACCCTCGGTGGGAGCGATGACTTGAGAGTGACATGGTATAATGACGCTAGTTTTCAAACCAACCGAGATAATTTCCGCTCTCAGTCGGGCTGGGTCTTTACCCTGAATGGAGGAGCAGTGACTTGGAAAAGTTCCAAGTAGGAGACCGTAGCTGATTCAACGTGCGAATTAGAGTACATAGCAGCGAGAGAAGCGTTAAATGAGGCAACATGGCTAAAGAACTTCATTGGAGACCTTGGAGTTGTATCGATCATCAAGGAGCCTATGGAGATTTTCTGTGACAACGAGGGTGCAGTCGTATTAACCAAGGAACCAAGGGATCATGGTAGATCCAGGCACATCGACAGAAAATATCACTTCATAAGAGATACGGGAGAAGGAATCCTCATAGTGAAGAGGGTATCGTCACAAGAGAATCCAGCAGATCCCCTTACAAAGGGACTGAGCAGGGTTAACAACTTGTAGCATGCTAGGAGTATCGGGCTGAACAACGATATTAGTTTTAATGATTAGATAGTTTTTTAGAAACTAGTAATAGATAAAATGTAATTGACATTTGATGATTGAATAAAGGAGTTTTATTTATGAGTAAAGTTACTATCTTGTGTCAATTGTTTAATATTGTTTCACTTTTGCATGTTTTGACCTCCAGAATAATATGAGGCTAGACTTTCATGAATTGGTTTGTAGATTGTCTAAGGTTTTAGACATAGCAAAAGTTTGCTACAATGTTCATGAGTGCTCTTGAAATAAGATTTGAGTATTGGATTAAACCCACGTTCACATGAATCACTTCATGGAATTTATCACAAGTGATTGTGAGACAATAATATCGTATAGTCTTTAAAACGAGATATATGAGTTGTTGTTTACGAGTTAGTTGTGCATTGATAATGCGTAAACGGGTCAGTAACTTGATGTTATAAAACGTATTGTTATGTACGATTTAATGAGTAAATAGTAAAAGCATATAAGTCAAAGTTTATATCTTCCTTTTATCCTAAGAGGATTAAAAGCGCATCTTGGGCCCCTCGATGATTTTGTGTTGACTTATGTGTCGAGCCTGATCATGACTGAATTGATGTGTTCAATTAAGTTCTATGATAGACAAATTAGAAATCGGGAAACCAACTGCTAGACAATAAGTATGACTATTTTCGATGTATTTGTCTACATGATATATTGAGAACGGAAGACTACATGATCCCTTATCTAAAGGACGCATCATTGACTAGGCTAGAGTTCGACAACAACTATTTGAGAGCTACGATTGCTAATCGTATTTTGATGTTTCATTTTGGCAATTATAGTTATTAGACTTATCCAAGTGGGACACTGTTGGATTAGGTGTCTAAGCCCATAACTATAATTGTTATGTACTTGACCCGATGGTAGCATGGTTCTTTTAGGTTACCTTCACCATAGCAACTTGACTGGATGAATTATGTGAAAAGAGGTTAATTTTGATTTATTAATATATTATATATTACTTGAGAAATCATATTATTTAATTAGTATTGATTAAGAATTAATTTGGAATTAATTTTGTAATCAAAAGAGACTAATTAAATTAAGGGGACTAATATTGTAATTAACTGTTAATTGCAAAATGGGCTGTGCACTCCCAATAGAAGGGATCGATCAATTCTGTGGAAGCCCATAGAAGAAGTCGTCTGTATGGGTCCTTTTGGAAGGGTCTATTGGATTGCTTAAGGCTTAAGCAGTCAGATTAGGGTTTTGATTGAAACCCTAGCAGCTTAACTATATAAGGAACCCCTAGGACTCTAGATTTCAGCCACTTGATTCCATGGAGAACCCTAGCCGATTTTGAGTACCTTCCAACCTCTCTCATATTCTTCCAACTTGCTTTTGGTGTTTGTGACTTATTAGAGGTATCGTGTTTGAGGTACTAAGCTCTTGAAGGCCAAAGATTACTAGCTTCTACAAAAGGTATTCATCTAATCTTTGTTTTATGTTATAGATCTAGAAAATTGTATGCTAGTTAGGGTTCATGCTTTAGATATTTAATATTGCATCATAACTTGAGAAAAACCTATATCCAAGGCATTAGGGTTGCATGTGCACCATATGATTGATGTAATGCTCAAAACCCATCAATATATTTATCACATCACCATTTTACAGAGGGTAGATATGTTCGTCGCTTGTTGCCACCGCAAAAAAGCCCATGTGTCGAGTATTTAAAGAGATTGTTGGTTCTAAAAAACCCTAGATCCGAAGATCTTCATGATGATGCTTCTAGGTTTAGATATTTGAAAAGCTTTACTTCGGAGATCTTCACATTACCAGAGTCGTCAATGGACAACCTAACTGATGGAGAAATGTACTTTTTCATTGACATACTCGTCTTCTGCTTATTTTCTATCGTTGACGCGCACTTAACTCATTTTCGGCATGCGCTGCCTACAGGTTATCATCTCCATCGTCTCACGTACGTCTTCCATCATCTCTTCTTATTCGTTTTTGTCTTTTTGAAGTAACTGGTAAGACTTTTCTTCCCTAAATGTTTATTGAAAAATGAAAAAATAGATTTCTTATGTTTTTCTAGTTGTGTTGTGAAAAAAAAGTAAATATATCTACTAACTTTATGTAAAAGAAAAAAGTAAACATGGTCTAAAAATTATGGTGTAAAAGAAAGAAAGGTTAACATTGTCAGGTGAATGGTGAATACTGACTACTAAACAGGAGCAAATTTGTTGACGTCAGCTTGTTGGTTTTCTTTTTATATAACTTACTGCTTTTTTATCTTCTCTTAAATTATGATTTAATATTATTTTAATAAAAATTGCATGTAATTATAATATAATATTATTATTGTTATTTATATATTATATATTAATATTATGATATGGTCGTATATATTTATAAATATATCAAAATCTTTTTTGACAAATTTCATGGTATTTCATTTTGGTTGTTTTAGTACTAAATCATAAATTTCTTATTTGAACATAATTACTTTCTATCATGGGAAGATTGCATATGTTATTATTTGTATATTGATTGTACTAAATGATTTTATTCACAACGCGATTCGAATAAAGCTTTTTAATTTTTTTATTATTATTTTAGTTAAGCTAGACACACATTAGTTCCAACCATAAATTCGCAACTGCATACAATCTATGTGGTAAAATACATTAGATAGACTATTGAATTGAAAATGCAAAAATAAATCTCGTCCATATAAATCATATATGATTAAATACACGAGAAACATTTGTAGAATCAACAACGAAAAAATAAATCTTGTCGATATAAATCATATTTGATTAGATACACACAATCACATTTGGTTAAATACATTGCACTGTCACACCCCGAACCGGAACGAGAGAAACATCCGGGGGCGGATGACGTCATTGTGTAGTATCATAACAATTGAATATAAATGAAACATAGCAAATCCAAACATCATACACTGAGACAACAAATTTACATTGTTTTTACATAATGTAGTTGTTTTCAAATTACACAAAAAGACATTAGTAAGTATCTTCCAAATTACAGCAAATTATTTTTGAGCTTCATGATGGTGGAAAACAGTAATGTTCAATGACATAAACTAATAAACGATAATGGATGAAAGAAAACTTGGATGGTTAACCGGTTATATTTTCTAAGATAAAAGTGCATAATTTAGAGGTTTAGTACCTAAGCTTAGGTAGGGTTGTAATGTGTGTGAGTGTGTGTGTGTGTGTGTGTGTATATATATATATATATATATATATATATATATATATATATATATATATATAACTATTTCAAGGATTTGTGTATTTCATTAATTATCTTTTGTGACATTAAAACACCGGTTGCCTATTTCGAATAAAATTCAAGAATTCGAAGAGATGGTATATACAAAAGCATCGAGTATTCGATCATATACAATGATTTGGAAGAAAGGGTGGCTAGACCTTCCCTTGAGAGAACAAGGTATAAATTAAGTTTCTTATTTCTGTTTCATATCTTCTATGTTGTAAATAATACCTTTTGTGGTCAACTATCAACATAATCGAGTCTCATACGGTGACTGTGTTGGAGTATGCATATGTTTTTTTTCAAGAAAAAGTCATACAGTGATGATGTGCTTGGGTTGAGGCTCAACCGCTTAACCGTACAAGGAGAGAAAGATGGTGTTGGTGGGATGAAATCATATGAATTGGACCGGATTGACCCGTTTTGGGTGTCCAACATGAATTATATATTGTAATTTAAAAAGTTCTAAAATACACCATATACATATGTATGAATGTATTTTACTATACGTATCACTAAAAGTCAGTCAAATCAATAGTAGACCCTATTCACAAAGCCATGCTCTAAGAGAGGTAGAAGGAATCGACCTATAATTTACCGTTGAAAGAGTGTCATTTTCATCCACCGCTTCATTGTATGGTGGATGGTCGTTAGCCGAACGAGTTTGATTATACACCGATAACATTAAAAGTATATTGTATGAAGTAGGGGTGTGCAATAAACCATACAAACCGCATAAACCGCCCGCACCGCACCAAAGCGCACCGCATAACGCGGTTTAAAACACTCGCGGTACGGTTTGCGGTTTGTATTTTTGTTAAACCGCATTATGCGGTGCGATTTGCGGTTTACGATTACAAAATTGCGGTTTAAACCGCACTGCATGGATAAAATCAATTAATGATTATATATATATATATATATATATATATATATATATATATATATATATATATATATATATATATATGTGTGTGTGTGTGTGTGTGTGTGTATATATATATATATATATATATATATATTAGAAAATATTTTGAAATGTGCTAAATTAGTGACATTATCTTAAGTTTTTAAAATGTAATATCAATTAATACAAAATTTAATGCAGTTGTCATATTTTTTTTGTCTCAAATTCATTTTCAACTAAGATTCAGTGACCATTAGTTTATGGTCACTATGTTTTTCTTAACTAATGCATATTCGTAAGTAGTTTTTGACCACCAAATTTCTTAATAACCATTTAGTGAGCCGTTAGCAATGACAATGATAGTATTATCATTAAATTTAAAGTTAATAATTAATCAAACCGCATGTAAACCGCATAAACCGCCCGCACCAAACCGCACCGCATAATGCGGTTTTGAACGTTCGCGGTGTGGTTTGCAGTTTCTAAATAACTCAAACCGCATATGCAGTGCGGTTTTGGCTCTAAACTGCACCGCGCACACCCCTACGCTCCACTAGAGTGAGATTTTATAGAATGTTCTAGTATTTCATAGTATGAAGTACTAGAACATTCTATAAAATCTCACTCTAGTGGAGCGTGTGTGGTTAACCGACACACTAATGTGGGACTACAAAATGAAATGATAGTACATACTCAAATTTTATGGTTGTTGATAGAGCATGTTTGGTTAACTGACACATCAACGTGAGATCATAAATGACCTTGATGGTGTCATGCTGGTTTGCATAGTTATTCACAACTTATTTGTGATCATTGGCATCCCAGTCACAAATCAAAGAGCATAATCTAATATTAACATGTCATTGATTGTTCAATGATCTCAAAAGATCTAGGAATTTCAGTTTCATTAAAAATGATAAAATTCTTTACCTACCTAAAATAGATTTGTGATGTGATTACGTCATCCCTCCTCATGTTACGAATCGTATTTATGGATCCTAGCTTTAATTAAAACTTGGGTTAATAATTAAGGATTATCAATTTCATTAAACTTTTTCCTTTAGGTTAGATGTAATCGTCTCCCACCTCCTCATCCACTATCTAATTCTAACTTCTCTTTGTTCTCCATCGAGAATGGCTCATTTGTTATGGGATCTTCCTCGATTTTAATATTAGGAAAGAAGTATATAATGAGCATATCTCTCAAAAAAAATAATATGTCAACTTGGAAAAGTTATTATTCCCATAAAATGAAGATTTGTCAAAAGGTTCTCTTGCATCATTGTGTCTATGCCATCGATGTTCCAAAATAACCTTTTATGAACATATGAACATATGAAATGAATTTGCATTTGAGTGAAATGTTTCACCCAAGGGACAAGAAAAGAGTGATTTAAAAATCATCAAAAGCTCCTAATTGCATTCGAATTGAAGAAGAGAGTTTTGTGTGTAATCAATGAAAAGGTAAATAGTCAAACTAAAGAATCACACTATTACCCTCAACAAGAGCCTTGCTATAGATCTTGTGCTTGGATCTTTCATTAGTTCTTATGATAACTTCAACTTGATTTATTATATGAATAAGAAGACATTGATGAGATTCTTAAAACTCCTCCAAACTGAGGAAATTGGAAAGGAATTAGACTTTTTATCCAATTCCAGTTATCGCTTTTGAATGTTGGTGGAATGAATAGGAAAAACATTTGAATCTGAAATGGTAAGGAACAGTTTCGTCTGGAACATCCATTGAGAAGGAATGTAATTGGCATGTCCTCTATTCATATGGACATGTATTGGTGATAAAGGATTTTTGGAACTTGTATACACACGAATGTGTGCAGACCCATCATATCCACCACAAGGGACGAAATATACTACAATGGTATATCTATTGAAAGGTTTAGTAGATGTGGTTATGTTTATATGATTAAGCATAATTCTGAAACTTTGAAAAGTTTTAAAGAGTATCAGAACAAAGTAGGCAATCAATTGGGCATCAAGATAAAGGTTCTTCAATCTGAAAGGAAATGAAAATGCCTTAGTATCGGGTTCTACTATCATCTTGGAGATTGTGGAATGGTTTCCATAATTGGCTATTCCAAGGATATCATAATGTAATGATATTACTAAAAGGAGAATCAGTGCTATATGGTTCGATCTATGACGAGGCGTGCGTCGCTACTGATTAGGTTTTTGGGATTATACACTTAAAATAGTAGAGAATATTTTTGAACCTTGCCTCTCACTACCTCTCAAACTGAGGTTGATAAACTAGTTGAGTCAAATGACATTGCCTTGTCTCTTTGCAAATATAGTAGAGTTATAGTACCTCCCTGGTTTTATGAGTTTAATCTAATTGTGGAAGTAGACACGTTAATTAGTGATAAAATATTGATCAGTTTGGATAAGCCAAATAGCTACTAGAAGCAATGGTGGGTCCTTTGGTTGCCATTGGACGATTCTAAGGATAGTGAAATCTTGTCCATGAAAGATAAATAATTTTCAAATTGGTTGATCCAAAGCCCAGTCTTATGACAGTGGGTTGCGATTAGATCTTCGATATAGAGACTAATGTGGATAGGAATGTACACATTCAAAGCTAGTATGGTAGAAATGGTTTTTTGCTTTGGACTCAAGAAATTGATTATGATGAAACATTCTTACCGATAGTCGAGAAAAGTTTGTTTGGTTATTTGTTACCACTTTTTCCTTCTTTGATATAAGATATCGTAAAGTGGATGTTTAAATGAGTTTCCTTAATAGGAAACCTTCAAAGTATTTTTGACATATTCTGAGAGGATTTAAACATCAAAGATCTAGTATGCCCAAGATTCATTATAAAATGATATAGCTAATAATATATAATCCTATATGGTCATACCACATAGCAAGTTACCGTCAATTGGTTATTTATTAGTATAATCTGATTATTAATAAATATATCAATACTTTTATTTAATTGGAAAATTATTATTGCATGGAAATAATATTTTACTAATTGAGAATTTATTATTTGTAGAAATAATATTTATTGGAGAAATAACAACTTATGAAATATATCATAAAGTATGGTTATTTATAGCTTATATTTATATCTTAATAAACTAGTTAGAGTTTATTTATATAAAAGTTAATTTATATAAAAGATATATATATATATATATATATATATATATATATATATATATATACATATGACTAGATGTTTCAATATACGACTCACTTTATATAAAAGACAACCTTTTGTGTAAAATTGGTATACATATATTTATACATGTATAAACTAGTCATGGAACATCCTTTGCTTCCATCTAGTGATCATAAGGCCAAAATTTGGAAGGAGACAAGGCATGCATGCCTTGTTTATTCCACCTTCATGCTTGTCTCCATAAGCCATGCTTTGACTTACATTATGTAAGATGCTTTATTAGCTTTTGGCTAGTATAAAGGCTAAGGTATGGAAGCCTAAGAACTTACCTCTAGCAAGCATTCTTCTTCTTCTTCTTTAGAGTGCCAAAACTGAGAGCTCCTTGCTCTCTATGGGGCTGCCAAATTTCGAGTTTTGCAAGCTACCCATCTCCTCTTTTATCTTGTATTTTGATGTTTAAGAATGTCCATTTGTTGCTTCATCTTTGAACATATATTTGATATATATTTCGAAGGCTTATGAAAAACAAATTACAAGTGAATACTTGCATGTTTTGATGATTCTACTCTTGCTTGGTGGATACTTGTAGAGAACTCTTGTTTTAGAGTTTCATGCCACACTTCATCAAATTCCAACCTCCCATGAGGATCAAAGTGTTCAAGGTTGTTATGCTTTCCCTTCTATGGTTGTTTTAATCTTTCTAACTCTTGCAAAATTATCATTGGTGCGTAAAATAGTTTTAGTTTTATTCAACATTTTTAAAGTTTCCATTGTCAATTTTACTTGTTGTGAAATGGAATTTATGAATAAAAACCCAACAATTGGTATCAAAGCCATTTTTGCAAGATTAGTTAGATTATTTCTTTAGTTAATGAAATCTTTGTTTTTAGAAAACATGGATGGTTTTCTCTTTGCAAGAAAATCCATACATATTTTCTATGACAAATTTAAAATGTTTATAATTATTATTTTTTGACCAAAAGTTTACATGCATCTTTTTGGTCATAAAAGTTGTCTTAGAAAAATAAAGAGTTGTTTTATATATATATATCTTTGAGTGTGTGTGTGTGTGTCTATATATATATATATATATATATATATATATATATATATATATATATATATATATATATATATATATATATATATATATATGTATGTATGATGTGCATAAACTAGTCATGAACCTATGTGTTGTTGAATATGTTGATTTATTTAAAATGGTTGTAACTATTCATTCATTCATATGGTATTTAATAACTAAACAGTTAGTTTTCTTTTGTTAATTTTTGTAAGTAATAGATTAATTTTAGAAATAGTTTATTTTTATAAAAATGTAACAAGAATGAAGATGGTGACCATTTTGAAGATCAAAAGTTTATAAATTTGATTTTATTAAAGTTTATCAAACTTTATAAAATTATTTTTATAAACTTGCTACAAGGTGTTTAAGCAAGTGGGAGAACATGAAGACTTTACAAGATAAAGGTCCCTTATGTCCCTTTAGGAATGGACTTGATAATTTTGTGATGACTCACAAAATTATTACTAGTAAATGGCTTGGTTTATACACATATGTTATAATTTTTATGCATGGTTGTGTTGTTTTACGTTTATGTTAGTATTATGTTATGGTTGATAAATTAGTTTTTCAAATGCAAAATAATACTTTAACATAAATAAACATCACAAGGAGTTTGGTTTTAATGAAATTTACGTTTTAACATAAGATGTTGAAAATAGTTTTACAATAAAACAAGCTTTATCATTAAAACTAGTAACCAGTAAAATTATGGGATTAAAATTGTATAAGTTTAAAATAGAGATTTGTAAACTTATCAAACTCCAAACCTTATTTTATAAAAGAAAGTTTTGTTAAAAGGTTTCTGTAACGCCCCGATTCTCAAGTATTATTTAAATAAGAATTTCTTTGATTTCAAGATCTACTCGACGAGTTGGTTGTCCTACTCGTCGAGTAGCAGCGGGTTGGGATGCGTATTTAGTGGCCTACTCGCCGAGTCCATGAAGGGACTCGACGAGTAGGAGATGGCACATGAAACCCTAAATCCCGGAGTTTTGCACCCTATTTAAAGAAGTATAAGCCTCCTTTGGCCTCTTTGCAGTCCATTGAGAGCTCAGAAAACCCTAATTCGTGTGGTGATCCATTCTTGTGTGTCTAAAGATTTGGAGAGATCTTTTGAGAAGAAGAGCTTGGAGACAAAAGGCTAGGAGCAAGAAAGTGTGGGAATCAGAAATCTACCTCAGATAGCATCATTCGAAGGTACCAAGTCGTCACCTTTACCTCATTTCCTCCTAGACCTCTTTTGGGTGAGATTTAGGGTTTTTATGGCTTGGTTATGATGATTTTGTCGGGGATGAGCTAGATCTGAAGTTGCAACTTCATATCTAAACCCTTCTTGGGGTCTAGGTTCATAAAGCTTTGAGCTTGGTTGTGAAGGAAGCCTTCCTTGGGTGTGAAACTTCATTAGAAGCTTGGATTTGTCTTTAAGAGCCTCTTTATCCATGCATACACGTAAAATTTGCAACTATACGAGAAAATCATGCCTTGGAATCCTGGATCTGTAATTTGGAGCTTCTGCATGGCCTAAAAGTTTATGCATGGCTAAAGGACTAAAGGGACTCGACGAGTCGCATGAATGACTCAGCGAGTCATATGAAGATAGGCCTGGACCCGACGAGTTGGATGAATAACTCGGCGAGTCTGATGAAGAATGATGTAGACTCGATGAGTTGTATGAACAACTCGGTGAGTTGATTAAATTTTCCCCAGTTGTCGGATGCACATGAACTTGTCGAGTCGCAAGAAGAAAAAATCGACGAGTGGCCTTAGAGTTCCAATCGCAAGCCTTAGAACTCGGCGAGTCACTCCGGTGACTCGGCGAGTGGTCAGGTATTTCAAGGAACTCGGCAAGTAGCTAAGGGTACTCGGCGAGTTAGGGTCAACATGGACTGTTGACCTTAGCTGATGACTTTGACTTTGACCAGAGGTTGACTAGTTAACTGATGGGGTACCTTGAGAGGTTGGGAACGTATGGGTATGATTATATTGTGGTAATAGGTGGTGGAGTTTTTGACAGTGACCAGAGAGTTGGAGTTCATCTACCGAGTTGACATCTGCAAGGTGAGTTATCCTCACTATATCAATAGGGTCTAAGGCACCAAGTTCGTCCCTTTAGTTGTTATTGTTATTGTATGCTACATGTGGTTATGACTTGTTAGATCGGAATCAGGATAGACAGTATGTTATGCTCTTATGATCGGTAGGGATTGGTATGTTAGTGATCTGCTAGGTCGGTGCTCTAGTTATGAGAGATTGCTATGATTGATGATCAGTGAGATAGATATGTTGATGTTTGTATATGCCAGTATATGTTAGTTATGTGCACATGGTTATTTGCTTGTTGCTTGGGTTGAGGCGGTCCTGCTTTGTGCTGAAGGAAAACACACCCTATGAGCTGTCCGGGGAGACTGTAGGCCCACGTGGCGGTCTAGTTATGCCAAAGGCTCGAGACAGATTCAGATAGACTGTAGGCCCTACAGGGCGGTCCGGTCAGGCTGATGGCACAGTATGCATGTTGTTGATTTTCTGTTACTGATATGGTATTATCGGTGTGGTATTGGTATTTTGGGGGTAGCTCACTAAGCCATCTGGCTTACAGTTTTCAGTTTCTTGTTTTAGGTACTTCAGGAGATCATGGCAAGGCGAAGGCGTAACCGTACCACTTCTCATCCTTTTGATCTGGTTATTGGGACACTCTGATGAATAATGATTTGAAATCATTTTGTAAACAAATACTATCTGGTTTTATTTATGATTGGAAAAGTTTAAATTTGGCGTAAAAAATTTGGATGTTACAGTTTCCAAATGTTTTAAAGCGCTCAAGCATCGACTTAATACTAGCTATTAAAACTTGATCGCGTCAATTATATAAAACCGGGCTTTATAAATAGAACATTGTTAAAAATGTGATTTTTCATAAAAATAAGATTTTTTTAAAGGTATACCATGGCTTATTGAATGCATGCAATATTCATGATATAAAATATTTTTTAAACTAGAATTATAAAAAAAAACATCAAATAACCCTTACAAACCTCAAATCTATGCAATCCTTTTTGAAAGAACACTCGCACATCTCTTGTATGCACTAGTGGGATAAATGATACATAACCGTATAATGTTATCTTATGGCGGCCGAGGTGTTTTCGCGATTTCTATAACCAAGTTATAGGCCGATTACACAAGTTTTTCAAAGTGGATGATTTGATCGGAAATCTCTTGTGATAAAGGATACCTAAGCAAGAGAGTTCTGAGGCATAGATGAGATACAACATGTCTAATTAAATTTTTTATTAGCGATGCCATAAATCTAGCAATTATATGGTAAGATATAATTGATAATCAATATCTACCGGGTTGTATTCGAATGAATGGAATAAAGGATACCTAACCATTTATTGGTTTTGCAACTTGGATCCTAAACTTTGATAATTAACGTTTTTAGAAACTAAAAGGTTATTAATTATTAAAGATTAAATATTGAAAATACTAAATGAATTTTGTAGATATATAATCCACTCTCATAACCATGAATTGTCATTTCTCTTTAAATGACTTAATGAAACAATAACATTCAATAGATACAACTTCAATGAATGGGTTCATGCCTTAAGAGACAATCTCGTGAGAGATGTGAAATTGTATACACTTAAAGGTCCTAAAACAAATTACTTTGAGTAATAGACCTAAATATGTTACTTAGTAAATGTTGGAATAGTGTATAAGGCTGCAACTATATTACGCAAGTATTTGACCCGATTGTGCATGGTCCTTTTGGGTTGCCTTCACCATAGCAACTTGATAGGATGATTTATTAAGAGAGAATAAATATTATTAATATATTATGAGAATAATATAAAGAATAATAATATTGTTATTTGATTAATATAAGTCATAAATTAATTGGTATTAATTTGGTGACATAAAGAGATTAATTAAATAAGAGGGTATAAACTGTCAATTGTTTGATAGTTACACTTTAGACTGTAAATCCTTATTGGATAGGGTTGGATGAATTCTAGAGCTAAGGATAGCTCAAAATCGTCCAAGGCTATCTATGGTAAGGATATGGATTGCTTTAAGAGAAGATTATCCAACTAGGGTTTAAGTTGTAACCCTTAAGGAGTCTACAAGTATAAATAGACCCCATGGCTTAGGGAAATCGGCACCTCATTGAGAATAGAGAACCCCTGGCCGATTTCCTCCTAACCTTTCTCTCTCAAATCATCTTCTTTGCTATTTGGTGTTTGTAAGCCATTAGAGGAGTGACAATTGTGACTCTAGAGCTCCAAGACAACAAGATCAAACAAGAGATTCAAAGGTATGCTTCTAGATCTGATTTTGTATTGTTCTATACCTAATTAGTTGTTAGAAGTCTTGGATTCAAAGCATGTTTAATTAGAAAGCCTAGATCCAAGCATTAGGGTTTTGCATGCGCACATAGGAAAGTTCGTATGGCTAAAACCCATCAGTGGTATCAGAGCCTAACTTGGTTTCTATTAAATTGTTGCTTGTTTGTTTGAAACTTAACTGTAAAATTCGATTTTTGTGTTTCTGAGTCATGGACTCGACAAGTTGGCCTGACTCGGCGAGTCCCTTGGTGCACTCGGCGAGTCCAAGCGTCAGGAAAGGCCAGATTCGGGATTTCTTCATGATTATCTTATGGAAACTTACCTTAATCATATTAGATCAACCCTAATCCGATTTTTTGATATATATGACTATAATCTTGATCTAATTAAAGATATTTATCAACTAATAAAATATTTAATTTCCTTATATGATAATTAATTAATTATTTTGATTAAATTGGTAATTATCTTGCAAGAAATCTTGAATAAATCAAATATAGATAATTAGGAAATTAATTGTTAATTAGAATTATTTGTTATTTGATCCTCCATGTTTTAAATGTTTAAAACTTGTCCTCAAGTTTTGAAATTTATGTTTTGTGATTAAAATTTTTAATTTAGACAATTTAAATTTCAAACCCTAAGTTTTAAAAGATTAAAATACAAGCATATACTAATATAATATTACAAGATTAATATATATATATATATATATATATATATATATATATATATATATATATGTATAACTAAAATGCTAGTCTTACAGTTAGTAGGCCTCATTCACAAAACCGATCTATAAGGTGGGTATAAGGTTGCGGCCTATAAAATGGTACTTAATGGGTGTACACTCACACCCACCGCTTGCTTGATCGGTGGAGGGTCGTTAGCCGAATGGGTAGGATAGGGCAACCTCATCCTCTTATTAAAAGTATAATATGAAATACAAAGTAACTACACATATTTTTTTAAATTTCCCAATCTTAGTTACTTTAGGAGCGTGTGTGGTTTACCGGCACACTAATTGGTTCTAAGCAAAGGTGGCAAAGGGTGATTCATTGTTTATCATAGTTCGATGGAGCTTGTGTGGTTTACCGGCACATCGAATAGGTGATCGTTACAATGAAGGCACCATGTGAATTTGCATGGTAATTCACACCCGCTTTGTGATCCTCGGTATCCCAGTCACAAACAAGAGGGGCATATCGAGATTTAAACATGCCATTGAATAGTTTCAATGAATCTCATCCGAACCTAGGAATTCTCAATACATTTAGGACTTATAGTTAGGTTTTTATGGTGGAGAATTAGTGAATCGTCATTCACTTACCTTCATATTATTTGCATGTTGGATTACGGCATCCCTTTTCTAATATGTAAATATTGTTGTTGGATCCTAGCCCTAATTTTTTTTATTGGGTGATAATTAGGGATTCATATCTATCTTTGTCCTTTCTATTTGTAGATGTCGAACGCAAACAACGCTGCTGCTAGTTCTTTCACATTGATGAGCCTTTGTCAAAAGGTCACTTTCGATGGGACGAACTTTAGCGAATGGATAAGATACATTCGCACCATTGCTCGCTATGATGATAAGGAGTATGTCCTCGATGAGAAGCTTGAGAAAATTAACCCTGAAATCGCTACTCTGGCTGAAATGACCGCTTTTGAAACTCATGAGCACGATGCAACGAAGGTACATTGCATCATGATAGCCACCATGAACTCCGAATTCCAAAATTCCTATGAGGACATGTACCCGTACGAGATGCATCAAGACTTATTGGAGAGATACCACCAAAACACGAGACAAGAGCGTTATGAGATTTTCACTAACATGATTTCCGCTAAGATGGGTCATGGAGAATCTCTTACCGTGCACCTGCAAAAGATGCAAAGGTATGTCGATCGCCTTCGCAAGTTGAATGTTGACTTTGGGGAAGACTTGGCGATCGACATGGTGCTTCAATCTTTGCCTCCGAGCTACAATCAATTTAGGATGACCTACCACATGAACAAAGAGGAGGTCACCCTAAGCAAACTCCAAGGTCTCTTGAGGGTCGCTGAGAGCAACTTCAAAGACAAGTCTGTTGCACCAACTCCCAATCCACCTGCTGCTCCTGTCATGGCTAATGGTCAAGGGAAGGGAAAGAAGAGGAAGGCTTCATCTAAGAACTATCGTAAGGTTAAAGCCCGAGATGGTGCCTCTTCTAGTGGGACCAAAGTTGATCCTCCTAAGTCCTGCCCTAACCCAAAGGAGGCAGAGTGCCACCACTGCCATAAGATAGGATATTGGAAGAGAAGCTGCCCAAAGTACCTGCAAGCCATTAAGGAAGGAAAGATCAAGCCGTTTTTCGCAGGTATATACACAATTAAATCTAACGATTATAATCATGCTATTTCTAGGGTTCTTGATACCGGTTGTGGTTATCACATTTGTTCTAATGTGTAGGGACTAAGAAGAAGTAGGGATGTGGAGCAAGGAAGGATCAATCTAATCGTGGGGAACAGAAGATCGTCACCTGTGACCAAGATTGGAGTGTATTCTTTAGTGCTTAGGAATAATTTATGTTTAGATTTGAACAATTGTTGCTATTCGCCAGAAATGGCTAGAAACATCATTTCATTTCATGGTTTGTTTAGACAAGGTTTTAGATTTTCTTTTAATAATGAGAATGGTTCTATTTTAGCTTATAAATGGTGTCTTTTATTTTGAAGCTATACCATGTAATGTAATATATGAAACTGTTATGATTGTTGATAACTTAGGAAATGATATTTTGAACATAGATTCTTCCAATAGTATGGATAGAGCATCCTTGTGGCACTGTCGTCTTGGACATGTCAACAAGAAATGCATAGCCCAACTCCAAAAGGATGGAGTGTTGGAGTCATTCGACCTTAGGGAAGATGACACGTGCGAGTCTTGTTTGCTTGGAAAGATGACTAAATCACCCTTCACAAGTACTTGCGAAAGGGGTGAGGGTCTATTGGACCTAATACATACCTATGTATGTGGACCGTTTAGATCAACCACGAAGGATGGGAACCGCTTCTACGTGACTTTTACCGATGACTATAGTAGATATGGGTATATCTATTTGATCAAGCAAAAGTCAGAAACTTTTGAAAAGTTCAAAGAGTTCAAGAATGAAGTGGAGAATCAATTGGGCAGGAAAATCAAGCTGCTTCGATCCGATCGAGGAGGAGAGTACCTAAGTCTTGAATTCCATGATTATCTCAAGGAGTGTGGAATAGTTTCACAATTGACGCCTCCTAGGACACCGCGGTTGAATTGTGTGGCAGAAAGGCGTAATCGAACCTTGTTGGACATGGTTCGCTCTATGATGAGTCGTGCTTCACTACCTATCTCTTTTTGGGGGTATGCCTTAGAGACTGCCGCCCATATCCTTAATCGAGTCCCTACTAAGAAGGTTGCCAAAACACCTCACGAGATGTGGACAGGGAAAGCTCCCTCGTTAGCACATATCAAGGTTTGGGTTTGCGAGGCTTTCGTAAGACGAGATACTCACGACAAGCTCGAACCTCGTAGTGAGCGATGTTTTTTCATCGGCTACCCGTAGAAATCCTTTGGATATCTCTTCTATAGACCGAAGGACAATGTTGTCTTTGTTGCGAGGAGAGGAGTTTTTAGAGAGTGAGAACTCATAAGCCAAGGAGAAAGTGGGAGGAAAATCGAGCTTCAAGAGATTCAAGAGTCGATAGATGAAGGAACCTCTACCGCTGGCACTCAACCCGAGGAGGAAACTCCGGTTGAACCGATTGACGAATCCTTACCTCTTAGATGTTCCGATAGAGTTAGAGTTCAACCCCAGTTTTATGGTTTTCATATTACTACCTAAGGGGACATGTATATTAGTGATGGTACACTAATAAATCTAGATGAACCTAATAGCTATAAGGAAGCCATGGCAGGCCCGAAGTCTGCAAAATGGAAAGAGGCAATGGATAGCGAGATCCAATCCATGTATGATAACCAAGTTTGGAATTTGGTTGATAATGTGCCCGGACGTAAGACCGTTGGGTGCAAATGGATCTTCAAGAAGAAGACCGACGTGGATGGAAACGTACACACATATAAAGCGCGATTGGTCGCGAAGGGCTTTACTCAAACTCGCAGAGTTGACTATGATGACACCTTCTCACCAGTTGCGAAGATAAAATCTATTAGAGTGATGCTAGCGATTGCCGCATTTTATGATTATGAGATTTGGCAAATGGATGTTAAGACTGCTTTCCTTAACGGAAAGTTGGCTGAGGATGTTTACATGGCTCAGCCAGAGGGGTTTGTGGATCCGAAGCATCCGAATAGAGTGTGTAAGCTTGAGAAGTTCATTTATGGACTTAAGCAAGCGTCTCGCAGATGGAATCTTTGCTTCGATGAGAAAGTCAAAGAGTTTGGATTTGTATGAAGCGAAGATGAATCTTGTGTATATGTCAAAGCCAGTGGGAGTATAGTAAGCTTCCTCGTTCTATATGTCGATGACATATTACTCATAGGAAACGACATCCCGACTCTGCAGGAAGTTAAGTCCTGGCTCGGGAAGTGCTTTGCTATGAAGGACCTCGGAGAGGCTTCTTACATTTTTGGAATAAGGATAGTAAGAGAAAAAAGTAAGAGACTAATTGGACTTAGTCAGAACACTTGCTTAGAAAAGGTACTAAAACGTTTTAGTATGGAAAACTCGAAGAAGGGAGAATTACCGATACAAAGTAATGCCAAGTTGAGTAAGACTCAAAGTCTGAGTACCGAATCTAAAATAGCAGAAATGAGCTGAGTACCATACGCTTCCGTAGTTGGCTCAATCATGTACGCTATGACTTGTACTCGCCCTGATGTAGCATTTGCTTTGAGCATGGTTAGTAGATATCAAGGGAACCCTGGCAGAGCCCATTGGATTGCGGTGAAGAATATCCTTAAGTACCTTCGGAGGACGAAGGAATGGTTCTTAGTCCTCGGAGGGAGTGATGACTTGAAGGTGCGAGGGTATAGTAACGCCAGTTTTCAGACCGACAGTGACAACTACCGTTTGCAGTCGGGTTGGGTCTTTACCCTGAATGGAGGAGCAGTGACTTGGAAAAGTTCCAAGCAGGAAATCGTAGCTGATTCAACGTGCGAATCAAAGTACATTGCAGCGATCGAAGCGTCGAAGGAGGCAATATGGCTGAAGAACTTCATCGGTGATCTTGGAGTTGTACCTGCCATAAAGGAGCCCATGGAGATTTTCTATGATAATGAAGGAGCGGTTGCCTTGACCAAGGAACCGAGAGATCATGGTAGATCAAGACATATCGACAGAAAATATCACTTTATTAGACATCGTGTAGAAGAAGGAAAACTCGTAGTGAAGAGGATATCATCAGAAGATAACCCAGCAGATCCGCTTACGAAAGGACTGAGTAGGGTTAAGCACTTGCAGCATGCTAGGAGTATTGGGCTGAAGGATGATATTAGCATAAATTAGATAGATAGTATTAGAAACGTGTAATAGAAAATGTAATTAACATTTGATGATTAAATAAAGGAGTTTTATTTATGAGTAATGTTACTATCTTATGTTAATTATTTAACTATTGTTTCATTTTGCATGTTTTGACTTCCAGAATAATTGAATTTATTAAGAATAATCGAATTATTCAAATTGTCCACAATCGTTCATATGTTGGAAGTAGATATGAATGAAGATTGTCAAGAATCGGTGTGTAGATTGTCTAAATGGTATTAGACATAGCAAAGGGTTGCTGCAACGTTCATGAGTGCTTATGAACTGGTTTTGAGCATTGGAACAAACCCGTGCTTGTTGGAATCACCTTATGGAATATGATATAAAAGGGTGATCGCAAGACGATAATATCATACAGTCTTAAAACCTAGATATATGGTTTGTTATTTGTTAATTGATTGTACATTGATAATGCGTAAACACATCAGTAACTCGGTGTCATAAAACGCATTGTTGTGTATAGTTGGTTAATGAATAAGTAAATGCATATAAGTCGAAGTTTATCTGTAACTTTTATCCTAAGTAGGTAAAAGTGATATCTCGGCCGCTCGATGATTTGATTTGACTTATGTGTCGGGCCCGGTCAGAACTGAATTGATGTGTTCGATTAAGTTCTATGTCAAATAAATCAGAGATCGAGAAACCTAAATGCTTGACTAATCATTCCATAGAATTGTCTGCATGATATCTAACAGAGGACTGTACGATCCCTTATCTAAAGGACAAGATTGATTAGATCAGAGTTTGACAGCGTCTTTGAGAGCTATGATTGCAAATCGAATTGTACTTGTGCATATAGTTACTAGACTTATCCAAGTGAGAGACTGTTGGAATAATGTCTAAGGCTGCAACTATATTACGCAAGTATTTGACCCGATTGTGCATGGTCCTTTTGGGTTGCCTTCACCATAACAACTTGATAGGATGATTTATTAAGAGAGAATAAATATTATTAATATATTATGAGAATAATATAAAGAATAATAATGTTGTTATTTGATTAATATAAGTCATAAATTAATTGGTATTAATTTGGTGACTTAAAGAGATTAATTAAATAAGAGGGTATAAACTGTCAATTGCTTGATAGTTACACTTTAGACTGTAAATCCTTATTGGATAGGGTTGGACGAATTCTAGAGCTAAGGATAGCTCAAAATCGTCCAAGGCTATCTATGGTAAGGATATGGATTGCTTTAAGAGAAGATTATCCAACTAGAGTTTAAGTTGTAACCCTTAAGGAGTCTACAAGTATAAATAGACCCCATGGCTTAGGGAAATCGGCACCTCATTGAGAATAGAGAACCCCTGGCCGATTTCCTCCTAACCTCTCTCTCTCAAATCATCTTCTTTGCTATTTGGTGTTTGTAAGCCATTAGAGGAGTGACAATTGTGACTCTAGAGCTCCAAGACAACAAGATCAAACAAGAGATTCAAAGGTATGCTTCTAGATCTGATTTTGTATTGTTCTATACCTAATTAGTTGTTAGAAGTCTTGGATTCAAAGCATGTTTAATTAGAAAGCCTAGATCCAAGCATTAGGGTTTTGCATGCGCACATAGGAAAGTTCTTATGGCTAAAACCCATCAGTAAAGGCATCATTGTGATGCTCTATATGCTTCTAACATAAAGCTAGGAATAGTTATTCATGACTTCTAGGAAGTCTTGGATAATTTAAACATATATCTGATGATATAACAGATCAAGCAATATTCCAATAAATATAGTGATATTTTTTTGGAATAGTGCAAGGCTAAAAGAGTTACCTTGTCTAATCTAAAAGGCTCATGCTTTATGGAATAAACAACGTTAAGCCCAAGAAATCCAATAAGGCACAAATAGATGGATCTTGTTTCTTTTGTGAAGAAACGGGACACTGGTAGAGGAACTGCTCCTCTTATTTAGAAAAAAGTCTGAAAGAGACTAGTACTTCAGGTATCTACTGGATATAACTCATACTTTTCGTGTAACACTCCAGTACTTGGTACCTAAATGTTAATCTAATATTTGTAACTTAATTGCAAATATTTACAGAAGAGTAACTAGCTGAGAACAAGCAAGTTGAAACTATACTCTCGAAGATTAGTTTATTATTTATTCTTAGAACATAAATTGCTAGTAATATAAAACAATGTTTGTTTTGGAACAATGTATGTTTTAAATTTAGCATGTCTAAATATTCATGTCTCGGTTATTTGTTTAAATGTTTGATTATTTACTAGATCGTTTTTCATAACGATAATACTCATATTCTGAAATGGTTGACTTATATTTTTGAGACTAGATCACTTAATCAATTACAAAGTAAATATCAACATTTTATAAATAAAATTAACTTCTATATGTAAGCACTTTTGAGATAAAATTGTTTTAAATCAAACTTATCCATGACATTGCCATCTTTATTGTATAAATGAAATCCACATATTCCAACTTCAAGAAATGGATCTTTGAAGGCAAATAATGTAGTTTATTTAACATATGTGAATCTTATTTATATATAAAAGATTCCTAATAATATTTTTACTAAAGTGTAGAGAAATAATTATTAAGGAACTATACACTTTGGTGTATGACTTCCTTTCTAATGAATGTCTATGATTGAGCACAAGATACAACCCATTAGTACTATCTAAATCCTTTGTGATGATAAAGGGTGAATTAAACTTTACTTGATATAGTTTACTTTCTAATCGGTAGAAATGTCCTCCTTTTAACCTTTTTGGGATTATACTTCAATCACTATTAATTGTATCTAGAATACCAACACCAACTAATTACATAATTGTAGAATATTGTAAAAGGGAATTTATATTATTATATACAAACCCACCAAGACTAAGTTCATTTATTCCTCTGAAACCTGAGTTAGCAGAAAGTAAGTTTCTAATGACAAAGCAAGTGGGAGGCACGTGGAACTTGAACCAGCTAAAGAACCATAGCCAGATGTAACAATTGTTGGCACTAGTTTCAACAAGGAATTCTTGAACATGAATAGTAGCTATTCATAAACACGAGTTGTTCACAATAATGGTAGAAATCATTTATGACTTGAGAAATGTGGAATCTCTTATTGACGAGTTCTTGATGGTTTCTAGTTAAACTATCAACTATCAAAATGTTCTATCAGATCTTGGATCTGACAAATGACTTTGAGTCATGAACATTGAAATGTAATCCATGTTTAATAATCAAGTATGAGCTTGATTAATCTTCCTATCTATAGCAAGGCTAGAAGGAGTAAGAGATTCTTATAGAAAGAATATATATACATGGATGGATATATATATATATATATATATATATATATATATATATATATATATATAGTAATACTTGTTATATAAGGATTTTCTCATACTCATGACTATAGTCCTTATCATACTAATGATATTGAATATGATCAAACATTTTCACTAGTAGCTATGATTAGATCAACAAGGATATTATATACTATAACTTCGTATGAGATATAGCAAATAGATTTCAAGAAAGACCGCTTTTATTAATAGACATCTATTAGAAGATATCTATATAGCTTAGCCTGGAGGTTTTCTTAATCCATGTTATCCTAACTAATTGTGTAAGGCTTAAGATCCACTTGTGGATATAAAGCACACATCTCAAGGTTGGAATAGTCATTTTCATATAAAGATACTAGGTATGCTTTTATATCAAAATGAAAAAGAACGTGTGTGTGTGTTTACTAAGAACTAGCGGGAGGATGGTGATATTCCTAATCTTGTATGAAAGAGACATACTTAATCATTTAAAATGACATTTTGACTATGCAAGATGTTTTTCACCTTGACTTGAAAAGTATTTCTAAAATGAAAGAATTAGGAATGACAAGATACATGCTTGGAATGTAAAATCTATAAGTGATAGATAAAGATGAATGATAAATGATTTAAAATTCTTTTTGCATGAAATGACAATATCTTGAAAAAGGTCAAGATATAAGATTCCTTTGGATGATTCTTTGCATTGTTACATGACACCTTTCGAGTCTGTCTCAAAGGACCTAGCACATAGGTTGAGCTAGATGAAATGATTTATATTCTATTTTCTTGGCAAATGAATCCATCATTAATTTTATATCATGAGATACAAAATTTAATACATGGTTAAGTCACTAGATGACTGTGAAAACATTCTAAGAGTACATAAGAAGAGCTAAGTGAATATATATGAGATAATTAGTTTAGAACAAAATTGTAATGTAAAGAGCTACATATGATTTGATTTCTAAATAAATATAGATAATTATGAATTATAACTGGATTATGACTTCATTATGGAATGAAGAGTAAGTTTAGTTGGAATGAGTTCCAAGCAAAACAAAATAGCACAATCTACTAAATAAGAATACACTACTTCTCAGAAGTTGAAATCAAATATAATTGGATAAACTAGGTCATTGAAAAACTAGGTTGAACCCTTCCAGTTAGGGATAACCGAGAAATCTTTTGTGAGTAATAAAGTGTACTTAATCAAGATAAGAAACTCTATGTCACATAAGAGCACCAATTATATTCTCCAAAATATTTAATTGTACTTAAAGTAATGTCAAATATGGAGATAATTGTATTCACATAATTCATACAAATTAAAATTAGTCAGACTCGTTAATAAAGTCCATATATGGGCTAAGCATGATTAGTCATATTTCATCCATAAGACTTTTATTATTCTATTAATGGGATTTTGATCTGACTTTAGTATTTGGATATTGGCACATTGTAACAACAACTATTAAATAATGTTTTGATATATTGGGATATGATCGTTACATTAATACTTGTTGTGTTCTATATTATCATGTTTTATCCATGAATAATCTTATTATTCTAAAGGTTCATACTCGGTCATGATTGTGGGAGAAATTATGAAGTAAGACTAATATGAAAACGTGTTGGAGCATGTAAATGCTCTACAAATTATGAGTGATAGTTAGGTTATATTTTTCCCTCTATTGTATTGTTGGTGTTTTCTCTCTCCTATATATAGAGATAAGTGGTCATGTAACATGAAAGAGTGCACACAATGTAGTTTTCTAGAGAGAGATAAAGTGGTGGGATCTCTCCCACCAAGGAAAAGTTATCTCTACCAACAATGTTTTTCATGTATTATTTTTATCTCTTTTCTAGTTTATGGAACTACTCATCTTCATGTTCTTCATTTTTATGTTCGTTAAATCTCAAGATATTATTATTCCGCATCCATCGATCGTCAAAATGGGTTTCAACAATTGGTATCAGAGCAATACCTTGAAGGTTGAAGCGACTAGTTCAAGGGAACGACTCCCGTTTGGTGTTTATCTTGAAGATTTTTCAGATTTTTTGCAAGAATTTTTGGGCTCAAACCGGATATTTTTATGATGAGTTCTTCTATTTTTATGTGTTGATTCAAACTTAGAAGAATAAAAAAAATAAGTTGATGATGTTCGTTCATTTTTTCTGCTGAAAATCATGTTTACAATTTTCTTATTATGCTGTTGAAGAAAAGAAGAAGAAAAAGGGAGACGGAAATTTTTTGGTCTTAAAAATTGTTGAAGATTTGCTTCAGGCATTTTATTTATGCCTTGGAAATGAGACACAAATTTTGGGCTTATTATTCAAGAAAGTGGAGATTCCTATGAAGTATTTCTTTCCAGCAACCTCTTATGTTCTTCATAAAAAGGTATGATATTCATATCATTCAACTAAAAAATGTTGCTGTGAATTTTAGTATGAAGTGTATGGACGTAATGTAGTGTTTGCATAAAGCCACATGTCCTTGCTTCTCTTTTTTGGTAAAGAATATTCTACTTTATTTACCTTCCCAAGTAAAAACCATATGACTTAGACCAGTCTCATCAACTTTTGTCCCCTCAAAACCACCTACACACTCCACTTTTTGCCTTCTCAACACCTCTTTTTGACCCAAAATGCTTTAGATAAGATTCCCCTCATTTAAATATAAATAAATGATCTTTTGGTATCATTTTTTTTAATGAAAAATAGCATTTGTCGTCATCATCCTAGCCCTCCTCGGCTCCGAGAACCGCAGCCAAAAACTCCTATCGGAAACCTTCTCAACCGCGGTACCCCTCTCAAGCCTTATACTTGCAACCTCCTCCTTCTCTCTTCTCGGACCGCAGTCTAGGACCACAGTCATTACCCAAAGTCTTTCCCTTCTGATCGAAGTCATGTGTGTTCTTCTTGCATACAGATAGCTTCTCGGACCGCAACTCGGGCCGTAGTCTCCTTCTTCACTGACCATAGTCAGTTTCGCACCGCATTCACGCACCTTCAGCGACTACCACATCCAGTCTAACTCTCAGCCTTCGGTACTATCGCAGCTACACTTCTCAACAGCAATGAATTAACTCGTTCATCAGCAACAACTCCTTCTTACCTGCAACCCCTTCTCCCACTGCAACCCTCTCGACTCCGGTCCTCCCTCCTTCAGCCTTCCCTCCTCTTTTCTTTAGCTCCTCCTTCCTCCTCCCTCCTTCTTCTTATCAAGTCCTTCCTTCCCCCTCTCATCAGCCCTCCCCCTCTTATTTTTTTTAAAAGCCTTATTTTTTAACACCATTTAATTTATTTTTTTAAAACATTTTTTCAGCCATTTTTTATTTATCCAATTTTTTTTTAACAGAAATTTTTTTTATTTAGCCAGTTAATTTTTTTATCAAATTTTTTTATTTTTTTTAAAACCAATTATTTTTTTAATACCAATTTTTGCCACAACCTGACCTTTAATAGTCACATTGGTTTACTTCGTGCCGATTATATTGGAAGAATTTTATTCATTCCATGAGGATTACTCCATACCGTAGTCGGACTTCATATTATTCTTCGTGATGTTTGCACCACAACGGCGCCTGATCAACAAAGTTGTTTTGCATTCTTTGCTTTATGGGATTTTTATGACTTGTCACTCTTGATCTCCGGTTGATGAACCATGTATCTTGAGCATGTGGACTTTATTTTCTATTGAAGACAACTTCGAGAGTTCCAGTACCGCAGTTTGGGTATATCGGTATTCTTTTAGCACAGTAGAGATTTTTTCACGTAGAGTTATTATTGCTACTTGGATATTTGATCGAGCAGTTTTCAGCGACCTTATCAGCCAGCTACATATGACCACTATATTATTTATTTTACGCTCATTCTCGTGTCTTATCAAGACCCTTCATACATTTAAGGAGAGCTTTATTAGCTCTTGGTATCCGACACTCTCCATCCCGATGATTTGTTGATTTTTGATATTTGGTCATTGGTTATCAAAAATAGGGAGAGAATATCATCCGGATGTGACTTTATGATTGTTTGAGTTTGGATTTTTGAAGACTTCTGAAGACGATGATTTATTTAGTAATGCGATGTGGCACTTATATTTGGTCTTCACTGATGAAATTTTTGGCATTACTAGATATTTCTCGGTTCCAGATTATTTATTATTCGGACTCTACCACGAGATAATTTTGTGCTTGCATCCGGTTCAGATCTTCTGATGATTTGCGATATTTTGAAGACGAAGACTATTTTGGTGATGTAACGGGGAACTTATTTTGGATCTTCTGATCAAATTTTTGGAATTGCTAGACTATGTCTTTAGACTCACATTATTTATTATTCGGACTTCACTTTTGGATGCTTCACATTTTTAGCAGGTTATTCTTTGAAGAATTTTTGGTGTATTATGATTCGAGAACTAGAGATGTTTTTCAGACTTCTTGAAGGCAAAGTGTTTTTGTTATTACATCTGCTACTTGATCGTTGGGGTTATGGCTAGTTTGAAGATTTGGATCTTATTTTTCTGCATCATTACTGGTGCTTTGAAGTCGAAGACCTTTGCTGTTTAGAGATTCATGGCCAACTTCAGAGATCACATACACTTCAGAGTTTCAGAGACATTCCAGCATTTGGTTCTCATTATGTTTCATTTTATTACTACACTTGCTAGTCGGTTACTGTATTTTATCCTTTTATCACTTCATTTGTATCCCTCATTATTTGTGAGCATTTAGGGAGATAATGTTAGAGCACGTAAATGATCTACAAATTATGAGCGATAGTTAGGTTGTATTTTTTTCATTTATTGTAATGTTGGTGTTTTCTCTCTCCTATATATAGAGAGAGAGGTAATCATGTAATATGAAAGAGTGCACACAATGTAGTTTTCTAGAGAGAGAAAGCGGTGTGATCTCTCCTACCAAGGGAGAGTTTTCTCTCCTAACGATGTTCTTCATGTATTATTTTTATCTCTTTTCTAGTTAATAGAACTACTCATCTTCATGTTCTTCATTTTTATGTTCGTTAAATCTCAAGATATTTTTATTCCGCATCCACCGATCGTCAAAATGGGTTTCAAAAAAAGGATTGGGTGACTCTCACCAGATGAAAGTAGGCAAGAAGTTGTAACCAAGTTTCATAGGTACTTGTTAGAGAACTAGTACTAAACGGACCCGCATCAAGATCAACTTATAGATCGCAGTCGTGAGTGATACTTGATTAAAAGGTATTATCTTTGTATCCTTAACACCTGAGACACATAGTGGGACTTAAGTGTAAGGAGTGTTGTGCTTTGATATGACCAAATGTTGTTCCTTAACCGGAGAGTTATAAAAGCCATTTTCGGGTATGGTGTGAACTATGTAAGAGGCTTATGTAGTCAAGATGAGATTTGTTCCTCTTATGTATTGAGAGTTAGACATCTAACGCGTATTACCCAAAGTTGAATTACAAATGAGATTGATTGCGATCCAAGGGTCATGTTCAATAGGATGTCTGTAACAAAGGGATAATTCATAAACTTACCTTAATACATCAATTAAAGCTTGGAGCTTTTAGGAATTGGATGTTAATGAATGGTATTCTTTGTCATATGTTATTGGGGGCAGTGAAATGTTGGTAGATGTTCACCACTATCTATATCAATCTATGATGAGTTTTGTACAAGTGAGAGATTGAAAGATCTAGTATGCCGAAGATTCATTCTAGAATGATATTGCTAATAATATATGATCCTATTGTGTGACACCATATAGCAAGTTACCATCAATTGATTATTTATTAGTATAATTTGATTATTAATAAATATATCAATACTTGTATTTAATTGGAAAATTATTATTTCATGAAAATAATATTTTACTAATTGAGAATTTATTATTTGTGGAAATAATATTTATTGGAGAAATAACAACTTATGAAATATAAAAGAAAGTTCGATTACTTATAAGTTATATTTATATCTTAATAAACTAGTTAGAGTTTATTTATATAAAAGGTAGTTTTATAATATATATATATATATATATATATATATATATATATATATATATATATATATATATATGAATAGTTGTTTGAATATATGAATCACTTTATATAAATGATAGCCTTTTGTATAAAATTTGTATACATATACTTATACATGTATAAACTAGTCATGGAACATCCTTTGGTTCCATCTATTGACCATAAGGCTGAAATTTGGAAGGAGTCAAGGCATGCATGCCTTGTCTATTCCACCTTCATGCTTGTCTCCATAAGCCATGCTTTAACTTACTTTATGTAAGATGCTTTATTCTCTTTTGGCTAGTATAAAAGCTAAGGTATGGAAGCATAAGAACTTACTTCATGTAAGCATTCTTCTTCTTCTTCTTTGGAGTGCCAAAATCGAGACCTCCTTGCTCTCTATGGGGATGCCAAATTTGGAGTTTTGTAAGCCTCCCTTCTCCTCCATTCTCTTGCATTTTGATGTGCTTCACCTTTGAACATATATTTGGTATATATTTCAAAGGCTTATGAACAAAAAATTACAAGTGAATACTAGCATGTTTTGATTGTTCTTGTAGAGAACTCTTGTTTTAGATTTTCATGCCACACTTCATCAACTTCCAACCTCCCATGAGGATCAAAGTCTTCAAAGGTTGTTATGCTTTACCTTCTATGGTTGTTTTAATCTTTCTAACTCTTGCTAAATGATCCTTGGTGGGAAAAATAGTTTTAGTTTTATTCAATATTTTTAAAGCTTCAGTTGTCAATTTTACCGGTTGTGAAACCGGATTTATGAATAAAAAGCCAACAAAACATACAAAGTATCCAAATAAGGTGAGTAGGCTTGAGAAATCTATTCGTGGATGCAGACAAGCATCGCGTAGCAGGAATATGTTATTCCATAAGAAAGTCAAGAGTGTTTCCTTTTAAGTAATTCATATTATTGTTGATTACATGTCAAAGCTAACGGAGTATCGTTGTCTTTCTGGTATTGCATGTTGATGACAATAATGCTCATATGAAACATTGTTCTAAGTTACAAAGTGGAAAAGCTAGGGAATTGGTTCACTATGATGGACAAGGGAAAGTAACATTGATACTTGGTATTTGGATCTAAAAGTATAGATTGAAATGTTTATTAGGATTCAATCAAAGCACAATGTGTTGAAAGGTTTTAATAATGAAAATTTCAAAAAGGATTATTTATATGCTTCATATCAAGAAGTTGAGTGAATCTCAAAAGACCTTTTGTTTTGGTCATGAAAATGATAGAATAAATCGAGTTCCACATGCTTTGAATATAGGATCGATAATGAATTCTATGGTTTATTCATATTCTAATGTCTAAGATGTTTTGAGCATCGTGAGATGGGATCAGAATTTGGCACGCCTAAATCACTATACAACTATCAAGAACAATCTGAGGTATTAAATGATACCAATGAATGGTTGCTTGTAGACAATAGAGAACATGATTGAGAAGAGCTAGAGTGACATGAGTTTTAGAGGTGACCTTGAATCATAGTCTAAATGGATATTTGTTTTGAGTTGTAACATGGAAGGTTTCATGTAGGAGATGGTGGTGCATTTAACAATGTGGGTATGACCACATTAGTGAAAGTGAAGTATCCAAGGAGCGTACCTGGACTAGAAAACTTCATAGTTGACCTTGGATTTGTTTTTAGTATCAAATTTCCATTAGAAACATTCTATGAAACTGCAATCATGTTGACTAAGGATTCTTGAGATCACAGAAGGTCAATGCATTAAACGAGGAAATTCGATTACATTCAAGAAAATGTTGAGGATGGAAATCTAGTTGTGAAATGAATGTCTTTTTGATGATTAATTCACAATAGTGATAACCAAAGGAAAATCATGATATGCGTCCCAAGAGCATTGACATGAGCATTGTTAATAAGTTTAGTTGTTATGTCAATTACCCCGAAAGATTTATATAATATATAAACTTGTAATTGTTATGGTGATTAACTAATAAGGAATTATTTATTTTCGAAGAGTGTGAATCCATAGAATAATTAGTTTAGTACCGTGTTTCACTTTGCATGTTGTTTCCTAAATATTAATTTATTCAAAATACCACAACCAGTTTTACTTTTGGGAGTAAGTATTAATTTAAAATTGTCGTGAATTGATTGTGGACTGTCCATAGGGATTGGACATTGCATAAGGATTGCTGCAATATTACTAAATACTTTAAAAAGAGGGATTTTGAGTACTTGTTAAACCCATACTTAGAGATTACTTCATGGATTCAATCATGAGTAATTCTAAGACACTAATATCTTCTATTCTTCAAACAGAGATGTATAAGTCATATTTTGCAAATCTGTTGTGCATTGGTTAACTCCAATGCATCCTGTAACAGAGTGTTATAAAGTGTAATTCCACGCATGATTTGGTGAGTAAAATTGATGAATATATAGTCGAAGTTTATTCCTTCCGTTTTCCTTAACAGGAAAAAGAGATAACTTTGGGCCCCTCAATGATTTTTTATCGACATTTGAAGTGCTTGGCCGAGCCCAGACTAAATTGATGTGTTGAATTAGTAGTCTGAATTCAGTCGTCATAAACCGGAAAACGAGAAATAGAATATTAGACTATGATATTGATTATGATCCATGTCTCATGTCCATATGATATATTGTAGAACTAAAGGATTGTTGATCTCTTATCCTAGGACCAAGGTCTAATTAGAGTTTGGCAATGTCTTTGGAAAAGAAAACTCTTTGTTGGTTATTCAGAGTTATACTTACAATTGTAGTTAGCAACTTATATAAGTGGGATACTGTTAGATTAAGTGTCTAAAGTCCTAACTAAATTGGTATAATGTTGACGAATAAAAGTAAAGTTTTTTTTGGGTTGCCCCTATAACCAAGAAATGGCTTGGATGATGAAAGGAGAGAGATACAATGATTTGTTAATATATTATGTGATTAATATTAATATATTAATTGGAAAATGTGAAATAATGATTTGTTAGTTTATTATATGAATAATATATTAATTACAAATAGATGAAATTCATTAATTATTAATCAGAATTAAACTGGAAATAATTCAGGATTTATTAATTGAAGGTGCAAATGATGAATTGTAAATGTTCAATAGTTGAACAAAAGAAGTAATTCTAGAACCTACCATCATATGGATGGTTTTGGGAGCTCTTTTAGGGTTTCTAGAGGACTATTGGTAGTAGATAAGGAGATGATTTGGATTAGGGATTAAATCTATTAATTAATCATTCAAATCTTACTTTGTCCCTAAGTTACCTAAACTATAAATAGGACCCTTAGGCACCAAGATTTCGTGGTTTTTCTCACACCTAAAGGGGAGAACGAAATTCTCATTCTCTTTCCCATTACTCCTTCAATCCTAGGGTTTCTTGCGTTTTGGATGTGAACCATTAGAGGCTAGCACACTATTGGAGCTAGGTTTGCCAAAGAGACTACAAGGTCTTGATTAGTTTGACTAGAATCAACAAAATGTATGTGTTCTTAACCATGAATTTTGATTTGTAGGGTTTACTTTGTGTGTTTTATAAGTATGTATTTATTATATATGAGAAGGACATAGATCTAATTTAGGTTGCAAGTACCCTTAAGTGTTAAGTGAAATTACACAAGTACATTGTAGTATAACCTAGAAAAGCCATCAGTTTATGTGTAGCTTCACATTGTTTTTGATTTTTTAGCAGGAAGCTTACCATATGATATAAGCATTAAGAAGTCTGTTGATCGTTCCAAGGTACTTTAATGCAAACCAATCTGGAACAAATGTAAAAAATAACCCTTACTTGTATTTGGTGGTCAAAGCATAAAAATGCAAATTTTAGATGCTTAACTGTAAAACACCTGCTTAACTGTAAAACACCTTCTTTTATGGTCAATTATGTGAAAGAAAGCAGAAAAAAGAAAAGAATACATCATTCAAATGCATTTAATTATTTTTAATCTTTGTAATCAGCAATACAAATCTCTATAACCGAACAATGATTGATTAATCATGTTGTTAGTTTTTCCATTAATTGTGAGTATAAGGATATTACACCCCATCCTGTCATTAGTTTCAGTTTCATGAATACCAGAATTAGCCAACAAGGCAGGAAGCCTGGCGACTGGATTTGTGGCAGGTAGCTATTTTCTTAATTTAATCGGGTCATAATGACCATGAATTACATCATTCTCATTCATAGGCCTGGTTGTAATGCACACAACTATGTTTCATGAGTGCTATGTTTCAAGTGCAAGTTGTCTAAGGAATTGGTTATCAATGCTTCTAACTGATTCCTTCTTGCTTTCCAGATTCCGGTAAGGATTTTTCGTTATTTTTCTGAATACGCATGTGTGTTCTGTATAATTTGTTGTGTTTTATTTCTATTGATCTTTATGAAAAACAGAACTTGAAAAGTTCAGCCATGCTTTCGTGAAACAAATAACAAAAAAAAAATGCATCAATCAAATGCATAAAATTATTTTTAATTTTTGTAATCAATTGGTAGTACATTAGTTTCAATATCAGTAATCGAACAAAGATTTAGTAATCAGTTTGTTGGTTTTTCCTTTAATTGCAAAAGTTTTTCGTATGCACATTTTAGAGATGCATAAAAAAAATTGAAAAAAATCTACAACAAAAAAGGCTCGGGTTCTCACGAATATATGTGTTCTCAAAAGATCATATATATATATATATATATATATATATATATATATATATATATATATATATATATATATATATATATATATATATATATATATATAGAGAGAGAGAGAGAGAGAGAGAGAGAGAGAGAGTGGGAGAGATACGGTGACATTCTTGACATGACAAGGCAACAATAAACAAGACAAAACAAAATTGAAATTTTAATTTGTGTTTGTTGCATGTTCGTGTCAAGTGTAAAAGACATGATGTAATGTCGTGAGTCGTGACGCATCCTTGTTTAAGACTCGACATGAAAGTGAAATGATATTAACATGTGTTTGTCGTATATTTTAAAATTAAGGGAGTGTTTGGCAAAAAAAAAGTAATATATAAAACTTTCTTGCATATTAACTTATAGTTTGTTAACTTATAAACTAACAAGTTAAAGTGAGATAACTTATAAAACAAATGACTTATTATCGGTCTCCCACCCTTATAAACTATTTTTACTTAAATATTCTATAAGCTTATAGCGGTGTGGAACTACTAATAACCTTTTTAAATAAACTTAGCTAAACAACCACTAATTTTGAATTAAACAAACTAGATCTTTATTTTATTTTATGTTTTCCGTGTTTTACATGTTGGTCGTTTTGTCATGTTTAAATTGAGTCATTATTTTGTTAATAAAAAAACACGGTATCATATCGTTTTTTATCAACTAAAAACATTAGGCATCTATCCGATTTTTCAATCTAAATATAGCGACTTATGATTGCAAACCAGAAAATTATTACAGTTGAAAATGCAATGTTTCGGAATTACATGTTAAATTATCTATCTATTTGTTAGTTAAACCTTTTATAAACAAATAACTTGAAGTAATTCTGTTCTTTGTTGTTTCTCATTTTGAATACAATCTAGAAATCAAATATATATGATTGAAAGTTTTACTTATATTATTAGACTAGTGTGAGACCCATGTATCACATGGGTTTATTTAAAAAAAATTAATATAAAATTCAAAATATTTGAGAAGTTTGAATTTATAAGAAAAGTGAGAAAATATTGAATTATAAAAAATAAAATATTTTTTTTCTCTTTTAAATTTAAATAAATAAATAAAGGAAATTAATGAAACTTTAATTTAGTAATTTTAAAATTAAAAGCAAAGTTCATTAATTAAATTGATATGCATTTATTATTATATTTAAATAATATTTAACATTTAATAAAATAAAAAAACCATAAAATGACAAGTGGAATAAAAACTAATTTAAAATTACCATAAAATTACATGTGGCAAATTGAATGAGAGTGTGACAAGTGGCAAAAAAAACCTTCATTTATTAGAGTAGATGCCATTGAAAATTTTTAAAAATAAAAATGTTAATTTGGAAGAGAAAATAAGTAATCCAGCATCCGGAATTAAGTGCAAGATCAAGAACTTCTTTTTTCAAACGAATGTAATATATATGAAAGCGATGCTTTGGTATCGAAATTCTGGATGATCACTATTATGTCACTGGTAACCTTTTTTTTCTATTGTCGTAGTTTATGTTTTCCCAATAATTTCATTATCAACTAGTTGCTAGGACCACATTTGTAATCAATTACAACGAATAAACGAGTTTCCAGATAGAAAATGCATGTGTGAGAAAGATAGATGATAGACCGATTTATTTTGTAATTGGACAAATTCATTATTGTAAACGTGATTCGAAGAGATTGACGTGGAGTCCTTTGTTTACTTGATGTGGTGAAATCCTCAATCTTTTTCAGATGATACTTTGATGAATGGTCACTCTACCAATTACTTAATACAATTTTAGAAAGTGATGGCCATACATGTAATTACGTTCTTCTTCTTCATCCTTTAATGGTCATTCTACCAACTATTGAATATATTAATCGACATAATCTTATTTTAATTGGGTTTATGTAATGATTATTTAACCTTTGTTGTTCAACTAATGTCATCCAAAAAATGTATCCACGTGTTATCAGTTTGGTATTATTGATTATAACAATCATAATCAAATAAAGATCATTAATACATTGACCTCGAGTATTAAAGGTTAGACATGAAAATTTCATCCGATCCGATGGAAACCCGGTTGACCAGCACAATCGGGGACGGGTATTCCATGTAAAAACTAAACAGGTATCGAGGGTGAGGTCAGTGAACCCCCAATAGGCTAAAACCGGGGATGGGGCTGGGGCCAGGTATACCAATCCCCAGCATGCACGACCCTCCGCTTTGATGATAATATATATATATATATATATATATATATATATATATATATATATATATATATATATATATATATAGAGAGAGAGAGAGAGAGAGAGAGAGAAAATGTTTTCTGAGAACCCGAAAACTAAAAGTGGAATGTTAGATCAAAACTTTTAATGGCTTAGATCAAAGATGACATATCTGTAAATGTGATCAGCTTAAATGGTATATTAGGTTTTTTGAAAATTATCATTAGGGCAAATCAGGTATATGAAAAATTTATCCCTCTCTCTCTCTCTCTCTCTCTCTCTCTATATATATATATATATATATATATATATATATATATATATATATATATATATATATATATATATATATCTTCTTCTCTTACTACCCAAACCTTAGTTCAGTATATTTTGTACATCGTCGCTTCTCTCACACATCTTCTAGTCGATTCGTTCCCCCAAACCGCCATCTTATGATGGTCTCGCAACGAATCTCCAGTCCAAAAAGTCATCTTCTACGCTATCGGAACAAAATAGAGAAAGTTATGAACCTACACCATCACTGCCTCAAGAACACTTGTCATCACAACCAAAGTGTGTGCAACCGAAGAGTAAGTCGGGAGGTGGAAGACAGTGGCGGTTACAAACACAGGACGGATTCCGGTGAACCTTTGTTTGCTTTCTAAAGTATCACGACGCCATCGTTGATCCAAAAAGAGTTAAATGGTACAATTTCCATATCATAATGTACAATCTTTGCGCATCCACGATTCGGTCTAGATTTGAACTAATATATCGTTCCTTCATCGATCTAATCGAGGTGAATACTATGCACAAAATGTGGGCATTCACTCAGATTTGATGGACCTCATAAGCTCGTCTGATGACACTGCCAGGCTTGGGATACTCGCTCTTACCAGCATGTTTCTTCCTTCTTGTGTCTCTAACAATTTGATTCTTGATTTTGATGTTTTGAAATACAATATTACTATTTTATATATTCTTTTTTGTATATATGCTAGTGATATTGGATCTTATTTGATTTTGAAGGTGGTTATTTGTATGTATCTAGGTTTGATTTGATGCTTTTACCTTGATTTGGTCATGTATTTGTTAAAATATTCATTCCTACTAGAAGAATTTCATTAGTTCTTAGTGTTATCATGCTATGGGAAAGCTAACTATAATGAAGAATTTTTCAATTGCTTCTATAAACTTCTGTTCCCAAACTTTCATTCATCGATTGTTACTTGTTTTGAATGTCAGTGTTACTTATGTTCATCAACTGTAACTTGCTTGATGAAGAATCTATGAATTACTGCTATAAACTTGTGTTTGTAATTGCTTTCAAGTTTTCAAGTTTTTTAGTTTCTGGTTATTTATTCCATTCATTGACCAATACTTGTTTTGAATGTCAATGTTTTGCTTGCTAGATACTAAAAAGGTGTAAAGTATACATTTTTTAGATTGTTCAGTGGATTTTGCTATAAGATCACCAAAATTTCTATTTATTATAGGTTATATATGAATTACATGTGATTCACATGTAAATCACAAGTGAATCATATATGAATCACATGTGATTCACATTTAAATCACATGTAATTCACATATAAATTATATGTGATTTACATATAAATCAGAAGTGAATCATATATGAATGACATTTGATTCACATGTAAATCACATGTAATTCGCATATAAATTACATATGATTCACATATAAATCGCAAGTGAATCACATACGATTCACATGTAAATCTAATGTAATTCACATATAAATTATATGTGATTCACATGTAAATCACAAGTGAATCACATATGAATTACATGTGATTCACATATAAATCACAAGTGTTTCACATATAAATCACATGTATAAATTACATGTGATTCATATGTAAATCACAAGTGAATCACATATGAATTACATATGATTCACATGTAATTCACATATAAATGACATGTGATTCACATATAAATAACAATTGAATCCCATATTAATTACATCTATATGTGCACATGTATTTTGTGTGAGTGTTTTTTGTTAATTGTTTTTAAAACTTTTCTTATGAATATCACACTATATCACATTATGTAATCAAATCTTATATGATATAATAACATATGTATCTTACATGATATGTACATATGCATTTTTGTTAGTGTTCTTGCATTATTATTATAATTTTTTTGTACATTTTGAAGAATTTGTGGAAAATATTGAAGACAAAAAAAGTGATAAATTGAAGAAAAAATATGAAAATCTTGACACAAAGACATGAAAACGCTTTGAAATTTAGTAGCATTTTTTGTTTTTTATATGTTAGTTGTATCGAATAAAATACGTGTACTATTGTATTTCTATATTAGTACTAAAAATGAGTTTTTTTATGATTTACTTACGAATATTATAGTATAACAAATATGCATTATTGCATTGAAAAAATATGCATATCCGCACATAAAATGTTGATTTTTTGGTTAAAAATATTAAAGTTTTTTTTTTTAAATATTCTTGTTTTTTTAAGTTTACTAATTTTTAAAAGGTCATTGTTTTTAAAAATTTGTAGTTTTAAAAAATCAATGTTTTTTTTTTTTAAATTTCTTGTTTTCTAAAAAAAATTAAAAAATGTGCATTTAAAAAAAAAAAAAGCAAAATTTTTTAGATTTATATAAAATCCAAAATTTTGATTTATTATGGTCTTTTATAGATATTTTTATTAATATTATTAATAACACATAAAATTAAGCATGGGATTTGTAAGATGACGATAATGTCCTTAATGAGTTAATTTCGATCTAACGCTCCACCTTTAGTTCTCATTTTCTCGGGGAACTATGAGTTCTCAACAATTCTCACCTATATATATATATATATATGTGTGTGTGTGTGTGTGTGTGTGTGTGTATGTATATATGTATATATATCATTGAATTTGAATTAAGTCAATGAAGCATGAATTTATATATATCAGACCATCAACGATAGTGTCCCTGTAGCAAATTATTCAACAGTCAAGAGTTCGTCAATCGTCACTTCATTTTATGATCTGTATAACAAATCGTCGCATCTCATTTTGATGTTTGTTAAATTTTATAATTATTACAAACACAATCTGATTGGCCTCTTGTTTGGATAACTTATTAAAGTTGAAATTATTTTTTGGCGAAAGAGATCGGAGATGGGGAGTGGAAAAGCCAAAAATTTAAAAGGGATGGAGTAAATTCCTCATCAGGAATGGTGATGGGATGAGGTTACATACTCAGGGATTAGGACTAGTATGGTCAACAACGCCTCTTTTCCATCCCTATTAAGGTTATAGAAAAAATATATTATTTGCGCACATACGTATGCAAATATATATATATATATATATATATATATATATATATATATATATATATATATATATATATATATATATCCGTTTACCCGCTTTAAGGGACGGGTGCAAATAAGTTCTTTAAAAAATTAGTATCTGGAAGTGATTATTTTTTTTTGCTTAATACTGATCTGTGGCTTTAAAGTTGGAGCGTTGACAGTGGTCGTTAGACCTAAAGGAGAACGATGATCATTGGTGAAAAAGCGATGAGCAATAAAAGCCTTTTTTTCTCTTTTCTCATAAATGATGAACAATAAATGTATAATCAACTAGGATTTTAAATCAGATAAGGAAATGCTTTAATTATAGGATTTATAATATGAGTATATTGATTGAATATATTTTCATTTGATTTTGATTAGGTTTCAGGTTTGTTTCAAATTGTTTGTTAGAATGTAATATTTGATTAATTTAAGGACTAAATGTGTAATTTTAACTGAACCATAAAGATAAAGATGATTTTTTTAATTTAAAGATAATTATGTATGAATAAAGATATGGGTATGTGTCACTTGTTTATTGGCTCCTACACTTGTAAACCTAATACATGTTTTCTAATATATATATATATATATATATATATATATATATATATATATATATATATATATATATATATATATATATATATATATATATATATATATATATATATATATATATATATATATATATATATTATACATATCGCATATTTCTTGAAAATTTACTATATTATTATACATATTGCATATTTCTTGAAAATTAAGAGGTATAAGTCTTATAACACCATGTACAATCCTATTAAGCTTACAATGTAAATGTAAGCGTATACACACTCATGTCATCGTAACTTACGGTCTTAGCTTCTCTTCTGTCTAGATGTTGGAAAACCCTAACATCTTCCATCAGCCGTCATTTCTCACAAATATCTTCCGTCCCCCTCTTCAATCGCCGTCATTTCTTCCAAATATCTTCTGTCTCGCTCCTCAATCTCCGGTAGCCTTGGTTACCCCCAACCTCCTAACGTTGACGTTACCTTCATTGCCATTTGCCGCACACTTCTAGTTTATGTCGAGACGAGAAACCCTAACTCTATCTCGCTGCCACCATCAACACCACCATCGCACACCGGAAACCCTAACCCTAAAGTGGCTCTGCCATCTGTAAGTCTCCAAATTTGCTTGTGTATCAATCAGATCCAATTGATGGTGCGGAATCCCAATCAATTGGATGATGTCATGTCAAATAGAAGAGAAGAAGAAGAAGAATTAAGATGAATCTAATGATGTATTCAAAGATATGATTGATGATCCTTACAATAGATTCATGCACACACACACTCTTCTCTCTAACTTTGTCTCTCTTCTCTAGCCATACACTCACATGCACTCCTCACCCTATATATATGAGACATCAGCCGCACACCTTGTGTACGGCCGTATACAGCCTCAAAATTACAGAAAAATATATCTTCTTAGAAAAGCAAAGTATAAACCATATTTTTGACCCAACAATCTCCCCCTTGGTTTATAGCTTTCTTTTCTAATTGACCCAACAAGCTCCCCCTAAAAAGTAGTTGGCTTTTCTTGTTAATCTTCAATTGGAGATTGACTTCAGCGTTTATCTTCGATTTCTTCACAGCATCAGGACAAACATATGAATCTTCCATGAATGACTTCATCTTGAGCAGTTGGGCATTTCTTCAAGATTTGACTCTGAACGCACATTGGGTGAGGAGGCTTGATGAAAAGATTCTTGAAAGATAGCACTTTCAGCTTAAGAATCTTTAGAGAGAACAACAGAGAGAAATAATCTTCTAGATCACTTCAGCAGGTTTATAGATAGCAGCAGATTGATTGAGGAGGCTTCAATGCAATTTGTCATATAATCTTCAAGCGCAGCTTGACCTTGCTTCTGGGGTTGAAGGATTGAATGTTTAAAGAATAATCTTCATTTCTTGCTCCTTCGAATGAAAATTCTTCGATGATCACGGATGAAGCCTTGGCTCAGAAAATCTCGATACAGTCTCCATGAGTCTTATCTATACCTGAAATCACTTTTCAAGACAAAACAAAACTAAAGGAAAACTTAGCACACAAAAAAAATATTTTTGGATTTTTTATTTTTATGAACAAGAAATAAAACAGAAACAACGCTTTTTTATTTTTAATTTTCTATTTTTTGTTTGATTTTTGAATTTTTCTGATTTTTGTTTGATTTTTGATTTTTTTTTAATTCTCCCCCTAAATTTGTGCATAGAGGAAAACTATGAACAAATTTTAAAAAAAAAACAAAAATATTTGGGATCAAAGTTGTTAGACAGTCTTAATCCGTTTGTTAGTACCTTCCCCTTCATGAATAGATCTGGTCGATCGTCGATATTGTGGTCCACTTACGCACGAAAAATTGTGACAAATTTTGGACATTCTATAAGTGACAAGACAAGTTGATCCTATGTTCCTAGATAAAACTTCCTAAGGACCATTCATCTGACGACGACCAAGGATATTGTTGTCCACCTAAATTGAGCAGTGAGATCTACAGACAATCTAGAATTGTTCAATTTTAGGTGTACTAGAACATGTTTCCCGCTTCCTGATATACCCCAATAATCAAGAACTTCCGAGATACTCCTTACTTTAGGTGAGCGGACTATTATTCATAGAGAGGATAGATTTAGATTATGATTAATTATAGTTTTAGGGGGATTGAGAAGTAGAAGGTTGCATATGCTGTGTACCAGGTCGGATTGTTATTCACACAAAGGAGACAGCATATGGCTAATAGATAGGAAGAATTTCATAGATATTAGATGCAGAGAAATAGATTTGCATATGTTGCAGTCGAGGTCGGATCTCTTCCAATCACGTAAAGGATGCAACATATGACTAACAGTAAGAAGGAAAGAAAATAATTTTCTACAGACCTACTTTATCAGAATTCCCCAGTCACTCCGTCAATACCGGAATTAAGGACAGAATCCGTACATCGAGGAAAACTAAAACCACAGTTCTAGATACGGGTTCATTAGTGTAAATGGTGGATTCTCATGTATATCTCCCTGCTCAACCTATCTGAGCGTCGTATTGTCAAGCTGAACGGATCTATCTAGGTCAAGATTTGTCAAGTCATTTGATTTCTTAGGTTCATCTTTGCCTAGTCAAGTCCATTAAATTCTTCGTGCCTACCAGCGCATCGAACACAGAGCCTAGACAATTCAGCTTTGGTACTTTACACAGACTCAGATTGCCCATTATCACTTGTTGATATCACTTCCCAAACAACACCTACTAAATAAAAACTATAAGAAAATGAAAAATTGTCTTTAAAATGAATCAGAGTAAGATAAACTCAGAAGTATAGAGAAGAAAACGATAACCGTAATTCACCGATTGAATTTGCATCCAGAAGGTCTGAGAACCGCACAAATAAACGCAGATGAGATCCGAAAATTCTTCACTTTGTTAAGCACAAACCCCAAGTGATCCTCTCCTTCTTTCCTTTCTCCCGCAAAGGACACATACTCTCAAACAAAGTTCTGAGTGTTGTACAGTTGAGAGATATCCCCTATCATGTGCTAGGAGTAGCCATTATCAACAAACCAAAGTCTGATGATATGCCTCCATAGCTGCTCCGACACAGAGCGGGATCAGTTGGTCTTTGGAACCCAGTCCATTTTGAAACTGGGTTGACCTTTGTCATATTTTCAAGGAACTCTCTCCCACGACATATCCTACTTATCACAAACAGAATATGTAGAAATATTAGAAGCATTAGGAGATTTGGGAGATCGAACCTTTGGAACCCATTTATAGTTGGGTTTGACCTATTTCTTTTTCGATCCGATGGGTGCCTCGATACTTGATTTTGAACTTGAAGACGATCGTCGACATAACTTTGAACTAACCGGTCTTGGCTTCACTGGAGCATCTCTTGGATTGGACTTCTTGGCCAACATTCCCTTCTTAACCTTGGGATTTGATTTCTTGGCCTTGGGAGTTTGATTCTTGGCCTTCTGGGCATTCTAGTCGCTATTGTCTGAATGTGGCCTCGAAGGGTTTCTTTTGGGGTATCTCCCTCTTGGTGTTTTCTGCCATCCTTGTGCATAGTAGGGAACGTATGCGCGATTTGGACAGTTTCGGGCAATATGTCCAGGTGTTCCACAGTGAAAGCAAGTCCTTTTCTTTATTGGGAAGTTGTTTCTTCCTGCCCCTGGTGGCGTATCCTTGCCTTGTTTCTTATTATTCCCACATGCACACTTGCAACAAGTCGGCTGTTTCACTTGATTTGGTGGCATGTATTTCTCAACAGCAGGTTGATCAGAATCAATTGAGTTCGAAGCAACAAATTCAGAGTTCAAGGAGATCTTGGTTTGTTTAATGGTGTTCTCCTTGTTCTCATCTTCCGCTACTTTACCTGCACAGGAAGTAGAAACATCAGTATTCTTCACCTCAACACCCTCAGTTTCCTGTTCAACAGCTGGTTTACCGTATACCATAAATGGTTCTCGGTCAATCTCTTCCTGAGTCAAAGGTTTTGTAGTATAGTTGTGATTGAAGGGAGGAGGGACACTCTCAAAACCTAGTCCTACTTTCTTTTGGTTTCAACAAGTGATATCCTACCACTGCCTTTGGTTTTCTATTATTTTCGCAACAACTTTGCTTGACCCATCAAAGTTTTTAAAATTGAATTCAGCATTTTCAAAACGTGTTTTCAATAAGTCAAGTTCAGCGGTCACAACTTCAAATTTTTGTTTGATATGGTCATAGTACTCACATTTGTTGCTGTAATCCTCTTGTAATTTCCTAAAGTCCTTTATTTTATTTTCTAGTTGAGACTTTAAGGGTTTTTGGTTTTTCCTAAGTGTGTATCCCTCATATTTTAAGTTCTCGTTCTCTCTCTTGATTAAATATATTGATTCTCGTAAAAATTTAATAGTTTTAACACAAGATGGAGAGCAACCGAATTCATTTACCTCCTTGACCTTGATATTTGAAGAACTCATTATTTTATTTTATTTTATTATTTTTTTTAATTGCCCTTTGACTTAAAAACCGAGAAAATCAAATTTAAAAAGTCAAACTTGAAAAGTCAAACTTAAAAGTCAAACCGAAAAGCTAAATTTGAAAAATTAAAAGTCAAACGAGAAAGTCAAAGGTCAAATTTTAAAAGTCAAAGTCAAAATTTTTAAGGTCAAAAGATAAAAATAAAATCAAAAATTAAAAACTAAATTTTTTGGGTTGAAAATGGAATTTAAAAATAAAAGAAATTGATTTTTGGGTTAAAAGTGTGAAATTTCGAAAGTTGAATCCGAGAAGAATTGGTTATGATTTAAACTTTGAAGGGATGACACAAAGACTTCGCTAGTTGAGCTGGTAGAGCGCAAGGTTGATGAACCAGAGGTCCCCGGTTCGATCCCAGGCACCCTCTAATTCTGTTTCATTTTTTTAGATGTGAAGGCTGCTGTGCGAGGATGGCTGTGAAGTGAGGACGAAGTCGCGAAGCCGAGAACGATGCTGCTGAGCCGTGAACCAGAGGCGAGACCGAGCCGCACACTCCGAGGCCGCACACTCCGAGCCGCACACCAGGCCACACCCTCCCTAGCCACACACCTTCAACCAGTCGCACACCTTCAACAGATTCGCGAAAAAACGACGTTTTTCAACCTTATTTTTCAGAGATCTATCAAAAAAATGCTTTTATATTTTCAAAATAAGACCAAATAAGCTCCAGATCTAACAAAAATGACTGATACAATCCAAGCTCTGATACCAATTGTAAGTCCCCAAATTTGCTTGTGTATCATTCAGATCCAATTGATGGTGCGGAATCCCAATCAATTGGATGATGTCAGATCAAATAGAAGAGAAGAAGAAGAAGAATTAAGATGAATCTAATGATGTATTCAAAGATATGATTGATGATCCTTACAATAGATTCATGCACACACACACACTTTTCTCTCTAACTTTCTCTCTCTTCTCTAGCCGTACACTCACATGCACTCCTCACCCTATATATATGAGACACCAGCCGCACACCCTGTGTACGGCCGTACACAACCTCAAAATTACAGAAAAATATATCTTCTTAGAAAAGCAAAGTATAAACCATATTTTTGACCCAACACCATCGCCACCAAACATCTCACAGTATAAACCGGATCGAGGTGGGTTATTCAAGAGTTTCTTTATGTTCTTACTTTGTGTATGTTAACATTTGTGTTTCAATTTCACGTGCTAAGGCTCAAATACAGGTGTGATTTATGTTTTTTTCTTAAGAAATCTTTATAACATGTTTAATTTACTAATAGTCGTGAAAATCTGCAACAAACCTTCTGAAGAATGTCTAACGATCTACCATTGGTGTTGGTTCTTGCTGCTTTAACTTTTTAAGAGGTCATACTTCTTTCTTTTTTGTTTTTTTTGGTTTTTCTGTTTCTAATATCTCTAGAAATATTGAACAAACTAGCCATTTGATGCTCATCTTGGTCTTTCTAAACGTATCTCCTTTCATATCATTATTTTTTCTGAAATTTTGCATATCATTTGTTTCCAGGTCTGTTCAATGTGTGTCATGAGCACCAGTTTCAATTTTATAATCTACAGTAAGGACATTAAGTCTCTTTTTCTCTCTCTTTAACTGTGTGTTTGTTTATTTGTTTGTTTGTTTGTGCAGGTCCGACTTTGGTGTTTGTATCTTTGACCTCCCACGAATAACGCAGACAAAGAAACCATGATGTTTGCTTCTTGGAACCCTCTAATTAAAATGTTGAGGTATTGGGTTATTGGAATTGTCCCGGATCAAAACACTCCCCATATTACTATGTTTATTTATTTATTTTTCTTTCAAATCTCATCTATGTTTTCTTTGTGGTTTGAAAATTGATTTTAAGATCTAGATGAAGATGAAACTAACGGGAACGAAAAGGGGTTTGAATAAGGATTATCAAATTGCATCAGGTAGAAGCATATTACTTTTCCATCTTCACATATGTTTCTTCTGGGTTTTTTGGTTTATAGTAATGAAACCAATTTTAAAGAATGTATTTTTAGTATATAATAGTTCTTATTGACCTTTTGACTTCTGTTGCAGGTTCCTTGGAGACAATGGTCATGGTATGATTTTAAGTCCTCCAACTATAGGCATGAATAGATATGGTACGAGAACAACTTCGATTTTTGCTTTTTTATATTGTTTAAATTTGGTTTGGGGTTTTCTTATAAGAACATGAACAATTTTGGATTTTTCTTTGCAGATTTGAATTTTTTTGTACAAATTTGGGTATTTCTTTACTAATATGCAACTACGAGACATAATGTAATCAGGTATAAATATTTTTGTTTTATTTATATTTTGTAGTCTAAGATCAGCTTTGTCCTATGAAAAAATAGGTTCATTTTATGTTCTGATGAGGCAAAATCAAATGAAGATATAATAGAGTGGGAGACAAGAGGAGGGCAGGGGGCAAATATGTAATTTGGTTAAGGGGGCTTCTCCACCACTAACTACTAAATTTTCTAAATCGAGTAGAAAGGGAGGGAAAAGATCCAGATGTATCTCCTCTAACAATATCATAAGAACAGAAGATACAAATACAGGTACTTGTTCTTAAAAGCAACTTTGGGCACATTTTGCATAATAGCACAGTATTTACTTGTTGCTACAAATATGAACATTCATTATACTTTACTTGTTACATATAATGTGCTATTATTAGTAATAAACTGTAGCTATGTTGCTTTTATGGGTTAAGAATTTTAAGTTTGTTGCTATTATGTTATGTGTAAAGAATATTTAATTAATTCTATTACGGGTTTTACACTTTTTTTTAATCTTCATATTGTTTATTTTACGTACTCTTCTGGTTGTTGATCCATGTGAAAATAGAAGCCATCCAACCGTTAGTGCTAATACTCAGTGTGGTGGTGATGAAGTATTACAGTCTCATACAGGTAAAATATCATTACCCAATTTGTAACGACCCAAAATTCAAGCCCGAAAATTTCATTTTTGATCTACTATATTTAATAAACATTTTACCAAAAACATTGTCGATAAAACATCACATTACAAAATCATAATTTTATGTCTCAAACCATAACATCAGAAGTAATGAAAATCAGAGTACAGTCCCATAAACTCAACGACTCGACGAGTTCCCCGTCTTTACGAACATCAATGAACCTTCATCCGACTTGTCGAGTCGTATGAACAAATCGTCGAGGTCACCTTCATTTGATGAACAAGTCCTGACCTTGACTCGCCGAGTTGTATGAACAACTCATCGAGTTCATCTTCAAACATAAGAAGATTGCCTTGGACTCGCCGAGTTTGTTCCAGCACTCGTCGAGTCCCATGAACTACAGGTCCAACACTAAGTCCAATGCGATGGGTCACTCTTTCTGTCCTGCTACAACCCTTCTAACAACTAGCTGAGTTCTTTTTATCCTCAATAGGTATGAGACTCAATGCCTTGGACTCGTCGAGTCCAAAGAACGGACTCACCGAGTTGGTCACGTCCACACCCTAAATCCTCGATTTTTGATGTACAACCTTTGATCAAAAGATAGATATAGGTTCCTACAATCGTTCTAGCATGTAAAGTTACAACCTTTACGTGCATGCATGGGACTTTGAGTCCAAAAGGCCCTAAAAAAAGCTCTTGGGTTGCATGGAGTCTTCCTTGGTTGTAAAACCACCCACTTTCTGCCTTGAGACCTCTCAAAGGACCTAGATCCGAAGCCTTGTCCCCAACCATGCTTGTATTCATGGTTGGCTACCTAAAATGGCTTATAAAAGCCCTAAATCTCCATAAAATGGAATCTAGCAATTGAACAAGCAAGTTAGCAACTTTATACCTTCTGAAGACTGAAAATGAAGCACAAACTCGAACCCCTCTAGTCTCTTCTTATTTCCTCAAGCTCTTCTCCTCCCCTCCTAAGACCACCAACACCAAAATCCACCAAAATGACTTAGATTGCTTCAACAACGGCTAGGGTTTTCTTAGAGGGTTTCCGGGTGCATAAGGGACGATGGAGGCTGTATAAGGTTGCTTAAATAGGGTGCAAACCCTCAGATTAGGGTATTCGTCCAGCCAGGGCCTACTCATCGAGTTCGGGACCCGACTCGTCGAGTCCATCACTTAAGTCCCGCGTTCCGTCCCGCTTCTACTTAGCAAGTTGGTCCTTCGACTCGCCGAGTCCAAGGCCAAAAATGCAAAGCACTTTGACATAAAAATAAAAGGAATACGTACCAACAACCAGGTGCTACACAATTCCTTTATTTTTTAATACTTTGTTCCCATTAAGAAAAATGATGTTTAAAGAGTATTTGAGAAAATGGTGACACACTTGTTGAAATGGAAGAAAGAAATCCAAGGGAATTTTTCCTTACTTTCTCTATTTTAAAGTTAATCTTTCTGTGTTGAGTCAAAAATGAAACATCACTTTACCTTAGTTATGGTCCATAATTTTATTGATATATTTTTTTGGGGAAGAATCAATAATATATGTGAGTTAATCTTAATTATTTTAGGAAGTTCAGCTTCAGCACATGATGATCATCCAGATTTCAAATAAGAAAACAATACTCCTACTGGAGATATACATGGAGATGAATCAAGATATGAAGAAACATGTGTTTTAGTAGACGGAAATGATTATCATCATGCGATTCCTATTCCTATCAACAACAAAGAACAAACAAGATGCTCATACAAGGTATATAGTTATTTAAATTTCTTTACTTTTAGTAAGATATGTAAGGTAACAATAAATAAATACCTTTTGCATTGCAGAAAAAGATTCAGGGTGCGTTTAGTTTAAAAAATAAGTCAACAAGGAAGCAAGAGTACAAGCAACTACAATATGACAACAATCTCACTTTTTCGACAAAAAACCCTACTCAATAGACTAAGAATGGGAGCTTCTCTAAATCTTCCTCTCTTTCTCATTATCAACCAACCCGTTTGTATATAAATTCCTTCCTATAAATACGTATATGGTTTCAGCCCCTTTTTAGCACAATTGATCCCATTAAGTAAAGCTCGAGGATCATGTGATTTGAGTCAAGGGAGTTGTTAATAGTATTATTCATTTTGAAGTTGAATTAGGCTCTTATTTGATGCCATAATGATAATGATTATATATATTATAAATTGTAAATGAACCTTGATGTTTCTCATCATGGAATGCAAGGGAACTAAGGTTAATATCCAGTTATTTAACAAGAAAAAATTATGTTGCTATTATTTGGGCTTTTGGGTTACATCATTGCTACAAATATGGTTGTGATGATAGTTGTTCTTTTGGTTCTTTCGTAAGATTGTGTTTTGTTATCGGATATGATGAAAGTGAAGTACAATTAAAATTCAAATACTTAACTGTTGGTTTTTTCAAAATGGACTTATTTACATACCATTTCATAAGTCCCTACATGCCCATCACGTAACGAAATAGATAAGAATCTCCTGTTTTTGAATATATTCGAATTTCAGAGTGCATCTATCTGATAAAGAAGATCATAGGATCAATTATTAGAGGATGTAATTTTGATCTGATTAAATCGATCGACTATTAGAGGTTTCAAAAGAAGGAGCATAGGTGCTGCAATTCCATATTGTAGAGAAGAAAACAAAGTAATATTGTGAGTGGAACTAATTAGTTACATGGCTACACATTGTATATTTTGATTGTTGGAATGCAACGATCCAAAAAACACATCAGGGAAGCAATAAAAACAATGACCATAACATAGACGTATGTATCTAATATGTATCTATTAGAGGTGGAATTGGTACCATAACAGTTATTTTTTTTTCTAATAACTGTATACTATACCAATTATAGTTGATATAAAATTTTTGCTACCACTAACGTATAAAGTATAGTTGATACTAATTTGTTTGGTTACCAAGAAGTTTGGTTGATACATGTTGGTAAATATATATACCAACATGTATAGGGTTTTATGAATGAAGTTTTTCGTGTTTTTGAACATGGTGAAACATGAATATGGCTTGTGTGAATGATAGTTTTGTAAATAACTGAGATAGAAAATTCGATCCAAAAGTATTTTATTAATTTCTACCATGAGTTTAATTTTAAAGTAGTGGAGGAAAACAAGACACGTCAACGTAAGTTTAAACTTTAAACTTTCCTAATACTGTAGATAATAATATCGAAGCTCTTGAAATATTAAACACCTAACACACTTAAAATTTATATATCTATTATACCTTATACAACATATTTGGTCAAACGTTTAAACTTAAGTCGTACAAACCATAATGCAATATTAAAATAAATTTATGCATGTAGAAAATGTAAATCTTATCCGATCAACAAGTCAAAAAGTCAAGGACTAGAATTTGAATTTTTAAAATTTAAGGTAAGATTGACTATGTCTATCTCATTTTGAAATTCAAGTTTGCTTATTCTTATCCCTTAAATATGAAATGTAATTCTTATCCCATAAATATTGGATGTGAAGCTAGCCGAACTCATTCCCCTCATTTGTTACTCTCACTTTCTCTCGTCACATCGTAGCCGACGTAAGAAAACTCTAGCCCTCACCACCACATCCTACTTTTATTTGCAAAAAAAAAACGTCTCTAGAAACTAATTTCTAAAATAGATTATTTGCACCCGTCGCTTAGCGCGGGTAAACGGCTAGTGTGTGTGTGTGTGTATATATATATATATATATATATATATATATATATATATATATATATATATATATATATATATATATATATATATATATATTAACAATTTAACCGCGCTAAGCTACGGGTGTGAATTAAAATTATTATTGAGAATCATGCTAGCAGAAACAAAATTAATAAGAATTAAAATTGAAATATTGAGATTCTTTAAAAAGTTGGTGTCAATAGGAAGAAGACAAGATAGTGGTGGTGATAATGAGGGGCCGGTGGGGATGGAGGCTAATAGCGATGGAGGAGGTGGGTGATAGGCATATTAGGGTTTCAGAATACTAGATGACTATAGTCATATAGACTCGATCAATAAAAATAGATAGACTATAGTCTTATATCTTCCTTAAGAGCATTGGGTGTGGGCAACGGGATATAACATCAAATTGGTGCCACCTCATCCATAACACCAAGGGGGAAATGGTGTTCCAGATGTTATATCATGTTAAGAGGTAGAGAGAGAAAATAGAGAAAATTATTTGATTGGTTGATGAAGGAGATAGCCAATCGTTTTTCTTGTTTCATCTCGTCCTCGTTACCACAAGATCCACCATAACAAGATTCAACAAGTTGGGGGGGGGGGGGGGGTGTTCCCCCCGTCATGACACCATTGAGGCATGCCACATCAGCATGTTGCTTCTCGTTTTTGGCCCATACCGCATGCTTTAATGGAGGGAATACTCATTTAACTTTTGACTAATTCATTTTTTAATGAGTTTGAGATGAGATATTTAAGGCATAAGATTAAGACTATGCATTATCTCTTTTATAAAAATGAAAATTCAATCTTATCTCGTAATCTTATATTTACGTTAATATATAGAATAATGTAAAAAATTAATCCGATTTATGCATTTAATAATTGTGCCAAAAACAATATGATTTGTACTACTTAAGATTATGTAGGACTTGTCCTAAAATTAGTAAATGATTTATAAGGTGTGTATGTGAGTGATTGTGTTTATATATATATATATATATATATATATATATATATATATATATATATATATATATATATATATATATATATATATATATATATAGGGTTAGGTTATTTTGTTTCTTACATTTATTGTGTGCTAGAATGCACCAATAGAAATTTAGTAAATTAAATAATTATTTAATTAAATAAATATATGTAGTAAATGATTTCCATAATTATATGTATATTAAATGATATCCATAATTATTATTTTTTATGGAAACTAATTAAATCCGTTATTAATGTCAGCAATAACATTCTTTCAGAATGAATTCGAATCTACATTTTTATATGAGTTCTAATTTTGTTTTAGGACTCATTCACTTAAAATACAATAAAATTGCATGGAATATGAAGAACGAGACTGTATTTTACTAGAATACACTCTCATTCTGCTGGAATACACTCTCATTCTTCTAGATATAATTTCATTCTAAAAGAATATTGTTGTTGACATTAATCACGAATTTAATTGGTTTCCATAAAAATGAGTTAAAAGTATGGATAGCATTTAATATACATATAATTAATACTAAATTCCTATTGGTGCATGCTAGCACACAATATATGTGAAAACATTTGAACCTATCTCTCTCTCTCTCTCTCTCTCTCTCTCTTTCTATATATATATATATATATATATATATATATATAGAGAGAGAGAGAGAGAGAGAGAGAGAGAGAAAGAGAAAAGATCAATAGAGAACTAAAATAAGAAATGAACCAACAATTTCTTTTATCTACAATAAATTTAAGTATGAAATTTCACTTTTTCATGTGAATATGTATAGTTAAGAGAAGTGCAAAAAGAAAGCATGTATATATGCACATATTTTTTTTAAAACATTTACATATGTACAAAATAATATGAATATGCATCAAAAATGAATTTCTTTTAAAAAAAACTTATTTTTTTTTAAATATTAATTTCGAAATATAAGCATTATTTTCGCTGATTTGAAAAAAAAATTAAAAAAATAGAGAAAAAAAATATATACATTTTTTTAAATTAGCAAAAATATTCCTTATCTTTTGAAATAAATAATCAAAAAAGTTTTTTTTAATGCATTTTTAATGCCTATTCGTATTTTTTATGGGGAAATCTTCAAAAAAATCTCAATATTTACGGAAAAGTTACACTTTAGTCCAAAGATTTTTTTGAACAAAAAAGTCCTGAAAGCCGGAAAAAAAATTCAGTTTTTCCCTTTTTGACCGATTGACACCGGTATCAAATTAATTTGAGACTATTTTATAAAATAACCCAAAATATTGGGACTTTTCTGTAAACAAAAAATATTAGCACTTTTCTGTAAAAAAAATAATATGACTTTTCTACAACCAAAACTATTATTATTATTATTATTATTATTATTATTATTATTATTATTATTATAAATATAAATAAGGATACTATTTTTTTATTTGCTATTATTAATATTGTTACTAATAATAACAAGTTCAAAAAATAGTATTCTTATTTATATTTTTAATAATAATAATAATAATAATAAGAGTTTTGTTTGTAGAAAAATCATAATATATTTTTTTACGGAAAAGTAATAATATATTTTGTTTACAGAAAAGACTCAAAATATTGGGTTACTTTATGAAATAGTCTCAAATTAATTTGGTACCGGTTTCAACAGGTCAAAAGGGGTCAAACTACAAAGTTTTACCGGTTTTCAGGACATTTTCATTAAAAAAATCTCGGGACTAAAGTGCAACTTTTCCGTAAATATTGAGACTTTTTTGAAGATTTCCCTTCTTCATGTGTATGCATATTTTTAAAAAACATCTTCGTATGCACATCCACATTTAAAAAAAAAACATTTTTAATGCCTCTATATGCATAAGAATAAGTATATGCATGTGAATAAATATATGCATAAGGCAGTTAAATACATATGATTATGCTTATGTATATGCATATGAATAAGTATATATATATATATATATATATATATATATATATATATATATATATATATATATTCATATGTTTCATACATCCATTGTATGCTAGAATGCACCAATAAAATTTTACTAAAAACTAAATAATTATTTAATCAAATATATATATATATATATATATATATATATATATATATATATATATATATATATATATATATTAAATGATGTTTCTAAATTGTATGTAAATTAAATGATATCCATAATTATAATTTTTTTTTCATGGAAAACAAATTAAATTTGTCATTAATATCAGCAATATTATTCTTTTAGAATGAATTCACGTCTAGTTTTTCGTGTACGGGTTCAAGTTTTGTTTCAGGACTCATTCACTTAAAATACTACAAAGTTTTCTGAAACATGTAGATCGCTCTCATTCTGCTTCAATACACTCGCATTCTCCATATTCCAAGGAACTTTTTTGTATTTTGAGTGAGTCGGTCCTGAAACAAAACACGAACATAAACATGAAAACCTAGATTTGAATTCATTTGAAAGAATATCATTGCTGACATTAATGGATAATTTAATTAGTTTTCTTAAAAAAAGAATAATAATTATGGATATCATTTAATATACAAAAAATTATGAATATCATTTAATATTTATCACTATTTGATTAAATAATAATAATATAATTCTTACTAAATTCTTGTTCGTGCATTCTAGGACACAATAGATGTTGGGAACACATGAACCTCTCTCTTTCTCTCTCTCTCTCTCTCTATATATATATATATGTATATATATATATATGTATATATATATATGGGTGTGTGTGTGTATATGAATATGAATAAGTATACGAATATGCATATACTTATTCATATGCATATAAATATACTTATAAATATATATATATATATATATATATATATATATATATATATATATATATATATATATATATATATATATATGCATACGAATAAGTATATGCATATGTCAATCAAATACATATGTTTATGCGTATGAATAATATGTCATATACATAAGAATAAGTATATACATATTCATAAGTATATACTTATGCATGACTAACCATATACATATGGATATGAATAAGTACACAGATATACATATGAATAAGTATATGCATAAAGCAATTCAATACAAATAACTATGCTTATGTATATGCATATAAATTTATAGAAGTTTGGTCATGTTGTTTTGTTTGATTAATAGAAGTTACCTTGAGTGGAAGTCTCTTTTCTTTTCCCGAGGAATTGATTGACCCCTTTTCTTTCAAGGATTTAAGTGAAACCTCTTCACCTTCTTTGAATCCTATTGTTTCTATGTCCTTCAAGTTCAATAGAATGAATTTGGATAATCCAGCATGCATATCTTGATTCAATGGACATTAAAGTAATTCAAGTGTCAAAAGCTTAGGAAAGTTCACGCAAAAATGCACACTCATAAAATCATGCAAAATAATAAGAAAATCCAGAAAGTGTATGCAAGAAGAAGTCTATATTTCCTCCTACAACACCCTTTAATTTTGGAAGTTAGCAATAAAGATACATACGGCCTCCCTCTAAACCATTTCTATTGGGTAAAATTGTAGTAGAAACAACTTCTATAGTGTTGCCTAATAGATGAATCTTCATGAGGATGCCATTTAGTTTCGTCAGGATGGTTTATAGATTCTTGATGCTTTCATGCTTCGACGCAGATGAAACCTCCATGATCTCATTTTTACATTTTTGTGAACGTGATCCTTTATCAAATGATGGTGAAGTCTGGGATTTTTTCCTTTTCTAAAATTCAAAAACAACCGTGAAAATGCAAGCAGGTTGTAAAACGTTATATAAAAGAAATAGAAGCTTGAATAAGTGATCACCCGGGTCCCTAAATTCCATTCAAATCCGTCATACTGAAGACAACTGTAAATGCATAAGATACAAGTGATTGAAAGCATTACCTCTTTGTATTCGACAAATTTTTGCTTTTGAAACAAGTTATAAAATATATTTTTTAATGTTTGTGAACCTGGTTAAATGTATAAATCTCAGTTTTTGAAACATAATAATTTTCCACGATCTACAATAAAAAGTATACAAAAGCTATTAGATTATGGTGTGACAAGATAAGAATTATGTTTAGACATATATAAAGCACAAAAAAAATGCTTTTTACATTCTGGGTATCGTCATGTGTGTTGAAAAAGTTCATTAAAAGCAAGGGTACATTACACAAGACTTCTTATTGAGTGACTACAAGATAATTTAAAGGGTTAATGTTATCACAATCATAGAATGACTAGTGTATATATTTGCATGTGATTGTCTAAATGTGAAGTACCTCAATTTGGATGACGATTAAGTCTAAGAAATTTAACCCATTTCTGACTTCTATTATAGATCTATGTCACCTACAAGATTAATCAAATGATAATAAAGGAACAATCAAACAAAAAATGACATATCATATAGAAATTGTACAAAAAACAACTTAAAATGCTACCAAGTGTTGGAATGGAAATATATCACTATACAACATATGGTCAGATTCTATAAACAAGTAAGAAAAATACAAGTAAAAGAACCAATTGCAAGTAGAAAAATGAAAACGGGAGGAGAACTAACATGTTTATTAGGAAATGAAAATTAGAGTTCCTCTCTTCTAGACGACCCAAATTTAACAACATTAACAACATGTTTATTTATTTTTCTACCTAATTTTTGTATCAAGAAAAAAAATCCCACAACTTGAACACCGATTACAGATAATTCCCCAACAACGAACCCTACAAACAATGTGAAGGCCACCATAACAATGTTATAGGTATTTAGACCAAGAAAAACACAATAAAATGTATGTAGTAATTTGTTATCATTTACTTCAATACTTAAGAAGCCAACTTTAAGGACTTCCACCGTTGTTGTATTGAACTTTTTTTCAAGTAAACATATTACTTAGATTGATGCGTATGTTTTTTCACATGGTTTCTTAATAATTGCCTATAGTCGCAAATTGAATAAGATAACCAACCAATTAAATCCGTAAATAGCTAGGTAATTTTACAATGAACTCAATGATATATGTTAAAATTCAAAATTATATAATATTTGTTTGCGAAACCTCAAATGATATCACTTTATACGCACATCGAATCAATAAAGTTGAAAATGGAGAAATTTCACATGTAAGAAGACCAGGAGCAGGTAGAGTTGGTTTTAGTGGCCTTGATTGAGCAACGAAAATGATGATTGTGTTACTGAAGCGGAGCTATGTGCTTGTGTTCATCAGTTAAGGCTAAGCGCACATATGTTTGCTTCATATCTACACAGTTAAACCATTACCGATTATAAACCTAATTGCTTGACATCGTGATTAGTAGAGTGAAATAGATTCAAAAGAGGATGTGTTGTTCTTGTCTCTGTAAAACATGAAAATCAATATGTTTTTGGTGAGTTCGTAGGTTCGCTCCCAATATTTGATGTAACACTAGTCAAAATAGGTTAATAACAATCACATGTGATTATACCAATCATGTAATGTGATTTTATCAAACAAATAATGTAGTAAACTTACTATGTATATCATGATAATTCTAATACAAATATGAACTTTCATACATACTTTATAGTATAAATCAAATTATACGTCCATACGATTCCAAAATATAGAGAACGTCTAAATCTGACTTCGCATGAAGAAGTTATGATAAACCGAACACTATAAAATCTCTATAATAAGAGGAATTTAAAATAGACTTAGAATTAGCTATTGGAGTCTAAAGAAAGTCGTAGTACTTGTAATTAGCTACGCGTGCATATAAAGAACGTCGAAAACGGAGTTTGTATGCAAATGTTATGACCTTCAAAAGATGCAGTTGTCTTAGAGCATGACACGTGGCAGGAAACCCTAGCTGTCTGGATTCACGACGTGAACCTAAGCTTCACAATGTGAAAGTAGTCCAGGACACATTTTGGTGCTAGAAAACACGTGCGAAGTCTATAGGAATGAGGTGCTCAATCCTCACGACGTGAACATCAAATTCACGACGTGAAACTAGAATCGTGATACCTTCCGAAGGTAGCACGCAAATGGCAAGTCTACGACATGACTTAACTCAAAATTCATGACGTGAACCTCAAGTTCACGAGGTGAACTTGTCTTGGACAACCTATAAATATCATGTCCGGCCTCCACTCTCCTTACACCATTTCTTTTCTCTCCTCTGTCCTTTGCTGAAGCCATCTTGCATCCCGAGCCCAGTGATCGCGAACCATTGACCGTTTCTGCTTAGATTACATAAAATCACGCTATTAAGGTGAGTTTCACGACCCTACTTTTTATGTTTTTGGGGGAAAACACATGCTAAATATTATCTATACGTTATTATTATGTTTATATGATAGTATATTAGTATCAACGTAGATAGTTATAATAACCGGGATATACTTATTTCGTATTTGAAAATATACAACTATCGTAAAGTTGTTAGCATGTTATTGTTATGGTAGTATACTAATGTAGATCTTGAGTTATACTTAAGATTCTATATATATATGTTGTGTGAGATATAGTTCCAAAGTTATACTCGGAAGTTCGATATGTTAATTGATAAGTATGTTGTTATTGTTGGTTTTATGTTAAGATAAAACCTGGTATGTTATATGTTGTTATTGTTAGTTTTATGTCAACATAAAACTTGGTATGTTATATATTTTTATTGTTGGTTTTATGTTAACATAAAACTTGGTTTTACCTCAAGTTATAGCTGTTGTATTTCCTAAAGTATTATGAACTTAGGAGTAATGTTTAAAAGCATAGTCTAGTAACTTAGGGTTTTAGACACGAAAATGCTTTTGTTGTTAGAGTTATAGGAAGCCAACAAAGTCTACATGAGCAACCTCATTCATCAACTAAGATTGGGAATCTTAGTGGAAATCCTCTGACCATTAACCGTTAATCTCGTGTAAGCGAGGAAGTTATGTATGGATCTATGTGGGTTAACGCCCCATCCGTAGTTGTTGGCTACAACCCAATCGGTTTTACGGTGGACTATAGATCTATGCGAGTTGACAACCCCACCTGTGGTTGCTAGCTACATCCCAACGGTCTGCGGGTGACGAACTGTCCTATTAATTGTTATGGACCCGGTGTTGATCAAGCGTACGGGGGAAGTATTTACCTTGGTGGAGTCCTTTATGGCACCAATGGCGGTTTTATTGTGCCACCAATGGAGGAACCATTAGTGGGATATCTTTTAATCAGAGGTTGGTATGTCTAGCAGCGGTTACAGACTTATGGTAGCACAACTTTAGAAGCATTATACTTTGTCGATATACAAGTATGAATGTTAAGTATAAGTTTCCCAAAGACTTATACTCTAAGTAAAAGGAACTTGTAGGTATACTACTTGCTCATTAAGTAGACTATTATACCTAGCACACTTACTCGTATAGAATTGGAATAGATTTATACGTAGCGGTTTTACTCGTATAGAATTGAAATAGATTTATACCTAGCGGTTTTACTCGTATAGAATTGAAATATATTTATACGTAGCGGTTTTACTCGTATAGAATTGAAATAAGATTTATATGTAGCAACCTTAGTTTGTATAGGATTACAATCATTTATTCATAATATGTGAAACTTATAGGTATATCACTTATTTGATAAGTAAACCATCATACCTAATATATATACTAAATGTTGGAAAGTCAAAATGATACTTTCAAAACTATACTTTTGAACTTGAGAAAAAGTGTTATTTTATATGGAGTCAAAACCTATGAACTCACCAATTTTATGTTGATGTATTTTAAAATGCATGTGTTTTTAGGAAGTTGATAACTATGATACAAGAAATGACGTTACACTGGCCGGTGTTTCCGCCGACGGCCGTGGTGTGACAGATTGATATTAGAGCTATTAACTATAGTGAATTAGTACTTTCTTAGGAAAGCACGACTATAGTTTAGGGCTTACTCTGCTAGGTTTAGGTATATCCCTTAGCCTATAATATAAAGTATTATTAATTATACTACTAAAGGACTACTTATGGGAGCAGTGACATGATAGATATGTCGTTTGGGTTGCTGGATTTCAGAATGACTATATGCTAAAATGATCCTGCCCTCAGACTGTCCTGACTGGCCGGTGCCTTATCAGCTAGATCTGAAGTAACGAACAATAATTAATAGACCATGAACATAACAAATATAGAGTCATATATGAAGACTCAAACCCGCGATGAAAATACACCTAAATACCCGTAATGTTTTTGATCTCAAGGATTTAGATAAGATATTCCATCTAAAGTTCATATGTGCATAGATCTTATCACAACTAGGTGTAGGTGTACAACTATATTTTATTTTGATCAGATCATATGAACTATTTAAATTGGGAGTAATATTTGATAGACTAAACACTTGGTGATCCAAAATCTATGGGAACTAAAATGCCTAGAAGAAATAGCGCTCGGCTAAACCTTAACCAACGACCAGAACCACAACAACCACAACCACAAACAAACCCCTCAATAAGTTCAGCATAACTTGAAGAAATCAGAGCTCTGAGAATTGCTGCAGCTCTAGCTAATGTCACAAGAGGTAGAGTTAGAAATGAAGGCAATGTAGGGACCGCCAGAATGTGTACCTACAAAGACTTTATGAATTGCAAACCAAGGAAGTATGTTGGAAAACTCCCATTGTGCACTCAGTGTAGTCGCCATCATCTAGGTAACTCTTCATGGTGCAGTCAATGCAACCATCAGCACACAGGTGATTGTTATATTTGAATGAAGTGCAAAAAGAAGGGACACACTGCCAGTAACTGCAGGAGCACAACACCTACAACAAAAAATCAAGGAACAAACACTGGAACAAGCTATGATGAAGGAAGAGCATGTATTAAGTGTGGTAAAATTGGACATATCAAGAAGGAATTCCAAATGTTAAGAAGTCAAGGAAGTTAGACCGTGGTAAGGAATACGTAACAGGAAGCAGGTAAGCTATCCAGAACCCTTTGGTGGTACCTGGTACAAGATAAATTTTGGGACGAAATTTACTTCAACCGGGGGGGGGGGGGGGAGAGAGAGAATGTAACACTAGTCAAAATAGGTCAATAACAATTACATGTGATTATACCAATCATGTAATGTGATTTTGTCAAAAAAAAATAATGCAGTAAACTTACTATGTATTTCATGATAATTCTAATACAAATATGAACTTTCATACATACACTATAGTATAAATCAAATTAAACGTCCATACGATTCCAAAAATATAGAGAACGTCTAAATCTGACTTCGCATGAAGAAGTTATGATAAACCGAACACTATAAAATCTCTATAATAAGAGGAATTTAAAATAGACTTAGAATTAGATATTGGAGTCTGAAAGAAAGTCGTAGTACTTGTAATTAGCTACGTGTGCATATAAAGAACGTCAAAAACGGAGTTCGTATGCAAATGCTATGACCTCCCGAAGATGCAGCTGTCTTAGAGCATGACACGTGGCAGGAAACCCAAGATGTCTGGATTCACGACGTGAAAGTATTCTAGGACACATTTCAAAGCTAGAAAACACATGCGAAGGCTACGGGAATGAGGTGTTCAATCTTCACGATATGAAACTAGAATCGTGACACCTTCCGAAGCTAGGACGCAAATGGCAAGTCTACGACATGACTCAGCTCAAAATTCACGACGTGAACTTGTCATGGATAGCTTATAAATAGCAAGCCCGACCTCCTCTCTCCTTACACCATTTCTTTTCTCTCCTATGTCCTTTACTGAAGCCATCTTGCATCCCGAGCCCGGTGATCGTGAACAATTGACCGTTTCTGTTTAGATTACATAAAATCACGCTATTAAGGTGAGTTTCACGGCCCTACTTTTAATGTTTTTGGGGGAAAACGCATGCTAAATATTATATATACGTTATTATTAAGTTTATATGATAGTATATTAGTATCAACGTAGATAGTTATAATAACCGGGATATACTTATTTCGTATTTGAAAATATACAACTATCGTAAAGTTGTTAGCATGTTATTGTTATTGTAGTATACTAATGTAGATCTTGAGTTATACTTAAGATTCTATATATATGTTGTGTGAGATATAGTTCCAAAGTTATACTCGGAAGTTCGATATGTTAATTGATAAGTATGTTGTTATTGTTGGTTTTATGTTAAGATAAAACCTGGTATGTTATATGTTGTTATTGTTAGTTTTATGTCAACATAAAACTTGGTATGTTATATATTTTTATTGTTGGTTTTATGTTAACATAAAACTTGGTTTTACCTCAAGTTATAGCTGTTGTATTTCCTAAAGTATTATGAACTTAGGAGTAATGTTTAAAAGCATAGTCTAGTAACTTAGGGTTTTAGACACGAAAATGCTTTTGTTGTTAGAGTTATAGGAAGCCAACAAAGTCTACATGAGCAACCTCATTCATCAACTAAGATTGGGAATCTTAGTGGAAATCCTCTGACCATTAACCGTTAATCTCATGTAAGCGAGGAAGTTATGTATGGATCTATGTGGGTTAACGCCCCATCCGTGGTTGTTGGCTACAACCCAATCGGTTTTACGGTGGACTATAGATCTATGCGAGTTGACAACCCCACCTGTGGTTGCTAGCTACATCCCAACGGTCTGCGGGTGACGAACTGTCCTATTAATTGTTATGGACCCGGTGTTGATCAAGCGTACGGGGGAAGTATTTACCTTGGTGGAGTCCTTTATGGCACCAATGGCGGTTTTATTGTGCCACCAATGGAGGAACCATTAGTGGGATATCTTTTAATCAGAGGTTGGTATGTCTAGCAGCGGTTACAGACTTATGGTAGCACAACTTTAGAAGCATTATACTTTGTCGATATACAAGTATGAATGTTAAGTATAAGTTTCCCAAAGACTTATACTCTAAGTAAAAGGAACTTGTAGGTATACTACTTGCTCATTAAGTAGACTATTATACCTAGCACACTTACTCGTATAGAATTGGAATAGATTTATACGTAGCGGTTTTACTCGTATAGAATTGAAATAGATTTATACCTAGCGGTTTTACTCGTATAGAATTGAAATATATTTATACGTAGCGGTTTTACTCGTATAGAATTGAAATAAGATTTATATGTAGCAACCTTAGTTTGTATAGGATTACAATCATTTATTCATAATATGTGAAACTTATAGGTATATCACTTATTTGATAAGTAAACGATTATACCTAATATATATACTAAATGTTGGAGAGTCAAAAAGATACTTTCAAAACTATACTTTTGAACTTGAGAAAAAGTGTTATTTTATATGGAGTCAAAACCTGTGAACTCACTAACTTTATGTTGACGTATTTTAAAATGCATGTGTTTTCAGGAAGTTGATAACTATGATCCAAAAAATGACGTTACACTTCCCGGTGATTCTGCCGACGGCCGGGGTGTGACATTTGAGTTCACTCCGAAACTTCTTTCTCTCTCTCTCTCTCTCTCTCGTTATATATATATATATATATATATATATATATATATATATATATATATATATATATATATATATATATATATATATATATATATAGGTATAGGTTATAGTATGGATATTGTGTATTGTGTGGATGTAGAGTTAATTGTGGACCAATTATTTTAGTTATTTTAAGAAAGTGATTAAAAAATATTATGAAATTGAAGATAATAAGAAAAACACCATTTTAATTTCATTGTAAGGGTATTTTAGTCTATTAAGATAAATTTTAAACTGGAAAAATTCCCTATTTCAGGAGATAATTAATTGTCCTGATTTAAAAAAATTTATTTTCTCAAATAATTTAATTTCAACTCTAATGTAATCTGTAAGCATAACCGATTTTATTATGTTATAGTGCTATTTTGTCATAATGATTTTCTGTCAGAATGTTATTTTGTTATAATGTTATTAATGAATAATAAAATTCTTGAACCCCTAATTGAATAATAAAAAAATATATTTAGAAATATCTAAACTTCAATATAAATTCATACATATTCTTACAAATTAATAGTCTTATACATTTTAATATAATTATATATATTCTAACAGGATATGATAAAAAATGAATAAAACTCTTAAAAAAGCATTGTAAAATATTTAATTTTTATTAAATGGTCCAAATAATCGATTTGATTCCAACTATTCTGACGAAAATCTGTTGTATTTTCATAAGAATGTAATTTTTGGTAGAATATACTTATTCTTGAACTCGATTCCAAGTCTTTCTCTTGTATTTGTTTGTATGTTCAATAAACATCCTACTTCTGCTAGAGTGATTATGTAAATATTTTCCAAGAATGCTTCTATAAATATTCTACAAGAATGGAATTGATGCAGTCTAGAATGTCGAAGGTTGTGTTGCAGTCTAGATTGGGGGGAGATGAAACGACGATTGATGGTAGTCTCTGATGAATTGATTGATTTAAGTAGGGGAGAATGTCTGTGTGTGATAGAGAGAGAGAGAGAGAGAGAGAGAGAGAGAAAGAGAGACAGATAGAGAGAATGAATTAATGAATGATATAATTATGGATATAATGTAACACCCGTTTCTTGCTAGGAATTAATAAAATATGTAGTTTATGTTAGTCAAAAGTTGTAACGTTTTTATGAATAATAAAAGATAACTATTTAAGTATATGTGATTTATATGTATATATAAGTTTATAAAATAACTTAATAATTAGAGCTACAATAAAAGTCAAAAATAAAAGATTATTTAGGAAAAATAATATAAACAAAAGTTGTAGTAGTCAGGATGGTGACTCCGTATATATAAAGAACGCTTAAATTTGACTTCGTATGAAGCAGTTTTGATCATTTAAAGTTTCACGCTCAACGTGATACGACAAAGTGAGTCATAAGTAATGAATCAGATATATACTGCTTATTAGCCTAAGTAATCTAAACGAATGTCGTAGTAATCATAAAAGCGAACTCGTGCATGTAGAGAAAGTACAAATCTGACTTCATATGAGGAAGTTATGGTTTATAAAAGTTTCAGCACAATAGTACGGACAAAAGAAATTGAAATTGAAATTGAAATCGAATAATTGTTATTTGAAACAATATAAACAAGAGTTGAAGATCTGATGAATAGGATTCCATCAATATAAAGACAATCAAGTACGGATCTCATATGAAAGACTTATGATTTTTATATGGATTTTAATACTCTAAGTCTGTTAAAAATATAACTTTAAAATAAATTGAGAATTAGCCAATGGAGTCTAAATGAAAGTTGCAGTGCTCGTCAATAGCTACACGTAGACAAAAAGAACGTCAAAAATGGAGATCGTATAAAGAAGATATGAATTTTGAAAATTTTGTAAGCCACTCGCGTGCGCAATAGGCGCGACATGTGCTTCTAAAAGGTGCATACGTGGTCCAACGGAAAGATACCACATGTCACGAGGAGGGATGACGACCATGTCAGGACGAGGCGTGCTCTTGGTTGGGCGTGGCGCTAGGCTCTGAAGCATCTAAAAGCCCAACAATTAGAAGCACTTGGGTCAAAGTTCTACCAGTGCAATTTCCAACTTTTCGCTAGAAAATCTATGTAAGTTAAGTTGGAGTTATCTTAGTTCAAGTGTAACTTATATTTGTAATCATAATCATTATTATGAAACTATAAATAAGATTTTATCAATAATTCCATGTCATTATACTGATTGATCTACTTAAGGGGGAGATCTCTAGGTTAGATTTAGCGAGGTGTTTAAAGTGAGATTTCCAAAGAGTATACTCTATATATACCAAACGGACCCTACTTCTGATATGATCTTACATGGTTGCTCCTTAACATCTATAGATCAGTAGATATTAAGATTGCTGAGGAATCTAGACTATCATTAGTCACAAGGAATATAAGACTAAGACTTAGTGATAATCATACCTATGTCACATCAAAGGAAAATCTAAGGTGTTAGGCGAAGCGCTACCTAGATCACGAGTCATCCATTTTAGCATGTGAGTGGATAGTTACTTTCATCTTACACACATATATAAAGTAGCTTAACGATTAAATGTTTATGTGCCTCATATGGGCATATTTAGTCATATTATTCATGCATGATCTTAATACTTTATGTTGTTTTTATCTCAAATATTGAATAAAAGGTACTTAATTAGTTTAAAATTTCTTTTTCAGCAACAAAGACATGCTCGCAAGGAAAAGGAAGCGGAATTGGCAATTGGAAGCTTGGATCTTGGATTTTAAACAAAGAAAATGAAAATGCAGAAGAACATGGCGTGTTGATATGGAAAATCTCGATAAAATAATGTTTTGCCATACACACATTTTTAATGAAGAACACGATGTGTTAGGTCTGTAAGCACGATGTGTTACTCCGTTTTTCAGCATCTATTTAAGGATCATTTCTATTCGAAACCCTAACAAATGATTGGAGTTTTTATCGAGTTTTAGAGGCCAGAGACATCCCTAGGAGCTGTGGATTTCAGAATTCGACTAGATGCTTTGAATTGAAGAGATCTAAGGCGAAAATCATTAGTAACTTACTTAATTCCTTTGTTTACATCATGTTTGCATTGATGAATTTCGGTTTTATGATTGTTTCTGCTAAATTCATGGGCTAAACACCTTACTTTCATTAAGAGTAGAGGATTTTATGATTATGGTTTGATTTAGTGGCTTTGGACTACATTGATTTGATTATTTATCATGTTATGATTGTTAAACAAACCTTATGTGTTAATGATAATTATTTTGTTTTGATTACTAGTAAATTGAGATTGTATGAACATCTTCTTGATTGCTTGCCTCTTATGATTTTGTGAAAAGAAGATTATAAGCCTAGTGTTGTGAACATAACCTAGGGTTAACTAGAGAATAAGTAAATTAATGTGTAAGCTATATATGATGACCAACCATATATAATTTAATTGAACCAACCAATTTAATTAACTATTATTATAAGTCTTGCTTGATTCGAACTGAAAAACTAGTAAACTCTTTAGTTTAATCACTTGATCATTGCTTGAATTGAATTGTTTGCTAAAGGATTAGTAATAATGAACATGAACCTAATCACATTAGAAATCGGTAATTGATGATATATGAATCCATTGCACTTACCACGAAATCAACCATAGGAATAAGTGAATCGAATCTAAACGGGAGTCTATTTAATATTATTGAATCTAGTTGTCTTTTGTTCTTATTTTAGTCGTTAATTGTTCTTTGCTAAGTGCTTAAGTAATTGCTTAAGTTTCTAGTCTTTCAAAACTAGAGAAATCCCCCTTCTTTAATAATTGTTTTAATTATTAACATTAGTAATAGCTTTAACTGTTTTTACCGTTCCCTGTGTTCGATACCTTACTTACCTTCACTAAACTGCTAATCGATAGGTACACTACCTACCGTGTGTTTGTTCTTATTTAAGTTGGTTAGGATTAAAATTAGTACATTTCACATGTATCAAGTTTTTGGAGACGTTGTCGGGGATTGGTTCTAAAATAGTTAATTTTATTTTCTAGTGTTATCAATCCTTTGTGTGAGATTTATCTCATATAAAGTTATATGTTTTTTTGTTTTTTTCGTATCTGTTTTTTAATCTATTTTTGAGATTGAACATGTCGTGGTCATATTTGAACACGATGTGTTTCTCGTGTTTTCAGTTTTCGTTTTTCTCGTTTTTGTTTGTTTTATGCGTAATGCTCAGTTTGTTTCAGTTAGTTTATGACCCAGAGCTCTAACTTTACAGTAGTACCACCATTGGACGATCTAGAATCAATCTCGCACAAAAGGAAGGGCAAAGCAATCGGGGAATAAAGCAGTTATGAAAGGTTCGAGAAAAGTCAAGATGAGAAGGTAGCAGATTACGAGCCAAACACACCCGAATTTGAAAAAGAGAGTGAAAATGACCTAGAAGAAGAGATAGCAGACATCACAGACATACCCATGGAGACATAAAAGAAGCGTATATGTGACGATACTAGGCCAGAACTTGTACAACCCGCAATTCTTGCAACAACAAAGAGCTGAAGGGTCACATACTTGCCCAGATTAAGGACATTCCATTCTACAGGAATGATCACGAAGATGCCTATAAACATATTGACGAGGTTAACGACATAGCCGACTACTTCAACATTCAGAATGTGCCTTGTGAGACTATACTACTTAGGATGCTACCAATTACGTTCAAGGGAGTCGTGAAGGATTGGTTACAGGCACTACCTCCAGGATCCATAACAATGTGGGCCAAGATGTGCGAAGAGTTCATAGAGCAATTCTTCCTGTCATCAAAAGTAGCAAAATTGAATAAGGCAATTGCCAACTTTGAGAAAATGGGAGGAGAATCACTCTATAAGGCATGGGAGAGATACAAGGGCTTGTTGAGAAATTGTCCCCAGAATGACCTTAATGTTCAAAAAGAGGTCTCCATCTTCTATAATGGAGTAAATGTTACGACCAGGCAGCTCCTTGAATCCCAAGGACTACTTACAAAGAAAGCATCGAGTGTCATAAAAAATTTGATTGAAGAATTCTCTAATCACTCAAGAGAATATCATAACCCAAGAAATGACTCAACTCGAGGAACAGTCAACTCAGTTTTGGATTTTATGGAGGCAATGATGGCCATGTTGGATAACATGGATCGTAGGATGACAAAGAGTGACCAATCCATCCACGACATTCGTGTAGGGTGCTATACCTGTAGCGGGCCTCACCTAACCAAATATTATGACCTTAGGGAGAACGGAAACCGGAAAGCTCAAGTTTGTTATTCAAGCGGGGATAGGTATGATGAAGAATGGAGAAAACATAAGAAGGAATGGATACCCTATGATGGTTACAAGAAGGAGAAGTAGGAAAAATACAAGCAAAAGACGAGAGGCTTTTATCAAAGAGAAGAGTCGGTACAAGAAAACAAGACGGATTTTGAATCCATGCTCACTCGTTTTGCAACGGCGTCGAAAAAAAGACATAATGAAACGGATGTTGCAATAAGGGATCAACAAGCTATGATGAAATATCAGCAAGCCTTAATGAGGAATCAACAAGCCTCGATCCTCAACATTGAGAAGCAACACGGCCAACTTGCAAAAGACTTCAACGAGAGGTCACCGGGCGGACTTCCAGTCAACACCGAGAAAAATACGAGTGGGGCACATATCAATGGTGTGACAACTGGAAGTTATAAAATAGTCACTCCTTTAGCCCCAATCCTGAATGAAGATCTAAAAGTGGTGTAGGAAGAAGAGGCAGAAAACTGAAAATCGCAAACTGACGATTTAACACAGCGTGATCAGGAGAAGAACACGGCGTGTTTGCCGACTGAAGAAAACAAAATCCCTCCCATAAAGTCGTATTAGCCTCCATTTCCATTCTCGAACCAAACTAGACAAGACAAGTATAATGATTACTACAAGAAGTTTCTAGAGCATATCATGGCCCTCCAAATCAACATCCCATTCATCGATGTGATAGCTCAAATGACCAAGTACGCCAAGTTTTTAAAAGACCTTCTCACAAATAGAAAGAAGATGGAGGAAGCATCTAAGGTGGCTCTAAACGAGAATTTCTCAGCCTCGATGCTGAATAAACTACCAAGGATAATGGGAGACCCTGGAAGTTTGACTTTGCCATGACAATTTGGGAATTTGGCTACAAGCTATGCATTGGCCGATTCGGGAGCTAGTGTGAATCTTATGCCTTATTCATTATTCAAGAAGTTGAACCTCCCGGAACCAAGGCCCATCCGTATGGCAATTCATCTAGAAAAAAATACGATGACATTTCCAAAAGGAATATGTGATGACCTTTTAGTAATAGTTGAAAAATACGTGTTTCCTACAGATTTTATAGTGCTAGATATGGAAGAAGACCATCAAGTGCCTATCATTCTTGGAAGACCTTTCCTAAGAACCGCTTATGCTCTAATGGATTTGAGAGAATATAAACTTACTCTTCGAGTAGGATATGATGCATTCACCTTTGGAATTGATTGAGCAATGAAACATTCAAGGTTTAGTGATGACACGGTTTTCTCGGTGGACACATTCGAAGAGTTATTGGAAAGAGAATTGGTGGAATGGCAAGAAGACAAGGTGGGTGGATTCATGTTCCTTTCAGAAGGTGACTTTGATGCTGAGAAAGATTTGAAAGAGATAGAAAGGTTGCTTGAAGAATGCGAATTTGAAGAACTTACAAGACACTTTGAAGAACAAACACGATGTGTTGTGGATATCAACACGGCGTGTCAAGTCGAAAAAAACCGATATGACGGGTTAAATGAGTACAACACGGAATGTTCTGTTAATATACACGACGTGTGTAGTGTTCAGAAGACACAATTGGAGCTTAAAAGTTTTACGAAACACTTGGAATACGATTTTATGGAAGAAGATGACCAAAAGTTGATGATTATTGCTTCTGAACTTACACCATCCGAAAAGGAAGATCTCATTAAGGTTTTAAAGAAGAGGAAGAATGACATTGCTTGGAAGATCACCGACATCAAGGGCATTAGTCCTTCCTATTGATCGCACAAGATAAACTTAGAAGAAGGTGCAAAACCAGTAGTGTAACATCAGAGACGATTAAACCCAAACATGCAAGAGGTGGGTAACAAGGAGGTTGTCAAGCTTTTAGATGTCAAGATCATCTATTCCATTTCTGATAGTCAATGGGTGAGTCCAGTTCAAGTAGTTCCAAAGAAAGGAGGGATGACAATCGAGAAGAATGAGAAGAATGAGCTCGTACCTACATGAACGGTAATCGGTTGGCGAGTGTGCATTGATTACCAACAGCTAAATGAAACCACTTGGAAAGACCACTTTCTTCTTCCTTTTATTGATCAAATGCTTGAGCGATTGTCTGTTCATTGCTATTATTGTTTTCTAGATGGCTTTTCAGGTTACTTCCAAATTCCCATCGACCCAGGAGATCAAGAGAAGATGACATTCACTTGTCCATGTGGAACATTTTCATATCGACGCATGTATTTTGGTTTATGCAATGTTTAACGCCCGTGTTTCTAGGCTAAACATTAGTATAGTGATGTAATAGTCAGGTCAACCATTATAACTTATTTTGAAGTAATAAAGATGAATTATTTGAGTAATACGTGAATTATGTGAGTTTATGTGCTTTTTACCTGTTTATAATGATATAATAAATAAAGGATAAAAATAAGCGTAAAAATAAAGTGTTAAATAAACCCAATATCGATGAAGAAATTTGTAGTGGTCATGACAAGGATTCGAGACATATAAAGAAACCCGAAATCCGAGTTATAACGAAGAAGTTATGACATGTCGAAGTTTCGCGACAAAACCGACACAACGCTATGTGATGTAATAGTGAATTTATGATAGAGGACTTTTTACCCTTAGTAATCTAAAAAAAAAAGTCATAGTATACGTTAAACTGAGAGCATGCTTAAAAGAACGCCCAAATCTGACTTCGTATGAGGAAGTTATGATTTTTCTAAGATTTGGCATAACAGTGCACAACATGGCATTCGAATTTTAGATCGAGCGGTTTTTAGCCAACGTAACCTAAATGAGAATTGAAGATCTCATTAATAGGAACTCAACGACAAAAGGACAGACGAAAACGGAGACTGTATGTAGAAGTTATGAATTTTACGCAGTCATTTAACATTATAATCTTCTCATAGTGTTAAATTTAAAATCGGTCGAGAATTAGCCGACGGAGTCAAAAGAAAAGTTGTAGATCTTGTATTTACCTAAGCGTGGATATAAAGAACCTCAAAAATAGAGCTCGTGTGCGAAAGTTACGGATTTTAGAATTCGGAAGTGTGCTGTGCAAAAATGGGTGACGTGGCACAATCCTAGCCTTTGCTTTCTCCCCAAGGCTTGCCACCAGATGGTGACATGTGGCACCAAGATGAGCCATATTTCACCCTATAAATACAACCCCTTCCACCCTCATTTCTTCACACTTTTCCCATTCTTTCTTCTCTCTACTCTCACTCTAAACCTCCCACCCCCAAGCCCTAGGGAACTCCCCTAGCGCTAGAAGAAAGTTCCAGAGTGCTCGACGACTCCCAGAAGAAGAGACCTTCGGCTCGGAAACGCTGCTCCAGCGAAGCCCGATTTTTAATAAAAACTCATTGTAAGTGAGATACGCCTACCATACTTTAAATATAGCTTATATATAAATATAATACCGTTATATTGAACCTATAGATAAGAATTATTAGTGATTCAAAGTCGTTATACTGATTGATCTACTTACGGGAAATATGTCTAGGCTGTGATTTAGTGAGGTGTTTAAAGTGGGATTTCCAAACATTATACTTTGTATACTAAACGGACCCTACCTCTGATATGATCCTACCTGGCTGTTCCTTACTTGATAGATCATGAAGAAGACTCTGAGTTAATGATGAATCTAGACTAATAATTAGTCGCAATGAATACTAGACTAAAATCTAGTGATAATGATACTAGGTTTCATTCGAAAGAAAATATATTAATAGAAGCGAAGCGCTGTATGAGTTCGGAATCACCACCTTAACAAGTGGGTGCATAGTTACTTTCATCTTACACATAGATATGAAGTATTTTATATAAATTACGTGCTATGTGTGCATATTGTCTGGATACTTGTTGTCTATGTTGGATGAGTTTATACATGTTTTAAATGATTTAAATTGTATATGTATTTTATATCTACAAGATGTGTTTGGTAAAACATGCGTAGATGTACTAGTTGGGTGTGATGAAATAAAATGATGAGATGCCTCAATGTTGATGTTGATCCAGTCATCTAGCGAAGTATTGACGACGACCACCGACTCTTCTAGACAATCCAGTAGAACGCTAGCAGGCTCGCAACCTGTAGGTGTTTGTGAACGATGTGTTCACCGGTGTACTCCATCCCCCTCATGGTTCCCTTATGAACATTTATTGTTGAGCAATCCCCTTAGCAGGCTCGCAACCTGTAGGTGTTTGTGAACGATGTGTTCACCGGTGTACTCCATCCCCCTCATGGTTCCCTTATGGACATTTATTGCTGAGGAATCCCCTTAGCAGTAGTATCCATCCCGATGATGATCCTTAGGCTAGGTCCCTTACGATAGGTGTTTTAGGGACTTAAAGTGAGGATAACGGGAACGGTTAATCGGGTTATTGTTGGTTGATGAAATTAATAAACTTATTTATTGTGGGTTCAAAACCCTATGTGCTCACCAGGCTCCCAAGCCTGACCCACTTAGTTTCTTGTATTACAGGTAGTGGAAATCGAACATATATGTGATGTTTGGATCAGGGATTACGCATTATAGGATTGTAGATATGAATAAATGTTGTAAGGCTTATATTGTACTATTTATGCTTTTGATATGTATCGAACATGACATCCCGAGGTTTTTAATGAAATACATTTCTTCGAAAATGACCTGATAAATCTTTATCGTATTTTCTTTTGGGAACAAATTCAGCAACACTTTTCTTTAAAATGTTACTCGGATTTTTAAACAAGCATAAACAAAATCGGTATTTTCTGGCCGTGAAAATGGGAATGTCACAGTTGGTACTAGAGCATTAGTTTAAGTGAACTAGGAATTTGTAGGATTTCTAGACTTAAACTTATAATGCTAAGCGACGATTATGAGATGAGTGTCTAGTATATTTTAGACATAAGCACTAGTTTATTTTAGGAAATACCTAAAATGCTTTTGTGTGCTATATGCTATTATTTGTTCGGGTCTACGGTCTGTTGCCAACCGGATCTGGAAACCTTATGTGTTCTGGATTCTAAATGTACGACTACGATATTAGAACTAACATGTAAACGTTTCAGAGAGATAAGGATGATTTAAACATCTATCGAAAATAAAGATATAAATTCACCCAATTCGGTGTATAGATCAAAATGGCAAGAACATGAAGTGGAGTCGGGAAAGCGAATAGAAATAGGAATCAGCCCAAAGTGATTGAGCAAATACCTGTTGTAGCAGATGATCCTAAGCTAATCACAATGGTCGGGGTACAAGCGATGATCCAGATGATGTTGGCTCGTCAAATGGAGGAGACAAGGTGATTACTGATACAGGTTAAGGACGAACCTATAATGCCAGTTGAACATCCCGAATTGAACGATGGGCAATCAGAAGTAGGGAGCTACAGTGGGACCGTTGGTCAAGCCAACCCACCAATGGTTCAACGAAACAACCAAGATGACGGAGATGAAAGGAATGGATGCAAGTACAAACATTTTCTAACTTGCAAGCCATCGACCTTCATTGGGAAGGAAGATCCGATTGGAGTTATATATTGGATCTCGGAAATGGAGTTGGCCTTCATGACGTGTGGTTGCAGAGGCAAGTTACATACCACATTTGCAGTACACCAGTTTAGGGGAGGCGCGGTTCGTTGGTGGAACACCTTGGGGAAGACTTTGAGCCCCAATGAGCCCCTGCAACTAATGTGAGCAGAGTTTTTGGTGCAATTAAAGCACAAGTACTGCTCAACCCAAAACCTGCTCGAGCTAGAGAACCAGTTCATAAATTTGAAGAAAGGGATCATGTCCATCAATGAATACACTAACAATTTCACAGACAAGATGGAGTTTGCCTTGTGCCTTGTCCCGGACGAGCTGAAAAAAATTGACAAGTAAGCTAAGGGACTTCCATGGGAGTATGCGGTGCCAGTACATCAGACACCTACTTTAAAGGCATCTATCTAGGCTGCCAAGTTTGTGGAGGATATGATCAAGGGAAGAACAGTCAGCAAGATCGAGGTTGGCGAGAAGAGGAAACTCGAAGGGTCTGCAAGAACCAATAATAAAATCAAGTCTGGTTCAAGGAAGTTTGGAGGAGGAGAGCAGAAGTGAAGTGGTGCGACAAGTGCAAGAAGAAACACTATGTTCACTGTGACAGAGAAGTCACTTGTTTTAAATGTGGAAAGCCCGGACACTATGCCAACGAGTACATGTTCAATAAGAAGGCTTGTTATGGGTGCAACGTGGAAGGGCACATCTCGAGGGATTGCCCGAAGAAGAAAGAGGCAGCAGGACCCAACATTTCACCAAAGCCGAAGGCGAGAGCCTTCCAGATGACGCTAGAAGCTGCGAAGGAGGCAGCAGATGTCGCTTCAGGTACCTTTGTTGTAAATGGATTACCTGCCAATATACTATTTGATTCGGGTGCGAACTACTCCTTTGTATCGCATAAATTTTGTAGGAAACTACCATTTCATGTATAATGCCCTATTTGTGGAAGTTGCCAGTGGCAATTTCTTACCTATCAGTGATCATATTAAGAACATCGTCATCGACTTAAACGGAAACGAATTCCACGAAGAGCTGTTACCCATAGAGTTGAACGGTTTCAACATTGTTCTAGGTATGGATTGGCTTAGCGCTAATGATGGCGAGATACTTTGCAAAAATAAGATAGTAAGAGTAAACCCACCCGGAAAAGAGTCATTTATGGTGTACAGGGACAAACACAGAGTGAATTCTGGAATCATCTCCCTGATGAAAGCTAGGAAATGTTTGTCCAAGGGATACACGTCATATTTGGCCTTCGTGATTGATGCAAAGAAGGAAAAAAGGAGGTGCAGAGTATACCAGTGGTGTGTGATCATCCGGAAGTCTTTCCCGAAGATCTTCCCGGATTACCACCTGATAGGCAAGTGGAGTTCCGAATAGACTTGTTACCAAGAACGACACCAATAGCGAAAGCACTGTACTGATTAGCACCGACGAAGATGAAGGAGCTTATGACACAACTTCAGGAGTTGTTGGACAACGGTTTTATTCAACCTAGTTCATCACCCAAGGGAGCTCTGGTGTTGTTCATGAAAAAGAAGGACGGAAGCATGAGAATGTGTATAGACTACTCAGAGCTGAGCAAGGAAACGGTGAAGAACAAGTATCCATTTCCAAGGATTGATGACCTATTAGATCAACTGCAAAGTTCAAGCTATTTCTCAAAGATCGACCTTAGGTTAGGATATCATTAGCTAAAGGTAAGAGAGCATGATATTGAGAAGAATGCATTCAGAACAAGATATGGACACTACGAGTTCTTGGTTATGTCATTTGGACTAACCAATTCTCCAGCAGCATTCATGGATTTGATGAACAGGGTTTTTAAACCATTCCCCGATAAATCCGCGATAGTGTTCATAGATGACATTCTGATTTACTCGAAAAGTCAAGAAGAGCATGACAGACACTTGCAAAAAGTGTTAGAAGTATTGAAGAAGGAGAAGTTGTATGAAGAGTTCTCCAAATGTGATTTTTGGATCCGAGAAGTCCAATTCTTGGGTCATGTGGTTAACCAAGAAGGGATAATGGTTGACCCAACAAAGATCGAAGTTGTGATGAAGTGGGAACGACCGAAAAGTCCCACGGAGATTCAAAGCTTTCTGGGATTAGCTGGATATTACTGAAGGTTTATCCAAGGCTTTTCTTCGATAGCTGCTCCATTGAAATCTTTGACCCATAAAGGAGCTACTTATACATGGAGCGAGAAGCACGAAGAAGCATTCGAGAAGTTAAAGAAGAAATTATGTAAAGCACCAATTCTTTCTCTACCCGATGAGGTTGAAGACTTTGCAGTCTGTAGTGACGCATCTGGAGTTGGGTTGGGTTGTGTTCTGACCCAAAGAGAGAAGGTGATTGCATATGCATCTTGACAATTGAAAGAACACGAGAAGGTGATTGTATATGCATCTCTATGGCACGAAGTGAAAACTTTTCACTGATCATAAGAGTCTCCAGTATCTCTTTAATAAGATGGAATTGAATATGAGGCAACGACGTTGGCTAGAGTTACTCAAGGACAACGACTGTGAGATACTTTACCACCCTAGTAAAGCAAATGTTGTCACTGATGCTCTCAGTCGGAAAGTAAACCTTGAAAAGAAAAGGCCAAGAGCACTGAGAATAGAAGTTGTCTTGACTATTGTGGAAAATATCAAGAAAGCTCAGGAAGAAGCTTCAGAGAAAAATGACCGCAAGGAAGAACGTTTGGGCAAAACGTTGGAGCTCGGTACAAACAACAAAGGGTTGAAGGTATTCCAAGACATGATTTGGATACCTAAGACGGGAGGAGTAAGAGATCTTCTGATGGTAGAAGCTCACAAGACCATGTACTCGATTCATCCCGGCAGCACTAAAATGTATAGGGACCTAAAACCCTACTACTGGTGGCCGACAATGAAGCTCGATTTTGCAAAGTATGTGGTCGAGTGTGTAACATGTGCAAGAGTTAAGGCACAACATCAAAAACATATGGGAGTTTAGAACCTTTACCTATACCCATGGGTAAATGGGAAGACATCACCATGGATTTTGAGACTAAACTGGCCAGAACGAAGAACGGTCACGACATGATTTGGGTGGTCTTGAATCGATTCACTAAGAGTGCACACTTCATAGAAACCAATGAGAGATGGTCTATCAATAAGCTCACAAACGCTTATGTGTAGGAGGTAGTAAGACTTCACAGTTTTCCTCTAACGATTGTATCGGATCGTGATAGTCATTTCACCTCAAGGTTTTGGAGAAGTCTACAAGAGGAATTAGGTACAAAGTTGTGCTTAAGTACAGCTTACCATCCGCGGAATGATGGTCAGAGTGAAAGAACAATTCAAACACTGGAAGATATTCTAAGATCATGCACCCTGGAATTCCAAGGTAACTAGGATGAGCATTTACCTCTTGTAGAATTTTCCTACAACAACAGTTTCCACTCAAGCGTCAAGATGGCACCTTATCAAGCTTTGTATGGACAGAAGTGTCATACACCATCTTGTTGACATGAGGCTGGAGAAAAGCAGTTTATGGTCCCCGAGATAGTCCATCAGACTGCTAAAAAGCTGAAGGTGATTAGGGAAAGAATGTTAGCAGCTCAGGATCGTCAAAAGAGCTATGCCGACAAGAAAAGACAACCGATGACATTTAAAGTTGGAGATTCGGTTTTGCTTAAAGTCTCACCGTGGAAGGGAATTATAAGATTTGGGAAATGAGGAAAGTTGAGTCCAAGGTTTATTAGACCGTTTAAAAGTTCTTTAGAGGATTGGGAACCAAGCTTACAAACTCGAATTACCCTAAGAACTAAATGCTATTCATAACACATTCCATGTGTGTTATTTGAGGAAGTTCACGGGAGAAGTTCCCGACATAATTCCAATCTCAGAGTTAAGGATGGATGAGAATAAGAGGCTAATCGAAGAGCCCGAGGCAATTATTGATCGTAAAACTAAGAAGTTACGACGCAAGATGGTCGACTTAGTGCTAGTCCATTGGAAACAAACGAATGGGCCGAATCTCAACTTGGAAACAAAAAGTGACATGATGAGTCGCTACCCACATCTGTTTGCTGATGCATGATTCCGATACGGAATCATCCTAAGGGGGAGAGAATTGTAACGCCCGTGTTTCTGGGCTAAGAATTAGTATAGTGATGTAATAGTCAGGTCAACCTTTGTAACCTATTTTGAAGTAATAAAGATGAATTATTTGAGTAATACATGAATTATTTGAATTTATGCGCTTATTACTTGATTATAATGATATAATAAATAAAGGATAAAAATAAGCATAAAAAATAAAGGTTAGATAAACCCAATATCGATGAAGAAAGTTGTAGTGGTCGTGACAATGATTCCGGACATATAAAGAACGCCGAAATCCAAGTTATAACGAAGAAGTTATGACCTGTCGAAGTTTCGCGACAAAACCGGCACGACGTTGTATGAAGTAAATAGTGAATTTATGATAGAGGACATTTTAGCATTAGTAATCTAAACAAAACTCGTAGTATATGTTAAACTGAGAGTGCGCATAAAAAGAACACGCAAATTTGACTTTGTATGAGGAAGTTATGATTTTTCTAAGATTTGGCATAACAGTGCACAACCTGGATTTCGAATTATAGATCGAGTAGTTTTTGGCCAAGGTAACCTAAACGAGAATTGAAGATCTCATTAATAGGAACTCAACGAAAAAAGGACGGACGAAAACGGAGTCTGTATGTAGAAGTTATGAATTTTATGCAGTCATTTAACTGTATAATCTTCTCATACTGTTAAATTTAAAATTGATCGAGAATTCGCCGACAAAGTCAAAAGGAAAGTTTTAAATCTTGTTTTTACCTACGTGTGGATATAAAGAACATCAAAAATGGAGCTCTTATGCGAAAGTTACGAATTTTAGAAGTCGGAAGTGTGTTGTGCAAAAATGGGTAACGTGGCACAATCCTGGTCTTTGCTTTATCCCCAAGGCTTGCCACCAGATGGTGACATTTGGCACCAAGATGAGCCATATTTCACCCTATAAATACAACCCCTTCCACCCTCATTTCTTCACACCTTTGCCATTATTTCTTCTCTCTACTCTCACTCTAAACCTCCCAACCACCCCCCCTAATCCCTAGGGAACTCCCCTAGCGCTAGAAGAAAGCCTCGGAGCGCTTGACGGCTCCGAGAAGAAGAGCTTTTAGGATCGGAAACATTGCTCCAGCAAAGCCTGGTTTTTAAATAAAAACCCGCTGTAAGTGAGATACGCCTACCATACTTTAAATATAGCTTATATATAATATAATATTGTTATTATAAACCTATAAATAAGAATTATCAGTGATTCAAAGTCGTTATACTGATTGATCTACTTACGGGAATAATATCTACGATGTGATTTAGTGAGGTGTTTAAAGTGGGATTTCCAAACAGTATACTTCGTATACCGAATGGACCCTACCTGGTTGTTCGTTACTTGATAGATCATGAAGAAGACTCTGAGTTAATGATGAATCTAGACTAATAATTAGTCGCAATGAATATTAGACTAAAATCTAGTGATAATGATACTAGGTTTCGTCGGAAGTAAATAAATTAATAGAAGCAAAGCGTTGTCTGAGTTCGGAATCATCACCTTAACAAGTGAGTGCATAGTTACATTCATCTTACACATAGATATGAAGTATTACATGCTATGTGTGCATATTGTCTGAATACTTGTTGTCTATGCTGGATGAGAGACTTTATACATGTTTTAAATGATTTAAACTGTATATGTATTTTATATCTACAAGATGTGTTGGGTAAAACATGGGTAGATGTAATAGTTAGGTGTGATGAAATAAAATGATGAGAGACCTCAATGTTGATGTTGATCCAGTCATCTAGCAGAGTATAGATGACGACCATGGACTCTTCTAGATAGTCAAGTGGAATCCTAGCAGGCTTGCAACCTGTTGGTGCTTGTGAACGATGTGTTCACCAGTGTACTCCATCCCCCTCATGGTTGAATTAAGAAAATTTATTTATGAGGACTCCCCTTAGTAGTAGTGTCCATCCCGATGATGATCCTTAGGCTAGGTCCCTTATGATAGGTGTTTTAGGGACTTAAAGTGAGGATAACGGGAATAGGTAATCTGGTTATTTTTGGTTGATGAAATTAATAAACTTATTTATTGTGGGTTGAAAACCCTATGTGCTCACCAGGCTCCCAAGCATGACCCACTCAGTTTCTTGTATTACAGGTAGTGGCACTCGAGCATAGATGTGATGTTTGGATGAGGGATTACGGATTATTAGCCTGTAGATATGAATAAATTTTGTAAGGCTTATATTGTACTGTTTATGCTTTTAATCTGTATCGAACATGACATCCCGAGGTTTTTAATGAAATACATTTCTTCTGAAATGATCTGCTAAATCTTTATCGTATTTTCTTTTGGGAACAAATTCTGCAACACTTTTCTTTAAAATGTTACTCGGATTTCTAAACAAGCATAAACAAAATCGGTCTTTTCTAGCCGCGAAAATGGGGATGTCACACAATGTGCCGACTACTTTTCAACGATGCATGACAGCTATATTCCACGACATTGTGGAAAAGTTTATGGATGTCTTTATGGACGACTTTTCTCTCTTTGGCTCTTCTTTTGATGATTGTCTTACTAACCTTGATTTGATGTTTGCTAGATGTGAAAAGACCAATTTAGGCTTAAATTTGGAAAGATCGATATTGTTTATAAGTTTCCCCCACCAACTAATGTGAAGGGCATTAGGAGTTTTTTAGATCATGCGGGTTTTTACCGCCGTTTTATTAAAGATTTTTCTAAAATAACAAGACATTTGACTCAACTACTCTTAAAAGATGCAACCTTCAATTTTTCTAAAGAATGTTGAGAAGCTTTTAAGATTTTAAATGAAAAATTGACTGATGCCCCGATCATTATCGCCCCAAATTGGAACTTACCCTTTAAAATAATGTGCGATGCTAGTGACTATGCTTCAGGAGTTGTGATTGGTCAAAGGGTTGACAAGCTCTTTCAACCCTCTACTACGCAAGCAAGACCTTAAACCCGGCCCAATAAAATTACACCACTACTGAAAAAGAACAATTGGCCATGGTTTATGCCTTTGAAAAGTTTTTTCCCTACCTTATTCTGTCCAAAACAACTGGTTTTACTGACCATTCTGCTATTAGATATTTTTTTGGCAAGAAGGATGCGAAACCAAGACTGATCCGATGGGTGCTTTTACTTCAAGAATTTGACATCGAGATCAAGGACAAGAAATGAATGGAGAATGTAGCAGCGGACTACTTATCCAGATTGGAAAATCCAGAAAAGGGAGAGATGGGGAACAAGGGCATTGGAGATGAGTTCCTAGAGAAATATTTGATGACAGTAGTAGGGGAAGAGCCTTGGTATGCCAACAATGCAAACTTCTTGGCATGTAGTTTTCTTCCTAAATGGCTCACTCACTAGCAGAAGAAAAAGTTCTTCTCAGAAATCAAATATTATTTCTAGGATGAGCCTTATCTTTTTAGAAGTTGTACAAATGGTATTATTAGAAGATGCGTGTTTGGAAGGTACATTCATGATATCTTGAAGCATTGTCACAATAGGCCAGTAGGAGGACATCATGGAACTCAATACATGACCAAAAAGGTGTTTGATGTAGGTTTTTATTTTCCAACAATCTCCAAGGATGCTACCATCTTTATAAGAGAGTGTGACTCATGCCAGAGGTCGGGGAATATATCTGCAAGGAATGAGAAGCCACAAAGGAATAGACTTTATGGGACCATTCTCATCATCTAGATGGAACAAGTACATTCTTGTAGTCGTTGATTATGTTTCTATATGGGTAGAAGCACATGCATTACCCACCAATGATGCACGGGTAGTTGTAAAGTTCCTCAAAAGACTATTCTCTCATTTTGGAGTGCCTAGAGCACTTATAAGTAACAGGGGAACCCACTTTGCTAATGATCAACTAGCAAAGGTGTTACAAAATTATGGTGTACACCAAAGGTTTGCAACACCATATCATCCTCAAACGAATGGGCAAACCAAGATCATGAATAGGGCTTTGAATAGAATCTTGGAAAGGTCGGTGGGTAGCATTAGAAAAGATTGGGTGGACAACCTCGATGATGCACTTTGGGCGTTCCATACCGCATTCAAGAAACCCATTGGGACTAGGCCTTATAGGTTAGTTTATGGGAAGAACTGCCATCTACCCATGGAACTCGAGCACAAAGCATATTGAGATTTAAAGACATGTAACTTCGAACCGAGTGAATTGCGCACCAACCGGATCTTGCAAATTAATGTTGGAATAGTGTCTAAGGCTGCAACTATATTAGGCAAGTATTTGATCCGGTTGTGCATGGTCCTTTTGGGTTGCCTTCACCATAGCAACTTGATAGGATGATTTATTAAGAGAGAGTAAATATTATTAATATATTATGGGAATAATATAATGAATAATATATTGTTATTTGATTAATATAAGTCATAGAATTAATTAGAATTAATTTGGTGACTTAAAGAGATTAATTAAATAAAGGGGTATAAACTGTCAATTGTTTGATAGTTAAGCTTTAGACTGTAAATCCATTAAGATATGCTTTGGACGAATTCTAAGAGTGTTAGGATAGCTCAAATCATCCAAAGGGTTATCTAGGAATGGATTTGGATAACCTTAAGAGAAGATTATCCAATTAGGGTTTAGGTTGTAACCCTTAAGGAGTCTACAAGTATAAATAGACCCCATGGCATAGGGAATTCGACACTTGACCTAAAGTAAGGAACCTCTGGTCGAAATCCCTCTCCTCTCTCCTAAATCATTCTTATTGCTATTGGTGTTTGTAAGCCATTAGAGGAGTGACATTTGTGACTCTAGAAGCTCCAAGACCTCAAGATCAACAAGGAACTCAAAGGTATGATTCTAGATCTGTTTCAATGTTGTAATTTAACCTAATTAATAATTAGAAGTCTTGGATTCAAAGCATGTTTATTAGAAAGCCTAGATCCGAGCATTAGGGTTTTGCATGCGCACATAGGAAAGTTCTTATGGCTAAAACCCATCAGTGGTATCAGAGCCTAGCTTGGTTTTCTTTAAATTGTTGCTTGATTAACTGAAACAAACCTGCAAAATTCGATTTTTTGGTTTCTGAGTCACTGACTCGGCGAGTAGGCCTGACTCGGCGAGTCCCCTTGTGCACTCGGCGAGTCCAGGCGTTAGGAATGACCAGATTCAGGAATTCTTTGTGTTTATCTTATGGAAACTTACCTTAATCATAATAGATCAACCTAAATCCGATTTTATGATATATATGACTATTATCTTGATCTATAAAAGGATATTTATCAACTAATTAAATATTTAATTTCCTTATATGATAATTAATTAATTATTTAACTATTTTGGTAATTATCTTTCAAAGAAATCTTGAATAAATCAAATATAGATAATTAGGATATTAATTGTTAATTGGAATTATTTGTTATTTGATCCCCCATGTTTTAAATGATTAAAACCTACCCTCATGTTTTGAAATTTACTTTTGTGATTAAAAAGTTTTAATTTAGACAACTTAAATTTCAAATACTAGATTTTAAAAGTTTTAAAATACAACCCTATACTAATATGATATTACTAGAATAATATATATATGTATAACTAAATGTTAGTCTTACCGTTAGTAGGCCTCATTAACGAAGCCAATCTATAAGGTGGGTATAAGGTTGCGGCCTATAAAATGGCGCTTAATGGGTGTACACTCACACCTACCGCTTGCTTGATTGGTGGAGGGTCGTTAGCCGAATGGGTAGGATAGGGCAACCTCATCCTCTCATTAAAAGTATAATAAGAAATACAAAGTAACTACACATAATTTTTTAAAATTTCCCAATCGTAGTTACTTTAGGAAAAGTGAATTGATGCAATCCCATGAAATTACACTTTGCACCTTGCTAAGATGTTAGTGGAGCGTGTGTGGTTTACCGGCACACTAATTGGTTCTAAGCGAAGATGGCAAAGGGTGATTCATTGTTTATCATAGTTCGATGGAGCGTGTGTGGTTTACCGGCACGTCGAATAGGTGATCGTTACAATGAAGGCACCATGCGAATTTGCATGGTAATTCACACCCGCTTTGTGATCCTCGGCATCCCAGTCACAAACAAGAGGGGCATATTGAGATTTAAACATGCCATTGAATAGTTTCAATGAATCTCATCCGAACCTAGGAATTCTCAAAAACACTTAGGACTAATAGTTTAGGTTTTGTGATGGAGAATTAGTGAATCGTCATTCACTTACCTTCAATTTATTTGCAATTTAGATTACGGCATCCCTTTTCTAGTATGTAAATGTTATTGTTGGATCCTAGCCCTAATTTTCTTATTGGGTGATAATTAGGGATTCTTATTCTAATCTATCTTTGTCCTTTTCTAATTGTAGATGTCGAACGCAAACAACGCTGCTGCTAGTTCTTTCACGTTGATGAGCCTTTGCCAAAAGGTCACCTTCGATGGAACGAACTTTAGCGAATGGATAATATACATTCGCACCATTGCTCGCTATGAGGACAAAAAGTATGTCCTTGATGAGAAGCTCGAGAAAATCAACACCGAAATTGCTACTCCAGCCGAAATCACCGCCTTTGAAACTCATGAGCGAGATGCAACGAAGGTACATTGCATCATGATCGCCACCATGAACTCCGAATTCCAAAAGTCCTACGAGGACATGTACCCGTACGAGATGCACCAAGACTTATTGGAGAGATACCACCAAAACGCGAGACAAGAGAGGTACGAGATTTTCACTAACATGATTTCCGCGAAGATGGGTCATGGAGAATCTCTTACCGTGCACTTGCAAAAGATGCAAAGGTATGTCGACCGCCTTCGCAAGTTAAATGTTGACTTCGGTGAGGACTTGGTGATCGACATGGTGCTTCACTCTTTGCCTCCGATGTACAATCAATTTAGGATGACCTACCACATGAACAAAGAAGAGGTCACCCTAAGCAAGCTCCAAGGTCTCTTGAGGGTTGTTGAGAGCAACTTCAAAGACAAATCTGTTGCACCTACTCCCAATCTGCCCGCTACTCCTGTCTTGGCTATTGGACAAGGGAAGGGAAAGAAGAGGAAAGCTTCATAGAAGAACTATCGCAAGGTGAAAGCCCGAGATGGTGCCTCTTCTAGTGGGACCAAAGTTGATCCCGCCAAGCCCTGCTCTAACCCGAAGGAGGCAGAGTGCCACCACTGCCACAAGATAGGACATTGGAAGAGAAGTTGCCCGGATTACCTGCAAGCTATCAAAGAAGGAAAGATCAAGCCATCTTTCGCAGATATATATACAATCAAATCTAACGATTCTAATCATGCTATTTCTTGGGTTCTTGATACCGGTTGTGGTTATCACATTTGTTCTAATGTGCAGGGACTAAGAAGAAGTAGGGATGTGGAGCAAGGAAGGATCAATCTAATCATGGGGAACAGAAGATCGTCGCCTGTGACCAAGATTAGAGTGTATTCCTTAGTGCTTAGAAATAGTTTAGTTTTAGATTTGAACAATTGTTGCTATTCGCCAGAAATGGCAAGAAACATCATTTCATTTCATGGTTTATATAGACAAGGATTTAGATTTTCTTTTAATAATGAGAATGGTTCTATTTTGGCTTATCTAAATTGTGTCTTTTACTTTGGAGCTATACCATGTAATGGAATATATGAAACCGTTATGATTGTTGATAACTTAGGAAATCATGTTTTGAATATTGATTCTTCCACTAGTATGGATAAAGCATCCTTGTGGCATTGTCGTCTTGGACATGTCAACAAGAAACGCATAGCCCAACTCCAAAAGGATGGAGTGTTGGAGTCATTCGACCTTAGGGAAGATGACACATGCGAGTCTTGTTTGCTTGGAAAGATGACTAAGTCGCCCTTCACAAGTACATGTGAAAGGGGTGAGGGTCTATTGGACCTAATACATACCGATGTATGTGGACCGTTTAGATCAACCACGAAGGATGGGAACCGCTTCTATGTGACTTTTACCGATGACTATAATAGATATTGGTATATCTACTTAATCAAGAAAAAGTCTGACACCTTTGAAAAGTTCAAAGAGTTCAAAAATGAAGTGGAGAATCAATTGGGCAGGAAAATCAAGATACTTCAATCCGATCGAGGAGGAGAGTACCTAAGTCTTGAATTCCACGATTATCTCAAGGAGTGTGGAATAGTTTCACAATTGACGCCTCCTAGGACACCGCAGTTGAATGGTGTGGCAGAAAGGCGTAATCGAACCTTATTAGATATGGTTCGCTCTATGATGAGTCGTGCTTTGCTACCAATCTCTTTTTGGGGGTATGCCTTAGAGACTGCCGCCCATATCCTTAACCGAGTCCCTACTAAGAAGGTTGCCAAAACACCTCACGAGATGTGGACAGGGAAAGCTCCCTCGTTGGCACATATCAAGGTTTGGGGTTGCGAGCCTTTCGTAAGACGAGATACTCACGACAAGCTTGAACCTCGAAGTGAGCGATGTATTTTCATCGGCTACCCGCATACATCCTTTGGATATCTCTTCTATAGACCGAAGGACAATGTGGTCTTCGTTGCGAGAAGAGGAGTTTTCCGAGAGCGAGAACTCATAAGCCAAGGAGACAGTGGGAGGCAAATTGAGCTTGAAGAGATTCAAGAGTCAATAGATGAAGGAACCTCTACCGCTGGCACTCAACCCGAGGAGGAAACTCCGGTTGAACCGATTGACGAATCCTTACCTCTTAGACGTTCCGATAGAGCTAGAGTTCATCCCCAGTTTTATGGCTTTCATATTACTACCGAAGGGGACACGTATATTAGTGATGGTACACTAGTAAACCTTGATGAACCTAATAGCTATAAGGAAGCCATGGCAGGCTCGGAGTCTGTAAAGTGGAAAGAGGCAATGGATAGCGAGATACAATCCATGTATGATAACCAAGTTTGGAATTTGGTTGATTATGTGCCCGGACGTAAGACCGTTGGGTGCAAATGGATCTTCAAGAAGAAGACCGACGTGGATGGAAACGTACACACATATAAAGTGCGATTAGTCGCGAAGGGCTTTACTCAAACTCCCGGAGTTGACTATGATGAGACCTTCTCACCAGTTGCGAAGATTAAATCTATTAGAGTGATGCTAGCAATTGCCGCATTTCATGATTATGAGATATGGCAAATGGATGTCAAGACCGCTTTCCTTAACGGAAAGTTGGCTGAGGATGTTTACATGGCTCGGCCAGAGGGGTTTGTGGATCCGAAGCATCCGGATAGAGTGTGTAAGCTTGAGAAGTCCATTTATGGACTTAAGCAAGCGTCTCGCAGATGGAATCTTTGCTTCGATGAGAAAGTCAAAGAGTTTGGATTTGTACGAAGCGAAGATGAGTCTTGTGTATATGTCAAAGCCAGTGGGAGTATAGTAAGCTTCCTCGTTCTATATGTCGATGACATATTACTCATAGGAAACGACATCCCGACTCTGCAGGAAGTTAAGTCCTGGCTCGGGAAGTGCTTCGCTATGAAGGACCTCGGAGAGGCTTCTTACATTTTGGGAATAAGGATAGTAAGAGAAAGAAGTAAGAGACTAATTGGACTTAGTCAGAATACTTACTTAGAGAAGGTACTAAAACGTTTTAGTATGGAAAACTCAAAGAAGGGAGAACTACCAATACAAAGTAATGCCAAATTGAGTAAGACTCAAAGTCCGAGTACCGAAGCTGAGATAGCAGAAATGAGCCAAGTACCATACGCTTCCGCAGTTGGCTCAATCATGTACGCTATGACTTGTACTCGCCCTGATGTAGCCTTCGCTTTGAGCATGGTTAGCAGATATCAAGGGAATCCTGGCAAAGCACATTGGATTACGGTGAAAAACATCCTTAAGTACCTTCGGAGGACGAAGGAATGGTTCTTAGTCCTCGGAGGGAGTGATGACTTGAAGGTGCGAGGGTATAGTGACGCCAACTTTCAGATCGACAGGGACAACTACCGTTCACAGTCGGGCTGGGTCTTTACCCTAAATGGAGGAGCAGTGACATGGAAGAGTTCCAAGCAAGAAACTGTAGCTGATTCAACGTGCGAATCAGAGTACATTGCAGCGAGCGAAGCGTCGAAGGAGGCAATATGGATAAAGAACTTCATCGGTGATCTTGGAGTCGTACCTGCCATAAATGAGCCAATGGAGATTTTCTGTGATAACGAAGGCGCGGTTGCCTTGACCAAGGAACCGAGGGATCATGGTAGATCTAGACATATCGACAGAAAATATCACTTCATCAGACATCGTGTAGAAGAAGGACAACTCGTAGTGAAGAGGATATCATCAGAAGATAACCCAGCAGATCCGCTTACGAAGGGACTGAGTAGGGTTAAGCACTTACAGCATGCTAGGAGTATTGGGCTGAAGGATGATATTAGCATAGATTAGATAGTATTAGAAACGTGTAATAGATAAATGTAATTGACATTTGATGATTAAATAAAGGAGTTTTATTTATGAGTAATGTTACTATCTTATGTTAATTGTTTAGCTATTGTTTCACTTTGCATGTTTTGACTTCCAGAATAATTGATGTTATTAGGAATAATCGAATTATTCAAATGGTCCACAATCGTTCATATGTTGGAAGTAGATATGAATGAAGATTGTCATGAATTGGTGTGTAGAATGTCTAAATGGTGTTAGACATAGCAAAGGATTGCTGCAACGTTCATGAGTGCTTATGAACTAGTTTTGAGCATTGGAATAAACCCGCGCTTGCTGGAATCACCTTATGGAATACGATATAAAAGGTGATCGCAAGACGATAATATCATATAGTCTTAAAACCTAGATATATGGTTTATTATTTGTTAATTGATTGTACATTGATAATACGAAAACGCATCAGTAACTTGGTGTTATAAAACGTATTGTTGTGTATAGTTGGTAAATGAATAAGTAAATGCATATAAGTCGAAGTTTATCTGTAACTTTTATCTAAGAAGGTAAAAGCGATATCTCGGCCGCTCGATGATTTGATTTGACTTATGTGCCGGGCCCGGTCAGAACTGAATTGATGTGTTCGATTAAGTTCTATGTCAAATAAATCAGAGATCGAGAAACCAAAATGCTTGACTAACCATTCCATAGGATTGTCAGCATGATATTTAGCAGAGGACTGTACGTTCCCTTATCTAAAGGACAAGATTGATTAGATCAGAGTTGACAGCGTCTTTGAGAGCTATGATTGCAAACCGAATTGTACTTATGAATATAGTTACTAGACTTATCCAAGTGGGAGACTGTTGGAATAGTGTCTAAGGCTGCAACTATATTAGGCAAGTATTTGATCCGGTTGTGCATGGTCCTTTTGGGTTGCCTTCACCATAGCAACTTGATAGGATGATTTATTAAGAGAGAGTAAATATTATTAATATATTATGGGAATAATATAATGAATAATATATTGTTATTTGATTAATATAAGTCATAGAATTAATTAGAATTAATTTGGTGACTTAAAGAGATTAATTAAATAAAGGGGTATAAACTGTCAATTGTTTGATAGTTAAGCTTTAGACTGTAAATCCATTAAGATATGCTTTGGACGAATTCTAAGAGTGTTAGGATAGCTCAAATCGTCCAAAGGGTTATCTAGGAATGGATTTGGATAACCTTAAGAGAAGATTATCCAATTAGGGTTTAGGTTGTAACCCTTAAGGAGTCTACAAGTATAAATAGACCCCATGGCATAGGGAATTCGACACTTGACCTAAAGTAAGGAACCTCTGGTCGAAATCCCTCTCCTCTCTCCTAAATCATTCTTATTGCTATTGGTGTTTGTAAGCCATTAGAGGAGTGACATTTGTGACTGTAGAAGCTCCAAGACCTCAAGATCAACAAGGAACTCAAAGGTATGATTCTAGATCTGTTTCAATGTTGTAATTTAACCTAATTAGTAATTAGAAGTCTTGGATTCAAAGCATGTTTATTAGAAAGCCTAGATCCGAGCATTAGGGTTTTGCATGCGCACATAGGAAAGTTCTTATGGCTAAAACCCATCAATTAATACCTTGGAAGAGTTGAGAAATGTGTCATACACAAACTCGTTGATCTACAAGGATAAGACAAAAAGTGGCATGATGTAAGGCTGAATGGTAACAAAGACTTTGAGGCAGGTCAAAAGTTCTGCTTTACAACTCAAGGTTGAAGCTTTTTCCTGGAAAATTACGCACACGTTGGTCCGGGCCATTCAAGATAAAGCAAGTGTATCCATATGGGGTGATTGAGGCATGGAACAAAGATGGGTCAACATTCAAGGTAAATGGGCACCGAGTCGATCATTATGAAGAAGGGATGCCAAACGAAGAGAGAATTAAAGAAGGCATGTATTTGGAGGAAACCGCTACAACGTAGCGTGGAAAGGAGTCCAACTCAAGACTCCTAAAAAAGAAGTGCTTGTGGGAGACAGCCCGTCGTTTGAGTTTGCTTTTCTTTTCCGTGTAGTTTTTTGTTTCTATTTCCTTTATTTCAAAGTGTTTTGTTAAGGATTTTAATCATTGTATTCCAAATAATTAAAATTTTGGTTGACGGAAAGCATGCCTTAAGTGTGGGGTGTGGTAAAAAATTTAATGAGGAAACATATTGTTCTGAACACCAAACACGACGTGTATGAGATGTCCACACACCGTGTATAGGCAATTTTCGCGATTTTGTTTTTTCAGAAACCCGTTTCAACATGGCGTGTTGGTACCCCAACACCGTGTGTTGCGTTTTGAGTTACTGAAAATATATCATTTTTAAACTTATTCAAAAGGGTTTCTTTAACCCTAAAAGGCAAAATCGTTTTCACTTTTCACCCACTACCCCAAAAAAACGCCGAGTTCCTTTAAGCATCCTCAATATTTACTCCATCGGTTTCTGCTTCGATTTCTACATGAAATGGTAAGATTTTCTGACCTAGACTTGTTTAAGTAAGGATATTCAAGGTTTTTGTGTCAAAATTGCAGTTTAGAATGGATTTTAGGAACTTGCATAAATTTCTAGGGTTCCTATTTTGTCTAAATTAGGGTTTTCAATCGGATTTTATTGTGTGTAAATGCATATTTTAGTGTTCTAAGCGATCCCCTGAAGTTGTTTTGTGTTAATCTGGTCGTATGAGTTCAAATCTGAACGTGTTCGTCGAAGTGTTCATCGAACAAGACGTGTTTGATGTTCAGAGAGCCCAATTTTGCTGAAAATTTTATTTTTAACTTCTTTTGGTATTTGGTTTTCTATTTTGTTGTTTATTTGTGCAGAAAAGATGAGGAAAGGACAAAGAAGCCAACAAGCTCCAAGAGAACAAGGGGAATTTCCTTGGTATAATTTTCCGGAGGTTGTTTCTCAAAGGGTTTTAATGGAATGGAGGAGTAAGTTAGAATAGCTGAAGAAAATAGAATTTTTCATTGCCAATGAGGTGAACTGGGAATGACTAGAGAAAGTTGGACTAGTTGAGGCGATGAGCTCATATCTAACCAAGATTTTCATGAATGAGCGGGTAAGGATTACATGCACTGGTCGGAAGAGGTTGTTTTAGTTACAAGAATCGGTTTCCAAGGAACTTTGTTTGGATTTCTATGCAACTATTCAGTTTAGGGGGAGAGATGATGCTTTTGACACTGAAAATTTGACTTTCTGTTTGGGTGGTGAACTAAGGGAGTGTAGTGTAGCCGAGTTGGCATGGAGGTTGGATATCTACAACCGATCAGAATCCATGACTGAAGCCTTTGGTGTCCTTTTGGAAAATTGTGACACAAAATTCCTAGAGGGTGTTAATGGAACGAACTGGTGGACCACCATTGCCAATAGTGTCCACATACCATCAGTGGCCCAAGAAGGTGACATCCGGTCAGCAATTCACCGCCTCATTCATCGATTCATTTCAAGCACTATCAACATGAGGAAAGATTATGATAAGGTTCGTAACCTTGATTTATTTCTCTTATGGTGTATTCTCATACCCGATGTTTTTTGCAACATACCACATTGTTTAGCAAAGTTCTTGGCGGAAATGGTGCAAAGGATAGAAATGGGTCGTCCATTTGTGGTGGTATGTTGGTAACAAGGTTGGCTAGGTCTTATGGATTCTTTGAGAGAGGGGCAGGGAGTTTCTTGACTATGATGCACACACGTCCTTTTTGCGTCCTTCTCTACAAACGGACAAGGATTATTGAGGATAACAGAGTGGGTAATTTTTCTATCCCCGATGATGATGAGGTGGTAGTACTGGAGCGAGTAGGGAGAAGAGTGAGGCCTAGACCCGCAAACATTCGTGAGGAGCCGCCTGTAATTTCCATGGAGGATGAGATGCCCATGCACCCGTACAATGTGGCATTGAGGTAGTTCAAAGACAACTTGTCACAAGGTGTCAATCAGACGAATATGACTTTGGACCTTATGATGCAACAAATGAACTGTTGGGTCAAAAATATTGTTTATACTTTGCTTTTCGATGGAATTGGGTTTTCAGTCATGTAATATGCATTTGAGGTTGTGTTCACGACCCAGGTGGGTGTTTACGGCCATGAACCTGTTTACGGCCCATGTTCCATATAAATAGATGTCATAGTGTTAAGTGTACACGGTCGCAAGAACCAATCCAGGATCCAAATCAGTGATCAAACAACTGAATCATGATGAGGAACAATAAATCACAAGAACAGAGAAGAAGGAACAATTGATCAAGCAATGCACACGTATTATAGCTTGACACATACACCGTGAACTCTATCTGACAATGTTCAATGACACATTCTAACAGACTCTTATATATAGGGACAAGACTTACCGCAAACAGGGTTCACGACCGTGTAAAGGAGCTTAAGTGTGTATAGGTGTGTGAATCTCATGTAAAGGAGCGACATTCTAATCAAATCATACAAGATTCATATTATTCTTCTTCTCCTTATTCTCTATTTCGATCTAGCATCATCCAATTTATTGGTATTCCGCACCATCAATTGGATCTGATTGATACAGAAGCAGATTTGAGACTTTTACAATTGCTATCAGAGCCAATCCGAAGATGCTTTCACGGTCCGAAATCCGTTTACGGCTCCGCAACATTCACGGTCCTCGGTGTACGGCCAGCTTCGCTCGTTCATGGTCTCGCTAGTTCACGACTTCGGATGTTCTCGCCTAGCATCCTCGCAAGTGCACATAGCGTCCTCACACCAACGTGTTTATTCAAAATTTTACGGGTGTGGAGGAGGATCGAACCCGAGTACCTTCAGAAATCAACCAAGCACCTTACTAGCTCATCTAGCAAGCAACTTGATACTCTCCTTCCGGATTTAATTCAAAAGGCTTCTCTTTCGCACCTAATTTCGCATTTTTAACAAATTTTGCCCAAAATTCATTTTTTTGAATTTTAAAACTCCACTTTCAACCCAAAACTTTGACTTTTAATTTTTGACTTTATAAATTGACTTTGACTTTTAAGTTTGACTTTTTAAATTTGACTATTAAGGTTGACTTTTGAGTTTTTAGTCAAAGGGCATTTTTGGTAAACAATGAGTTCCTCAAACATTCCGGTCAATGAAATCTCTTGTTCTCAAACTTGTATTAAAACTGTCAAATTTTTGCGTGATCAAATCGAGTTAATAAAGAGAAAGAAAGAGGAGCTAAAATATGAGAAGTATGAACTTAAGAAAGACTAAAGACCATTAAAAGAGAAATTAGAGGCCTAGACTAGAGATTTTAGGAAATTACAGGAAGATTACAGCAACAAGTGTGAAAATTATAATTACATAAAGAAACAACCTGATGCTGTCACTGAAAAACTTGACACATAGAAAATACGTTTTGAAAATGCTGATTTTAACTTTAAAAAATTCGATATGTCAAGTGAAAATTTGGCAACAATAATTGAGAAGAAAATGAAGTGGAAGGACCAAAAGCAAGTAGGAATAGGTTATGAGTGTCCCTCCCCCATTCAATCACAATTATACTGCTAAACCTTTAACTCGGGAAGAAATTGACCGAGAGCCATCTATGGTTTATGGTAAACCAGTTGCTGAACATGGAACAAAATGTAGTGCCAGGGAGTTAGATACTAACGTTTCTACTTCCCATGGAGATACATCTTTAAGTCAAGGAAAGCAGGAGTCTAGAGAGAATTGTGATAATAATAATTATGTTTTGAAAAATGATGTTTCTGTTTCAGATAATATTGTTTCTAAAACTGATGATTTGATTGGTGATGATTATATGTCTAATTCTGATGCTTCAAATGTTGCTTGTGGTGATGTGTCTAATAATTCTGATGTTTCTGTTACTAGCACACCCACTGTACCTACACCTGTCACACAACCTGAATCATGAACTTGTACATGTGGGAAGAGCAAGGGAGTCAATAAAACCAATAAACCAAAAAAAGAGCGGTACCAGTTTTTATTCTAAGAGACAAACATGCTTTAACTGTGGAACTGCTGGTCATATTGCTCGTAATTGTCCAAATCGGGCATTTGTTCCTTTTCATGCACATAGAAGAGAGAGCGAGTCACGAGGAAGATATCTCATGAGAAATTTGTCGAGACCTCGTTCTCGTGATGGTTTCAAAATCACCTATAAAAGTTTCTAAGCCTAACTACCAATGGCTGCCCAAGAATCTAAATGTCCAATCATCTCAATCTTCTGCTTGTGCATCTGGTGATAGATCAAATTCAAAATTTGAAAAAGGAAAATCTGTTGCTAACAAAGAAAAACTCAGTGTTGTTATGACCTGGGTCCCTAAATCAAATTGATCTCGTGCATTGTGCAGGAACAGCTGTGGAGGTATGTCGTTAGACCTTGGTACATCGACATCAGTTGTTACAGGCACATGACAGGAGGCATCTCCCAACTGCACGTCATTCAGACTCTTAATGGAGGCTATGTTTCCTTCACCGGCAGAGATGGATGGAAGATCACACAGAAAGTTAAGTTACAAATGGAGTGTTGAGTTTTGAGAATGTCATCTACGCTCCTAAGTTAAAGAGTAGCTTGTTGGGTGTCTCACAGATCAACTTATGGACTACGGTTTGAATTTTCTTGAGACCCCTATTTCTAAAAAATGATCCATTTTGAAGACTGATTTTGTTTTAGGATAGTTTAAATTTGCGCATTTAATTTTCATTCTCTCCTATGCACAAACTTAGGGGGAGAAATTAAAACAAAAAATCAGAAATTTTAAAAAATTATAAAAATCAGAAAAATTAGAAAATCCAAAAATAGCTTGTCTGTAGGTGATGTGATGGGAAATGATATAAATATGTGATAACAGACAATTTGAATCTGTGCAAGGTACCAAAGTTGAATTGTCTAGGCTTTGTGTTCGATGCGTTGGTAGGCACAAAAGATTTAAATGGACTTGACTAGGTACATATGAACTTAAGGAATCTAGAGACTTGACAAATCTTGACTTAGATAGATCCGTTTAGCCTGACAATACGACACTCGGGAAGGTTGAGCAGGGAGATATACATGGGAATCTGCGGATTACACTAAATAATATGTATCTAGAACCATGGTTTAACTTTTCCTCAATGGGCGTATTTTGTCCTTAATTCCGGTATTGACGGGGCGACTAGGGAATTTCGATAAATTAGGTCTGTAGAAGGTTATTTTCTTGCTTTCTTTCTGTTAGTCATATGTTGCCTCCTTTCCGTGATTGAAATACATCTGACCTAGACTGCCACATATGCAATTCTATCTCGTTGCATCTTCTATCTATGACATTCTTCCTGTCTTTTAGACATATGTTGTCTCCTTTGCGTGATTAACAATCTGACCTGGTACACAACATATGCACCATTCTACTACTCAATCCCTCTAATTCTGGTTAGTCATATGTTTCACCCTCTGCGTGATTTGAAGAGATCCGATCTGGGTGTAGAACATATGCATTCTAAATCTGACTTATCCCATAATAATTGTCTGCTCATCTAAAGTAAGGAGTATTTTGGAAGTCCCTGATTATTGGGGTATATCAAGAAGCGGGAAACATGTTCTAGTACATCTAAAATTGAACGATTAATAGATTGTTTGTAGATCTCGCTACTCAATTTAGGTGGACAACAATATCCTTGGTCGTCTTCAGATGAATAGTCCTTAGGAATTTTATATAGGCACATAAGGTCACAATGTCTTGTCACATGTAGTATGTCCTAATTTTGTCTTAATCTTGCGTGTTTAAGTGGACCACAATACCGGCGATTGACTGGATCTATTCATGAAGAAGGAGGTACCGATAAACAGATTAAAGTTGTCTAATAACTTTGATCCCTATATCAAAAAATAATATTAGCAATGATGAAAGAGGAGAGCTTTCACGGCCCTCGGAGTTCACGGTCCTCGCAGGTTCACGGTCGGTGGTTTGCGGTCCGAGGTTCACGGTCAGTCTCGCACGTTCATGGTTCTTCGTGCGTTCACGGTCTAGCACAGCCTCGTTCTGGGCACAACCTCGTGCGCGGTCTTTCCTGGTCAACAGGAGTTCTCGGTCAAGCTCAGTCCTCGCATACACAATATTCAAAAAAAAATTGGGTGTTGCCAGGGATCAAACCCGAGTCCACAGATGTAACGCCCGGGTTTCAGGGCTAAGCATATTTGTCAATGTAATATTCTAGGTCAACTATTGTAACTCTTTCTGAAGTAATAAAGACGAAATATTTGAGTATTATGTGAATTATGTGTGTTATTGTACTTATTATTTAATTATAAATGTATAATTAATAAAGAACAAAAATAAGTGTTAAAATTAAAGTGTGAGATAAACCCGATATCTCGTAGTGGTCGAAACAAGGATTCTGGGGATATAAGGAACGCCGAAATCCGAGTTATAACGAAGAAGCTATGACCCGTCGAAGTTTCGCGACAGAACCGGCACGATACCAGGAAGCGTAAATAGTGATTTTACGATAGAGCGAGATTTAGCCTTAGCGCTCTAAACGAAAGTCGTAGAATATGTTAAATCTAAGAACATTGATCAAAAAGAATGCCCAAATCTGACTTCGTATGAGGAAGTTATGATTTTTCTAAGATTTAGCATAACAGTGCACAGCCCGAAATCTGAATTTTAGATCGGTCGATTTTTAGCCGACGGGATCTAAATGAAAGTTGTAGTACTCGTAAATACCAAAGAGTGGATATAAAGAACGTCGATAATAGAGCTCGTATGCGAAAGATATGGGCGAAGCTTAGTCCCTACTTTTCGAGCGCGACGAATTCGATACAGTTTTGTAAATCCGAGATAGAATGAGAATTAGCCAACGAGGTCTAAATGAGAGTTGACGATCTCATTAATAGGAACTCAACGGTGAACAGACAGACAAAAACGGAGCTCGTATGTGAAAGTTATGGACGAAGCTTAGTCTCTACTTTTCGAGCACGGCGAATTCGATACAGTTTTGTAAATCCGAGATAGAATGAGAATTAGCTAACGAGGTCTAAATTAAAGTTGAAGATCTCATTAATAGGAACTCAACGGTAAAAAGACAGACAAAAACGGAGCTCGTATGCAAAAGTTACGGACGAAGCTTGGAGACTACTTTACTATACACTTCCTATAAATAAGAGATGAACTCTTCATTATTTCCTCACACCTTCAAACCTTTCTTCCTCTCTCTAACTTCTCTCTAACCTCCCTAAACCCCTCCCAAGTCTAGGGAACCTCCCTATCACGAGAAGAAAGCCCCAGAGCGCCTAACGGCTCCGAGAAGAAAAGCTTTCGGCTCGGAAACGCTGCTCCAGCGAAGCCCGGTTTTTAATAAAAACCCGTTGTAAGTGAGTTACGCCTATACTACATTTAATATAGCTTTTATTTAATTATAGTAACATTATTAGGACCTTAAAATAATTATTTGGGCTATTATTATGAGTTATATTGAGTGTTATTTAACGCTTATATAATAGTAATAATAGCTAGACTATTAATTAGTCGCTATTAACGTTAAAACTAAACTCTAGTGGTATTAATACTAGGTTTTGGTCAAGGAAAAATTGTTTTAAGAAGTAACGAAGAGCTGTCCGAGTGCCGAGTCACCACCCTACCAGGTGAGTGCATAGTTACTTTCAGCTTACACATAGATATGAAGTATTTTATATAAATTACGTGCTATGTGTGCATATTATCTGAACACTTGTTATCTATGCTGGATGAACATTGTTATACATGTTTTCAATGATTTAAACTGTATATGTATTTTATATCTACGAAAATGTTGGGGTAAAACATGGGTAGATGTAATAGGTGATGTGTGATAAAATGGTGAGAGGCCTCGATGTTGATGTTGTTGATTCTGTCATCCAGCGGAGTATGGATGACGACCACGGACTCTTCTAGACAGTCCAATGGAACACTAGCATGCTCGCAACCTGTAGGTGTTTGTGAACGATGTGTTCACCGGTGTACTCCACCCCCCACATGGTTTCCTTTAGGAAATTTATTGTTAAGGAATCCCCTTAGCAGTAGTGTCCATCCCGGTGATGATCCTTAGACTAGGTCCCTTATGATAGGTGTTTAGGGACATAAAGTGAGGATAACGGGAACGGGTAATCGGGTTATTGTTGATTGATGAAATTAACAAACTTATTTATTGTGGGTTGAAAATCCTATGTGCTCACCAGGCTCCCAAGCCTAACCCACTCAGTTTTATGTATTACAGGTAGTGGCGCTTGAGCATAGATATGATGTTTGGACGAGGGATTATGGATATAGGCCTGTAGATATGAAATAATGTAGTAAGGCTTATATTGTACTGTTTATGCTTTTGATCTTTACGAACATGACATCCCAAGTCTTTTAATGAAATACATTTCTATGGAAATGCTTTTGATAAATCTTTATCATATTTTGTTTTGGGACAAATTCCGCAACGCTTTTATTTAAAATGTTACTCTGATTTTCAAACAAAGCATAAACAAAATCGGTCTTTTCTGGCCGTGAAAATGGGGATGTCACAACTGATTCATCAGCCAGACGCCTTTCTAACTGATCTAGCTTGGTAGACGGTATAAGCCTTCCAGATTTAATTCAAAAGGCGCCTCTATTTCGACCTAATTTCGCAACTTTAACACTTTTAACCCAAAAATCAATTTCCTTTTATTTTTAAATTCTATTTTCTTCCAAAATTTTTAGTTTTTAATTTTGACTTTTTACTTAAAATTTTGAAATTGACTTCCAAGTTTGACATTTGACTTTAAACTTTGACATTCTCTTTTAACTTTCAAATTTTCAAATTTAGCTTTTCGCTTTGACTTTTCAAGTTTGACTTTTTAAATTTGACTGTTAAGGTTGACTTTGAGTTTTTAGTCAACGGGCATTTTTGGTAAAAATGAGTTCTATAAACATCCCAGTCAATGAAGTTTTATGTTCTAAATTGTGACATCCCCAAAATCTCGGCCAGAAAAGACCGGTTTCATTTATGCTTTTTAAATATTTTTCAGAGTAAATCCTTTTGATTTTTAAAAGGGATGCGGAATTTGTTCCCAAAAACAAAATATGATAAAATAATATTTATCAAAGCATTTCATCAACAGATGCATTTTCATTATATAATCAAAACTCGGGATGTCATGTTCCGATACAGACCATAAAGTATAAACGATAACATTACAAGTCATTCAACAAATATATACATATACAGACTTGTAAACAAAATAACTTGATGATTCATCCATCTTATGCCCTCGCGTCACTACCTTTGATACAAATAAATTGAGTGGGTCAGGTTTGGGAGCCTGGTGAGCATATAGGGTTTTCAACCCACAATAAATAATTATATTTAATTTCAAACAATCAACAATAACCCGATTACCCATTCCCGTTATCCTCACTTTACGTCCCTAAAACAACATCTATTATAAGGAACTTAATTTAGGATTTTCATCGGGACGGACATTACTACAGAGGGGCTTCCTCAACAATAAGTGTCCTAAGGCAACCATGTGGGGGATAGAGTACACCGGTGAACACATCGTTCACAACACCTACAAGTTATGAGCCTGCTAGCGTTCCACAGGACTGTCTAGAATAGTCTGTGGTCGTCATCCATACTCTGCTGAATGACTACAATAACACCAACAACGAGGCCTCTCATCAGTTTATTTTATTGCACACCAACTGTCTACCCATGTTCTACCCAACATATTAGTAGATAAAAATATACATGTTTTATACATAATTTTTAAAAGAAAAACTGTATAGCATGCTCTTTCAATACTCCATCCAAATAGCAAGTAATACGTAAACACATAACAAGATTTTTCAAGGAGAGTCATATAAGTCTATGTGTTAGAAGGTAATAATAATACCCTCACACAACCTGTATTCTTAAATACATTCAACGATTACTTGTATAATGTCGTGTATTGAAAGGGACTATACACTCACCTAATCAGAAGATGATCGGTCAGCACTACAACTTGTAGAAGTAGTGTTTCTCCGTAGATCTGGAAGATCTTCACAAAAACCGGGCTCCTCGCGGGCAGGGCTTCGGCTCGGAAATCTCACTTCTCGGGATCCTCGGGGCTTCGGATCTTGCTTCGGGGTTCGGGAATGATACCGGGGCTTCGGAATATGATTGGCACGCAAATCGAGGCAAAAACTAGAGAGACGAAAGAGTTTGAACAAGAGAAAACAACTGATCTCGGTTTCTATTTATAGGCTGCTGGGTCTGGGATTACGCTGGGCGTAATCTCCAAGTTCGCTGGGCGTACGCAGTACGCTGGGCGTAATTAGGTTACGCTGGGCGTACTTCGACGTCACTGCATGCGTCATTTAGTGGCACTCGAGTATTGGTTAGACAACTTGCACCCCTCTACGTACGTTGGGCGTACTCAAATTACGCTCGGCGTAATTTGAATCGTCAAACTTCTAAGTGGCGTAACTTTCGCATACGAGCTTCGTTTTCGACGTTCTTTGTATCCACGCGTAGGTCAGACCATACTCTACAACTTTCATTTAGACTCCATCGGCTAATTTTGACTAATTTTTTTATTATTTATTTTTAGAAGGCCAGGACAGAAAAACTTCGTTATAAATTCATAACTTCTTCGTCCGACGTCCGTTCTCGCCTAACTTTTTATCGTTTTGCTACTAACAACGAGATCTTCGATTCTCGTTTAGATTGTTTCGGCTAAAAACCGCTTGATCTCAAATCGAGTATTCGGGCTGCATACTGCCAAGTCGAAACTTCAGAAAATCATAATTTCCTCATACGAAGTCAGATTTGGGCGTTCTATATACATTCGGAAACCTCGTTTCAAACACTATAACATTATCCAAAGATATCAAGTTTATTTTACACTTAAATTTTGACGCTCATTTTATTCTTAATTCATTAAATTATAATAATTAAGAAAATACACACATAATTCATAAATAATACATTTTTATTATTTCAAATTTGGTTACAAAGGTTAACCTAGACTATTACATTGCTAAAAAAATGGCAAGCCCAGAAACACGGGCGTTACAATTCTCCCCACCTTAGGATGATTCCGTCCCCGGAATCACACATCAGCAAACAAATGCGGATAGCGACTCATCATGTCACTCTCCGTCTCCCAGGTGAGATTTGGCCCATTCGCGTGTTTCCAACGGACAAGCACTAACTCAACCATCTTTCGTCGCAACTTTTTAGTCTTTCGGTCAACGATTGCCTTTGGTTCTTCAATCAACCTTTTGTTCTCATCGATTCTCAACTCCGAAAGTGGAATCATGTCAGGAACTTCTCCCGTGAACTTCCTCAAGTAACACACATGAAAAGTGTTATGAATTCCATTCAGTTCTTCTGGTAGTTCGAGCTTGTAAGCTTGGTTCTCAATCCTCTAAAGAACTTTAAACGGTCCAATAAACCTTGGACTTAATTTTCCTCTTTTACCAAATCTTGTAAGTCCCTTCCACGGCGAGACTTTAAGAAAAACCAAATCTCCAACTTCAAAAGTCATCGGTCTTCGCTTTTTATCAGCATAGCTCTTTTGACGATCCTGAGCTGCTAACATTCTCTCCCTAATAATTTTAAACTTTTCAGTAGTTTGATGGACTATCTCTGGTCCCATAAACTGCTTTTCCCCAGCCTCAAGCCAACAAGACGGCGTACGACACTTCTACCCGTACAAAGCTTGATAAGGTTCCATCTTAATGCTCGAGTGGAAACTATTATTGTAGGAAAATTCTACCAAAGGTAAATGTTCATCCCAATTACCTAGGAATTATAAGGTACATGCTCTAAGCATATCTTCAAGCGTTTGTATCGTCCGTTCGCTCTGACCATCAGTCTGCGGATGGTAAGCTGTACTTAAACATAACTTGGTACTTCCTCTTGTAGACTTTTCCAAAATCGTGAGGTGAAACGACTGTCACGATCCGACACAATCATTAACGGAACACCGTGAAGCCTCACAATTTACTTCACGTAAGAATTCGCAAGCTTTTCCATAGACCATTTCTCATTGGCTGCTATGAAATGCGCACTCTTAGTGAATCGATCAACGACCACCCAAATCATGTCGTGACCACTTTTTGTTCTGGGCAGTTTAGTGACAAAATCCATAGCAATGTATTCCCACTTACCCATAGGTACAGGTAAAGGTTCTAAACTCCCATATGGTTTCTGATGTTGTGCCTTGACTCTCGCACAGGTCACACACTCCACCGCATACTTCGCAATGTCGAGCTTCATCGTCGGCCACCAGTAATAGGGTTTCAGGTCCCTATACATCTTTGTGCTACCGGGATGAATGGAGTACATGGTTTTGTGGGCATCTTCCATCAGAAGATCTCTTATTCCTCCTGACTTAGGTACCCAAATACGATCTTGGAACACCTTCAGTCCATGACTGTTTATATTGAACACCAATGTTTTACCCAAACGTTCCTTTTTCCAGTCATTCTTTTCAGAAGCTTCGCTTTGAGCTTTCTTTATACTCTCCACAATTGTCAAGACAACTTCTATTCTCAACGCTCTTGGCCTTTTTCTTCCAAGATTGACCTTCCGACTGAGAGCATCAGCAACAACATTTGCTTTACCGGGGTGATAAAGTATCTCACAGTCGTAGTCTTTAAGTAACTCTAGCCAGCGTCGTTGTCTCATATTCAATTCCTTCTGACTAAAGAGATATTGGAGACTCTTATGATCAGTGAAAATTTTGCACTTCGTGCCGTAGAGGTAATGCCTCCATATTTTCAGAGCAAAAACTACCGCTGCCAACTCCAAATCATGAGTCGGGTAGTTCTTTTCATGCTATTTTAGCTGTCGATATGCATACGCGATCACCTTATCTCTTTGGGTCAAAACACAATCCAATCCAACACCAGACGCATCGCTATAAACAACGAAGTCTTCAACCCCATCGGGTAGAGAAAGAATCGGTGCCTTGCATAGCTTCTTCTTTAGTTTCTCAAATGCTTCTTTATGCTTATCACTCCAAGCATAAGTAGCTCCTTTGTGGGTCAAAGTTGTCAATGGACTAGCGATCGAAGAAAAGCCTTGGATAAACCTTCGGTAATATCCGGGTAATCCCAAAAAGCTTCGGATCTCCGTGGGACTTTTTGGTTGTTCCCACTTCATTATAGCTTCAATCTTTGCTGGATCAACCATTATACCTTCTTGGTTGACCATGTGACCCAAGAATTGGATTTCTCGAATCCAAAAATCACATTTGGAGAACTTAGCATACAACTTCTCCTTCTTCAAGACTTCTAACACTTCTCGCAAATGTCTGTCATGCTCTTCTTGGCTTTTTGAGTAAATCAGAATGTCATCTATAAACACTATCACATATTTATCTAGGAACGGATTACAAACCTTGTTCATTAAATCCATGAATGTTGCTGGAGCATTGGTTAGTCCAAACGACATAACCAAAAACTCGTAGTGTCCATATCGTGTTCTGAATGCAGACTTTTTGTAACAACAGCAAAATTCAGGTCAAAATTTAAACTTTTATAAAATCGTAATTGATTATACTAAGTGGTAAATATTGTAACAAGGTTTTCATACATATAAAGAACACAAAAATCCGAGTTATAACGAGGAAGTTATAACCATTCTAAAATTCCCGACAAAACCGGCAACACCGATTAAACGAAAAACGCAAAGTTTCAATACAATAGTTTTTAGCCTTAAGTATCTAAATAAAAGTTATAGATAACATCAAACCGTGAGCGTACATAAAAAGAACGTCCAAATCTGACTTCGTATGAGGAAGTTATGATTTTTCCAAGGTTCGGGTATAGCAGTAGACAGCTAAAAACTCGAAATAGAGCTCGAGATCTTTTGACCAAAACAACCTAAATGAGAATCAAAGGTCTCAACATTAGTAGCGCAACGGCGAAAAGTCTGACGAAAACGGACATCGGATGAAGAAGTTATGGAATTTTAACGGACTTTTTGTGTCCCGGCCCGTTAAAAATAAATAATTAAAAATAAAGTCAAATTTGCCGATGAAGTCTAAACGAGATTTGTAGATCATATTTTTAGCTACGCGTGCATATAAAGAACGTCAAAAACGGAGCTCGTATGCGAAAGTTATGGATTTTACAAATCAGGGTCCAAAATCCGAGGCTGTCAGGCCCCACGACGTGGCACAAGTTTGCCGCGACCCGGCAAGTGACTAAGGGCGTCCAATCAATGGAAGAGGATAGGTTTGATTCCCCACGACGTGGCCATCACTTGCCACAACGTGGCACACCCCAAAAATGCCCCTATAAGTAGATTTCAAGGGCTCCGAGTTCCATTGTTCAGTTCTTTTCTTTCTCGCGTCGAAACTCTGCGTTTAAGCCTCCGAGACCCTCCCAAAGCCCCGGTTTTCACCTTCAAGTCCCGAAGGAAGGTTTTGTGTTCTCGAGATTCCCAAGAATCCCGATATTTTCCCGCGTTTCCAACTCTTCCTGTCGAAGTTCTGCTCGATTCTCCTCTCGACTACTTCAAATCAACCACTTCAATCAAGTGAGTTCATACCCCTACAACCACACTTTAAATGCTTTTTAAATTCTTTTGAAACACTTTTAAGGGGGGGAATACAAGTAAACACACAACTATAATCGTGTGAAACATCGACCTTTTGATATACTTTTCATACTGTTATTTTAACTATCTTATGAAGTCATTATCATGCAAAACACCTCACAACACAACTTTACCCTCTTGGGATACAATATGTTTTATAAATAGAAATAGGTTTTATTTATACGTTTGCATACTACATCATATCAAGAGTAACCATTTCAACTATAACATGATGCTTTTACAAGAAAACTCAACTCATCACGTTTTTGTAACACGGTAGAAAACGAAATCATTTCATACGAACAATTTTCATCATATTACTCGTGAACTTGTTGTTAGAAATCATGTGATGGCATATGGCTTTGTTTGTACCAAACGAAAGTCCTCGCCTATAACCAGAGTCTCCTGGAGGGAGAGCATGACAAGTGTGTATAGATCTATACGGGGCTGATAACTCCGCACCCTAACTGTTAGCTACAGTCCGTCATTAGGGGTGACAAATGTCAACATTAGGTACTGCGTCTAGTATGGTTATGAGGAACTCACAACACGCGGAAACAATGACTCATGCACGTAGTAATACATAACTCAATCATGCTTGGGGGGTAATAACTATATTCTAGGGTATTATCGGCATGATCAAAACTCAGGTTAAAACACTTCCACAACTAGTTTTACTTAACAATAAGACTGCACCTCACCTTTAGGAAAATAAGGGATTTTCCTGGTTCAAATACATTCATTTTGTACAATAACGATTTACAACATCATTCTTTTGAGCATGTCATAGTTTCTTATAGCTTACAGTCTTGGTCATTTGAGACTGCATTTCACTTTTAGGAAAATAAGGGATTTTCCTGGTTCAAATACATATAGTACATACAACAATCTTTCAAACTCATTTCATACATCTAATAGAAAATAAGGGATTTTCTGGAAAACATACAAGCACTTTCGAATGGCATACATTTTCTCAAAACACCACTTATGAACTCACCAACTTAAATGTTGACACTTTTTCTTTGAAATAACTTGTATTCTCAGGAAACCGCTAGACCAGGTAGCAACTACTTTTGAAGACTAACGCCCTGGCGTTAGTAACATATTTTGGATCACCATATTGTATTTGATTTCTTTTACAAACATGTAACATATACAATCATGTAAACTTTTCAAATATATTTATATTATGGTGGTGTGTACTTTCCTTTCTATGAACTGTTATGATACTGAATATGACGTCCTCCGCCCCTGAATGTTTCCGCCGTTCTGGTTTGGGGGTGTGACACTTTTCTATATCCTGCTCTCTTACTTTTAGCTGATGATATCCTGACCTCGGATCGATTTTGAAAAATAACTTGAACCTTGTAGTTGATCGAACAGGTCATCAATCGTCGGCAACGGATATCTATTCTTTATCGTTTCCTTGTTCAGCTCTCTGTAATCGATGCACATTCTCATACTTCCATCTTTCTTCTTCACGAATAACACCGGAGCTCCCCAAGGCGATGAACTAGGTTTAATGAAACCTTTGTCCAATAACTCCTGAAGTTGCATCATCAGCTCCTTCATCTCCGTCGGTGCTAATCAATAAGGTGCTTTTGCTATTGGCGTCGTCCCTGGCAACAAATCGATACAAAATTCTACTTGCCGATCAGGCGGTAATCCAAGAAGATCTTCGGGAAATACTTCCGGATAATCACACATGACAGGAATATTTTGCATCACCTTCTTTTCCTTCTTAGCATCGATCACGAATGCTAAATATGATGTACACCCCTTGGTCAAACACTTTCTAGCTTTCATTAGGGAAATGATCCCAGAACTTACTTTGCGTTTGTCCCCATACACCATAAATGTCTCTTTCCCTGGCGGGTTTACCTTGACTATCTTCTTTCTGCACAATATCTTGGCGACATTGGCGCTAAGCCAATCCATTCCCAACACGATGTCGAAACCATTAAGTTCTATAGGAAATAATTCCTTGTGGAACTTATTCCCATTTAAGTCAATTAAGATGTTTTTCATACGATGGCTAACATGTACAAACTTGCCACTAGTAACTTCGACTAATAAAGCATTATCTAGTCTATCGACAGGCAAAGCTAGTTTTCTACCAAATTCATGCGAAATAAAGGAGTAGTTGGCTCCAGAATCAAATAAAATTTGGGCAGACAATTTGTTAACGAGAAAGGTACCTGAAGCGACATCAGCTTCATCTTTAGCAACTTCCAGTGTCATCTGGAATGCTCTCGCCTTCGACTTTGACGGAATGTTGGGTTTTACTGCCTCCTTCTTCTTTGGACAATCTCTAGAGATGTGCCCTTCCTCACCACAACCATAACAAACATTCTTGGTGAGGGTGCAGTCGTTGGCATAACGCCCTGGCTTTCACATTTGAAGCATGTGGCTTCCCTGTCGCACTTCCCATGATGCTTCTTCTTGCATTTGTCGCACCATTTCGCTTCGCCTCCTCCACCTCCTCTCGAACTAGACTTCGAGAATTTACCCTTTTTGCTGGACCCTGAAGATCCCTCGAACTTCCTCTTTTCACCAACCTCTGACCTTTCTAGAACTTTTTCCCTGATCTGGGTCTCAACATTTCTAGCAGCCCAAATGGCGGATTTCAATGTGGTTGCTTGCTTAACCATTGGACCATAGTCCGATGGTAGTCCGTGGGCAAACTTGTTGACCTTAGAGAGTTCTGTTGGTACCAAATATGGAATAAACTTCATCTTTTCTGTGAAACTTGCAGCGTATTCAGTAACGCTCAATTTCCCTTTTTTCAAATTCTAAAACTCATTACTGATTTCCAGAAGCTCCTGCTCGGAGCAGTATTGCATTTTTAGTTGTTCTGCAAAGTCTTCCCAAGACATTTTGCTTGCTTCTCCCTTGGCCATAGAGTCAGCTAACAGCTTCCACCAACTCAACACACCAGATTTTAGCAGAGGGATCGCAAGAGCGGTCTTCTGCCTGTTGCGGCATTCACAACTTTCAAACATTGTCTCCATTTCGGAGATCCGGTCCATAACTTGCACCGGCATCAGGCTTCCAGATAGATATGGTGGTTTGGACGCCATGAAATCCTTATACTTGCACCCACACCCATCATTTCCTCTATCCTGGTTATTGTGTCTAACCACCGGTTGGTCGTCTTGACCAACGATCCCACTAAAGTTTCCCTCTTTAGACTGCCCTCCATTCTCCTCGGTCTCTTCCACTTGAATTGACGATTCTTCACGATTCTGCCTAAGCAGATGTCTTGTTTCTTCCATCTGACGATCCAACATCGTTTGAATCATCATTTGTACGCCAGCCATTGTTATCGGCTCAGGTGCTGCTGCTACGACAGGTATTTGCTCAATCACTGGTGGTTGATTCCTGTTTTCATCCGTGTTTCCAACTCCACTTCTTGTTCTCACCATTTTTGATCTATACACCAAATAAGGTGAAATTAGATCCTCTTTCACGTTAAAATTTCAATTCATCCTTATTAATCCAAACGATTACATGCTAGTTCTAATAATGTAGACATATGCTTAGAATCCTGCACACATAAGGTTTCCAGATCCGGTCAGCAACAGACCATAGATCCGAACAAATAATATCATATATGGCAACATATAACATTTAGCACATAAAAGCATTTTAGGTAACTTTCCTAAAATAAAATAGTGCTCGTGTCTGAAATATAACAGACACAAATCTAACAACCTTCACTTAGCATTCTAAGTTTAAGTCTAGAAATCCTACAAATTCCTAGTTCGCTTAAACTAATGCTCTGATGCCAACTGTGACATCCCAAAAATCTCGGCCAGAAAAGACCGGTTTCATTTATGCTTTTTAAATATTTTCAGAGTAAATCTTTTTGATTTATAAAAGGGATGCGGAATTTGTTCCTAAAAACAAAATATGATAAAATAATATTTATCAAAGCATTTCATCAACAGATGCATTTTCATTATATAATCAAAACTCGGGATGTCATGTTCCGATACAGACCATAAAGCATAAACGATAACATTACAAGTCATTCAACAAATATATACATATATAGACTTGTAAACAAAACAACTTGATGATTCATCCATCTTATGCCCTCGCGTCACTACCTGTGATACAAATAAACTGAGTGGGTCAGGTTTGGGAGCCTTGTGAGCATATAGGGTTTTCAACCCACAATAAATAATTATATTTAATTTCAAACAATCAACAATAACCCGATTACCCATTCCCGTTATCCTCACTTTACGTCCCTAAAACAACATCTATTATAAGAAACTTAATTTAGGATATTCATCAGGATGGACATTACTGCAGAGGGGCTTCCTTAACAATAAGTGTCCTAAGGCAACCATGTGGGGGATAGAGTACACCGGTGAACACATCGTTCACAACACCTACAGGTTATGAGCCTGCTAGCGTTCCACAAGACTGTCTAGAATAGTCTGTGGTCGTCATCCATACTCTGCTGAATGACTAGAATAACACCAACAACAAGGCCTCTCATCAGTTTATTTTATGGCACACCAACTGTCTACCCATGTTCTACCCAACATATTAGTAGATAAAAGTATACATGTTTTATACATAATTTTTAAAAGAAAAACTATATAGCATGTTCTTTCAATACTCCATCCAAATAGCAAGTAATACGTAAACACATAACAAGAAATTTCAAGGAGAGTCATATAAGTCTATGTGTTAGAAGGTAATAATAATACCCTCACACAACCCTTATTCTTAAATACATTCAACAATTACTTGTATAATATCGTGTATTGAAAGGGACTATACACTCACCTGATCAAAAGATGATCGGGCAACACTAAAACTTGCAGAAGTAGTGTTTCTCCGTAGATCTGGAAGATCTTCACAAAAACCGGGCTCCTCGCGAGCAGGGCTTCGGCTCGGAAATCTCACTTCTCAGGATCCTCGGGGCTTCGGATCTTGCTTCGGGGCTCAGGAATGATACCGGGGCTTCGGGATATGATTGGCACGCAAATCGAGGAAAAAACAAGAGAGAAGAAAGATTTTGAACAAGAGAAAATGGTTGATCTCGGTTTCTATTTATAGGCTGCTGGGTCTGGGATTACGCTAGGCGTAATTTCTAATTACGCTGGGGGTACTCAGTACGCTGGGCGTAATCTTCAAGTACGTTGGGCGTAATTAGGTTACGCTGGGCGTACTTCGACGTCACTACATGCGTCATTTGGTGGCACTCGAGTATTGGTCAGACAACTTGCACCCCTCTGCGTACGCTGGGCGTACTCAAATTACGCTCGGCGTAATTTGACTCATCTAACTTCTAAGTGGCGTAACTTTCGCATACGAGCTCCGTTTTCGACGTTCTTTATATCCACGCGTAGGTGAGACCATACTCTACAACTTTCATTTAGACTCCATCGGCTAATTTTGACTTTATTTTTTTATTATTTATTTTTAGAAGGTCGGGACAGAAAAACTTCGTTATAAATTCATAACTTCTTCGTCCGACGTCCGTTCTTGCCTAACTTTTCATCGTTTCGCTACTAACAACGAGGTCTTCGATTATCGTTTAGATTGTTTCGGCTAAAAACCGCTCGATCTCAAATCGAGTATTCGAGCTGCATACTGCCAAGTCGAAACTTCAGAAAATCATAACTTCCTCATACGAAGTCAGATTTGGGCGTTCTATATACATTCGGAAACCTCGTTTCAACCACTACAACATTATCCAAAGATATCGAGTTTATTTTACACTTAAATTTTGACGCTCATTTTATTCTTAATTCATTAAATTATAATAATTAAGAAAATACACACATAATTCACATAATTCATAAATAATACATTTTTATTATTTCAAATTGGGTTACAAAGGTTAACCTAGACTATTACATTGCTAAAAAAATGGCAAGCCTAGAAACACGGGCGTTACATAAATCTTGTGAGACTACAATCAAATTTCTTTGTGAACAAATTGAATTGATAAAAAGAGAGAACGAGGACCTTACATATGAGATGTACACCCTTAAGAAAGATCAAAAACCCTTAAAAACACAATTAGACGCCAAAATTAAGGACTTTAGGAAATTACAGGAGGACTATAGCGACAAGTGTGAGAATTATAATTACATGAAGAAACAACTTGCCTATGTGACTACCGATCTTGACACATTGAAAAACAATTTTGAAAATGCAGATTTTAGTTTCAGAAAATATGATGTGTCAAGTGAGGTAGTTGCGTCCATGATTGAAAAACAACTAAAATTCAAAGATAATCAAAATAAGGGTCTCGGGTATCATAGTGTGTCACCTCCTTTCAATGACAACTATAACCCACCCCTTGAGACCAATGAGGTAGAGACACCTACTCAGTATGGCCAAACCCCTGCACCAGCTTTAGTTAAGACTGAACAATCAGGGCCAACTGAGGGTGTTGAGATTAAATTTTCTAATGATTCTACTTCCTGTGTAGGTAAAGTAGCGGAAGATGATGACAAGGAGATCAAAACTACTTCTAATTCTGTTGATGGTGTTGATTGTCAAACATATAACTCCTTGAACTCTAAATATGTTGCTTCTAATTCAGTCACCTCTAATACACCTGATGTTGACATATACAGGCCACCAAAACAAGCAAAGCAGACTACTTGCTGCAAGTGTGCATGTGGGAACAACCAGAAACGAGGCAAGGGCACGCCACTAGGGGCAGGAAGAAACAACTTCCCAGTGAAGAAAAAGACATGTTTTCACTATGGTTCACCTGGACACATTGCCCAAAATTGTCCAAATCGCGCATACGTTCCCTACTATGCTCAAGGCTGGCAGAACGCACCAAGAGGGAGATACTTCAAAAGAAACCCTCCGACGCCATGTTCAAACAATGGTAACTAGAACAAGCAAAAGGCCCAGAATCAAAATCCTAAGGTCAAGAAGGGTATGTCAGCCAAGAAGTCCAATCCAAGAGATGCTCCAGTGAAATCCAGATTAGTCAGATCAAATTCATCTTGGATATCGGCTTCAAGTTCAAAATCAAGTGCCAAGGCACCCATCCGCTCGAACAAGAAATGGGTTAAACCCAATTACAGATGGTTACCAAAGGTTCAATCTCCCAAATTTTCTAATGATTCTAATATTTCTACATCTTATGTTTGTGATAAGAAAGACATGTCATGGGAGAGAGTACCTTGCGTTGATGACAAAGGTCAACCCAGTTTCAAAATGGACTGGGTTCCAAAGACCAACTGATCCCACTCTGTGCTGGAGCAGCTATGGAGGCATATCATCAGACTTCGGTTTGATGGTAGTGGCTGTTCCAGGCAGATGATATTAGGCATCTCTCAACCGTACAACATTCAGGACTTTGTTTGAGAGTATGTGTCCTTTGCAGGAAAGAAAGAAAGGAAGGGATCACTCAAGGGTTTTGTGCTTAACAATGTGAATACTTTTCAGATCTGTTCTGAGATTATATGTGCTGTTCTCAGACCTTCTGGATGCAAATTCAATCGGTGACTTACGGTTTGAGTTTTCTTCTCGATACTCTTGAGTTTATCTTAAATTGATTCATTTTGAAGACAATTTTTTTTTCTTTCTTATAGTTTTTCTTTAGTAGGTATTGTTTGGGAAGTGATATCAAGAAAGTGATAGTGGGCAGTCTAACCAGTGTAAGGGACTGAATCTAAATTGTATAGACTCTATGTTCAATGTGCTGGTAGGCACGAAAGATTTGACAGTATGGATTTAGATAGGATTGTTCGGACTAACCATACGACACTCAGGTAGATTAAGAAGTGAGATAAACACGGGAACCCAAGGGATACACTAAATTAATACGTATCTAGAATTGTGGCTTAACTGTTCCTTGATGTACGAACTTATGTCCTTAATTCTGGTTCTAATAAGGCAATTGAGGGGTTCTGATAAAGTAGGTATGTAGGAAATTATTTTCTTGCTTTCTATCTGTCAGTCATATGTTGCTTCCTCTTCGTGATTGGAAGAGATCTGACCTGGAATGCAACATATGCAACTCTATTTCTATGCATCTTCTTTATCTGTGCAATTCTTCCTCTCTATGAGCCATATGCTGTCTCCTCTATGTGATTGAAATCGGAACACGTCATATGCAACATTCTACCTCTCAATCCCTCTATCTCTGTTAGTCATATGTTGTCCCCTCTGCGTGATTGAAATAGATCCGACCTGGGACACAACATATGCACCTATTTCTAAATCTGACTTCCTCCTTAATAATTGTCAATTCATCTAAAGTAAGGAGTTCTTTGTAAGTTCTTGATAATCAGGGTATATCGGGAAGTGGGGAACACATTCTAGTGCAACTAAAATTGAACCATTTAATAGTTTGTCTGTAGATCTCACTGCTTAATTTATGTGGACAACAATACCCATGGTCGTCGTTGTAACGACGTAAAATTTTCAAACCAATTTTTCATTTTAAAATAAAGTATTTCCATTCAAAACAAGGCATAAATAATTTAAGTGTCATGTCAAATACAAATTGTCTAAATCCCAAGATCATAAAAACATCCTTCAGTGTGTACAGATCATGCCGGCGCCTTCCCACGGTCCTCGCTAGTACCTGAAACACATACATAACAACTGTAAGCATAAATGCTTAGTGAGTTCCCCAATATACAACTTACGCACATACGCCTTTCCAGGCCCTGACCTTCCTGTCCATGTGTCTCAGGGGACTTCCGTCCCTGCTGGGCAAACCTTCCGGTCCTACCCACGCTGACCTTCCGGTCCATCACACAACATATTGCCTTCCGGCCCATAACATATTGCCTTCCGGCCCATAATATAGTCGCCTTCCGGCCCATGACATACATAGCACATATAACAAATAACTTACCACATATAGCATACATATCACATATCATATCTGACCTTCCGGTCACACAGTCAAACCCTTCCGGGTACAGTATAGTGAGAAAACTCACCTCATGAATACTGAAAGCTAGTAAATCCCAAAATTACTCGTGCTCGATCCGCCGAGCTACAAACTCCCTATAACATCACATATCTCTTATTAACACTTTTATCTTCTAAGTTAACTGACCCTAAGAAGTCACACCTAGGTCAACTCTGGTCAACGGTCAACGGTCAACTCGACCTGACTCGGCGAGTGCCATGGCGACTCGGCGAGTCTAGACGTCCTCCAATCCTCTAAGATTCCCCTTCTACTCGTCGAGTATCCTCCTTGACCCGACGAGTTACTCCTGGAAGAATCGCGGGGCCACCCCGACTCAACTCGCCGAGTCTGAAGAACAGCTCGACGAGTCCCAGTTATTCTTCAAGCTACTCGCCGAGTCTGTTCATCGGACTCGGCGAGTCCATGCCATGCAACCGCTCAAACTGCTTCCTAAGTTCAGAACTGCTCCGACCATTCATAGGTATGGCCTTCCTAGACTGGTCCATCACGTAAGGTCCTTATTTCGGTGCTCATGATACACCCCAAGACTTATAATTTACATATTGACCTAAGGCATAAGGATTCCAATCCAAAACCTTCCTCAATTCCCGAAATGCACAGGCATGGGACATTCTGGGCCTCCAAGGGTCCCAATACAGGGTTACAATCGTTTGGGGGACTAGGGTAACATTCAATCTATTCACAAAAGGGTTCCATAAACCCTAATTCTCTAAACACATCACCATAGCAGAGTATACTCGAATTCTTACCTGGATGATGTACTCTCTGTGTCCCCAATCCTCAGAACGTGACTCCCTTGCTGTTCCTTTAGCCAAGCCCTTCTCTTCCTTGCACAACAATTCCTTCAAAACCACCAATGGCCTTTAAACTTGCTCCAAATGCACACAATCGATTTAGGGTTCCTCTCAGAAGGCTAAAATGAACAATGACGGCCAATAAGTCCCTTTTATACGTCCCAAACCTGAACGGTTAGGGTTTTCGCTAAACAGCGCAGAATCGCCGAGTCCATATCTGGACTCGTCGAGTCCAGTCGCGGACCCGCGACCAGGTCTGCGATCCTACTCGGCAAGTCTAGGCTCTAACTCGCCGAGTCCCCTCTTAAAACACCCTAAAAACATAATTTTAACAATACCTGAGATTCCGGGCTGTTACAATTCTCCCCTACTAGGATTAGACTTCGCCCTCGAAGTCTCACTCTGAAAATAGTTCCGGATGCTGCTCCCGCATCTCACGTTCCGGCTCCCAAGTCATTTCCGATCCCTTCCGGTGTTGCCACTGAACCAACACCAGAGGTACCTCCTTGTTCCTCAGAACCTTGATCTTCCGATCCCTGATGGCCACTGGTCTCTCAGCATAATTCAGGCTCGCATCCACCTGAATGTCCTCTAATGGGACCACTGTCGACTCATCGGCTATGCACTTCCTCAATTGCGACACATGAAAAGTGTCGTGGATCTGCCCCAACTCCGCTGGCAACTCCAAACGATAGGCCACCCGGCCTATCCTTGCAATCACACGAAATGGCCCAATATACCGGGGCCCCAACTTGCCCCTCTTCCTGAATCGAATCACTTCTTTCCAAGGAGAGACCTTCAGGAGAACGAAGTCGCCGACTTGAAACTCAAGCTCGGATCGGCGCCTATCTGCATAACTCTTCTGTCGGCTCTGGGCGGTCAATAACCTCTGCCTAACCTGCTGAATCTGCTCTGTCGTCTGAAGCACGATCTCTGTACTGCCCATCACTCTCTGCCCCACCTCTCCCCAGCAAATGGGGGTTCGACATCTCCTGCTATACAACAGCTCAAAGGGTGGCATACCAATGCTCGAATGATGGCTGTTGTTGTAGGAAAACTCTGCCAAGGGTAAATACGCATCCCAGCTACCCCCGAAATCTAATACACATGCTCGAAGCATGTCCTCCAGCGTCTGAATCGTCCGCTCGCTCTGACCGTCTATCTGGGGATGGTATGCGGTACTAAAATGCAATTTAGTACCCAGCTCCTCATGGAATTTCTTCCAGAACCTGGAAGTGAAGCGCACATCACGGTCTGAAACATTCGAAATCGGCACTCCATGCCGAGATACTACTTCTTTCACATATATTTCCGCCAACTTCTCCGCTGAAGAACTCTCGCTGATGGCAAGGAAGTGTGCGCTCTTCGTCAACCTATCCACAATCACCCAAATTGCATCAACTCTCCTGGCAGTTTTCGGCAATTTGGTGATGAAATCCATAGTGATTTGCTCCCAATTCCACTCCGGAATCTCCAATGGCTGTAACTTGCCATGCGGTCTCTGGTGTTCGGCCTTAACCCTACGGCAGGTCAAGCACCTCTCAACGAACCAAGCGACGTCCCTCTTCATACAGGGCCACCAATACTCTTTCCTCAAATCCAAATACATCTTCATAGCACCGGGATGGATCGAGAATTTCGATCTATGAGCCTCTTCCATCAAAGTAATACGCGTACCGCCCACGAACGGTACCCAAATCCGACCCTGAAACGTTAGAAGCTCTCGACCATCCTTAACAAACTCTGAAATTAACCCAACGACTCGCTCTTTCTTCTGCATCTCTGGTCTCACAGCCTCGGCCTGTGCCCCACGAATAGCATCCAATACTGGAGTCATCACAGTCAGTCTCAGACATACATCTCGCAATGGAGTGCTCTCCGCCCTGCGGCTCAATGCATCGGCTACCACATTAGCCTTGCCTGGGTGGTATAGGATCTCACAATCATAATCCTTGACCACATCCAACCACCTCCTCGACGCATAAGCTATCACATGACCCCTCTGCATCAACATTGCACCCAGTCCCGAAATCGATGCGTCGCAATATACAACAAAAGCTTCCATCCCTTCCGGGAGAGCTAATACCGGGGCTTCGCACAACCTCTGGCGAAGTGTCTCAAAGGAAGTCTGCTGCTCGGGTCCCCATGAGAATGCAACACCCTTCCGGGTCAATCTGGTGAGCGGCACTGCGATCTTGGAGAAATCCTTAATAAATCTCCGATAGTACCCTGCCAACCCAAGGAAACTCCTGATCTCAGAGGGTGACTTCGGCACCTCCCAACTCATCACAGCCTCAACCTTGGCCGGATCGACCAATATCCCTTCCTGATTAACAACATGTCCTAGAAATTGGACCTCCCGCAGCCAGAAGTCACATTTGGAGAACTTTGCATAGATCTTCTCCGACCACAATACCTCAAGGACCTCCCTCAAATGCTCCTCATGCTGCTCTCTAGATCTCGAATACACTAGGATGTCGTCGATAAATACAATCACTGACCGGTCCAACATCGGCCTGCATACCCTGTTCATGAGATCCATGAACACAGCCGGGGCATTGGTGAGCCCGAAAGGCATCACCACAAACTCATAATGCCCATATCGCGTCCTAAACGTTGTCTTCTGGACGTCCTCATCCCACACTCTCACCTGATGGTACCCTGATCTCAGATCGATCTTGGAAAACCAGGATGCTCCTTGCAACTGATCGAATAAATCATCGATCCTCGGCAACGGGTAACGGTTCTTGACCGTCAACTTGTTCAACTCCTTGTAATCAATGCACATCCGGTGTGAACCATCCTTCTTCTTGACGAACAGAATAGGTGCTCCCCACGGCGAGCTGCTCGGCCGAATGAATCCCTTCCCCAGCAACTCCTGGAGCTTCGAGGACAACTCTTGCATCTCCGGGGGTGCAAGACGATAAGGCACCTTAGCAATAGGCGCGGCCCCCGGAACCAGATCGATACCAAACTCTACTTGCCTCACAGGAGGTACTCCCGGCAGCTCCTCGGGGAAAACATCTGGAAAATCACGCACCACTGGAACCTCCTCCACTGACCTCGGTCTCTCGGAAACCTTCCGCGTATCCATCACATACGCCACAAAACCCTTACAGCCCTGCTGTAGACACTATCTCGCCCTAGCGGCCGAACAAAAAGCTGATCCCGAACGGGTACCCTCGCCGTACACCGAAAGAACTCCCCCACTATGGTCTCGTATAGTCACCAACTAACGCTCACAGTCGATGACAGCATCGAATCGGCTCAACCAGTCCATGCCCACGATGACACAGACATCACCCATCGCAATAGGAATCAGGTCAATTGGGAATTCAACCCCAAAAATCTCTAGCACGCATCCCCGGAGAATCTCCGTGGCACAAATCACTCTCTCGTCAGCTATAGAAACTCTCAGAGGCCGACTCAACGACTCACGACTAACGCTGGTATGCTGACTAAAAGCCAACAATACAAAGGATCTACTTGCACCCGAGTCAAATAATACCAAAGCAGGCACAGAGTTCACAAGGAAGGTACCTACGCATATAATAACATAAGCATAACATCTTGACTTTAAAATAAATACATGAATTACAGCATACCTGCCACAACATCGGGCGCAGCGCGGACCTCCTCCGCAGTCAGCTGAAAGGCTCTCCCACGAGCCCTCGGGGCCTCGGCCTTCACCGGTCGAGTCGCAGTAGCTCTGGCAGCAGGTGCAGATCCCTGAAGAAGCTGGGGGCACTCGGCCTTCCGATGGCATGTCTGGTTGCAATGAAAGCAAACCGTAAACCCCTTGGGGCACTCCCTAGCAATGTGCCCCTCCTTGCCACACTTGTAGCAAGCACCAGATCGACACGCCCCATCATGACCCTTGCCGCACTTTCCGCAAGTGCGGCCCTTCGGACCTCCCGTCCTCGAATCAGCGGACTTGGTCCGTTTGGCTGCCGGCTGAGACTGAGCCGACCGCCGGTCCACCCGCTGAGACTCGGCCTCCTCCCTGGCATGGGTCTCCAACTCAATCTCGCGCTTCCTGGCATTCGCCTGAAGCTCAGCAAAAGTATGGTAGGTGGAGTTTGACACAAACTCCCGGATATCCCTCCTCAACACACCCAAGTACCGGCTCATCCGAGCCTGATCAGTGGACACTAGCTCGGGGCAGAACATCGCCCTCTCGTGAAACTTCCGCGTGATTACCGCAACAGAATCAGTACCCTGCTTGAGGGTCAAGAACTCCTGAACCAATCGTTCCCTCTCCACCGGGGGAACGTACTCGTCCCTGAACATAGCAGTAAACCCCTCCCATGTCACTGCTGTAATCTCTGCCAAAGTAAAGTTCGCCGTCACGAACTTCCACCAATCCTTCGCTCCCAGACGGAGCTGGTTCAAAGCGAACCGTACCCTCAGGTGCTCCGGGCATGAACAAGTGTAGAAGCACCCTTCTATATCCGTGACCCACCTCATCGCAGCAATCGGATCCTGCGTCCCATCGAACTCAGGTGGCTTCATGTTGCTGAACTCCCGGAACAGCAACGAGTCGCCCCCCTGTGGCCTGGCAGCGGCCACAGCCGCGGTAGCTGCAGCAGCTGCAGCTTCAGTCAATGCGGCGTACCGCTCCTCAAACGTCTCCATCAGGGTGGTCTTAATAGACCCAAACATCTCCGGGATCTCAGCCCGGATCGCCGCGGCTACCTCCTCGTGAATCATCTGACGAATCTCCTCGTCACTCACACCGCTCGAACTCGCTCCGTGGCGTGGTCTAACCATGATGTCTCTGAAATACAACATAAAACTATCAGAGACTCCATCGAGTATAATCGTACTCGATAACACAACCCTACTCAGTCTCCGATATCCAGGGATTCTTACTTGGGTCTCCCACTGATCCGGTGTCTTCGGTAGTACGGGCCCAATACTATCGACCACACCGCATCAGCATTCATCCCAAATCTTCCTCCCCAAACCCCGGGTAGTGAGTACTCTACTTCTGTTATGCACTATCTACTCGTACACTAGCAAAGCATCTCATATCGGCAAACTTCCCTAGACTAAGGCATCATAAATCAGGCCACTCTAGTCCTATCATGAATACCTAGTCTTCTAGCATGCATAACAATTTATATCATAACTCATCTCATAACATAACATTGTAAGGTATTCTGGGGATCTTTACCGTTCGGGCGCTGACTGATCGTAGACACTGCTTCTTTCTTGCTTACCACAAAATCATTTATAAAAGTTTATGCCTTTATTTTTAAAAGTTTTCCTCAAATCCTCGGTTTGAGTTCAGTTACGCCCGAAGGGGTACCCGAATCCCTCAAACCTAGGCTCTGATACCAATTGTAACAACGTAAAATTTTCAAACCAATTTTTCATTTTAAAATAAAGTATTTCCATTCAAAACAAGGCATAAATAATTTAAGTGTCATGTCAAATACAAATTGTCTAAATCCCAAGATCATAAAAACATCCTTCAGTGTGTACAGATCACGCCGGCGCCTTCCCACGGTCCTCGCTAGTACCTGAAACACATACATAACAACTGTAAGCATAAATGCTTAGTGAGTTCCCCAATATACAACTTACGCACATACGCCTTTCTAGGCCTTGACCTTCCGGTCCATGTGTCTCAGGGGACTTCCGTCCCTGCTGGGCAAACCTTCCGGTCCTACCCACGCCGACCTTCCGGTCCATCACACAACATATTGCCTTCCGGCCCATAACATATTGCCTTCCGGCCCATAATATAGTCGCCTTCCGGCCCATGACATACATAGCACATATAACAAATAACTTACCACATATAGCATACATATCACATATCATATCTGACCTTCCGGTCACACAGTCAAACCCTTCCGGGTACAGTATAGTGAGAAAACTCACCTCGTGAATACTGAAAGCTCGTAAATCCCGAAATTACTCGTGCTCGATCCGCCGAGCTACAAACTCCCTATAACATCACATATCTCTTATTAACACTTTTATCTTCTAAGTTAACTGACCCTAAGAAGTCACACCTAGGTCAACTCTGGTCAACGGTCAACGGTCAACTCGACCTGACTCGGCGAGTGCCATGGCGACTCGGCGAGTCTAGACGTCCTCCAATCCTCTAAGATTCCCCTTCTACTCGTCGAGTATCCTCCTTGACCCGACGAGTTACTCCTAGAAGAATCGCGGGGCCACCCCGACTCAACTCGCCGAGTCTGAAGAACAGCTCGACGAGTCCCAGTTATTCTTCAAGCTACTCGCCGAGTCTGTTCATCGGACTCGGCGAGTCCATGCCATGCAACCGCTCAAACTGCTTCCTAAGGTCAGAACTGCTCCGACCATTCATAGGTCTGGCCTTCCTAGACTGGTCCATCACGTAAGGTCCTCATTTCGGTGCTCATGATACACCCCCAAGACTTATAATTTACATATTGACCTAAGGCATAAGGATTCCAATCCAAAACCTTCCTCAATTCCCGAAATGCACAGGCATGGGACATTCTGGGCCTCCAAGGGTCCCAATACAGGGTTACAATCATTTGGGGGACTAGGGTAACATTCAATCTATTCACAAAAGGGTTCCATAAACCCTAATTCTCTAAACACATCACCATAGCAGAGTATACTCGAATTCTTACCTGGATGATGTACTCTCTATGTCCCCAATCCTCAGAACGTGACTCCCTTACTGTTACTTTAGCCAAGCCCTTCTCTTCCTTGCACAACAATTCCTTCAAAACCACCAATGGCCTTTAACCTTGCTCCAGATGCACACAATCGATTTAGGGTTCCTCTCAGAAGGCTAAAATGAACAATGACGGCCAATAAGTCCCTTTTATACGTCCCAAACCTGAACGGTTAGGGTTTTCGCTAAACAGCACAGACTCGCCGAGTCCATATCTGGACTCGTCGAGTCCAGTCGCGGACCCGCGACCAGGTATGCGATCCTACTTGGCGAGTCTAGGCTCCAACTCGCCGAGTCCCCTCTTAAAACACCCCAAAAACATAATTTTAACAATACCTGAGATTCCGGGCTGTTACAGTCGTCAGCTAAATGGTTTATTTAGAAAAGTTTTTCGACATTCTTCATGTTTATGTGGACCACAATACCGGCAATTGACCAGATCTATTCCTGAAGGTGAAGGAACTGATAAACAAAGTTAAGACTGTCTCAAAACTTTGATCCCAAAATGATTTAAATCTAGTTATTATTTTTGTTTTTGTTAAATTTGTTCATAGTTTTCCTCTATGCACAAATTTAGGGGGGGAATTAAAAAAAATTCAAAAATCAAACAAAAATCAGAAAATTAAAAATCCAAAAATAGTGTTATTTCTGTTTAGAAAAATTAAAAAATCCAAAAATATTGTGTGCTAAGTTTTCTTTTAATTTTGTTTTGTCTTGAAAAGTGAATTCAGATATAGATGAAACTCATGGAGACTGTATCGAGATTTTCTGAGCTAAGGCTTCATCCGTGATCATCGAAGAATTCTCATTCGAAGGAACTAAAAATGAAGATTATTCTTTCAACATTCAATCTTTCAACCCCAGAAGCAAGGTGAATCTAACTTGAAGATTATGTGACAGATTGCATTAAATCTTCCTCAATAAATTTACTGTTATCTTGTACTTGCTAAAGTGATCCAGAAGACTAGTTCTCTCTATCATTCTCTCTAAAGATTCTCAAGCTAAAAGCGCTAATTTTCAAGAATTTGTACATCAAGCCTCCTCACCCAATGTGCGCTTAGAGTCAAATTTTGAAGAAAAGCCTAATTGCTCAAGATGAAGTCATTTATTAAAGATTCATCAAGTTCATCTTGAAGCTGTGAAGAAATCAAAGATTAAAGTTGAAGCCAAACTCCAAATGAAGATTGACAAGAAAAGCCAACTACATTTTTAGGGGGGGGGGGGGGTGGGTCAATTAGAAAAGAAAGCTATAAACCAAGGGGGGATTGTTGGGTCAAAAATATGGTTTATACTTTTCTTTTCTATGCAATTGGGTTTTTAGTCATGTAATATGTATTTGAGGTTGTGTTCACGGCCCAGGTGGGTGTTTACGGTCGTGAACCTGTTCATGGCCCATGTTCCATATAAATATAGTGTTAGTGGTGAGGAGTGCATAGGAGGATGTGAGGACATAATGGTTCAGGGCTAAGAGAGAGAAGAGAGAGAGAAAGGAGCTTATGTGTGTGTTAGTGTGTGAATCTCATGTAAAGGAGCATCATTCTAATAAAATCATACAAGAGTCATATTATTCTTCTTCTCCTTCTTCGTCATTAGATCTTACATCATCCAATTGATTGGGATTTCGCACCATCAATTGGATCTGATTGATACACAAGCAAATTTGGGACTTACATGAACATTCGACGACCAAATGTGAATCCGACTTCATATTCGTACGTCCCGAGTTTGGAAGAGCTATGGCGGGAGCGGCAAGGTGGAGCCGGCGAGAGTGGAGCCAGGGGAGAAGACGAAGATTAATTATCCATTTTCCTTAATTTGTGTTTGAAGACATTTTTATTTGTTTTTTTTTTTTTTTTTTTTTGTGTTTGGTTGGTTTGTTCTTAAAACTTATATTAATTAGGGGTAATGTAGGAGTTTTAATTTAATGTCTATTTTCCTTTCCATTATTTGGTTTTTGTCTTTGATTTCTATAGAAAGTTAGGTTGACAATAGAGTGATTACTTAAAGCATGAGAAGCTCCACTCTCCTCAATAGATCCTTGTTGGTCTCTTTCCACATCCTCTCCTGTCCCTAAAGGGCTTCTTCAACCCTCTCCAACCGGATCCTTAGATCAGCAAAAATGTGATCAGAGACCTGAAACAAAGACATAGTGGGTCAGCAAAAATTAGAATATGGGTCGAGAATAAAACTAACACTTACAGCTTCGGTGAAAGAGACCAACTTCTGGAGCGCATCCTCAACTCCAATTTTCTCCAAGAATAGACCTACAAACTCAAAAATTGTCCTTTTTCGGGATCCCAGAGTTTTCATTGTTAAGTCAATGGCCGATCTTTTGGGAGGAATAGAAGACAAGCTCTTCTTATTTTGCACCATTAGTTGACCCCTAGACATGGTTGTATCGAGGTCAGCAAGTGTGAAGTGTGCATTGGAACGGGTGATCTTGGATCCTACATATAACATAAGAATATTAAGTTCCTTCATCATAAGCAAAAAACAATCAGGGATCATTACCTGTCGACATGAGGTCAGTAGAAGAAGAGCATTCTTGCAAAGTGGCCTCAAATCGGAAGGATCTCTCGGCTTCAGACAAGGCCAAGAACATCTCAATCTTCTCTTCTGAATCCTGAGTGACGGGGACAAGCTCTTCAAATTTAAAAACTGCAAAAAAGAAAAAAAAAATAAAATAAAATAAGAAGAAGTGAGTTCCAGGATCCTTATATTAGTATAAAAGAATCCTACCCTTCTTAAGCCAAGCAACCGGTAGGAGATCCACACCAAGAACAGAGCCACGTCCCACATAAAGGTATTTTTTCTTTCTAATCTTTGTCATTATGTTTGGTTTTCTAGACAATAGGAGATTTGTGGGTTTGACTTTAAGAAGAAAGCAAGAATTCTCAAAGGTCGTAAGATCATACATACAAGCCAGTTTAGGAAGACCTATATCAAGGTCTTTTGACTGGTTTATTTGGTCGATCCAATATACGATCCTCCAAATGATAGGCATGGCCTGAATATATGAGATCCTGGTCACCTTAAACAACTCAGAGACAATTCTTGGAAAAGGGTATTTCAGTACTAGGGAGAAGGGATATTCGGGAAAGCATACCTAGGAAGGAGAAACAAAGTTTGGTTGGATGAGAGGATCGAAGGGCCTAAAAACGACTTCAGGAGGGAAGGCTCCACTGAGTCTCAAAGACTCAATTTCATCATCACTGAAGGAACATGTCTCCTCATAAGAAAGAATTCCATGGTTGATGAAATTGTCTTCGGGAAGAGCTAGGATGTTTTTGTGAGAAATGACCATTTTCTACCCATGATAGAAGAAGTAAAAACGTAGAAGAAAAAGAGAAAATTACCTTCTAATAAATCATCGTTAATTGAAAGATAGCAAGGAAGAGTAAAGAAAACCGTGAGATAAATCATCTCTATTTATACTGAAACAATAACTGATTTAATCGCTTGATAACGGTTGGTAATCTATCCATTAGAATTTGAATTATCCTAGTCGTTAAGGGTTAAATTCAAAACGACCATTATCTATTTTTTCATTTATTTTATTTAAGTTATCCCTTCAATATTCTCGAAACTAACTCATTTATTTTTCCGGAATAACTTGGGGGCAATTCTTAGGGCTAGGATCCTAGAGCTACTTCGAGATCCTCATGTCTACGGATCCTCAAAGGCTTAGGATCATCGAACCTTAGGATCCCGAATATACTCTAGGATCCTGACTAATATTTTTTATTTTTTATAACAGCTATACATTCTTTTGTCTTTCTCACATGTGCATATATAACTAGTCAAGGTCACATTCTCAATAGATAGTCGTCACAACCATGCAAAAGACCCGGAGGACCAAGTCAAGCAAACGGCTATAAGTAATCTTGGAGGATCCCGAAATTTTCGCAATTCTAGTTGTTAGGTTTTGACTATATATAACACTTTTATTCATCACACTACACATGATACTTGGAAGAATGCTATCACTTATACTCATACGCATTCTATTTCTCTGTAATGATTCATTTTAATCAGTAAAAACATCAAGGAAGGTGATCATTATCACCTCCCAAGGTTTTATGGCGGAGATCATAGCAAGGATCAAGGGATTTCCTTGTAAACGATTTGTATTTCTTTGATCTAGATTAGATATTTTCTTTATACTGAACAACACAGCCTCTCATACACTTTCGTCTATTTTAGTTTAATTATTTTTTGAGCAAAACATCTGACATATATGGAACTTCTTATTCCGCATCTAAAAGACATGCCAACGTGTCCAAGACGGAAAGGGAAGCAAGACCCTCGAAAGAACACGTCGATAACAAATAGCAAGGAAATCATCTTTGACAAATAGGACAGAGAAAACATCTAGGATCCTCATCATGATGGATTGGTGATTACATTATATATCACTAATCACTTCGTCAGAAGGATCCTAGTAGACAAAGAATCATCATTGAACATCATACTTTTAGATTCTCTAACCAGAATGAACATCCCATAATCCGAAATAATCAAAAGGTCCTTGGTCCTAATAGGATTTAGTGATGAAACAAAGCACACCACTAGAGAAATCAAGCAACCCATCTACATTGAAGGGGTAAATTCCATGCAACGTTTTTGTGTTATTGATGTTTTGTCATCCTATATCATTATATTAGGTACACCATAGATCCATGACATGAAATCAGTCCCATCGACATACCACCAGTACATCAAGATGTGTATCCCATGGGGAACAGTAAAGACCGTCGGGGATCAACAAGAATTTAAACAGTGTCATAAGACGTCGATGAAGTATTCAACGACACCACCACAAGCATAGTAATTAAAGAATATGGCACGAGATGCACTAGAAGCAATAGAGAAAGATGTAAAGGAAGTACCCCTACACCTTAAGGATCTTGAAGCCAAAGTCCTCATAGGATCCTCAATACCAGAACAGATAGAGCAATAACTGATAAAGTTCTTAAAGGATAGAAATAAAACCTTCACCTTGAAACACGAGGATATGAAAAGTATAGATAAGGAAATTATAACTCATAACTCAACATAAATCCCACTTTCAGTTCTATACATCAAAAAAGAAGAAAATTTACGCCAAAGCGGAACCAAATCATTCAAGAAGAAGTTGACAAACTTCTCAAGACATGAATGATTAAACAGGTAAAGTTACTAAGATGGCTAGCCAATGTTATGGTGGTCTAAAAAAGAATCGAAAATGGAGAGTATGTATGGATTACACGGATCTCAATAAGGCATGCCTTAAGGATCCTTTCCTTTTACAATACATAGAATCGATGATATATTCCATGGCAGAACATGAGCTACTAGCATTCATGGATGCTTCAGCCGGATTCAAATAAATACGACTGGAACCATCCGATCAAGAGGATACTACCTTCATAACCCCAACAAGTATATATTGTTGTATTTCCATGTCTTTTGGTCCTAAAAATGCGGGGGCAACATACCAAATACTAGTGAATCGAATATTTAAGGACAAACTTGGGGGACACCATGGAAGTCTACATTGATGACATGGTGGTCAAGTCTAAAAGAGATGAATATCATATCATGTATCTTCAAGAGGCCTTAGACATTTTAGACGAAGGCTGGAACACAACATGAAGCTAAATCGCTCCAAATGTCACTTTGGGATGAAGGCGGGGAAGTCTTGGATATATGGTCACCAAGAGGGGGGTAGAAGCAAGCCATGAACAGATCAAAGCCATAAATGATCTGAGATCCTCAAATATGACCAAAGATATCCAAAGGCTAAATTGAAGAGTACCGTCTCTAAACAGGTTCATTTCAAGATCCTTAAAGAGATGCAAACTTTTCTACAACATCCTAAAGAGAAACAAGAAGTTCTAGTGGACCTAGGAGCATGAAAATGGCTTCCAAGAACATAAAAAGTACTTAAGTTCAGTGCCCCTATTAGTAAAAGCATTATATTTAGAGGCACTCCTCCGATACCTCTCATTTACTATGTAAGTAAAAGTCTCCTAGATCCTAATATCAGGTAATCTCATCTTGAAAAGCTAATACTTGCACTAGTTACATTTTCTACTAAGCTAAGACATTATTTTGATACTCATACTATACGTGTAAAAACTAATTATCGAATTAAGAATGTTATGAAAAAAACAGAAATATCAATAAGGACGGCTAAGTGGTCGGTGAATGTCAGTACATATGACCTAAAGTATGAGCCAAGATAAACAATAAAATCACAATCCCTAGCAGATTTTTTCGTTGACTTTAGTGATGATCTTCAACCTGAATTGGAATTAGAAGCTCGACAACTTCTATAAGATGAAAATATGGGGAAATGGATGTGTTTTATAGATGGGGCATCCAACTTCAGAGGAATAGGCCTTGGGATCTTATTAAAATCGCCACTAAAAATAAAAAAAAATAAATAACAAAAATAAAAAAATAAAAAATAAAAACAAAATTAAAGAAAGACACTATTATCTTCGAGTATGTAATAAAGATATTAAAAAACAAAAAAGATGAAAAAAAATATTTTTTGAAAAATGTAAAAGAAAAAACGAAAAAATAATTAAAAAAACGTTAAAACCAAGCATATATCTGTTTAAAAAATTTTGAATTTTTTTAACGAAAAATAATAAAAATAAATGAAATTGAAAAAAACCAAAATAAGCTAAAGTAATAATAAAACTCATTTAAATGACGTTCCATGGACATTCGTCATATTATTATTCCCTCAAAACCGTATTACATTTCATGAACGTGCCTCACGTGTGAACGCGTTACAACCTTGTAAGTGGATTTGACGTTTGTATCATTGAAATAATTGGCAGAAAATAATACTCGCGGTTCCTACCAATTTCTAGGTTCGTACTGGCTCCAGATATTATATATATATATATATATATATATATATATATATATATATATATATATATATATATATATATATATATATATATATATATATATATATATATATATATATATATATTTGTGAAAAGAGTTAAAATATAATTTTTTTTGTAGGTTTCTCAGAAAAAATAAAAATAAAAAGATAGTGATAAAAATTAGCAAGTAATATCATCATTGATATTGATAATTACAATAGAGTAAACCAAATGACCAATTGTCATTTACAAAATGGATATGCAACCTAGAAATTCAATGATTAAATTCTTGGGTGCCATTTATATTATAGGAAAAGTCAATAGTTCATATTATAGTTCTTGAGTAGAAATTTATTGATTTGTTTGATTTAAATAAGTGCTAAACTAGTTGATTTGGTGACCTAAATAGCAAGACTTAGTTTAACAAGCGATACTAAATGATTAAATTAAAAATAAAATGTAGACTCGTTCAACTATTTATGATTTAAATATGTTTTGATTTTAATTGTATACTTTATTATTCAAATTTATATGATTCAAAAAAAATATAATCTAAAATTTATTATAAGCAAATATTATGATCTAAAATCATACGGTCTAATAGTATGATTCAAATTATTATAATTTAAAATGATACGATTCAAAATTTATAATTCAAAGTTTATGATCTAAAAAATTATGATAAAAATATTATGGTTAGAAATGTTATTCAGAAATGTTATAATTCTTAATCTCTTATTTATCAAAATTATTAATATTTTTAAACATCAAAACTTGAACCGACCTACTATACAAAAAATTAAAAATAATTAAAGAAAAAACAAAAATCATAAGAAATTTTAAAGATATATTAAAAACAGCACAAGACAAAAAAACACATAAAAACCACTAATATAAGTTTTAAAATAAGTGTTTATATTACTTTATGTGGTGTTAAACCATTATCAATTTATAAGCATTTTTTAGTGTTTGGTAAAATGACAAAAAAAAAAACGGATTTCTAAATGTAACATATTGTTTCGAGAAGTTTTTTATTTTCGGATTGTGAAAAATAAATGGATCAAGTAAAGGCTTTGGGCTTCAAAGGAATGTGATTTAGACCTTATTAAATGGTGATAATGTTGGATAAGTGATTAAAGCATTGGTTTGTGTCTTGGAGTCAAATGGTAAAATGTGAAAGGTGATGTTCCAGATTTCTTTCATGAATTAACGATTTTAGTTCGATGTGTTTTAAGTCAAATGTAATTAGATAGGTTTGTGGAGCTCGTAAATACATTTCCGTGCAAATAAATAACGGTGAAAATGGAGATGAAACGAAAAACTTATGAATATTTGAAGTTGTTGTGAAATTGGGTGAAAATATGTCCTCACGAGGTGACAAAAATGTGTCACGATATGAGAGGAGCCTGTTCTCACGAGGTGAAAATATATTCCCATGACGTGAGAATTTTGCATCCCAAGGACACGCATTTTCAATGTTTTCAAGGTATTTAAAAGTAACGATTCATGTTTTAGGGTATTTTCTTTGCCTCCATTAAATCTAGAACCTCTTGGGAGAAATCATATGCTTCATTTTCAAGATTTGATCCTCCCCCTCCTCTCTCATCAATTTTTGGAGTTTTTGGTAGTTTTGGAGAAATGTTTTCATGCAAGCTTAATCCTTGAGGCTTGGTAATTGAAGATCTCAACTTTCATCTACCTTCTAGACCTTTCTAAGTTATAAAGTTCCAAAATTTATTGCATTTCATCTTGGACTGTATTTTGGTGTTTTGGTCCATTATAATGAGTTCTGAGTGAGAGTTGGTAATAAACGTTGCAACTTTATTACTATACTAGGTCCCAAGAACATTATATGTTTCAGATATGGACTTCAACACCTTTTGATCAGTTTAGAGTGTTTTCTTGGACCTCATGGACTAGGAAAGTTTTGATCTTTTGTCTTCCCTTTCATCTATGCAAGTTATTTTGGTCATTTGAGTCATTTTGGTGTATTAAAGTTTAGATCTTGAAATCCTGAGACATTATTATGGATAAAGTTCGAAACTTTATCCATCTAAACATCATGTTGATTTAGATCTTAAGATTGGAGACTTAGTCTTAATGGATTTAGCTGAGAAAGAGGCATCATTGGTCCCTTTGAAACTTAAAGACTAGATCTTGGTTGTTTGGACCATCCTAATGGATAAAGTTGGAAACTTTATCCATTATGAAGTTATTTAGGAACCAAATATGACGTTATGGTCCTTGGTCTGAAGAGATTAAGCGCTTAATGAAGATTTTTGCCTTTTGACCAGAAGTCTTGACGTGACATAGAATGTGTCACAACGTGACGGTGCCAAGAATCGTGATTGTTTTGTCGTTACATTCTCACGACGTGACCAAGGAATGGTTACAACATTACGTTGACTTTATATAAGTTGATCATTGACCTTGTGGACTTTGACAGATCACTTTTTGACCAGTTTGAATTTTGATAAAGCTTGGCTAGAATTGGGTATTTGACTAAGGATTGGTCTCGGTCTGGTTTTAGGAAGTTTGGGTTGGTTGTTTTGATGTTGAGGTAGCTGTTAGGCTTTTGTTGAGTAGCTTATGTGAGTCTTCTCACCATATTTTTTGGTCGAAGGCGCCAATGTCGATGCACAGGATTATGTATGTAGGATGCTAGTTGTCTTTGTGACTCTTTTAGGTTTGTATGATTGGGTTGAAATAAACCCAAGTGTTGGGCCCATTATTGTATGATTAGGTTGAAAAAAAACCCAGGGTTGGGCCTATGAGCATATGATGGGTTGAAAGAAACCTTGGGATTGGGCCCATGATTGTATATTGGGTTGAAATATAGACCAAGTCTAGGCCCAAGTGTATGTTTGCTATGTGATACTTTGGAGAACCAATTAAGATTTGTGCTTACAGCTTTGTGTTTAAATTTTTTAGGTACTTATGGTTTCAAAAGGAAGGGCCTAGCTTGATCGCACTACATCCCCTATATATTTATTCTGCATTGAATGTTTAAGAATTACTATGACGTTTCGAGAATATTTTTATTTTGATAGCCCTTGAGTTAATGAATGGATGGTTTGATTTATTTAAATTTTACTCGGTATTTTTACGACGTTACAAGTTGGTATTAGAGCCTTGGTTTGAGGGATTTGGGCACACTTTCAGATGTATCTGAACTCAAACTGAGGAGTTAATAAAGTCTTTTAAAATAAAATGAATTTTCCAAAAGGGTTTTTTAGAAAAAGAGATGTGATGTATACAAGCAGCCGAGTTCAAGTAAGTATTTCGCAAAATACCCATACATGTGTTATGCTTATTTTGGTATGAGTATATGAGAATTGCATGTTATATTAAGGCTAAGGATCTGCTTAGGATTTACATGATAGAATACTAGGAGAAATGCCTTTATATGCATGTTGAATGAGCTTTTGGAAGAACATGCTAGTATAGATTGCAGATGATAGATTAAATGACCTGATTTGTCATGCTTTTTAGCCTAGGAGGAACTGGATGCTATGACAGATTTGGAATCTATGTTGGTGGAATTGATTTCTAAGTGCATGCTTTAAAAATTGTATACTATTAGGATCATATAGCCCTAGAAGGACTGATTTGGCCTTATCTCCTATCTATGTTATCCTGGTTTGTGTAGAATTTGGATGCATAAGGTAATCGATATTGTTGGTAGAAGTTCTTAGCATAATAGACGCGAGTTAGTTGGAGGATTCATTTTTATGTTTTATGGCCTATAATGTGTTACCGCCTAAATGCTGCTTGTTTTGTGCTTTATGGAACCCATATTGATGTGAGCTAGCTATTAAATGAATATGTTAACTTACATACTGGTTAAATAATTATAGAATGATTGATTTGTCCCTATTGCACAACTCTCGTTTGAGTATAATCATTGTAGGGTTGCGTCTTTTATTCGAAAGATTATTTAAGTTTTGTCGCATGTAATTGTATTCATGAAGGATTTAGCGGATATTAGTAGGGTTTCTTTAACAACTGATGGAAGGGTGAGGTGGGAATCCTAAGAGAGCCTAGGAAGTGCCTTAGAGGAGTTGGTGCATTGTCTAGCGGTGTATATTCATTTGACGGTAGTGGACATGAGTAGTTACTTAGAGGATCCGAAATGATTCTGGAGGAAAGTACGGATAGGCATGGAAAGTATTATTGGGCCCGTACTACTGAAAGCACAGGATCCATACTCAAATCCAGGAAAATTTTGGGGATTCTAAGAAGCTGATGAAAGGTAGATTGTATGGTTTGGCGCCATGATTCATTGCAATGTGTTCCTGTTTTTCTTCGGTTTATCGGTTATGGGTGTTTAGGATGAGGATGGTTCTAGTGATTATTTGGGCCATAGTGGCCATGTTAGTTTAGGTTTAAATGGTACAAACCTAGGTGATTTAGTTGGTTTTGAGGTCTCGAGGGCCTTGCTCGAGGTAGTGCCAGTTGAGTCACAGGACTCGAGAAGGAAGTGATTGTGATGATCGAATCGAGGATTACAACCGGAGGCTGAGTAATGGGAAGATGGACTGGGATGTCACTATCTACGACAGGGATTATGTTCTTCCAACTTTCTGTGTTCGAAGGAAATAGAGATCAAACATGTAATTTTCAGAGTTGTGATGTAGACCTATCATGGAGCTAGATAGTTGCAGTTTTTGGTGCTAAGTATGGCAGTGTGGGAATGCACAAGAAGATTGTGTGGTATGGTTACCTTGAGATGAGATCAAGGGTCTTCTTTCTTCGAATATAGGTAGGTCGGGAGCTAGTTGATTGTTTCAGGAATCATGGAAGTGAATCGGGAACAAACAACTTTTTTTTGTCTCTGATGTATCCCGACTATGAGAATGTTGCCGCTTGTATTTATGAATGATTCTCGCGACATATTGATGGTTGGGTATTTATAGGCAATGTGTGTGGTAGTCTAATTGTTTCTAGATAAAGGATTTATGTTATGAATAGACTGCCAGAATTAGTGCTTATGCATCTGCATGTGATTCTTGATGTTAGAGGCAGTTATGATTGGGGATTTTCCGAGATCTCTGTCTGAGATTCAGAATCTCTTTGAGTTTGTTTGGTCTTCATCTGGAAGATCATATTATGTTATGTTATTCATTCCAAGGGTTTGGGATGCTATGTATTTGGTTGAGCCAGTTTGAGTTTTGGTATGTTTGCATTGCCAGTTGGTTTTAGTTTGAATCTTCAGTAGGGTATAACTTGGTATTCTACTTGGAGGATCATTGATCCAATTGAGTTTATGGTTTCAGAAGAATGGGTCATAGGAATATGCGGTTCGGGTATACGAGACTTTAGTTAAAAATGTGGTCAAGACGGGGGCGTAGAGCAAGTTGCTATCATATATATGTGCTCGGGAATGCATGAGTTGTCTTCACGGGATGAAGTTGTGGTCACGGATCTTGTTATAGATAGTGGTTCATTTTGGGAATGCCAATAAATAGGTTAAGTGGCCTTTGGGTCGCTTAGGTTGATTATTGATTGTGGGGGGGATATGTCAACTCATTCTATAAATTGTTATCTATAGTCTAGGCTGGGCAGTTGTTCATGGGTTAATCAACTTTAGATTTTTGTATGTGTTGTTCTACATGGTATTTGTTCAGCAGTGTATTGGATCAGTGGATTATTTGCCCATGCATTCTCGATCATGGTTCATTTCATTCATCTTCAAGGGATGAGGTTTTTTCAAATGTTTTGAGCTGTATCAGTGAAAGTTTAAGGGAAATGTCAACCTATTGTTAAAATCTATACATTTTACCTTTTGTTTTATAGGTATGGGTAACCTCAATTGTTGGTTATGGAAGTATTGTTCATAGTAGTCTCAAGTTTGGCAGCTGCCCTTGATTATTCAGAGTTCCAACGTTGGTGTTGTTTTGTTTAGTTTTTCACATGTGGCATTGGATCTACATAGAATCCAATCATAGCGTTTCATGTCGGTAGGGTTGGTATTTGGATTGATCCAAACAGGATTTTCACGGCATTTTTGAATAAATTTGGAAGTTTTATCAAGCTATTTACATATTGGTGGCGTCTGTTCAGTTTCAATCGAGGTGTGGAATCTTGTATCGATTGTTCATGAGGATGTTTCTATTAACGGTTTGGGTTCATTATTTCGTTAGATCTATTGGTATTCCACCTTTGGGTAAGGTTGTGAGGTTGAAAGAATGCAGTAGATCTAGGGTTGGTTATATGTCACCCTGTGGGGGTGTATATTGTGGTAGTGCCTCAAATATAGTCTTGAAAGGTGTATGCGAACTAAGTATGATAGACTGAGAACACTTGGTTCGAATTATTAGCATGGTTCTTATTTGGATTATAGCCTTTGAAATGGAACAAGAGTACAATAGCCTATCTCATTCTCTGGTTGTTTGTGACCATGTTTTTGTCTGTTTTTGTGTTGGTAGTAGCCTGTTCTATGAAAGGTATTGCACGCTATAGAAGGATATGGATTAGTTTGTGTTTGATTAGTGTTGAGAGGGATGTTGATTGGGTTCCTACAAGTCTGTGGGTTGATGGTTGAGTATCTTTAAGCGCCTATGGTGTTAGTCGTGAGTCTTTAGGCCAATGATAGATTGACGGCAAGATCGGCGTGGTACCATGAACTTATCGTTTTAGTGGTTAGAATGTGTCACGATGTATCATGAACAAGTGGTTGTATGATTCTTACGGATGTAACCCCTTAGTCATTTGATTGTGACTCTTAGGTCACATATCTTTAGTCTTATTAGAATGTTTTGATGTTAGTGCATTGTTAGGAGTCGGGGGACTCAGTGACCAGCTGGTTTGGATCATGTGGACAATACAACTTTGTTGGGAGTATTATATGTGCATCAGAAGTCTCTTGTTGAATGTTTGCAGTATGAACTCCGTTTGCTTGCGGGTTGTTTTTTAGGAGTTGGTTACCAATGTTGGGTATCAGTTCTGATACCTTGGTCTTGAAGTTCGTTGTAAATGTGTCGAGTGACTTTTCAACTGGATGTACACCTAAGTTGATGAGGGATTCAGATGCAAGGTGAGATTCTTGGATTGACCATCATTACTCTCATGGGAGTACACTACTAGAAAAACAACCTTTTACGACGCTCATTGCGCGTCGTAAAAGGCTCAAACGACGCGCAAATGCGCGTCAAGGAAGGCCCTGTCATAAAGAGAGACGACGCGCTTTTGCGCGTCATCTATAGACGACGCGCATTTACGACGCGCATTTACGACGTGCATTTACGACGCGCAATTACGACGCGCAATTACGACGCGCGTTTACGACGCGCAATGCGTATCAAGGAAGGCCCTGTCATAAAGGAAGACGACACGCATTTGCGTGTCGTAACCTTACGACGCGTGTGACACACAATGCGTATCAAGAAAGATGACACACATTTTTGCGTATCATAATTTTAAATGTTTAAAAAAAATTATTTATAGATTTACTAATTTTCAAATTAAATAATACATTGAAAATCTCATAATACAATATAAAATACCATAAATAAAAAAGATAATTCATTTCACTAATATGTCAAAATACAAATAATTATTCCAATAGTGAGTAAATGTTATAAAAAAATGAACTCATTTATATACAATTGCATCATCTAGCTTACTATGTGCCAACAACTCTCTGTGTGTTTACTTTTGCTTGAGTCTCGTTTCCTCCAAAGCTTCTAGCCATGCCAAAATATGATATCTTGAGTCACATTTCAAGAACCAACATCACCTTCAATCACCCAATTAAACTCTAATGTTGGTAGACTAAGAGTTCCAGAATCAAGTTTACACCCATCACCTTCAATCACCCAATTAAACTCTAATGTTGGTAGACTGAGAGTTCCAAAATCAAGTTTACATCCATCACCTTCAATCACCCAATTAAACTCTAGATCTTATGTTGTTCGAAAAAAAATGGTGTTTGTAATCTATGAACAAAAAACGCAAAGACCAAGGTTAACATTTGCTATATAGAAAGCACAACTGGACATATGAATATATAATACGCAACATAAACATTTTCATGAAAATGATATAGACAAATAAGTAAGAGTGATGATATTGATACCTTAATTACGCCATAGTAATACTTGACCTCTGAAAACAAATAAACAAAGGATCACATCATAATTAGCTCAATGAAGTAATTCTTATACATTGTTTCTACCAAAAGATTCATCATGGAAACATTTTTGTTGGAAATAACTAAACAAAAATCTAAATACTAAGCAAAAAAATTATAGTAATCACCATTTAGAGCAGGATGAGGAGTCCGATCAGGCCATATGAGACCATTTAAGCAGAAATTTAAGTCATTTGGTGTATCTCCAAAGTCACCTCCATATGCCCAGTATTTGCTACCATTTGCATTTTCCTTGAGTAACCCCTGAAACCATATGCAAATATTTAGAACTACCCTTGCACCACATTTACAGTTTTATAAAATTTTATATGCCCAGTATTTGTACACAACCACAACCACTTATTCCATCTTATTTCCTATAAATGTGTGTGTGTGTATATATATATATATATATATATATATATATATATATATATATATATATATATATATATATCATACAATTACAAACACAAGTAACTCACCTGTTTACTTTCAAGTTAGGAAAGTAGCTCTATAAAAAAGTCTAACTAACTATGAATATTATGAAACCAAATCAAACCACAAGTTACAAACTGATAAACAAATTCAACCAAGTTAAGATTGAGATGATGGGATCTAAAATGCATCCAGCTCCTGGATAACCGTAAAGGGTAAGAAGGTAAAATCAGTTGTAAAAAAAAAGAATAATAATGTAAATTCAATGGTAAAAGGGTAAGAAAATAAACTCATTTGTAGAAGGGGATAAATCAGTACTTGTCCCAATTCCCACTCTAGAATTCCCAGCTTCTTCATGTGCAGTTGCTAATTAGGTGACGTGTCAACCGGAATCCTATGTGGCTATGTAGATGTATCTACTAACTCACCCGGTAATGAACTTTCACCTTATCACCTTTGTGTGCTTGGATTTCACAAGATGTTGGTTTGAACTTGGGAGGTTATTAATAATACCCTCAAGTCTGGGTAGACTCTAGAAAGAGAAAAAATAATTTAAATTAAAAATTAAAAATAACAATGTGGTTTCAATTTGCATAATTTAAAAAGAGAGAGAGAGAGAGAGAGTATGAACCTTGATAACCAAAAATTCAAGTTTATTTGTATTCTGTTTAGCTTTCCTTCTTCCTTTAGAAATTCTTTTTTATATTAAATCTGGTTCAAAAGCGTAAAATCCAACCATTGAATCAGATAACTTCCAAATCACACCAGTTACTTTTAGCCGACCTTCTTTTCTAGGTGTAACACTTAGTTGAGCCCGAAAAAAGTTATAAATAAATAAATAAATAAATAAAAACATCACAATCGTATACAATACATGCTACGTGAAACTCCACCACTCTCAATCATGACAGATACTTCAACTGGTAAATAGTTTTTCACTATTAAAGGATTACTTAATGTAATCAGGTGAATACACCTGTTATCAATTTTTATGAAACAAAGTGATTTTTATATTAAATATGCAATAAAGTTACATTTTAGGACCAAATGATCCAATTTTTTGAAACCTTTTTTTTTTTTTGCAAATACCAAAAACACTTGTACATTAACTAAAATATGTAGTGTGATTAAATCATTATACTTTATTTAACTGTTTAAAAAAACATTTTTCTTGGTATTGATAATTGGAATTAAATAAAAAATCACAAAGTACTTTCACTTTTTTATTGATTGAGCCACTAAACTATTATTTATCTATGATTATTATAATAATAATAGTTCAGTAAACTGATAACAAATAATAGCTTAGTGGCTAAATCAATAAAAGGACAATGGTTTAAATGTTTAATCACTACAGAAAATCAATAAAATGATGAAAACATTTATAAATAAGTCTTTATAAACCATTAATGAAGGAGAATGTATATCAAATTCAGATCATACTTCTAATATAACTGCAGCTTTGTTTAGATCAAGAATTCCATCCTTGTCAGCATGTATCAAATTAACAAACTTCTTTGTGAGGAGTCCTGAAAACAATTTAATAAACTTTTTCATTAAAAAAATAATTGGAAATCATAACATGTATATTTAAGGATGTTTGGTTCACAGAATATGAATGAAATTCAATTTCGTGTATAGTTGATTTCTAGAATCTTTATATACAGGGGTATTTTGGTCTTTTAACAAAAATGGAAGGAATGAAAACTCTGTAAGGGATGGTAATTCCGATGTAACTGAATTTTGTCCATTTGGAAACCAAACACGTCATATAACAGAATCTTGAATTCCAATTCTGAAAGATTATATTTTTATCCATATATATAGGGGTATTTTGGTCTTTTGACAAATAAGAGAAGGAATGGAATTGAAGTCCTCCCAAACTTGAAAGATATTGTGAATTCCATGAATGATGGAATTAGAAGGATTCGAGTGGAATTAAATTTTGTCCAATTAACAGCAAAACACATCATGGAATGGAATCTTGAATTCCAATTCCATTTAAATTACTGATTCAAGTAAGCTTACCAAGAGAACTATCATAACGACAAGCAGCAACTAGATTTTCTCCAGAATCTATAATAAAAAGAGATTTTAATCGATTTTTCAAATTACAAAAAATAACTTTTACAATTGCAAAAAAAAAGATATATTTGTATTACTAGCATTTGGTTCTTGATTTCCAGGCTTAAAAGCTTTTAATTTCTTGTTTCTCTTGACAACACCACATGGCAATGATCCAAATGAAGGACAATCTACTTCTTCAGGAATTGTATTTGTATTAATTGCTTCACTTTTGATGCTTTGTTTTGGCTGTTTTATAAAATAGAAAAAAAAAATGAAATTACTATATGGATTTGACTTCTTGAAGTAGTTGATATTTCATGATGATGATGATGATGACGACATTAATGATATGGAATATTACGATTGTGTAAATAACTTACTAAAAATAACAATACAAGGAAGAAAAAATCATAAACGGGCCCTAATTTGGTATAACAAGACATGTAATAGTTTGCTTATATAGATTTGTTACATATTATCTTGATGTTTGTATCCTTAATTTTGATATTTTTTTTAATATAGAATTTGCTATTTCTGATGATGAGGATGAAAAGGGCATTGATGTCTTTTGTACAAACAAGACAGTTGACAGCTCCATTCCGTATTCAACCATGACAGTTGACAGCTGCATAAAATCATTCAACACATTAGCAATTGACAACTAATACTAATAAGAACAAGTAATCGTCTAAGAATTGAAAACCAACAAGATTCAAGTTGTTAAAAGTCAAAAACATATCATAAAAAATAAACTAAAAATAGAATAGAAAAAGAAAAACTAACCTCTACCATTACTTGGTGATTTCTTGATTAAAATAACATCACACCATCATTTTACATAAATAATACTAGTGATTAATAGGAATAACCGGCTATTTGAAAAAGCAACCTGAGAAAGCAGATCTGCAGCTATGTGAACTGGACTAGCATATTTGTCATTAAGCTCAAGAACTTCAGATAGCCCTGCAGGCATGTCAATGGATACCATAGCCTCACTATTCTGTCAAGTGTCAATATACAAAAATAGTTAGGCTTTTTATATAAAATTTGTTAAATTTTTTTTTCACAAATGGGATCACATAATTGGAGAACCATTTTTGTAGCTGTCACGTACTGATTTCCAGGGCCATAAATCTTCTCGACCTTAGGACACCATGTTCAAATCAATGTTGTTCAATTTCATCTTTCCAACTCTACCCTCCATGCCATTATTAGCTTCAATAGGACTGGGAGCTTTGTTATATTTGACAAATATGTGATCTGGAAAGCAGCTGGAGTTCCTCTATCCACCATTGTCTAATAATTCACAGTGGTTCACAATTCATGTAACTCCCTGTTAGATGAATAAAAGAAAAGTCTAGAGTTAGATGGGTTGGATTATTTCGATTATGATTACTTAATATTTTCACTGAAACTAATCAATTGACATGAGCAAAAAAACAATCTAATTACTAATAGGGAATACCACAACTTAACCATGAGGAATCGATTTCATAATCCAAGAAGCAAAAATTACAAATCAACCATAGTGCCAAACACCACTAAATGAAGTGGAAGCAAGAAAGAAGAAAAAAGTGGAACTCTACTAACCATTACTATGGTCAAGCGAGTCAGATAAGAAAAAAATGGAACTCGATTAGCTTGGAGAGGAGCGTGAATGAAGACTAGTTATCGTTTTTACCTAATTTCCAGATTTCTCTCATGTTTCCTCGTTTTCTGTTAACCACGTCTATACTCCATGGCAATCAGCGTCTTCGTGATTCCGAAGGAACGAGACAAGATCGATTCTACCTTTGCCCAAAAACCCTAGCTTTCGTGGCTCTGTGAGCATTCATTGACAAACGAGACCCTAACCCTTTGATCATGGTGACCAGAAGCCCTTCAATTTCAATAGGAACCGAAACCCAAGTTCCAGAAATAGTTGATTTTGTTTCCCTTTTAATGTAAAGTGTTTAATTTCTTTTGAGAAATGAAGCAATAAGGATCGATCTATGGAGGATGTGGGTCGTAATTTGAGGGATGAAAAAAACCCTAATTTGAGGATGTGGGTCGATTTTCGGTATGCAAAGCCGACGGGGTGCTTATAAAAAGCTTTGAGGAGCATCTAAGTCAGTGTTCTTATCAAAAGATTTGAGAAGCATCATAAGTCATAACAACGATAGGTGCATTCTTCATGTTTCTTTCTCTTTTCGTGTCTGCCTCAGAGGGAGACTAGGGCTTGAAATTTCATGATCTTTAGAGAGACACTAGAGCAGAGATCCGATGAGACGATTAACAAGTAAGGTCAGGAGTAGGGGAGAAGCGGATTGGAGGGGAGGGAGAGGAGAGAATCGATTGTGAAGATGAAAGATAGAAAAAAGGTAGAAAAGAACAAAGCGGGTTTTCAAAATTTTGGGGATTTCATTTCCCCCTATCTACTAAACCTATCTACTAAACGTGCATTCATTAAAATTATAAAGCGAAACTCATATAGGACACGCGTTTAAGATACGGTGCCCTCCGTGTTTTTAATTTTTTTCTTATAACACTAAAGTAAGGGCACGCAATAATGCGTGACCTAAATCCTTTTTTAATATCACTCTCTTTTGCGTAACATAGATCAATGAGTGTTGTGGTTTGCGCGTCGTAAAAGGGTCTTTTTCTTGTAGTGGTAGTGGGTTGGTGATGACTTGTTAGGAAGTCAAGTGTGTATTTAAGGTTTTAGGCATAATTTTCGGATTTGAGGTTTGGTGAAATTCTCGATCGGGATGTCTTGAGTATTCTTTTTGCATGGATTAGTGGTGTTCCTAGTCCGGGAACTAGGGGTAGGTACAAAGAATGGATTATCATCCTACTTACGGTATGGTTTCTAAAGTTTAGGTTGTTGGGTTCCCAGATCGAGGAATTATGTTGTTGGAATTGGTTTGTGGTTGTAGTTTTGAGAGTTTCTGGTTTGAGTGGTTCTAACTGAACGTTGGGTCTTATAATTAGGGAGAGGAATATAGTTGTTGTGGTTGGGTATTTTCAAGTTTTTGGGATGTTTGTTGGCAGCTTTAGGTTTCCAAATGGTCTCTCGAGTTTTATTTATAAGATGCTTTTATTTTGAAGTGGTTATAGGAAGCTTATGGAATGTGTTGGCATTGTTTTCAAAGATCCTAACCAAGACGGATTTCAAGGACGAAATCCAGTTTAAATGGAGGAGAGTTGTAGCATCCTGTTTCGAGAAGTTTGTTATTTCGGGATTATGGACAATAAATTGATCAAGTAAAGGCCTTGGGCTTCAAGGGAATGAGATTTAGACCTTATTGGACGATGATAATGTTGGATAAATGATTAAATCGTTGGTTTGTGTCTTGGAGTCAAAGGGTAAAATGAGAAAAGTGATGTTTCATACTTTTTCATGAATTAATGATTTTATTTAGGCATGTTTTAAGTCAACAGTAATTATATAGGGTTGTGGAGCTTGTTAATACCTTTTCGTGCACATAAAGAACGCAAGAAATGGAGTTGAAAAGAAGAAGTTATGATTGTTTGAAGTTGGAGTGAAATTGGGCGAAAGTTTGTCCTCACGAGGTGACAGAAATGTTCACGATGTAAGAGGAGCATGTTTGTAATATCCCGAAATCACAATAAAACAATTCATTTTTAATTAAAGTATAATCATTGTTTCCAACAAAAACCCAAATCATAAGAAACCAATGTGGAGTACAAATATTCCAAAATCAATGTATCATAACATCTCCAAAACATGTCACCAAATGATATGTATGATCACGCCTTGGATTTGCCCTGATCATCAGAAGTACCTGAAACATAACACTAAACTGTAAGCCAAATCTTAGTGAGTTCCCCCAGAATACCTTCACACAAACATATAACAACATGCATATTGGGTCCACAACAATCAAGATGGATTATCCCTGAGTCTGGCTTGTATTTCTGGCCCACACCCTATGTATGTATTGCTCTCGAGCCCACAACATACATCTGGCTTTCATTTCTGGCCAACAACTTATGTATGGCTTCCTCCCGAGTTTGTTGGCTTTCGTACGAAGTAGTATTACCTCAATCCCGCACTATGCTGACATATACAACAGATAAACAAAAACATGCATTTATTAATAGATCACTAAAGCATAGTAACATCCTAAACCATGATACATAATCTAGTTGGCTAGCATTGGTGACCTCAACCCCCAAGTATAGTGAGGAAACTCACCTCACAGTCTGAAATGTAGCTGAACGAATTGCAACTTAAACTGTTAACTCTATAGGTCACCTTCAAAGGATGCTTCAGGGAGAAATACTTCTGGATCCAAAATGCCTTGAGCTTCCAAGATTATGTCCTTTCCTTCTTTTTCCTTCAAGAACACCAAAAATGCACTCTCACGCTCAAATGGCTCACACAAAGGATTAGGTTTTTTTTAGTGACTAATTGGGAGATGGAGGCTGATGAGTGAAAAGGTCTTGAGAAGTTTATGATGCTTAAATAGTGCTCAAACTCTAAAAATTAGGGTTTACACTTTTTCCAAGTAAGCCCTACGTGCCAAAGAGTATGCCCACAATTTCATTAAGTGGACAATGGGACCAACTTTTCAACAAATTAAATACTTGGGATAGAAATGGAAAATACCTAGTTCAAGGTGTTACATTTCTCCCCCACTTGAATCAAACTTCATCCTCAAAGTCCAATGCTAGGAATAACTCAGGATAGTGCTCTCACATCTCTACCTTGGGTTCCCAAGTCCATTCGGAACCCTTCCGATACTGCCACCCGACTTAGACAAATGATACCACCTTGTTCTGCAAGGCCTTCAACTTCCTATCTAAAATTGCAACTGGACTCTCAACGTAGTTCAAGAGATCATCAACATGAAATTCATCCAAAGAGACAACTGATGAACCATTACCCACACATTTCTGATGCTGAGAAACATGGAAGGTGTTATGAATCTGACTGAGCTCCTCAGGAAGATCCAGTCAATAGGACTCACAAGCATATAAAAGCATGCATACTGGGTCCACAACCATTAGGTTGGATTACCCCTAAGCCCACAACATGAGTCTAGCTTGCCTTTCTAGCCCACAACTCATGTCTAGATTGCTCCCGAGCCCACAACATAAGTCTGTCTTGCCTTTTTGGCCCAAAGCTTATGTTTGGCTTACACCCGGGTTTGTTGGCTTCCGCACAAAGCAATATTGAGTCAACCCAATTGTATTATGTCGAAATATGTAACAAATAAACATATAAAAGTAACAGATAAATATGCAGATCTTAGCGGATTACTACAACATTGCAAAATCCTAAACCATGTTATATAATCTACTAGGCCAACATTGGTTCCTTCGACCCCCAAGTATAGTGAGGAAAATCATCTCACAGTCTGAAATATATTTAAATGAATCAAAACTCGAACTGTTGACTCTACAGGTTACCTTCAAAGGATGCTTAAGGGTGAAACACTTCTGGATCCAAAATACATTGAGCTTCCAAAATGATTTCCTTTCCTTGTTTTTCCTTCAAGAACACCAAAAATACAATCTCAAGCTCAAAAGGCTCACACAAAATATTAGCGTTTGCTAGGGACGGATTGGGAGATGGAGGCTAATGAGGTAAAAGGTCTTGAGAAGTTAATGATGCTTATATATTCTCAAAACCTAAAAATTAGGGTTTGCACTTTTTCCACGTACGTCCTGTGTACCAAAGAGTACGGCCAACATACGCATAAAAGTCATGTGATTTCATTAAGTTGAAAATGGGACCAACTTTGTAACAAATCAAATACTTAGGGGTAGAAATAGAAAATACTTGGATCAAGGTGTTACACTATTCTCAAGAGGTGAGCATATATTCTCACAACGTGAGAACTGTGCAGGCCCAACCGACAAATTTTTAGGGTTTTCAAGGTATTTAAAGGTAGGGACTCATGTTTTAGGGTATTTTCTTTGCGTCCATCATATCTAGAACCTCTTAACAGAAACCATATCCTCTATTTTCAATATTTGAGCCTCCCCTATCCTCTCTCATCCATTTTTAGAGTTTGTGGTAGTTTTGAATCAATGTTTTCATGTAAGGTTGATCTTTGAAGCTTGGCAATTGAAGATCTCAACTTTCATATACCTTCTAGACCTTTGTATCTTATAAAGTTCCAAGATTTGTTGCATTTCATCTTGGATCTAAGTGTATTTTGGTGTTTTGGTCCATTATAATGAGTTTTGAGTGGGTGTTGGGAATAAAGTTTCTAACTTTATAACTCTCTTAGGTCCCCAGAACATTGTATGTTTCATATTTGGACTCCAGCACCTTTTGATTAGTTTAGAATGTTTTCTTGGTCCTCATGGACTAAGAAAGTTTTGATCTTTTGTCTTCCATTGCAGCCATGCAAGTTATTTTGGTTATTTTAGCCATTTTACTGTATTAAAGTTTAGATCTTGAAAGCATGAGACATTATTATGGATAAAGTTGGAAACTTTATCCATCTAAACATCATGTTGATTTAGATTTAAAGGTTGGAGACTTGGACTTAATGGATTTAGTTGAGAAAGATGCATTTTCTTGGTCCCTTTGGGATTTAAAGACTAGATCTTGGTTGTTTGGACCATCCTAATGTATAAATTTGGAAAATTTATCCATTATGAAACTATTTTGGAACTAGATACGAGGTTATAGGCCTTGGTCTGAAGAGATTAAGCACTTTAGTGTAGATTTTGGCCATCTGACCAGAAGTCACGAGTTGACATAGGATGTGTCACGATGTGACGGTACCCAGAATCGCAATTGTTTTGTCGGTTCATTCTCACGACATGACTAAGGAATGGTCACGACGTGACATTGACTTCGTATAAGTGGATCGTTGACATTGTGGACTTTGATCATGGACTTTTTCATCAATTTGACTTTTAGTAAAGCTTGGGTAGAATTGAGTATTTGACTATGGATTGGTCTTGGTCTGGTTTTAGGAAGTTTGGGCTGGCTGTACTGATGTTTAGGTAGCTGTTAGGCTTCTATTGAGTAGTCCAGGTGAGTCTTCTCACTGTATTTGTGGGTCAAAGGCACCAATGCTGACTACAATATTGTGTATGTAGGGTGATAATTGTCTGTGTAACTCTTTCATGTTTGTATGATTGGGTTGAAATAAACCCTGCGGCTAGGCCCATTATTGTATGATTGGGTTGAAAGAAACCCCAGGGTTGGGCCCATGAGCATAAGATAGGTTGAAAGAAACGTTAAGGCTAACCCCATGATTGTGTATTGGGTTGAAATATACCCCGGGGCTTAGCCCAACTATATTTTTGGTATGTGGTACTTTGGGGCCGTAAGCTTTGTGCTTATGGTTTTGTGTTTAAATTTTTTGAGGTACTTTTTATTTTAAAAGGAAGGGACCGACTGGATTGCACTGCATCCCCTAAAGATTTATTATGCACTGAATATTTACGAATTACTCTGATGCTTTGAGAATACTTTTATTTTGATAGCCTTTGAGTTAATGAATGAATTTTTGATTTATTTATTATTTATTATTTATTTATTTTTTTTAAACTCCGATTGTTCATTAATTTAAATATCATCGTACAATGAGTGAGATGGAAAACAGGCAACAAGTTGCGCCGCTAAGCCTTTTTGTATGGTAAAGCTAATTCGTTTGAAAACTACATCCATAGATTAGGGGGATATAACATTGTTATGCACGATCCATTGTACTCTATTAAGAAGTTTCACTGCATTCGGCACGAGGAAACCAAACGTATCAAATGCTGAACACGTGTTGATTTTCCATGCACGATTTCTCATGTTTGGTGACTTTGCATGTATCAGGATTTAAAGTAGCATGCTCCGCCTTGAAACCCCTAGCCCTCAAGCCCACAAGAGGGGATACCACTGTAAGGTCCACACATCCGTGTTTCCCTCCGAACCATCCAAAAATCAAAACGTCAGTCGGTATAAGGGTTTACCTTCTTTCCACCAGGTCAGACAAGAAATTCACAAGTGCCTCTTTCTTGGCGGAAACCCTGACACGCTTAAATATGTCAAACAAAACATCCCTAACCATATTGTGACTGTATTTGAACCCCGAGAGTTCTTTACAATGAACTTCATGCTCTCCAAAAGAGTCCAAACATGCCTTGGGACACACCAGCCATATCTCGTCAGTTGGGAATATTGCAATCATGAGCCGATATTTGAGGATAGTATGATACTCCACAGGAGACATATAGGGATATCTAGAAGAAAATCTTGAGCATGTGGTGCACGTAAGCACTGGAAAACCACTTTCTGCCGAGTCGTCATGTCGAAATGCACTTCCATATCTTGGACAATTTTATGAAAAAGGGCATTGGCCAGTGTATTCTGGGATTTAGGGGGTGGTGTCTTTTGATGGGTTTTGAGCATTCTAACACTTCCTAAGTGTACATGCAACCTAATAACCTTGGATCTATGTTTGTCTAATTATCATGCAAAGTTGAATTCCAAGGTTATATTCTTATCTAGCATACATGGGGAACAATTTTTAAACTTGAATGAAAGATAGAATAACTTACCTTGTTGTTGCTTATGTTCCTTGAAACCTTGTGAGCCTAGCACCCCAAGTGTGATGCCTCAAATGCTTCACACAACACCAAATGCTCTTGGAAAGACTTTTGAGAGAATACACACTTCTTGAAATCGGCCTAGCCCTCTTGTTTCATATGTGTAGCCGATTTTGGTGGAGAATGGGATTCTTATATAGTGTTGACACATCTAGGGTTACACCATGTAAACCCTAATGTGTCATGACTCTTCATTTCCATGACCCATGGGTTTGTAACTCCCATGGAGCATCCATGGAGCATCCTATGGGTGGAACCCAACTTGATAATCCATGGAGCCTCTTAGCCCACTATACAAGATATGAATGATTTACATAATCAACCCATATATTTAATTAGTTATCTTTTGATCACTTAATTAATTCTAAATTAATTCTTTGATCAAACTAATCAAATAATATTATTAATATATTAGAACTTATAATATATTAATAATCTCCAAGTGTTATTTCTCTCATTTAGTCTATCCAATTGCATGGTGCCATGCAACCCAAATGGACCATGTCGGGTCGGGTCAAGTACTGACCAAAAATAGTTATGGACTTAGACACCTTATCCAGTAGTCTCCCACTTGGATAAGTCTAATAACTATAACTCCAGTACTTCAGGAACCGACCGGCAATCATAGCTCTTTCAAGGTCTCTCGGAACTAAGAAGATGTTGATACGCCATTTAAGATAAGTGATCATATAATCCTCTGTTCTAGATATCAGCCGGACAAATACATGGAACAATGTCTTACTTATTGTCCAGCAGTTTGTTTCCCGATTTCCGATTTGTTTGACAAAGAACTTAATTGAACACATCAACTTAGTTCTGACCGGGCCCGATACATAGGTCAAAACAAAAACATCGAGGGGCCCAGATATCAGCTTCTAATCCAAGAAGGAACAGATAAACTTCGACTCATATGTTTGTTCTACCACTCATTGAATTATACACAAAAGCACGTTTTATGACATCGAGTTACCAATGCGTTTTCGTACAATCAATGCATAACCAACTTGTAAGTAACAAATCATATCTCTAGGTTTGAAGACTTATATGATATTACCGTCTCACGATCACTCGAGATAAATTCCATGAAGTGATTCCAGTGAGCGTGGGTTGAGTCCAATGCTCAGAACTTATGAGCACTCATGATTGTTGTAGCCTTGTCCAACACCGTAGACCTCTGCAACCAATCATGACAGTCTTGATTCATACCTACTTCCGACATATGACCGACTGTGGAGGTTTGAATAATATGTTATACCAAACAAAATTATTCTGGAAGTCAAAACGTGCAAAAGAAATATAGTAAACGATCGACAAGAGATAGCAACACTTTACTCATAAATAAAACACCTTTTATTCATCATCTGATGTCAATTACACTTTACAAATTTCGAGGTTATCTAACTACTAAATCTATTATCAGCCTTCAGCCCTATGCTCCGAGAATGCTGGAGATGCTTAACCCGAGTCAGTCCCTTCGTGAGGGGATCTGCTGGGTTCTCATCCGATGATACCCTCTTTACCACGAGGAGTCCTTCTTTTATCTGATGTCTGATAAAATGGTATTTTTTGTCGATGTTTCTGGATCTCCCGTGATCCCTTGGTTCCTTGGCTAAGGCAACAATGCTTTCACTATCACAAAAAATTTCCATTGGATCTTTAATAGCTGGTACAACTCCAAGGTCTCCAATGAAGTTCTTCAATCATATCGCCTCCTTTGCCGCCTCGCTAGCTGCAATATACTCTGATTCACAAGTTGAATCAGCCACTGTCTCTTGCTTGGAACTCTTCCAAGAAATTGCTCCTCCGTTTAGGGTAAAGACCCAGCCCGACTGAGAGCGGAAATTATCCCTATCAGTCTGGAAGCTAGCATCACTATACCCTACAACTCTCAAGTCATCACTCCCACCGAGGGTAAGGACCCAGTCCTTAGTCCTCCGTAGGTACTTGAGGATATTCTTTACCGCAGTCCAGTGTGCCTTGCCAGGGTTCCCCTGGTACCTGCTAACCATGCTCAGTGCAAAGGCTACATCAGGTCGAGTACACGTCATTGCATACATGATCGATCCTACAGCCGAAGCATAAGGTATTCGACTAATTTCTGTTATCTCAGCCTCAGTGCTAGGGCTTTGTGTCTTACTCAATCTAGCGTTACTCTGGATGGGTAACTCTCCTTTCTTGGAGTCCTGCATGCTGAATCTCTTCAGCACCTTATCCAAGTAGGTACTCTGACTAAGTCCAATTAGTCTTTTACTTCGATCTCTCAAGATCCTTATCCCTAGAATATAGGCAGCTTCTCCTAGGTCCTTCATAGAGAAACACTTCCCAAGCCAGGACTTAACTTCCTGCAGAGTTAGGATGTCATTTCCTATGAGTAGTATGTCATCCACATACAATACCACAAAGCTAACTATACTCCCACTAGCCTTGACATACACGCAAGACTCATCTTCACTCCTAGAAAAGCCAAATTCCTTGACCTTTTCATCAAAGCAAAGATTCCATCTGCGAGGTGCTTGCTTTAATCCATAAATGGATTTCTCAAGCTTACACACTCTATTAGGGTACTCGTTGCTGACAAAACCCTCTGGCTGACTCATGTAAACATCTTCAGCCAACTTTCCATTAAGGAAAGCAGTTTTGACATCCATTTGCCATATTTCATAGTCATGAAATGCAGCTATGGCTAACAGAACCCTAATAGACTTAATCTTGGCTACTGGAGAAAAGGTCTCATCATAGTCCACTCCAGGAATTTGAGAGAAGCCCTTTGCAACCAGTCGAGCCTTATAAGTGTGTACTTTACCATCCATGTCGATCTTCTTCTTGAAGATCCATTTTCACCCTACTGTCTTACGACCTGGTACATTTTCAACCAAGTTCCAAACTTGATTGTCCTACATGGACTGTATTTCGCTGTCCATTGCCTCTTTCCACTTGGCTGACTCAGGGCCTGCCATGGCTTCCGCGTAACTGTTAGGTTCATCCAGACCTATCAGTGTCTCATCACTGATAAGTGTATCACCTTCTGCAGTAATGTGGAATCCATAGTAATGCTCAGGAGCATTCCTAACCCTTGTGGACCGCCTCAGAGGTACATACTTGTCAATTGGCTCAACAGGAGTTTCCTCCTCAAGTTGAGTGCTAGGGTTTGAAGTTCCTTCACCGCTTGACTCTTGAATTTCTTCAAGATCAACTTGCCTCCCACTGTTTCCTTGGCTTATGAACTCTCTCTCTCTCTCTCTAAAGAAAGCCCTCCTAGCTACAAAGACCATATTTTCACTAGGTCTGTAGAAGAGGTAACCAAAGGATTGCTGTGGGTAGCCGATGAAAATACACCTCTCACTTCGAGGTTCGAGCTTATCATGAGTCTCGCGTCTCACGAAAGCCTCGCAACCCCAAATCTTGATGTGGTCTAGTTTAGGTACTTTACCAGTCCACATCTCATGAGGAGTTTTGGCAACTTTCTTTGTAGGGACTAGATTAAGGATATGGGCGGCAGTCTCTAAGGCATACCCCCAAAATGAGATTGGTAGAGAAGCTCGACTCATCATGGAACGAACCATATCCAACAAGGTTCGATTACGCCTCTCAGCCACACCATTCAACTGTGGTGTCCTGGGAGGTGTCAATTGTGAGACTATCCCACATTCCCTTAGATAGTCAAGGAACTCTGAACTAAGATACCCACCACCACGATCGGATCGAAGCATCTTAATGTTCCTGCCCAATTGATTCTTGACTTCCAGTTTAAATTCTTTAAACTTTTCGAAAGTCTCTGACTTATGCTTGATCAAGTAGACATATCCATATCTACTGTAATCATCAGTAAAAGTCAAATAATAACGATTAGCATCCCTTGTGGCATGTTTGAATGGTCCACACACATCCGTGTGTACACGGTCCAACAAACCTTCATCCCTCTCACACGAACCTGTGAAGGGTGACTTTGTCATTTTTCCAAGTAAGCATGATTCGCAACTATCATCTGACTTTAGGTCAAATGACTCCAAGACTCCATCTTTTTGGAGTTGGCCTATGCGTTTCTTACTTATATGTCCAAGACGACAATGCCATAATGATGCTTTATCCAAGTTATTATTAACAGAATCAATACACAATACATTATTTCCTAAGTAATCAACCATAGATACTGTTTCATACACGCCATCACAAGGTAATGCTTTAAAATAAAGAACATTATTAAAGAAAGCATTAATCGAACCAACTTCATTATCAAATGAAAAGGTGAAACCTTGTTTATACAATGCATGAAAGGAAATAATATTTCTTGCCATTTCTGGCGAATAACAACACTTATTCAAATCTAAACTAAACCCACTACTTAGCGATAAAGTATAAACTCCAATCTTGGTGACAGGTAAAGCTTTCCTATTCCCCATGATTAGGTTTATTCTTCCTTGCTCCACATTCTCACTTCTTCTTAGTCCCTGCAAGTCACAACAAATATGAATACCACAACCGGTATCAAGGACCCAAGATTTAGAATGGGGTGAGTTATTAGAAATGATAGTGTAAATACCTGCATGGTTGGGTTTAAGTTTCCCATCCTTCACATCTTGCTGGTATTTTGGGCAGTTCCACTTCCAATGTGATTTTTCATGGCAATAGAAGCATTCAGCCTCTTTTGGGTCAGAAGAAGGAGTAACGAAACCTTTCTTGGTTCCACTTGAAGAAGAGCCATCAAGGGTCCGAGCCTTGGTACCCTTTGAAGAGCTCTTTCTCTTCTTCCCTCGACTTTTCCCGATTGCCAAAACTGGAGTGGAGTTTGGAGTAGGAGTGTTAACAACCGACTTCCCCTTAAGACCTGTTTCTATGGTCTTGAGAAGTCCCTGAAGTTTACTGAGTGTGACCTCTTCCTTATTCATGTGATATGTCATGCGGAATTGATCATAGCACGATGGTACGGAGTGCAAAATGATATCTATTGCAAGCTCCTTAGGGAAGTTCACATTAAGCTTCAGCAATCGATCCACATACCTTTGCATTTTCTGCATGTGGCTCGTGACGGATTCCCCGTCCTACATCATGGTTGTTATCATGGAGCAGATGATTGCATACCTCTCTTGTTGTGCACTTTGATGGTATCTTTCCATCAGATCTTGGTGCATTTCATAAGGGTAGAAATCCTCATAGGACTTTTGGAGTTCTGTTGTCATCGTGGCCATCATGATGCATGCCACTTTGGTCGCATCCCTTTCATGTGCCTGAAAGTCAGCGATCTCCTGGGGAGTTGCAGTGGTCTCATCAATCTCCTTAAGCTCCTTGTCAAGGACATATTCTTTGTCCTCGTAGCGGGTAATCATCCTGATGTTTCTGATCCACTCATTGAAGTTGGATCCATCAAAAGTGACTTTCCCATACAAGTTCATAAGGGTAAAGGAGCCATTAGGATTAGAGCCAGAAGCAGCATTGTTTAAAGACATCTGAAGGAAGAGGACAAGATTAGTTTAGATATTAAGAAAGTCCTTAATAAAACACCCAAATGTAACATTAAGGCTAGGATCCAATCACAGTATATTATACCTTAGAAGAGGTATGCCGTAATCCAAGCTATAACATATTTGAAAGGTAGGTGAATGACGATTCACCAATTTCCACCACGAAAAACGAAATATTAAATATTAGGTTTTTGATTGGTTCTTAGAAATTCCTAGATTCTTTGAGATTCAATGAACTTTTCAAAGGCATGTTTCAATCTCGAGTGTGCCCTCCAAGTTTTGTGACTGGGATACCGAGGATCACAAAACGAGGTGTGAAGTAAGCATGCAAATCACTTGGTACCCTTAAAGTTTATCACTCAATCGATGTGCCGGTAAACCACACACGCTCCACCGATACTATAATAAATTTTAAGTCACCCTTTACCTACCTTTTTAAGTCCAAGTTAGTGTGCCGGTTAACCACACACGCTCCACCAACGACTTAGACAAAGTGTAAAGTGTAATTTCATGGATTAGCACCTTATTCACATTTTTCCTAAAGTAACTAAGATTGGGAATTTAATAAAACATTTAGTTACTTTATAATATTCATCATACTTTTAATGAGAATTTATAAGTCCTTGTCCTACCCGTTCGGCTACCGACCCTCCACCAGTCAAGCAAGCGGTGGGTGAGAGTGGACACCCATTAAGTTGCCATTTTATAGGCAACAACCTTATACCCACCTTATAGACCGGCTTCGTGAATGAGGCGTACTAGCGGTAAGACGACTTTAATCTTATATATATATATATATATATATATATATATATATATATATATATATATATATATATATATATATATATATATATACATATATATATATATATATATATATATATATATATATATATATAATTAACTTATAATATTTTAAGTATAAGGGTAGAATTTTTTAACTTTTAAAATTCTAAGGGTTGGAACTAAAGTTTTAGCATGACTTTACTTGTTCCAAAACTTGAGGGCAAGTTTTGTAAACTTTCAAAACTTTTCATTTCTTGTAACTTATGAGTTTATTAGAGTAATAAAATGAAGACTCTTCATTTTTCTAACTCTTGTGTTCTTTTAATGGTTTTAATTCAAGTGACTTTTGGTTTTCCATAACTTGAGGACAAGTTATGGACTCCATTAAAACACATTATGATCAAGAATTAAACTACCACATAGGTTACAAATAATTCCTATGATCATCTAAACATCATAAGATCAAGAACATGAACATGAACACTTTCATGAATCAAAATTACACTTAAAACTTTGTAATTTTGATAACTAGTTGTTGTAAATGGATTAGCAAGGACATTACACCATCTAAAACAAGTTTTCAAGTACCAAAACAGTTTAGGGTAATGTTTCTAGTCCATTTCCAGCAACTAAAGTCGAAAATCTGCACTCTGTGGCTCCTACTCGCCGAGTGCATGAACCTACTCGGCGAGTAGGTTGAAGATACAAGTGAACTCGGCGAGTCCCCCCATGGACTCGGCGAGTTCATTAGGCAGACAGCAATTTTTCCGACTTTTTTCAACTTTTAAGCACAAATAACAAACAAACAAGCCTAGGCTCTGATACCACTGATGGGTTTTGAGCATTCTAACACTTCCTAAGTGTACATGCAACCCTAATAACCTTGGATCTATGTTTGTCTAATTATCATGCAAAGTTGAATTCCAAGGTTATATTCCTATCTAGCATACATGGGGAACAATTTTTAAACTTGAATGAAAGATAGAATAACTTACCTTGTTGTTGCTTATGTTCCTTGAAACCTTGTGAGCCTAGCACCCCAAGTGTGATGCCTCAAATGCTTCACACAACACCAAATGCTCTTGGAAAGACTTTTGAGAGAATACACACTTCTTGAAATCGGCCTAGCCCTCTTGTTTCATATGTGTAGCCGATTTTGGTGGAGAATGGGATTCTTATATAGTGTTGATACATCTAGGGTTACACCATGTAAACCCTAATGTGTCATGACTCTTCATTTCCATGACCCATGGGTTTGTAACTCCCATGGAGCATCCTATGGGTGGAACCCAACTTGATAATCCATGGAGCCTCTTAGCCCACTATACAAGATATGAATGATTTACATAATCAACCCATATATTTAATTAGTTATCTTTTGATCACTTAATTAATTCTAAATTAATTCTTTGATCAAACTAATCAAATAATATTATTAATATATTAGAACTTATAATATATTAATAATCTCCAAGTGTTATTTCTCTCATTTAGTCTATCCAATTGCATGGTACCATGCAACCCAAATGGACCATGCCGGGTCGGGTCAAGTACTGACCAGAAATAGTTATGGACTTAGACACCTTATCCAACATCTTTAGTAGTAAAATTGTTAAGGTCAATATCTGGAAGCTTGTTACGGAGAAATGCCAAGGCACAATCATAATCAGAATCCACACCATATATGCTGCTATCCCGTAAGATGTGGTCTTGCAATACCCAAGATTGAGCCCTTGAGGCAACAAAAGCATAAGAGGTAGCTTCTACTGTCGAGTATAAACCCAAACCACCAAACCTAATAGGTAAGGAAGCAACTCGCCATTTTATGTCGCCAAAGAAAGGGCCACCACAAATCACAATGTCCTCAATCGCCCTGCACAACCGGTAAGGAAGCAACTCACCATTTTATGTCGCCAAAGAAAGGGCCACCACAAACCACAATGTCCTCAATCTCCCTGTGCAACCCATTATCAAATAATAATGTCTCCTCATCATGTGAATGGGTTGACACGTCCTCAACCCAAATAAAAGCTTAGCAATGCCCATAAAAGACCGAAGCAGAAGGAGCTCACTCTAGGGGCTAGACAATTGTGGAAGAAGACGCATCCAATTCACAGGGTTTTCGGTTCACTTTATGGCTAAGCTGCTAATGAAACTACCATCTCTATTAACAACTCCCCCAAGAAGTTTCACCCCCAAAGGCGGCCTTCGGATGCCAGTCGGGAATAGCCCTTCACGTAGCTTGCTACCATCACACGAGGGCCAAAAGAGCTCGGTTTTCTTGATATTCAGTTAGAGGCCCAATTTTGGGCCAATCACCATAATGATGTCCAACGCTTTAGCCACCTCATTCTAATCTTCAATAAGTGTGCCATCATCAAGGAACCATGCATGGTGAAGAAGCTTGCAATTGTCTCTAATGTTATGCAAAAGCGGGTGCAACACAAGGGCCAAGAGAAGTAGTCCCAAGGGGTCTCCTTGATGAACCCCAGTAGTGGACCAAATATATGTATTGCCTTGGTACAACCCTGCTTCTTGACCATATAGGAATTCTACCCATAAGGATATAGAAGGACTCAATCCAACCTCATAAAGTAATACAGATCTATCGACAAGGATAAAGGCAATAGATAACTCCACGGTAAGCATGGAAAGAGATCCATCATCATGGCGCTCACTCAACACCCTATTGGCGCTATGTAATACGGTCTCAACGACACCCGACACCCCAACCCCAAACTGAAAATCATTGAGATACTTGTCCATTTCTTTACCAACCCCTTTCATAGACAACTTGGAAACCAAACGTCTCCATATAGTGCCTACTGCAATAGGTCATATTCCCTTTTTAGGTTTTAAGAGCGGCATGAGAGAAGCAGAGGCAAAAAATTCTGCCAAACTCAAAGGGCATCTTCCCCCTATACATAAATTAACAACAGATGTAATAGCATGTAGGGGGTCTTTAGCTATAGTTGAACATTCTACACAAAGAGCATCCAAAATGTGTTGAGCTCTCAACCCATCTCTCCCACAGGAGGTACCTTTAGGGAAAGATTTAATTCCCAAAGGACATTGTCAACATCCACTACAAGGGGAGGTTCTGAAAATATGGTGCTCGGCATGAAAGGTGGTGGCTTGTATGGATGCTTATCTTCCAATGCCTTCGTGGTATCACCCCCAAATGGAGCAACCCCCGAAGAACATAAAACTTTCACTGCCACTATAAAATGTCCATCGGCAACCTTACGACATTGTCTGACATTGGTGTTGCCTAGTGTTCTTTCCTCCTAAATGTACTTTTCTTTTTTGCCTTGTTGCTCCAGTATTGCATTGTCAACTAAGTTTTTAACTAGCTTGGCGATACCATCTTCAGTCCCTCAAGTAGCTAATGCACTCAGGATATTACAATGTTGCAAAGACTTCCTGTTGCCAGACCTACTTTCTTGCCCATTCTTGGGCCTGAACACCTGAAGAGTACACCTAGGAAGAATTAAAAAATGAACCCACGCTTCAACGGACTCGGGATGAGCAACCACCTTGGAAAGGTCTGCTTTCAAAGCCTGAGAGAAAGCTACACGACAGTTATGAGGGATGTTTTTAACGGTGGTGATAGGTAGTTTAAAAACATGATCAAGTAGTTGAGAATCCATCACCAACCCATCATTAAGGTCGGCTTCTGATCCATTGGGTGGTGGCTTTGGAATGCCAACAATATGTCCGCTCATGTCATCAGTCCCGTCAATAAACTTAATCAAGCCACCTAGGTGGTGACATGACCGACTCGGGGCATGAAGCCTCATGCAATTCCCACATATTCATTGACCAAACTTCTTCAAAGTTGTTGCCACAGATATAAACAATTCATGGTCAGAAGTAATAGCCTCCCGTGACACGTTTAGTGGGAATTGGCCATGTCCTTTTCGGGAGTTTCATTGTTGGTCAAATGATATTGTTGAAAGTAAAGGGATTTCTCGTATAATATCTCATCTCAAGAATGACTTGTATCTATCTCACACTTTTAATAAGTCATTTTTGATAAGTTATCCCTTAACTTATCAAAAACTTCTTATAACTTATCGTTGTCCCACACGTTTAGTGTAACATTCTAAAAATACCAAGTACAAAAAGATCTTCTTTTTAAGCTTTCCTAAACACCCTTTAAAGATATGCTTTTGATTTATTTTTTTCTTTCATATAAAAGTACAAGTTAGAAAAATGTTGTTTTTACAAGATTCTAAGAGATTTATATCGAAATATTTATTTAATTATTGAGATATGATTATGATAGGTACATATGTACATAATATACCATTAATAATAAGGTGGTCCAAGTGATATTGGTTGGAGAAGAAAGGCAGCCAACGGTTTTAAAATAATTGATTCATAAAAGGGAGGGGCCAATTGGTCAAATTCAATCTAATCCACGGGTTCACAATTTTGAAAATGGCTTCAAGCCCCTACCACTTTCTAGTTTCCATTCTACCAAAAGCAAAACACTATTACTTCCTTTTATTTAGTTTGATATCACTTGTGATCAAATTGATAGAAAATGATGAAAGTGATAGAAAACGATGGAGTTTATAAGATTTTGAAAGTATAAATATGATTCGTCTTAAATCATTTCAACTATAATATTTACATATCAATCAAGTATGCATATATGATCTATTGATTTTTTATTAGAATATATAGCGAAAATTTTTGAAGTATGATAATGTATATTTTTATTTGTTTCAAAACGAGAAGTATACCAACTAATTTATAGGGATTATATCATCTTTATTCTATAAATTTAGATCATCATTTCTTAAGATAGTTGTTAGTTTCTTGAACTTGTTTATGTGTTTTTCAACTTCACGAGTCATGACCAAAACATGAATAAAAAAATGGATTTTTATATAAAATATTTTTAATTCTTTTAGATAGAATTACGTATATACCCTTATTAAATATTAAAATATCGTAACTATCTAATTTAATTTTTAAATATCATTACATTTTGCCTAAATTCATAATTTTAACAATTCTAAAACAATTTATAATCATTTTGAATTCTTCTATTTTATTGATTTACAATTATACCCTTAATAATTTAAAATATCGTCCAAAATCTTTTTCTATATCTCCCTCACAAAAAAATCCTCTCCATCTCTCTACTTCAAGTGGTCGCAACGTCCGACCTCCAAAACCAATTCAACCGCCAGCAACTACATCCTCTTGCGTTGATAATGCGGTGAGCGTTATGGGTATATATATATATATATATATATATCTACTTCAAGTGGTCGCAACGTCCGACCTCCAAAACCAATTCAACCGCCAGCAACTACATCCTCTTGCGTTGATAATGCGGTGAGCGTTATGAGGGTATATATATATATATATATATATATATATATATATATATATATATATATATATACCCATAACGCTCACCGCATTATCAACGCAAGAGGATGTAGTTGCTGGCGGTTGAATTGGTTTTGGAGGTCGGACGTTGCGACCACTTGAAGTATATATATATATATATATATATATATATATATATATATATATATATATATATATATATATATATATATATATATATATATATATATATATATATATATATATGGGAGAGTTCAATTGAGAAAAAAAAAGTTTGAGAATGGGAATCATTCTCAGTCACTCATTTATTTTTGCCGCAAAAGCCTCCGTCGTACCAGCGGAAATGGGAAAAAATAGACATTTATTTTCTAACAAAACATATTTCCTTAAACTATGCTAATCATTACCTTAATATATACAAAAACAAAGTCTTTTTCGTTTTTTTAATTTTTAAGAAGCTAATTTTATCGAAAAATTATTTTAAATATACCAAAATTCATGATTTTTTATTCTCTACAAATAGATATCCATATTGATATACTTTTAAAATAAAATAAAAATTTTATTTTTTTTTATATTTTCAGCTATCGTTATTCATATGTGAATAAAAATGAATCAAGTTTTTTCTACAGTACATTCGTTATTCACTTATGAATAAAAACTATGATTAATTTTTTTTACATTTTAAGTATCATTCATATATAAATATAGCATATACTAAACATAGTATATTCATATTTAAATATTAAACGATTCATTCACTTGTGAATATTACATAGTATATTCACTTGTGAATATTAGATAGTATATTCACTTATGAATATTGGATAATATTTTCATATCTGAATATTACATAGTATTACATGGTATATCACATGTGAATAATACATAGCATATTCACTTGTGAATATTAGATGATATATTCACCTATGAATATTACACAGTATATTCACATAGGAATATTACAATGTGTTTTCACAAATATATATAATTTTTATATATTATTCACATATGAATAACATCTAGACTTGCATATTCGTTTTTTTTGTTTTAATAATCATATACTGATTCAAGCGAGAAAACAAATTCATATATGAATATAACGTGGTAATTTAGTTTATGCATTTCATCAAACAGTTGGAGTGCATACAAGTTAACTATTTTAAAAATGTTAAAAACATCAAGTTATCAATTCCAAATCATCATATACTTCCAATTTCAACTTCAGATGCGACACCTATGTCTGATCGATTTCTCATTTTGATTTTGATTTCCGAAAATTAGATTGGGAACCTGTGAGTATCAATTATGAGTCCTGCAATGTCGACCGTGACTACGAGTCAAGAACTCCGATTCCAATTTCATGAACAGCGAAGAAATTCCGATTCCAACTGATTTCGTTTGCGAATCTGGGAAATTCCAGTTCCAAACTTTAACAAATCGATGAAATTGATGAATTTGGATTGCGAATTTGTCTTGAACGACGAACCTCCCATCTACGAATATTGATGATTGATTAACACTGGATGACATTGATGATGGTTTAGTTGAAGAAATTTGGATGATTGTTGAAGGTTGGAGGAGAAATTTTGAGGATGAACGAACTGTTATCGAAATCTCTATAGTTACGTATTTGATATTGAAGGTTATTAACATATTTACAAGTTTGTCATCGTGTCTTTTTATGCTTATATAAATGAGTGGCTGATAATGATTCCCCCATTCTCAACCTTTTTTATTTTCTCAATTGAACCCACCTCTCTCTCTCTCTCTCTCTCTATATATATATATATATATATATATATATATATATATATATATATATATATATATATATATATATATATATATATATATAGGTAAAGCTTCAAATGAGAACAAAAAAAGATTAAGAACCTAAAAACCAACTAATTAAAGGAAATTCTTGTCAAAACACGGAATGACATAAGCTGTAATTCTCACGAAATAAAAGCTTTACTATGTATCATTTAAGCAAAAAAACACGGTGACAATTTCGTGAATACTCAAAACATATTACCCGATTCTTTAATATGCCGGAACAAATCAAAACCCTAATTAAATTCACGACTTTTTCGAAACAACAAAACTCCCTCATTCAATTCACTGCAACACGATCTTCATTCTATTCTACTGATTTGGAAATAATCGAACGAGAATTCTACAGAAATCTATTCAATACGATGACAAAAAGGCGTAAAACAATAGAATTTGGAAAAAAAAATTTGACAAATAATTCAACTGATGAAGGAATGACGACGAATATTTCAGCTGAAGAAGCTCAATTCACAATGATCAAAACTACGTCTAAAAAAGAACAAACATTGAAGAGGATGATTTCAATAGACGCATCTCAACCTACAAACAAAGCAACCGTCATCAAAAAAGGTAAAACCCTAAATACAGTATAAAAACTAAATAAATTCAAAAAACTTGCAAAAATGAAAAAATATTAGATGATTATTATGTTATAACGTAAATTTTTTTAAAAGGTATCACTGGTTTAAACTGTGAATTTAAGATTTTATAGATTTGAATATAAAAATAGTTTTAAACTGACACTGTAATAATAATTTTGAATTATGAATGTTAAAGTTTATAATGTGGATATATATTAATGATTTTATAGATTTATAAATTTAAGATAATGGTATTCAATTGTGAATAATGATAATGGTTTAAAATTGTGATTATTTTTAAAAATCATAAAATTTCATTTTCCTATTAATTACATTTTCAGATATGGGTAAAAGCATTTTGACAAAAAAATCAAAAGAGAAAGATAAATATCTTCAAGGGACAACAAGACAAACAAGGTTGCAAACACCTAACAACATACATCAAAAAAATCAAGGTACAATATAAAAAGTTTCTTAATTATATTTTCATGATTAAATTGTGAATTTTCTGTTAACTTGTGAAGTTTGAAGAAGATAAAGTTGTTGACAAGAAGAAAAAGCAGAAAATGAAGAAAAAGTAAAAGGAACAAGAAGTTCAAGGTACATTTTAAAACTATATACAAATAATTGATTAATTATTTAATTTCTCATATAATAGTTCTTTATCATTATGTAATGAAATTTTTTACAGAGAAAAAGGAAAGAAACGGAAAGAAAATCAAACAATAAAAAAACAAAAAAGCTAAAACAGATAATGGAGAAGATGATGAGAAGTTTCAACCATTAAGAACAAGGGTTGCAACACAAAGCTTATGGAAAGCTGTAAAGATATTGAGCAGTGAACAAAGAGCGTGTGTAGAAAACTTAGGCTTAAGATCAGTTTTAAAGATGACATTGGATGTGATTCCTTCAAAAATAGGCTTCTTTTCTGTGTTTAGCTACAACCATAGAACAAATTGACTTACGACATGGAAGAATAGCAATAACAGAAAAAACAATAGGAGAAATTCTTGGCTTAAAAATTGAAGGCATTGATCTTTAAACAGTTGATGACTGTGAACAAGATAACAACACATTGATTAAATGGAAAGAACAACATCCAAAAATTACAAAGTCTACTCAAGCACTAGTAGATATTATAGAACAATTGCAAACTGCAAATGAGATGTATGTGCTGAACTTCATTGTACTTTTTGTCAACTCAATCATAGAGAAAACAACATCTCGAGCCATAGAAACAAGATCTCTGTTGAAGTTGATTGAAGTTGAGAACAAAGAAAATATCAACTGGTGCAAGTACATCAATCACACATTGGTTAAAAGTAAAAAAAATTTGGAAGCCAAATTGTAAAAACAGCTACTATACAAGACCATTACCATTTCTAATTGTAAGAATAATTTAAACTAAATTAATTTCTCATAAAATAAAATATTTAATACTAATGTTAATCAAACTTATGTTGTTTTCATGTATCTTACAACTTCTGTATGTGTATAGAACTCAATGTGTTCAACAACAGTTTATTAACAGAAGAATAGTACCACTTCACTTCTGGAACTATGGGAGACTGAAAACAAGACAAACAAATGAAATTTCCAATGAAAATTTTGGAATGGTACAAATTTTGGACAATATGGAGATGCTTCAAGAGGATGAAGAAGAAGATGTTGATTTGGATGAGGAAGATAATGAAAAGAATGTAGAGAAATTTTCAGATTCAGATGATAATGAGGATATTGGTTTGGAGGTAATACAACTTATAAAATATTAATAAACTACGAATATAAGTTTAACATTTAGATATAAAACATAACACATGAAAAGACATTATTAATAAAAGTGTGAATTTGATGTTAACTTGTGAATATAATTAAACTGTGAATTTGCTAGTAAGTAAAATTTAAATAAAATTGCATTGCATATCATCAAATTGATTAAATTAAATAACATTTTAATTTAATACAAAATAATTTACAACTTTTCTATCTACATTCAACTGATTGCCAAAACCAATACGTCAACCGAAAAATAAGACCAATATGCTACTGGAATTATGGAAAAATTAAATCAAATTCACAACTTAACATCCAACTGAAAATTCACAGTATAATTACATTTATATTATACATAACCAAATACATTTACAGGTTAATAACAGTTAGAAGATTGTAATTATACTTAAAAAACATTTATCAACAAAAAATACAAATATTATAAATAAAAAACAAAAAAAAAGGAGAATTCACAGTTTAATTGGAAATAATAAATAAAATTAACAAATAAAAACTCTATTTCAAACATTTACATGTGAAAACAAGTACAGTTACAACACCATATTTACAGTTAACAAAACTATTTATCATATTAAAAGACACATATTGTAATATATGAACAAAAACAATTGAAGATTCACAGTATAATTACATTTATATTATACATAACCAAATACATTCACAGGTTAATAACAGTTAGAAGATTGTAATTATACTTAAAAAAACATTTATCAACAAAAAATACAAATATTATAAATAAAAAAAAAGGAGAATTCATAGTTTAATTGGAAATAATAAATAAAATTAACAAATAAAAACTCTATTTCAAACATTTACATGTGAAAACAAGTACATAAATAAACAAAATCAGATTATAATAACAGTTACAACACCATATTTACAGTTAAAAAACTATTTATCATATTAGAAGACACATATTGTAATATATGAACAAAAACAATTGAAAATTCACAGTATAATTACATTTATATTATACATAACCAAATACATTCACAGGTTAATAACAGTTAGAATATTGTAATTATACTTAAAAAAACATTTATCAACAAAAAATTACAAATATTATAAATAAAAAACAAAAAAGGAGAATTCACAGTTTAATTGGAATTAATAAATAAAATTAACAAATAAAAACTCTATTTCCGACATTTACATGTGAAAACAAGTACATAACTAAACTCTATTTCACAATATATGTAAAAATACAAATGTTATAAATAAAAAACAACTGAAAATTCACAGAAGGAAACCAATTCACATCTTAATAACGGATAGAACATCATATTCAACTACGTAAGTAATTTCTTAATATATAAGAATTAAAAACGGATTAAATTAGTAACAGACAGAAGGAAACGAGATACCTGCTTCTGATTCACCTTCCGTTGCAATATCGTCATCAGATTGAGCTAAAGATTGAACATTCAATTCATCTATTCCTGATACGCTTTGAACATACATCGGATCCAACTTAGAAGACGATGATTCTTCAGGTAACGATTCCATACAAACTCGTTATATATATGAAAATCGAATAGAATCAATCAATTTTATATAAATCGAAGCTCACGAAATATGAATAACCAATAATGTTTGAGGAATCTGAACAAAAGAATCTTGACGTACTGTGGAAAATATTTGCTTTTTGCTTGATTTTGTTAATTACGGAAATACCCTTACAGACAAGATAATGAAAATTTTTAAATTGACAAAAATAACATATTTAGTTAATATAATAAAAAACCTAATATTGCCTTATAGATAAAAGGTTCTTATGGTTGTTAACTATAAGCTAAAATTAATTGGTTCTTAGATTTTTAATCTTTTTTGGTTCTCATTTGAACCATTCCCTATATATATATATATATATATATATATATATATATATATATATATATATATATATATATATATATATATATATATATATATATATATATATATATATATATATACTAGTTTATAACCCGTGGGAACCACGATTACAAAATTAATTAAATTTTTAAGTAAAACATCAAAATTATTAATTAAATATTTTAAATAAATTATTAATTAAGAGTTTTTTTAGTTATATAAATTTTAATCATTGATTTAAATAAATATGTAAAATTATATAATTTGTATTATTTTTATTTTAATTTTTATTCTAATGTTATTAATTTAATGTAATTAAAGTAGAAATTTTAAAATTTGAAATTTGAAATTTGAAATGGAGTTGACAAGTGACATACATTAATTAGGAGACATAATAAGGTGACACAAGGCAAAAGGAAAATAAAATATGCATTAATTAGGAGGTCTAATAGGATGACACATGTCAAAAGGAGAATAAAACTATTCTTTTATTAGAATAAGGATATATATATATATATATATATATATATATATATATATATATATATATATATATATATATATATATATATATATATAGGAGTAGGAACAAATGAGAACACCAAAAATGTTAAGAACGCGAGAACAAAGTATATTTATTTGTGATTCCATGTATTCATTTGTGGAGAAATGATAAATTTTTACGCCTTTAATTTCAATTGAAGAGAAAAATCATATTCATGTTGATTGAGCGTAAAAATTTATCATTTCTCCACAAATGAATACATGAAATCATAAATGAATATACATGTTCTTGCGTTCTCAACCTTTTAGGTGTTCTCATTTGATCCTTTCCCTATATATATATATATATATATATATATATATATATATATATATATATATATATATATATATATATATATATATATATATATATATATATATATATATATATATATATATATATATATATAGGAATGAGTTCTATGGAAAACAAATAACTAGAGCAACATCTACCGGAACCAATAATCAAATGACACGTGTCCATTTCTTTCTTCACAAGTAATGTATTGTGGAAGTTATTGTAGAAGTGATGTGTTGTTATGTTTTCATTGGTTCAAATATGTGTTGCCCTAATGATTCATTTTCCATATAACTATTCCCTATATATATATATATATATATATATATATATATATATATATATATATATATATATATATATATATATATATATATATATATATATATATATATATATATATATATATATATATATAATTCAAGATTAATCATGGTACATAGAAATTTAGCACGTGACAAGCAATAAAGGTAAAATCCATAACGTTGATGAGCAGAATGTAATTGTCCATTAAAAGGCAAAAAAAATACCGATATGCTTTATCACATAATATATTTATGTGATGATCCATAAGCAAAGTTTGTAGTTACATACAACAATTTATGTTTTATATGTTTATACTATACAATTTCATAAAGCAGAAATTGTTGTGTATAACAAAAAATTATTGTATACCAATCGTTACCTATAGCTTAATTTTATCAATTTCTTATTAATTCTTATTTTTTTTTCATTAATTGGTCGGTTAGTCAACTAGTTTGTTGGTTTGTTTATTGGTCGATTATTTCAAATAGGTATTTTTAACTTAAATTCTAATGTAGTTTGTTGTTTTAGGTGTTTGTATCGTTAGTCATACATCGGTGACTTTGAATGCCAATTACTAATAATTTGGTGTTTTAGTTGTTTTGGATTTTCAATTTAAGCGATATAAATGTAAATGATGTTTTAAATTTAGATTTATAAAGACTACAATAGACAATTGATAAAAATAATTATCAAAATTGATTATAAAATGCTAAAAATAAAGATTTGGTCGAAAATGAAAATTTTAAAGTTTCTAAAGAACAAAGATGATATTTAGAAATTAGATTGAACAAATATGATATTTTGATGTTTAATAAGAAAATATATGAAATTTTTTTATGTAAACAATAATTTATTATTAGAACACACTAATGTTTTTGTTAAAACAAATAGGATATTTTTTCTTTTAAAATTAGTTTATAAAAGGTAATACATTTTTTAAATAATAATAATTTTATTTAAAAGTTACAATATCAATAACTAACTGTAATTAAAAATAATTATATTTGGGGACTTTAGTATTATCAGAGATAGTACAAAGAGATACAAGACAACTTCTTTAGGTGGAGGGAGTATTGTCACACTCTTTCATAAAACTGCAGTGTCACGTAGACGACACATCAACAATTACCACAAAAGTGTAGTTTCATGCCACACTCAAGGAGTGGTGTTACACTTTTTTTTAATAATTAAAAATTTTATTTTAATCAAAAACAAAAGATTTCATTAATTAAAAAAAAAAAAAAAACTCATTACATTGCATCATTTAAAACAAAATAAAAACAACACATTAAAAAAACTTAGAAAAAAAAGTAGAAAATTAAAAACAATAATAATAAACCCAAACGAACTACATGAAATTGTCCTCCAAGAACTCGTCTTCCGAATCATCCACGAACTACATAAAATTGTCCTCCGAGAACTCGTCTCCCGAATCATCCAGGGGATCCAAATTAAGATTAATGTGTTGAATCCCATAAATATCTTTCATCAAGTCCATAAGAAGATTGTGAAATATTTCTTTGGAACGGATCTTTGGTCTCATTTCCATACGGGGATGGTTTCATGCTCATCATAATCACATATCACTATTCCTTCATCTTCGATAATCATATTAGACAGTATTATACATGCATACATGACTTCCTGCATTTTTTCCTCACTGAAAAAAATTGTTGGTTTTTTCAATATGAACCAACATTTCTTGAGAGCTCCAAAATGCCGTTCAACATCCTTCCTAACGCTTTCTTGAGATTTATTGAATTTTTTCCATCGAGTATCATGCGGACACGTAAAAGATTTAACAAAAACTGCATACTCAGGATAGCTCCCGTCAACTAGATAATAATCATATTTATATGGTGTCCACGCAATTAGAAATAAGAATCCAGTGCAGATCCTTCGTATATATCTTTGGGTTCTCCATTCAGCACTTCTGGTTGCGCTACTGCATGCAGTTTCATATGTTTGTTCCTCCAATTTATTAGCAGCGACAACAACATTAAACATAACATCAAAATTGCAGTTTCATATGTTTGTTCCTCCAATTTATTAGCAGCGACAACAACATCAAACATAACATCAAAATTTTCAAAAGAATCGGACGTGGACATTTTTTATTTTTTTTAAGAGGAAAAGTAGTAGAAAGATAAAAAAAATATAATAATAATAATAATAAAAAAATTGTAAGGTTTAAATAGGAATGGTTAAAGGCTAAAGAGGAATATATTTATTATCTTATAAAAGAAATCTCATTATTTCTATGAATAGATTCAATATAAGAAGTTCAAATCATTAGGCTAATGGTACAAGTAGCCATCAATAAAATAATAATGTTTTTTAAGTCGTACAAAACATGAAGAATGAAATACAATTAATCAATGCATATGAACTTCTTATCTTTAGCAGGTTTGACCCGGTTTTTTAGTCCAAATCATGAGCTGTGAAGAAGCCTAAGATCCCTGCAAAACTCTTTTCAGTTCTTGGCCCCCCTTCCCCAATATCCGTTATTCTTCTCCTTCGCAAAAATCATCCCATTTCTCTTTCTACTAAATAAGTTTTCTTCCTCTCAGTAAAAAAAATCCTAAGACCACTCACTACTCATGACCACCGGATCCCTCAGTTATGTCGTGCGCACCACCACCGTTTCTCTTTCTTCCACCAACAAACAAACCCAAATGGAAATCTTCAGCATAATTGATGCCGCCTCCCCCAGCTTCGTCTTCTCCATCAACGTCCTCCATGACCCACTCAAGCATTTGTTCTATCTTCTCTATTGGAAATCCCGAAACAATCACCTCCGTCGACCGCCACTAGAATTGTTGTCACAGATAAACACACACTTTTCATTGGTCATTTCTTTAATTTATATATCCTTTTTACATTTTAATCTTGATTATCTCTCTACACCTCAATCAGATCTTACTGAGTTAATTTTTAATATTTTGAATTTTTGTTGCAGTAGTAGCAGATGAATAACTTTGAAAATGAATGAGTTCTTGGAAGATACGATGTTGGTAAGAATCATCTTCTCGGACTGTCTCTCTCTATCTCTACAAAAAAATCTGATGATGTCGAATCGTTAAGCTAAATTGATTCTCCTCCTCCCTGCAACCAAGTCTTTTTTCCCTCTCTCCATTCAAGTGTAACATCCGGATTTTCAGGTACATTATTGTGCATTTTAATCTTGAGATTTATGGAGAGACTCGACGAGTTGAGGGTCCAACTCGTCGATTCAAATCGAGTTGTTCACATGGAATTAATAAGTAGACTCGACGAGTCAGAGAACTGACTCGCCGAGTAGGTTCTGGATAGAGAAACCCTAATTTCCCGGGATTGGGGCTTATATAAGGGAACTTATGCCCCCATTTACGCCTCACCAGTTACCCTACACCCTTGAGATCAAACCCTAACCACCATTAGAGCAAGAGAGTGAGTGAGGATCTAATTTGAGTGGTTTTGTGCATCCTTTGAAGGAGATTTGCAGAGCTTGTGGTTTTGTCCAAATCATGAGCTGTGAAGAAGCCTAAGATCCTTGCAACACCCTCTCGCTAACTAGTGAGTTTTCTTCCTCTCGTTAGACCTAGTGTTTGGAGTGACGGATCTGCCTTAAATCGTCTGAATGAGGAATCTGATCGAAGGGACTTGCTGAGTCCATGGCCTGACTCGACGAGTCGGTGAGGGTCTCCCCCGATGCGTTGATTGTGCGATAACTCATCGAGTTGGGGGTCAAATCGACAAGTTGAGCTGGACTTTGTGAGACTTCTGAGGATACGAGGGGACTCGACGAGTTGCAAGAGTGTACTCGACGAGTCTGGTCAAACATGGATTGTTGACTCGAGTTTGACTTCTATTGACTTTGGAGCTTTGGTCAACATGAGTAATAGAGACCATGGAGGGGTAAAATGGTATTTTATCCACTTCAAAGAGTAAGAAACAGAAAGAATAGACTTCAGTTATTTGAGTCGTGAAAAGAGTATTCATTAGAGATATCCATCCTTTGTGTTAGGCGGAGGCTAGTTCGAGATCCGAGCACGAGGTTATTTTCTCACCTACTTGTGAGGTGATTCTTCTCACTATACTTTACCTAGAGTGGTAATTATGTGTTACCGGAATGTCTTATGTGCTTACTTGAGTCATGAATTTATTTGTGTGATATATATGATATATTATGTGTTACTGAGACCGGATCTGAGGGTCCAACGAGCTATGGTACTAGAGGGTCCCAACCAGACTGGACCAGAGGGTACAAAAAGCTATGGGACTGGAGGGTCCTAACCAGACCGGACCAGAGGGTACAACAAGCTAAGGTGTTGTATCTGGTATTTTGGGGAGCTCACTAAGCTTCGTGCTTACCGTGTTGTGTGTTATGTGTTTCAGGTTCTTATCAGGATCGCGGGAAGGCGCCAACTTGATTGTACACTCATACGAGTTAGAGATATGTCTTTGGAGGATCCTGGATTTGTGATAAAACATTTTTAAAATGTGTTGATAATTCGTTACTTGTGATTTTTAAGAAAATGTGACATGTGGGTTATTGTGTTTTAAAAATGAAAATTTTGGTTGTAAATTTACGTCCTTACAAGTTGGTATCAGAGCCTTGGTTTGAGGGATTCGGATGCACCTCTAGGTGTGTTTGAACTCAAACTGAGGATTTGAGAATGATTTTCAAAAGAGATAATTTTTTCTAAAAATGAGAAAGAGTTTAAGAGGAAACGAGTTGGAGCAGTGTGTACAATCAGCCAGAGCCCGAACGGTGATTTCCCAAAATAACCTAACTTTTGTGTTATGAGATATTTTATGAGATATTATTCATGCTAGAGATAGGATAGGTATTACATATTTTTGGACTAGAGCTGTCTGATTTGTGATGCCTTAGCTTAGGAGTTGCTGCTATTTGTAATGTGTTTTTGAGTATATGCTGAGTATAGTAGTTAGATACCTCAAGAGGTAGAATTGCCTGAGTCGGCAATGTCTTTTGAGTTGGGAACAGAGCAAGAGGAAGTATATGCCAGAGTGGCTTTATGTGTTAGTGGGGGTCATTCGATGCCTGATTGTTGCTTGCTTCGTGCTTTGTGGAACTCACTACTAGAATATAGGCCTTTAATGACGTGCAAACAATGACATGCAGTGATTTACGATACGCAAAAGCATGTGCCCTAAAAATAATGTCATCTCTTCTAAAATTTGAAGGATTTTGGACGCGCATTTTTGCGTGCCCTTAAAATTAGTGCCAAAACAAAAAAAAACACGGAGGGCACTCAGCATAAAAGGCGTGTCGTCTAGTCATGTCGCTTTATAATTTTTAAAATGAACGCTCGTTTAGACTATTTATCATATCAAAAAATTCACAGTGACCATTTTCTAGGGTTTTGTCAATGAGGGCTCTCTACCACGTTCTACATCAACTCTCCTCCTGAAACCTTCAACCACGTTCTCTACCTTGAATCACCTCCTGTCGGCGACCTCGACTCGTCTTTTTCTGCATCGCCAACTTCTTACGTTCCCATGGTCCGCCAATCATATTTGATTTACCAAAGCTCGGGGCTCCGACATGAGTTCTTCCCTTTTTGTTGTATCTTAACAAATTATATTTCGGTTATCAAGCCATGTTAGAACCCTAATTCCAGAAGAATCTGATTGGTTCTTCTTGTTTCATCAAAATCGGAGCAGAGCAGTTGATGTCCAATGGAGGGAGTGGATCCCATTACGTCCAAATGCAATCGGAGCCGTCGAGGTTGTCATCGTTCTTCTCATTTCATCAAAATCCGCTTGAAGGAACTAGAATTTTCAATGAGTTGCCAAAGGCCACAATTCTACAAGTCGCTCGTCCTAACTCTTTCTCAGTTTCATACATCCCCTCTAACCACACCTTCTTCTTCGTTCAAACCTAGATGCAAAAATCGATGAAACACGCGTTTTCCGAAATTTAATAGTTAAGAGGGAAAAGAAATCCCCGAAAAATAGAAAACCCCGCCTTATTCTCCTTCCTTGCTTCTACTTTTCTCTTTTCGGTTCTTCACGCATACAAAGATGACGACATAATTAAGGGAAGGAAGATTGGAGAGCTTCCACCAGATACATATTCACATCCCTATTGTGCGATTCTATTAGCATAAAGTCAAGTCCACAGTTGAATTAGGCCGTCCAAGGTTTCCTAACCCTATATTCTTGTGAAATTTCAAGCACATCTCTCTAAACTGGGACGAGGATAGGAAAAGACGGGTTGAGCTAACAACTTGAGCATTCAGGTCCTGTTTTGATTCTTCTCTCTCTCTCTCTCTCTCTCTCTCTCTCCCCTGATATTAGGGTTTGTTCATTTATAGAGCAAGTAATTTGAAGAATGACATCCCTAAAATCAATTTTTATAATCACTTGGTGGCTGACTTGTGTGAACTGTACCAAATTTTGAGGTGTTATTCTCATCTCTTTCATCGATACATTTTTTTACCAGTTCATATTTTCATAAATTTCGTTATCAAAGCAATTTTTGAGTGTCAGTGAGATTCATCCATCAACTAAAATGGCAAAATTAATTTTGTGTATGTGGATTGTAATTCATTAATTTCTAACCACATGGACCGATGTTAATGTATGCTTTTTATATGATTATGTGGAACATGGATATGCACACAATGTGTTTGTATAAATGCCCAAAGGAATCTTAGAGTTGGCATGGGTCTGTTTCCTTTTCACAGTTAAGGCTTCTCTTCTTTTTTAATGTTGATGCTTACTCGTTTGGTAGATGGCTGCCAAATGTGCTTGAACATACCTTTCATGTTCACCTAATATGGAGATAGCTCTTAACCTCTTTCTGATGTTTTATTTATCATATCCATCTTTTAACTTCCAGTTCCAAATTTTCAACTCATACTTCTTTGTTTACCACTACATTCCTTCACTTGTGTTATTGGATTTTATTATAAAGTAATCTTTAGCTAAGAATATTTATTGTTGTTTTTTTCAATGTGATCCAACATAAAAGAATTCATGAGATGCATGTTGCAATGTTGGGCTAATGACGAGTGCATATGAGTGTATACTAAGTCTGGTGCACAAGTAATTACATATCATAACTTGAAAGCGATATAAAAAATGAAAACACTGAATAGCAAAGAGTTTAGGTCATCACTCATCTCCGCTGAAAGACAGTCAGGTATAACTAGAAAACTAAATCAATTAAGTTAATGAATAAAGCAAAAATGTTATTTTTTATTAAAATAAACTTTATTCAACTAAAGTTTATTGAAGGTGACAACTAATAGAAATGATCTGATTGGCAATGGCAATGGCAGCTTGTGCTACTACTTCTATCCTTAATTGTTGTCCCATGGATGCTGCTACCCAAGCCTTTCATTTTAAAGGCACATCATAACACGGTATGTCATGTTCTTTTTATTTTTTTAACCATGTTTATATTTTTTGATAAATATTTAAAGACCATATTATATACTTTATTTAATGTTCCAGACACACCAAGGTGATTCCTACATGGCACTTGAAGGGACAGATGAGTCATTGGTAGAGGGAGGTCATCATGGCTCCCATGATCACGAAGAAGAGTTTGAATTTCGCAAAGTGTTTGTTCATCAACTTATTCATAAAATTGAGATTGTACTTGGGGTAGTGTCAAATACTTAAGAAAATGATAGGGTTATATTCGTCTTTTTTTTTGTTTTAGGTTAAGGTTCGAGAAGCTGTGACAGATTAGGGGTGGGGGTGGTTGTAAATGTGTTGAAAAAGTCGGCCCCACCACTAGGGTCATTGCCACCTGGCATGTCTTCTTCTTCACGTGGCAGTAGCTATATAGTAGACACCTTGCTTCATTGTTGTATTGGCTCAAGTGAAAGTGTTTCTCGTCCTAAACCATAGCTTTCTGTTTCGCAAACCATGTAATAAATTAGCGTGAAAATTTTTTGTTTAATGTTTCAGTTTTAATTAAATTAAATTTCATGATTTGTTAAATGTTTTAGTCTCAAGATGAAAATCAGATCCAATGTTTCCAGAGGAAAGCAGAAGTCAATCATGAAATTCAACAGTTGAGAACCAAAATGCGTGATTCACAGGTAACCATATGCTTTGCCAGCTGTCTTGATAAATGAAACTATGTTTTGTAATTTTTTTAAAAATTTTATATGCAGCTTCAAAAATTTTGTGATGAGCTTAAGAACAGATCACGGGTTTTAAAGAAGCTTGGACATTTCGATAATGCAGGAATAGTGCAAGTGAGGTAAAAAGAAACACACTCACATGCATTTATAAGTTGGCAAGACTATTTAAGTTGTGCCAATTAGGACTTGATATCTTAATGGTTGCAGACATTCAAATGGCAAGACTATTTAAGTTGGCAAAGGAAAGTGGAAGAAGCAAAGGAATGGAACTTCAAATATCAATGCCTCAGGTGCCCCTTTTTCCTCCCATCTTAGGTTTTTTTTTTAGAATCACAAAGGAATGGAATGACCAATATCATGGAATAGGTCATTACATTACACTCCATTATGGCTCATTCAATAATGCTATTTTTTATATATAGTTACATAAGTAAATGAACTAAACAGATATATATAGCAAAAGATTGATCTTTTATAAAGAGAAACTTTACCCAAATAAATGTGTCGTTTGAAATATTTACTATGTGTATTTTAAATAGAAAAAGAATTTATCTGCCACTTGATAACTTGAATATAAAAAAAGTTAAAAACTAATTGTTACCTTTGGTTCTTGTTGTTATGCTCAATGCAATTTCAGGATCTTGTTAGATGTCTATCTACATGGGTGCTTAGGATATTGTTAGATGTCTATATGGATGGGTGCTTTTCCAACAGGTAAAAAATCTACCTTTTAGTGAGAATACCTTAAGGGCACCAAACACACGGTTTCTAGTGGTGGTTCTGAGAAGACCGACATCCAAAATTGCCCTGAAAAACCTCTTGCTTTCTGCTGGCTCAACAGAGTAATCCTCACCAGTTGCCTGAAAAAAAATGGGGGCATATTGGTCTTTTTTCTATTTATTCCTTTATATTAATTTTTAAATGTACCTCAACATTTCCCTCATACTCCTCATTCATTTTAAGCTTTTTCAAGACACGACGAGCCAATAAAAGTCTAGTGCAGTAGGATATGTTTGAGAAGAGTCTGAGTTTCAAATAACAAATCATTTTATAAATGTGGAATTAGATTATGAAAAATTAAACAAGACATAAAATACCTGCAGCATAATTTGTGAGCCTTACTTTGAGACCATAGTGAGGTAGCTCATGAGCATATGCTGATGCAATGATCATATCACCAGCAATGCTTGCAGATATAACTTGTGCAATTATATCTTTATTGGTCTAATAGCAATCATTAAGGGGAACTTTTTAATGTATGCAATGGGGAAAATGTTATATAAAAGCCAATAGAGAAATGATAGAAAGAAAAATGGGTGAATGGAAAGGATACGAATTGGAAACATTTCCTTTGAGCATTTCCTTTGAGCATGATTGAGTACTTGTGGAGGGCAAAGCAACCTTATAATGTCTTTGTTGCTGCGGAACTCTCTGCTTGTGCAACATTGCAGAATCCCACTTATTTGGAGGTAATTATTTGAGACCATTACTTACAGTCACTGTTCAAAGTACATTAAGTATTGGCCTTGATAAGAAAAAAGTTTAAGAGCAATTGAAAATGGATGTGATTGTTGTGTTGACTCGAGATTATTGATTGACTGATTGGCAAAAAGTAAAAGTGGCCCCGGTAGAAGAAAGAGAGAGGCTTTATGCGCTTTTAAAACAAGTCTCGTTTCTAAATCCGTATCCAAGCCATTCCAATTTTATACTTTGTGAGGTCACTGCTGGAAGAGATGCTAAGAACCTAAATGTCTCTCTCTCTCTCTCTCTCTCTCTTGTATTTTCTTCAAACCCATGTTATATGCTTATTGTGTTTGTTTGTTATGTGGGACAAGACAGGAGTTTAGGGTTATTTTTTTATGACTAAATTTGTTATATTATATGTAAATATGATATGTGGTTTTATCTTTGCCTTATGTATTAATTAATTATAACTACTAAAAAGTTACATCGAATAAAAGCTCATTAATACACAACCTTTTTAAACATTTTCAACTCTTTGTAAACTTAGTTTACAACATTTTTTTTAAACTTTTTACTAACCTTAAAAAAAATTTACAACCTAGGAATGCTGAAAAAATTAGTAAATAAGTTTAAAAGGTTTGATATGTAAAAAGGTTTAAAAAGTGGGCTGTAAAAGACTTTTTAAACCTTTTTTTAAAACCTCTAAAAAGAAATCATCATTTTTAAACTTTTTTACTTATATTTCAAAAAAATTAAACCTTTTCTTATGTTTTTTTCAACCTTCATATGCAGTAAAAATAGGTTAAAATTATGTAAAAAAGTTTAAAGATGTTGTAAAAAATGGTTTAAAAAAAGTTAAAGTCTATAAAAAGTTTGTGCAAAAAATGTTTAAAAAGTTGGGACCAAGTTTATAACAAAGTTTAAAACTTGGGCCAAAAGTGTAAATATGTAAATGATAGCAGGTGAAAACACATAAACCCTAAGTTGGTTACCTTTTTACACAATAATTTGGGTTTGTTAGCAACATGAAGACAAACTACACATATGATATAAAAGATTCATTATAAAATTGATTTTATTCTATCTAATAACATGATCATACTATTTCATTACCTTGCTTATTTGATTACCAATTCCATCCAACCAAATGCTTCGTTTGTGGATTCTAGTGGAATTAGAAATTGAGATTCCATTCCATGGACGGAATATTCAGGTCCATATCTATTGGAAGGAATTCAATTTCCATTAAAAGAAGACCAAAATACCCTCATTAAATATGTTTATGATTTAAGTGTATCTAAATATTAGTAAACTATATCTAATTTTTATTATTGAATTCCGTTTTATTTCCTTCCAGTTCCAACCAAATAAATAAATAAATGCATATCGTATTCCAGTAGTTCCTTGTTTGACACGTATATTCTTCCATTCTTTGGATGATTTACAGGAAGATCTTGCAAAAATAGGGGTGATGATACGTCACTACAGCAACAAATAAGGGTGATGATACGTCACTACATCAACAAATGAGGGTGATGATACGTCACTACAAAAATGGATGATTTACATAGAGAGTTGTTGGCACATAGTAAGCTAGATAATACAATTGTATATAAATTTTGCTTCTCTTGAGTTCATTTTTTTTTATAACATTTACTCACTATTGGAATAATTATTTGTATTTGACATATTAGTGAAATGAATTATCTTTGTTATTTATGGTATTTTATTTTCTATTATGAGATTTTTAATGTGTAATTTAATTTGAAAATTAGTAAATCTACCAAAATATTTAACTTTTAAAACATTTAACTTTATGACACGCAAAAATGTGTGTCGTCTTTCTTTATGACAGGGACTTTAATGATACGCAATACACGTCGTAAATGTGCGTCGGAAGGTTACGACACGCAAATGCGTGTCGTCTTCTTTATGACAGGGCCTTCCTTAACACGCATTGCATGTCGTAAGAGCACGTCGTAAATAGACGACGCGCAAAAGCGTGTCGTCTCTTGTTATGACAGGGCCTTCCTTGACGCGCATTGCGCGTCGTAAAAGGCTATTTTTTTAGTAGTGACTCTTGATGATGGGAGACAGCTACTAAGTGAATATGACGATATTCAGGAGGTAGATGGCTGGCATCATGAGGAGTTCTTTAGCAGCCGATGGCAGAGAAGTGTGAGAACCTAGGAAGAGCCTAGGGAGTGGACTTAGTCAGATGAGTACGCTGATGGTGGAGAGTATTCGCTGGAGGGCGAACTTGCGTAACGGGATTGGTGATCAAGAAGGTTGAACAACTACTTAGGAAATCTAGGACGATACGCATGGAAAGTATGGGTAGATGTGGCAGGTAGTATGGGCCCGTACTACTGAAAGCAGAGGACCCATACTCGAACCAGGGAGAATTCCATAAGTTCTAAGTAGTGGATTGAGAAAAGAGAACATGTTTTGAGTACCATGATTCACAGCGGATTGAGAAGAGATAACATGGTTCGGGTACAATGATTCATAGCAGATTGAGAGGTGGCCACATGGTTCGAGTACCATGACTCATGGCGGTTAGTGCTTCTGGTTTTACCAGTAATTTCGTTGTGATTGGTTAGACTGAGATCGGATGTGAAAGAGTATGCGGCCAGAGGGCCATGTTGAACGAGTTTCAATGGAGATTACCTTGAAAGGGAAATCGAGTTAGTTTCCGAGGGATTTTTGGTGAGATTCCAGCTGGAGTCGCAAGACCCAGGGGTGAGTAGAAGATGGTGATTTATGGAGGATTACTGTCTCAATTGAGCAACCGGTTCATAGAGAAGATGTCACTTTCTGTAACCAGAGTTGTGCTATTTCCGTTTTCTGTGAGAAACAGAAGAGATATTGGGACTTTTCGGTTTCTGAGGTTAGGGGTAAACCCTGTGGGGTAGCATTGGTTGCGATCTTTCACCAGAGTATCTGGGTAGTGTGTCTACCGCAAGGTAGTATTATAGTAAGAGAGGATCATCAGTGGTGACTGAGATGATCAAGGACGAGGATATACCCTATTTGAGTATAGTAGGGCATGTGTTAGCAGTAGTGTCAGGTAATCAAGAGGAGCATTTTTGGGGCGGCAGCTTTCGTTGTCTAAGTTGTGTATCGGCTGTGAGAGTGATGTCTCTTGCTTTTATGATTATTCCTGCGTTGGGAGGCTGATCGAGGAGTCAGTGACGAAGTGTGTGATAGTGCATTATTTTTGGACCGAGAATCAAGACTAACTTAGAACAATGAGGTACCCGTCGGTGTCTCGGTCTGAGGCTTCAAGATGACTAGAGGCAGTCACGTTGGGAGGATTTCGAGATTTTTAGTCAGAGACAGGATATTTGGAGATTGCTTGGTTCCATTGGGAAGGTCCTTGAGTGATTGCGTAGTATGTTTCAAGAGTCAAGTGTGACATACCTAGTGAAACAGTCTATGGAATAGATTGTTGGCATGCCAATCAGTGATGGTTCGAACCCTGAGTGGGGGAGAATTGGGTATTCTAGTGAGGGGATCAGCGATCCGTTGAGGTGCGGATAGAGAAATGGTTATGGAGATCTACGATGCGGTCACATGAGGCCAGGGTTATTGGTGGTCGAGGCGAGGGCAGAGCGAGATAATGCATGTTGTTTGTGTTAAGGAAAGAAATCTGATGTCCACTTATGTCCCTTTGGTGTCCTCTGGCATCCCACTAGCTTCGTACTCTTTGTCTGATCCCTTCTCGAAGTTCTCTCTATTGACTATTTTAGTGAGGTGGTGTCTCTAGTCAAGTTATCGGTGCGAGAATGGAAATGTCTAGAGAACCTATGAGAATACTCAATCTATTTCTAGTACTAATTTTAACTTGAGATCCTTATTGAATCTTTCTATAATCACATAGGGTATACAAATTATATATATCTCGGATCTAATAGTCATTCGAATATGTGATACTACTCCAAATCCACATCCAAACGAGGAAAAGGAAGTGAAGCGAAACCATACATTCTAAGTCGATGAGATCTTTATTATGTATAACTCTAGGATGTATACACTTTTCCATTATAGACCGATCAGTAAGGGTCTTTTAATTCTCATATAATTATTTACAGTTATTGAAGATACTCCTATAGTATCTCTGTTTTGGGTTTGGTTCTTAGGTTTCTTGTTACTGTACACTTTTAGTATTGTTATTGGATAGTATCTCAAAATACTCCGATAGTATTTTACTGTATGTTTTGTTCTAAAGACTCCTTTGGACCTAGTATTTGGTAAGTTTTAGGTTTGTCGCAACACCACTATCATCCCCGAACACACGTTCACCATATCTCAAATAAATATAGTTGATCAGGCTATATTAATTCAAGATATGATTACATAACTGCCCATTTTTTACTGTTGTGCCCAACAATTAAATACTTTTGTTATGTTCTACTATGATACTTCTCTATAGTAAGTATGTAGGTACGTAGATATGTATACTTTTAATTAAGTATTTTAGTACTTAAAGGTATAAACTCTTGGTCAGAGTATTTTAATCCCATTGTATTTATAGTCTGTATATCTTTTATGGGTTGGTATACTCAATTCACTATAAACAATGCTTTGATACCAATCTGTCACACCCCAAAACCGAGAACGGCGGAAACGTTCTGGGGCGGAGGACGTCATGTAATGTATCGCAACAATGCAAAGTAGTAAACAAGCAACAACATCATCCATTGCATTAATAGTATAATTTTAAATACAAGTGTGTTCTTTCATAGAATAAAACAACATAATGAATAATCAAAATAAAAGACGAGTCTTGACTACTCCGTCTTCACAAAACCTGCTCATCGTACCTATCTATTGGTGAATTCATAAGTATTTAATGTCATTATTTGTAAATAAAACTTGTAATAAAAGACTTGTAATTGTTTTGAGGAAAAAATTTTATAAGTATGAAAAACCCTAGAAAATCCCATATTTCCTACTAGTATAAAAAGTAGTCTTCCACTAAGACCCAAATGAAAGTAAGTAAATAGTCTTCTAACGAGACTCGCTGAAAGTAAGTAAGTAGTCTTCTCACGAGACCCACTGTAAGTAAGTAGTCTTCTCACGAGAACCGCTGTAAGTAAGTAAGTAAGTAGTCTTCTCACGAGACCCGCTGAAAGTAAGTAATAATGTGATTGATAGTCCCCATACTAAAATTTCTCCTTAAAATAGATTCTGGGAAACTAGAGGTGACTTCTGCAACGAATCGCTAGGTCCAAATCCACATTTAAGTTATGTAATCATATATATATATATATATATATATATATATATATATATATATATATATATATATATATATATATATATATATACACCCCAAACTATACCTATAATAGTTTACTAGAAATATATGAATGTATACCTTTGCTACCCAAAGGTACTAAACTGACTGATTAGAACCTTTATATCTACATATGTATACATAATATATAAGTAAGATTTAGACGACCTTCGGACAACTAACCGATACTTTAAGTACACATCCAAACGAGGAAAAGGAAACAAGGCGAGTTAGCAGTTCTAAGTCCTTCAAACACTATTTATATAACTATACATATATAGGCATGCTTTTAACAATTGTACTAGGAATAGTAAATAGTATCTCCTAACTATACCTATTATAGTTACTAGTAATGTATGTGAATAACCGAAAGTATGCCTTTGCTACCCAAAGGTACTGAATTGACTGATAGAACTTTTATGTCTCTATATGAATACACAATATATAGGCATGCAATTGACAATATAAAAGTATAAAAGAAGTTTTGGTAAAACCTTTGAAATGTTTAATAAATAAGAGTTCATGACTTGATGTCAGTTTATAAAACGATTAGAAAGTAGTTTGTTTGATAAGAAAGTTTTAAGTATAAGGAAAACCTTCGTTTGAAACATAATTGTAACAGAGTTTGAAAGTAAAGATATTGGGTGTAATACAATTTGATAAAGATTTTAGTATGTAAAGACGTTTTGAGAAAACATTTTGAAGTAGTATACTGAGTAAAACAACTAAAAGTGTAGTAATCCATAGTTTGATAGTTATTAATCACATGTGATTGATATAATAACTATCATGATTGAACTTATATCCCCCCCCCCCATAAAAGCATTTATAAACATTTAAAAGGTTAATTAAGGGGTATGAACTCACCTGTTGTGAGTGGATTGTACGGAAGTGTTGGACAAGGTGCTAGGTGTCAAGTGGAGATTTGAACATACACAATGGTCCTAGTTAACATATAATGAAACATATATGCATCCAATTAGTCATTTAACAACTAATTAACCAAGTTAAGACACCCTAGGACATGGAAACACTTTGATTCAAGTGCTATAGGTACCGAAGGGTTGCGTCTAAGGGTTGTATGGCATGGCATTGGAGTTTATGGCCCAAGGACCACTCCTTATGGAGTTTACAACCCATGGTCATTTACCCATGAGTTTTTGGCCGTAAACTCATGGTACTAAGTTCCATTTGGTGTTTTGAGGTCTTATAAGCCAGGATTGAGCATCCGATGATCAAGTCCAAGCCTTAGGAAAGCATTAGGGGCACAATAAGACTACTTTTTAGAGTTTACGGACCAAGGACCATATTATTATGTGTTTACGGCCATAAACTCTTATGGGGAATTGATTTGATTATTTTTTAACGTCTTAGACACTTCTAGGAAGGATCAAGGTTAGTATCCAAGGCTTAGGAAGGGACTAGGGTCCATTTAACCTCCTTAAGAAGGGTTTACGGCCCAAGAACATCCTTGGCCGTAAACTCATTTGATCTTATGATTCTTGATGATTTTCAAGTGTTATCATGTTCATATTAAGCACACAAGAAGCTAGGGCAAGTGTACTTACAAGATAGAAGCTTGATTGGGTGTTTAAGGTCCAAGAACACTAGTGTATGTTCTTGGTGTTTTGAAGAACACTTGAAGATCTAGTTGAAAAGAAATAAAGAATGGATGAAATGATGTATAACAACTAGATGTTATGTTATAACAACAAATCAAGTCGAGAAATACTTACGTTTTCGGAAGATCGGGTGAAGAACGGGATGATAGTTGAGAGAGAATGGGGAGTGTTCTTGAGGGTGGAAGTGAGAAATGAAGAGTTTGGGGAGTAAACTCATGACTAAGGCATGATTTCACGGACACATGGGAGTTTACGACCCAAACTCTAAAAGTTTGGCCATCAACTCCTTATTAGGGTGTTAATGGTGGGTTTGCTACTCCAAGACCCGAGACGGTACATCCTTTCATTCGTTCGTTTGAAGAATAAATACTAAAATCACTCAAACGGACTTTAAACTGGCTAACAATTATCAGAAAGGTAATTGACTTTTAATTGAAGTGCTTGACTTTAGGGTTTGTACAAATGAAAATTTCGGGTTGTCACAATTAATGTCTAAGTCCATAACTATAATTGGTAAGACTTGACCCGACCCGGCATGGTCCATTTAGGTTGCATGGCATCATGCATTTGGATAGACTATAATGAGAGAAATAATACTTAAGGTTTGTTAATATATTATAAGTTCTAATATATTAATAAGATTATTTAATTAGTATTGATCAAGAATTAATCTAGAATTAATTAAGTGATCAAAACAAGACTAATTAAATATATTGGTTGATTGTGTAAATCATCCATACTTGTATAGTGGGCTAAGACTCCATGGATTATCAAGTTGGGCTAAAACCCATAGGATGCTCCATGGTGTATTTGAACCCATGGATCCAAGGAAATGGAAAGCCATGACAATTAGGGTTTACCCTAATTGTGACACTATATAAAGATCATATTCTTGGGAAAAATCGACCACTATGTGAGGATAAAAAGGGCTAGCAGATTTATGAAGTGTTCCAATTTCTCTCAAGTCATTCCATGTGTATTTGGTGTTGTGTGAACCATGTGAGATGTCACACTTGCAGCACTAGGTACTCAAGCTTCATGAAGACATTCTAAATCAAAGAGGTATGTAATTCTAACTTAATATATTCATATGAAGCAATGTTATTATGCTAGTTAGGATGAATACCTTGGAAAGTTCATATTTGCATGTATAATAGAGAAAACATAGATCCAAGGTATTTAGGGTTGCATGTACACTTAGGAGTGTTAGAATGCTCAAAACCCAACAGTGGTATCAGAGCTTAGGCTTGTTTTCTTGTTACACTTGCAAAATTGGCTGAAAATCGAGTTTTCATGTTGTCTGCTTAGCAGACTCGCCGAGTCCATGGAGGGACTCGACGAGTCCAAGGTGATGAGATATAAAAACTCTTTGATTGATTAGATCTTTGTAACAGGTAAATAAAGAACGTAAAAACAGTGAAATAAAACACAAGTATGGATCTCAATGAGTCGAATGATTCGATTACTCAATCCTCAGCAGAGCTCGACTAAGAACTTCCGCTGTAGAGGATTCTAGGGTTACAAAACAAGAACGATGAATATGCTTGAAAATACTTATCTAATCGTTTCTAATCATTACGTTCTAGGATGCATGCAAGCACCTATTTATAATAAACCCTACAAAACTCACGGATGGACAGGCCCATACCGGAGACAAAACAATGGACTAGCTAACGAGCCCAATAGACGCAACACAATACTAGACCTAACAATCTCCCCCTTTGCGTCAATTTGGAGCGAGACTATCATTTCTTCTTGCTTGGATCAACAGCAGGAACTTTCTTGGTTGTATCAAACAGACACGAGATAAGCGCAAGGATAGTCTATCTAAAGCGAATGTACCATTGAATCATGTCGTCAAAGTACTTTTTATCATCCACTGTGTTCTGCTTGCACCGATGGATAATTCCTAAGACATGCTCCAAACATGCAGTGGTATAGAGATGTTTGTCTGCCAAAGCGAAAAGACATTTATGGCCTTCGTTTATGGTAAAAATAACAGAATTTCTCTTCGGGTCTATCTTTCCCATCTGCATCATGTTTAGGTCACTTGCTGATCCAACAGGAGATATGGTAGGCTTTTTCTTGAATACAGTCGCTATCTGCTGATCCATCTTGGCGACTTCCATAATGTAGCAAACAAGCATCCTCTTGATGTGGTCGATGATCGGACCATATTCTACTTCATTAGTAAGAAGGATATTGTGCAAGATGATCCAGTCGTGTGGATTCAAGTTGGGAAGATCGGCAAGCGAGATGGCATGTTCGATCTTAGCAGATCCCCTTAGCACCTTAAACCGAACATTAGTGAAGTTTCCTTCCTTGTACGGCTTTAGAACCCGAACATTGATAATCTTCTGAGCGCTCCATGTTTGGTACTGTGGTTGAGCGGCCCTCAGATAGAATGCGACTAAGTCCCGATCAACCTTTGGATGAGGATGAGGGAACTCAGCAACGTTGTCAAAGGAATGGAATACAAATGCCTTTCGGGTTAGTGGCATGTCGAACTGAGAATCGACAGTATTATCACGATCAAGAGAGATGACCGGTTCTAGCCACAAGATGATGGGTGTTTCGATGGCTTCTTTCAGTAGCTTCTCAAGAGTCCAAGGAGGAAAAAGAGTTTTCCTGCTCTCGAGAAGGTCGTGAGCTTCTTTTTGTCTTCTTTCGGCTTCTTCAGCCTCTCTAGCTACACGAGCACTGATGTCTGCATCTTTATCTCGACCCTGTCTCTTTAAAAGGTCGGCAATTGTCTCCTTATCATCATCATCGCTCTCCTCAGCAATTTTCTTGCCCTTGTCTTTCACACCGGAACCTGAGGCTTGGCCTACTGGAGGAGGTTTGGTTGTGTGGGTTGTTGTTGAAGTAGGAGGCGGTTGAGACACATTCTCTTTTTCTCCCCATTGTTTCGGAATGGACACGAAATCAAGGAGCCCTTCAATCTTGCTCAGTAGAGAGAGGGCAGGAGCAAGTTTTTCTGTAAGAGTTCGCCTGACAGAATAGTTGATTATCGGGTCATGTGCTTCCAGGATGTTGGAGATAGCTGGGTGGACATCCGAAACACACGAAGAAATTATCTCTCTTTCAGATCGAAGAGACTCAATCTCCTTTTGTGAGTTGGAGAGTTGAATACTCTTGACCTTAAGAGCGGTAGTCTTCCTTGCAAGAGCATCCATGAGGGAGTTCTCAGCAGCTAAGTCTTCTTGAAGCTTGGAGAGGCGCTCCTCAATGGTTGTTTTGAAAGCTGAGTTGTCGTCGGAAAAAGTTTGACGAAGAGAAGCAAACGACTTCAGCTCTGATGCAACTGATGTAGCCAGCTGGTTGACAATTGGTTCCAGCGATGTTTTAGTGGCTGCAGCAGTTTCCTGTAATGATTGCAATAAAGAAGAAGCATCAGTAAATAGTTTATCGACTTTTTTGGTCGCTGCCTCACAGGCTTTGGTTGAGGCATCAATGGCTGCAGTGGCGGAGTCTAGCGAGACTTGATGAGCTTTGGAAAAAGCATCAACAATCTGCTGAATAGCAGCTTCAGAGATGGAGGACTGGGATGTAGAAGATGAGGCGATGAGCGAATCGATTTTATCGTGAAGATCTTTGAGATGCTTCTTTGTGACAGGAGCATCGTCATTGTCGTCACTCTGAACTTGAAACGGACTATAGTAGACCGAATCGAAGGTCATGTCCTCTTCGCCGAGGAATGGTTCTTCGTCCTCTACTGCCTGAGGTGAGGGTGGTGGTGAGGGTGGAGACTCGGTAGTTGTAGTAGGTTCGGTTTCGGTGGTATGTTCGGTTGTTGGTGTGGGTTCGGGTGCTGAGGTGGATTTGGGTGTGTCAGTATGAACCCCCGTATCAGATACGTTTGTTCTTACTTCTACAGTTGTTGTTTTTGCTTCTGTAAAGATGGGTGGGGGTACTGGGATGGAGGTGGATGGTATTTGAGTGGTGGAGGTTATGGGGGGAATGGAAATAGGAATTGTAACTGGTGGAGAAGAAATTGGAGAAGTGGAAATGTGAATATCTGGTGTAGGCGAACGTGGTGGAGTGTTACCATGAGGAGATCCGTCAGAATCAGAACCCTCTCCCTCATATTCGCTTGAGGAAGAAGCGATAATCAGCTTTCGCCTTGGTTGGGTTTTTCTCTTCTTCATCGGAGGGGATTGGACAGCCTTGGTGGTTTTTCTCTTCTTGGGAGATGGGCCTTTCGCTCCCTTTGTAACCTGCTTTCCCTTATCAGTCTTCTTTCCTCTTGGGGCAGGCTTGTCAGCATCGTAAATTGACTTGAGCATCTCAGGAGTAAGCTCTCTCGGACCAGAGCGTCGGAACTCCTTGTATGTTGTTATAATCTGGCTGTCAGCAGGAACATCGTCGTGCATCGATTCAGGGATTGAACCGTTGAAGGGAAATTTTGAGGCGTCGGAGACAATGATCTTCGTGGTATGGAAAGTACCAATCGAAGACATTGGAGAACCAGCAACAATGGGGACGTGGTACTTGTCCATCACCCATTTGGTAACAAGAGTCCAAAAACGAGCGTATGAAATTTCAGAGTGCCGAGAAGTTGAAGAGAGACTCTGAATAAGTTGTTGCCAAAGGACCGATCCGTAGTCCATATTGATTCCGTTGTAGATCCCGTACAGAATCGAGAGAAAAAGACGACTTGCCCCATCCGATCCAGCACTGCGTTCAGACAGCCCCTTGAACAGTATCGTAAATAACCCATTCCACTGAGGAGGCAGGCACGATTTCTTGAATTTCGTGACCGTAGTCAGCACCTCGGTGTACCCCATGTTGGAGAACATTGAAAATAGGTGACCCACCAGAATCGATTCAGGGTTAACCTGTGACAACCCCAAAATCTCGGCCAGAAAAGACCGATTTTCATTTATGCTTTTAAATATTTTCAGAGTAAATCCTTTTGATTTGAAAGAGTTGCGGAATTTGTTCCCAAAAACAAAACATGATAAAACATTGTTTACCGAAGCATTTCATAAAAGAAATGTATTTTCATTATAATCAAAACTCGGGGTGTCATGTTCCGATACAGACCAATAAGCATAAACGAATACATTACAAGTCATATAACAAATATGAACATATGCAGACTTGTAAACAAAACAACTTGATGGTTCATCCATCTCATGCCCTTCCGCCACTACCTGTAATACAATTTAAAACTGAGTGGGTCAGGCTTGGGAGCCTGGTGAGCATATAGGGTTTTCAACCCACAATAAATATCATATTTAATTTTCACCAACCAACAATAACCCAATTACCCATTCCCGTTATTCTCACTTTAATGTCCCTAAAACAACTAACATAAGGGACCTAGTCTAAGAATATTTCATCGGGGCGACAACACATGCTTCGGGGGTACCTCAGCAATATAAGTCAAATAAGGCAACCATGAGGGGGATGGAGTACAGCGAATGAACACCCAAGTTCATTAACACCTACAGGTGGCGAACCTGCTAATGTTTCCACAAGACTGTCTAGAATAGCCAGTGGTCGTCATCTAAACTCCGCTGATGACTCAATCAAACAACAACGAGGCCTCTCATCTGTTTATTACACACCAACTGTCTACCCATGTTCTACCCAACATATTAGTAGATAAAAATATACATTTGTATACATAGTTTAAAGAAAACCTGTATAGCATGCTTTAATCAACACATATATCACATAACAGATGAGGCACACACACACATAACACATATCTCATAAAGAAATAAGCAGATCTATAAGATAGAAGAGAGTGAATACTCATTCACACATAACACAACCAAATATATACACATAGCACGTATTTTTATATAAAATACTTCGTATTATTGTATTAGAAGAAATAACTACACACTCACTTGATCAGAAGATGATCGGACAGCACTACGGCTTATAGAAGTAGTAATCCACAGCAGATCTGGAAGATCTTCTCGAAAATCGAACTTCACGCGGGCAGAGCTTCGACTCGGGAACCGCACTTTTCGGGATCTTCAGGATCTCGGGACTTGCCTCGGGGCTAGAGTATGATACCGGGACTTCGGGGTAGCTTCGGGGGTTTTTGCACAGAGCTTCGACACGAAAACGAGAGGGAATTGGCAAAAATACCCGGAACCCTCGCATCCTATTTATAGGAGGCTGGAGCCTCGGAGTACGCGGGGCGTACTGCGTTACGCGGGGCGTACTGCCCAAAACGTCATTGCTTACGTATCCGAAGTGCTCGAGTGCGAGTGTCGACATCCCTCGGAGTACGCGGGGCGTACCTCGGATCAGATCGGTGACTCCTTCGGATAATGCTTCCGAATTTTGAATTAAAAATAAATACAAAATGATTAATAAACTTCGGAAATTCATAACTTCATCATACGAACTCCGTTTTCGACGTTCTTTATATCCACGCGAAGGTGAGACCATGCTCTACGACTTTCGTTTAGACTCCGTCGGCTAATTTTGACTTTATTTTTATTAATTATTTTTAATAGGCCGGGACAGAAACTTTCGTTATAAATTCATAACTTCTTCGTTTGACGTCCGTTCTCGCCTAACTTTTTATCGTTTCATTACCAACAATGAGATCTTCGATTCTCATTTAGATTGCTTCGGCTAACAACCGCTCGATCTCAAATCGAGTAAAACAGGCTGTATATCGCTAAGCCGGAACTTCGATAAATCATAACTTCCTCATACGAAGTCAGATTTGGGCGTTCTATATATATTCGGAAACCTCGTTTCAACTACTACAACATTAACCAAATATATTAAGTTTATTTTACACTTAAATTTTGACGCTTATTTTTATTCTTAATTAATCAAACCACATAATTAAGCAATTAAGCACAAAACACACAATACTCAAATAATACAATCTTATTATTTCAAAACGGGTTACAGAGGTTAACCTAGACTATTACATTGCTACAAATGGCAAGCCCGAAACACAGGCGTTACATAACCCTAGTTGAATCAGGTTCAAACCCCAAAATCGAGCAGAAACGTTGTTTGGAGATCGACGCCTTGTGATCGAGCACGTCGAAGAAAATCCTGTCGACTGCCTTGTCGTAATGAGCAGTGGCGAAGATCTGAGATAAGAACTCCATAGGAACTGCTTCAACTTTGGTAAGAGCAGGAGCAATCGACAAGTACTTGAGACACTCGATAATCGGGAACATGAAAGCGTCGTACACCTGAGGAGTAAGATCAATAACCAAACTCTGCTGGGGACGAATCGGCAAGATGTGTGAAGTAGTGTGAACTGATGAAGAATCCGCCATTATTGTGAAGAAGATGGGAGAGATGATGAACAGTAGACTGTGTGAGGGTTTTCTTGCTCTCTGGAAATATGGGTGCAGTAAAGAGGCAAACACAGGTTTATGTTAGCTTTTATACTGTGGGTAGAGGAGAGAGAAGAATCTTTCCCAAATCTTCGAGTGAAATACGAAGAGTTTTTCAGAGGCGATTGACGCGTGACAGTTGGTATTGCCGATGATTACGCATGAGAGAGAGTGTCAGTACCGATTTACACGCCTTCCCATCAAGCGCCATTTTTAGATGAAACGTTTACAATTCGCACGCCTGGCCTTCTAGTGCTGTTTGAAATACGAAGAGTTTTTCAGAGGCGATTGACGCGTGACAGTTGGTATTGCCGATGATTACGCATGAGAGAGAGTGTCAGTACCGATTTACACGCCTTCCCATCAAGCGCCATTTTTAGATGAAACGTTTACAATTCGCACGTCTGGCCTTCTAGCGCTGTTTGAAATCAAATTGATTTGACTCCCGCTTGATTCATCATTTTATCATCTTATCTTTTTAACGACATCTTTAAAGCAAAATTACCCACGTGGATTAATATTAACCACAGCCCGTTTATAACTGCCAATCCCATTAAAATGCCTTGTTACTAATGAAATTAGAATTTTGGAAAATCAAAAAGATTTTCGCGCTTAGTGTGTAAAGGAAAAAGAAATAAAGCAACACATTGGAGGGATTATGTGATGTCAATAAAGACACGAAACAATGGATCCCAGGCACGAATCTCTTCCTTCAAAGTCAAGAGAGACCTTCAAGTGTGTGTGTGTGGTTTCCCGTTGAATAACGATAAGACACTTATTAAGAAGTGTTAAAAGGCTTCTTTTAATTAGGCTTATTTGGGTGGCTTTCGCTTCAATTCAGAATTCCTGATCTTGATATAAGACAGAAATCGAACGAAGTACTTCCAAGGGAAGAAATATTATTGGTTGTAACAATTTCATAGAAATCACTCAAAAGGAAATTAGAGATTTTACTTTGTATCCCCATGGATAAGTCCGTCAAGTCATTAGTGAAAGCTAGAGCAAATTTATTGTTCACCGTCAGTGCATAGTAGGAATTGAATTATGGGTTTCACTTAGCACGTAATGACACGAGGCTAACATCATGAACACAGAAATTGTGTAACCATAAACCTCAGTGGTAATTGCTGAGAGTCTCAAGGGTTACGTTTGTGAAGCGAAAAAGATGAAAAAAAGTAGTGTAGATGGTGTAAAGAAACCAAAGTACCTCTGCTGTTAAAAGAGGGACCAAGCAGAAAACTCTTATCTCATGTGAGAAGAGAGTTAGGTAACTCATGATTAGAATAAATATAAAAGCCTAATTGGGAAGACAAGGTTTGTTTGTACCAAGTCAGTAAGGCTATTATTCAGAATCAGGTGAGGCTTTGGACACATACAGCAGCATGCTTCTAGGGACACTTAACTAGTGAAATGATTTCCCCACAAATAGACATACAAAAAGATAAGACATAAAATTATAAAATAAATAAATAAATAAATAAATATTTTTGGAGTTTTTGAAGTAACGAAAAGAAAACAAGAAAAAGAGTAAAAAAAAATTTTGGAATTTTTGATTTAAAAAAAAAAACCTTTGAAAGAAAAAAATTGGAACCGAACCCAAGCGTTCGGTCTATTTCGGTTTAAAAACAATTTTGGAACCGAACCCGAGCGTTCGGTCTATTTCGGTTGGTAAAAAAAAGTTTGAAAAAGAACAGAAGTTTGAAAATAAGAGAAATGAAGTTGAGAGAATAATACAAAAGGATTACAACCAAAGAAACTACGTTTGAGTGATAAGTGACGATCAGATGATACGACCGAACCCGAGCGTTCGGTTCATTTCGGCACACATGAGATGCGAACCCGAACGTTCGGTCTATTTCGCTTCCAACTTTTAATATTGAGAAGTAGTCTTTGGTACTGACTCCGATTCCATCATTCCTAGCCCTTGTAGAATTTTGTTAAAAGATGCTTCAGGAAGAGCTTTGGTGAAGATGTCGGCCAGTTGATCAGTGGTTCGAACAAAGTGAATTTCGACATTCCCATCTTCCACATGATCCTTTATGAAGTGATACCTCAGTGCTATATGCTTGGTCTTGGAATGTTACACTGGGTTATGACAGATCCTAATTGCACTTTCTGAGTCACAATATAGTGGGATCTTTTTCATATTGAGTCCATAGTCCCGAAGCTGGCTTTGGATCCAAATCATTTGATATGTACAGGAGGTAGCTGCGATGTACTCTGCTTCAGCTGTAGACAGAGATACACATGTCTGTTTCTTTGATTGCCAGCTAACCAACTTCCCGTCTAGGAATTGGCAGCCTCCAGTGGTGCTTTTCCTGTCTAAACCACAACATCCAAGGTTTGCATCTGAGTAGGATTGAACGAAGAAGCCTGAGTTTGATGGATACCATAAACCGAGAGAGGTGGTTCGTTTTAGATACCGGGGTATGTTCTTCACTGCAAGCATATGGGGTTCACGAGGATTTGCCTGAAATCTAGCACAGTAACAAACAGAAAACATTATATCAGGCCTGCTAGCAGTAAGGTACATTAAAGAACCAATCATCTGACGATATAACGTAATATCGATTGTCGGTTTCTCCAAGGATGGTGGAAGCTTAGTGCCGAATGCCATTGGAACTTTAACTTTTGAGTCTCCCATCATGCCAAATTTAGCAAGAAGAGTCTTGGTGTAAGCTTCCTGGTTGATAAAGATGCCTTCGGGTCCCTGTCTAATATTTAAACCAAGGAAAAAGTTAATCGGACCCATTGAGCTCATTTCAAATTTAGTCTCCATTAGCTTTCTGAATTCAGCTGTTAAGCTAGGATTCGTTGAGCCAAAGATGATATCATCGTAATAGATTTGAACAATCATAAGGTGGTTACCTTCTTTCTTACGAAAGAAGGTTGGGTCAACCGATCCTTGTTTGAATTTTGACATCTTAAAAAACTTGGTTAGCGTTTCATACCATGCCCTAGGTGCTTGTTTCAGACCGTAAACCGCTTTATCCAGAATATAGCAGTGATTGGGGTACTTTTCATTGACAAACCCAGGAGGTTGCTCCACATAAACGGTTTCTTCAAGTTCTCCATTTAGAAAGGCGCATTTCACATCCATTTGGTAGACCTCAAAGTTCTTATGTGCAGCATAGGCCAGAAATATTCGAACAGATTCCAGCCTCGCTACCAAAGCAAAAGTTTCCTCATAGTCAACTCCTTCCTCCTGGCAGTATCCTTTCACCACGAGACGAGCTTTGTTTCGAATCACATTGCCTTCCTTGTCCATTTTATTTCTGAATACCCATTTGAGACCAACAACTGAGGCGTCTTTAGGAGTTGGAATGAGGCGCTAAACCTTGTTTATTTCGAACTCGTTGAGTTCGTCTTGCATAGCTTGAACCCAGTCAGAGTGATCAAGAGCAGTATTAACTGTCTTTGGTTCAACTTTTGAGACGAAAGAATTATACATACAAAACTCTACTTTGGAGAATAGAGAAGTTTGCTTTGCATTCAGTTGAGATCGGGTCAGGACCTTTTCAGAGACATTACCCACTACCTGTGAAACAGGATGATCTCTGGTCCACTTAACAAGAGGAGGGTAATTTGGATCATAGGATGGATCCAATTCAACATTCACCATTTCTTCTAATTCAGATTGGTTATCATCATCGTAAAACACATCGGCATTCTCCCCCTCGACTGATGAGCTTTCAGGTGTAGCTGGACTTTCTGGTGCTACAGGACTTTCGGGTGGTGTTGAGCTTTTGGGTGGTATTGAGCTTTCGGGTGGAACTGGAATGGAAATCTCCTCCTCAATTTGTGAGCTCGGTTGTTTTGAAGAAGGTGGATTCTCCCCCTCAACTGAAGCACCATGCTTTGGAGGTTCGTTTGGAACATGTTCTCCTTCACCCATTCATTTGGCGGCATCTCCGACGATTTGCTTCAGATGGTCGACTTTGTTGTCTGCTGCCTTGGCTTCCAAGAGACCAGCTTTCTCCGGTTCATCGAATAGTTCTGCAAACTGTTCAAACAAATTAGCAATTGAGGTCGTGACTCGACCTGTTTGAGTGAAAATCTCTCCAATTTCATCTTCAGTGGCCTTTAGCTTCTTGACGTAGCTATCATCGAAAGTTACATAATACGTTTCTTCGATCTTCCTCGAACGCTTATTTAAAACCCGGTACGCTTTTGAAGTGAGTGAGTATCCCAGAAAAATTCCTTCATCATCTTTAACGTCGAACTTGTTACGATGTTCTTTAGAGTTGAAGATGAAGCATCGTGAGCCGAATACATGGAAGTATTTAACGTTCGGCTTCCTGTTGTTGATGATCTCATAAGGAGTAAGAGAAAAACGCTTGTTGAGATAGGACCTGTTCTACGTAAAACATGCTGCAACAATTACATCAGCCCAGAAATATAAAGGTAGAGAAGCGAAACTTAGCATTGTTCGGGCCGCCTCACACAAGGAGCGGTTTCTTCTTTCGACAATACCATTCTGCTGAGGGGTGTAAGGGGCTGAGAAGTTGTGACTGGTTCCTTTTTCTGCCAAAAAGTCTTCAAATTCTTTGTTTTTGAATTCCAGTCCATTGTCGCTCCTGATGTTGCGAACGACTTTTCTCAGTTGCACTTCAACCTGCTTAATAAACATCTTTAGCTTGAGAGTGGCCTCAGATTTGTGCTTCAGAAAGAACACCCATGTAAAACGTGAAAAGTCATCAACAATAACAAGAATATACTTTTACCGCCAATGCTTTCGATAGATGATGGACCACATAATTCAATGTGAAGTAACTCAAGTGGTTCGACAACTTTAGTGTTTATAATGGATGGGTGACTTTGACGACTCTGCTTCCCCATTTCACATGCAGCACACAAATGTTCTCGATCCAACTTGAGCAATGGAAGACCCCGAACATGACCTCCAGCGACAAGCTTGTTGATATCCTTGAAGTTGAGATGGGAGAGCCTTCGGTGCCACAACCAGCTTTCATTAGAATGAGCTTTGGATAACAGACAGATAGCTGGATTTCCTTTGATAGGTTTGAGATTGAGAGGAAACATTTCGCCTTTGCGTTCTGATTTGAGAATCACCCTTTTTGTTTTCTTCTCTATGATTTCCGAACCCTCATCGTCAAATGAAACTTTAAGACCAGTACCTCCAACAAGCTGAGATATACTGATGAGGTTATGTTGTTGCCCTTCAACGTACGCCACCTTTCTTATAGTGAAATCTCCATTGGTTATCATCCCATGTCCCTTTATCGTTCCATATGAGTTGTTCCCGAACTTGACATTCCCACCATTCTAAAGAGATCGAAATTCCCTTAGCTCTTCCTTCCTTCCCGTCATGTGACGTGAGCAGCCACTGTCAATATACCATTCTTCGTCGAACTGCTCGTCACTAATAACCTGCAAAAATTAAGCAGATTTAGGAACCCAAAGTTTCTTAGGTCCACGTGAGCCTTCACAGGAACAGGAATAGTAAGAGAAACATCAACAAGATATGTTCTTTTTATTAATGTTGTTTCATCTTTCTTCTTAATGGTGTATACTTTGATTTTGTTAGGATTAGTTATAGTCGTTTTGGTTTCAGGTTTTGGCATTTGGGCCTTGGACTGCTTTCGGTCATTCTTGACTGTGGAAACCTTCGATTTTCCTTTCAAATCCTTTGAAGAATTTGAACTTTGAGCAGGAACAGAATTAGGTTTAGAAGAGAATTGAGAATGAGAAGATTTAGAATGGGAATTTCTTCTGTCTTGCGGTTCGATATGACCCTTTTGTTTTTGGTCATTGGGAGGGGCGAACCTGGACGTTCGGTAGCCATTGCTTTCGGGACCGAACCTGTCCTTTCGGTTGCTACTTGAACCGAACTTGTCCTTTCGGTTGTTGTTGCTCTCTGAACCGAACCTGTCTTTTCGGTTATGTTCCTCATGTGGTCTGAAATCCTTTTTCTCTTGCTTTGAATTCTTATCGTGATAAGAAAAATGATTGTTTTGAGAGCGCCAAAACTGCTTTCGCTCAGAGAGATTCTTTTTGTATCTCAGATTCCTTTGCTGCTTTTGATCCTTCACTTGTTTTGGCTGTTTGTGAATGTTAGCCTTTTGCTTCTGCTTCCTGTCAGCCGGTTCACTTTTCACTGATGATGTTTCGCTTGTGGAAGTGACTTTTTCTACAGGGAATTCTTTTGTACCACTAGTGCTTGGCACATCAAAGTTATCAGGCTTGTTTAGTGGCTCTGGCACATATCTGCCTTTGGTTTTCCAGGATGTCCGCTTTGACAGACCAACAGTTTCGTCGGCATTATCTATAGGAGCAGACCAGAAAAACTCATCACAGCCATCTGCATTATCTTCGTTTACTATGGCAGTGAGTTCGGCTGTTTGATGTTCGGTTACTCCTGTGACCTTATATACCTGATTTGGTGTTGTTCTCACCTTTTGGTACACAACAGCCTTTTCTTCTAGAATCGGGGACTTATTTTGGGACAATCAAGCAAACTCCACAGAATTTTCAGAAATAAGATTTTTGTGGTTTTCGGGTTCGCTCTTGACAAACTCATAATAGTCGACTTCATCCTCTACATAAATTACGCTCATATTCCTCCTCATTAAGCTTAGACGCGTTTTCAACATCAATTTTATTTTCTGAGCTCAAGTTGGCATTCAATGAGTCAAAATTTTGTATGGTTTCGGTCCTTAGTTTCAGTTTATCGTTTTCATCCAAAAGGTTTTTCAGCATGTCCTTATGGTCCTTGGACTTTATAAAAGATTCGATTTTGTCCAGACCATACAAATAGGTGGGATTCACATCATCAGACGATACAACACTTTCGCAGTTATATGCTTCAGCATCGATTTCATCATCCTTAAACTCAAGGAAGGGTAAAATCATACGATGAATTTTCTGCCCTATTTCACAGTTTAGATGCAGTTGAGTGATGTTAGTATAAAGACGTTTAGCAATTAAACAAAAAACATTTCTCTGTTTCAAAGTTTTAAATTGTCTCTTTGTAAATAAATGTTTTCGTCCTTAGACTTAATCAGCTCTGACTTCTTCAGCTCTATCCACATCCTTCGTTCCTCACTCTTGGATGATACCCTGCTTATTTGGTCAGTCAGGTTAGAATTGGTGACCCTTGTTTGAGTTAAACAACTATCCAGATTTGAAATTCTTGAATTTAAGTTATTTAATTCTTTTTCATATGATTTTTGTGGGACTTTGAATGAAACAAAAAGAGATTGTACCTTCTTGATCAATTCATCAAGCTCATTGATCTGCACACTAAGAGGTTTTGTTGTGAAGCATAAGTCCTCTCGCTCCTTGGTGTCCTCTTTTCCGCCATCAGTATTATATCCCCTCATGTGAGATACATCAGTCACCATCAAACACTTCCCACTGCTTTCGTCACCTCTCGCAACATATGCCTTTCCATGAGATGGCTTCCTGACTTCATCATCCTCTGAGTCGGTTGACCACACCTGCATGCCACCGAACTCGTCATCCTCTACCGAACCCTATACAATAAGAGCATTCATAGAAGGGTTAGTAGCAGCTTTCTTCTTCTTGATCTCTTCCAGCTTTTTCATCAACATAGCCTCTTCATCTTTCTCCTCATCCTTTTCTGCCATTTTCTTCAGAACGCAGTCTTTGGCATAATGGTCCTTTCCTCCACAGTAGTAGCAGTTGACACCAGAATCTCCTTCAACCTTCGCCTCTTTCTTTGGTTCTTCTGTATTCGGCTCCTCTCTAACCTTTTCAGAACTATAGCTTCCCTGCCAATTTCGATTCTTATTGGTAGGGAACCTTTTCTTGATAAACCTCTTTGGATTAGACACCATCATTGCATAATCTTCAGAAGTAAGATCAAAGTCTTCTAGGTTCAGATCTTCATCTTCTACCACATTTTTGCTTTTAGACAGGAGGGCCAAGGACCCCAAACTTGAAACAACATTCTTCTCTTGCATGACAATCTTTTCTTGAGATTTCAAGATTCCCACCAGCTTTGCCAGCGAATAAGATTTGAACTGCTCATGAGCTTTGACTGTGGACACGACAGCTCTCCACTCGGATCTTAGGCCATTCAAAAAGGTAACCTTCTGTTCAATCAGCTTCCTTTCTATATCATGTTTGATCATCTTGCTAAGAAGATGATTGAAGCGATCGAACGTCTGAGTAACAATTTCATCGGTATTCTGCTTAAATTCACCGAACTCAGATAAAAGCAACGTCTGAATGGAATGTTCCAAATCTTCATCTGTGGAATAAAGTTCTCGCAACCTATCCCAGATTTCTTTGGCGGTACTACAGGAACTCACTAACCTGAATGTATCAGATTGAAGAGCGAATCAGATTAGTCTCAATGCCTTGATATTGCACTGAAACTTTTCCTTTTCGTCTTGAGCGACGTCTTTTACATCTTTTAACAGATCATTATATTCTTTCTGAGTTTTGATGATCTTTGATGTTCCTGAGTGAGCGAATGGTCCAGACACGATTCCTTCCCAAATAAGATATCCATTATCTTCAGATCCGATGACATAATCTTCAAAATGATGCGCCCAGACTTCATAATCTTGGGTGTAAAGAATAGGAATCTTCGTCGTTGAACCAATGCTATTTGAGATGTTGATAGGATTAGATTGAGACTCGTCGATGCTTGATCGTTTAACCTGTTTGAAAGATCATACTTGTAATATGTAATATTAGGGCAAAACAAATAAATGCTGAGTTACATCAATTATGGAATGACGGCTCAATAAATATCAGTTAATGCGGAATAACCCTAATCGTAAACTCTTTCACAGAAAAGATGTGTATCGATTACACAGCCTCCTGCTCTGATACCAATTGATGAGATATAAAAACTCTTTGATCGATTAGATCTTTATAACAGGTAAATAAAGAACGTAAAAACAGTGAAATAAAACACAAGTATGGATCTCAATGAGTCGAATGATTCGATTACTCAATCCTCAGCAGAGCTCGACTAAGAACTTCTACTGTAGAGGATTCTAGGGTTACAAAACAAGAACGATGAATATGCTTGAAAATACTTATCTAATCGTTTCTAATCATTACGTTCTAGGATGCATGCAAGCACCTATTTATAATAAACCCTACAAAACTCACGGATGGACAGGCCCATACCGGAGACAAAACAATGGACTAGCTAACAAGCCCAATAGATGCAACATAATACTGGACCTAACACAAGGCAAAATGCATCCAACTCACCGAGTTTGTTCGTGCACTCGAGAGTTGGACCCCCAGACAACATATATTTGACTTTTTTGGCTGGAATTGGACTAGGAACATTACCCTAAGATGTTTTTTTGACTTATAATCTTATTTTTGATGTGGTAATGTTCATGCTAATCCAATTTCAAAGATAATTGTCAATAGATTCATGTTTTGTATTAGTTTAGTGATTAGGCAAATTACATGAAAAAGTTTGATTTGAATTATCTTGTTCTTATGAGTTTCTTAGATTAATAGAAAAGTTAATAGATTATGTGTTTTCAATCCATTTTAATCTAAGAGTTGATTATAGAATGTGTTTTTGTAACTTGTCCTCAAGTTATATTATAACATCCCAAGTTTAGAAGTGCAAGTTCAGGGTTCAAAGTGTAAATAAGGATGGTCAACTCGGCGAGTCCATGGGTAGACTTGGCGAGTTGAGTCGCGATTCTGGTCGCGTGTTAAGTGGCCAACTCGGCGAGTCGGCGGTTGGACTCGGTGAGTTAGTGCTGAAGAGAGAAAAACCCTAATCTTCGGGATTGCACCCTATTTAAATGACTTAATGTCCTCCCTTCAGTCCCCTTAGCCCCCTTTGAAGTCCAGAAAACCCTAGATCCGTTGGTGAGAGCATTGGAGAGCAAATTGGAGCTTTGAGAAGTGATCGGTGAAGAGATTTTGAAGATTTAGAGGATTGGAGTAAGGGGCTTTGCAGAGATTGGGATTATTCTTCAGTTGGAGCTTTCTTTTGAGGTAATGAGCTTTTGTGCATCTAGATCTATCATTTGTGGAAGTTTTGGGAGCATATCTAGTGTTATGTTGGGTTTGGAGGATGGATATGAGGTAGAAACCTCAGATCTGGGATTGAGATGATTCAGAAGTGCATAAAGTCCCTGTCCTTGAGTTGTTGGTGAAGCCTTCTTGTCCCAAACCCTAGCCTTGAGTGTTTATGGCTTAGATCTCTTTGGATTCACGTAAAGTTTGCCACTTTACGTGATGGATGGCTTGTAGAAAAGTGATTTATGGATTGGAGCCCTTTCATGACTTGGAAGGCCACTGTATGGGTTAAGAACTAGAGGTACTCGGCGAGTCACATGGGTGTACTTGGCGAGTTGTATGAACATGAGCATGGACTCGCCGAGTTTGAAGAACAAATCGGCGAGTCTGTTGAAGATTGCCTTGGACTCGGCAAGTCTGTTCTTGGACTCGGCGAGTCTGGTCGTGGGACCCTAACTTTTCTGGTTAAGTCGTGAATCGGTGAGTCGAGGGACGACTCGGTGGGTTGAACAGGATAGGACTCGAGGATTCTTGGACTCGGCGAGTCTCGGGGTGACTCGGCGAGTAGATTCGAGGCATGGGAGTTTTCAGAGCATAGGAACTCGACGAGTCATCGGGTTGACTCAGCGAGTTGAGTCGTGATATGTGGTTTCTCAGAGTATAGGGACTCGACGAGTCAGCGGGTTGACTCAGCGAGTAGGGTCAGTCAGGAAGCTTGACTTTGACCAAGGGATTTACCAGTTTGTCTTCTAAGGGTATTTTGGTAAATTGGTGTTTATTGTAATTGGTTGTTTGGTAGTGTGCAGTGGTGGAGTTTGTAGGGGTGGATGGAGCAGCGTGATCTAGTTATCCAGTCGGCAATTTCAAGTGAGTTATCCTCACTATATCGATGGGGTCTAAGGCACCAAGGTCGTCCCCCTTTGCCCGGATGGAAAGTCGAATAGTTGTTGATTACTTTATTGTAGAGTTATGTTACGATATGAGCATGAGATATATGTATGACCGGAAGGTATTATGTGCTATGGATAAGTAATTATATGATATGTGATCCTTATGAGTAGGGATGTGATATGAGTATGAGTTATATATGCGACCGGAAGGTCTTAGTTACCATGAGAAGTATTAGCTAAGTTGATAGATGTTATGTGATTCGTATGAGTAGGATTGCGATATAAGTATGAGATATATGTATGACAGGGAGGTCTTATGAGTTACGAAGAGTATGCGATATAGGTTGTCTTATGATATGTGATATGTATATGTCATGTATGAACAGTATGTATGTATGAACTGTATGTTATGGACCGGAAGGTCATTGGAGCATGGACCGGAAGGTCAATAGAGTATGGACCGGAAGGTCATTATGGGTAAGACCGGAAGGCCTACCAGGTTTGGGACGGAAGTCCCCTGAGACATTCGGATCGGAAGATCCCATAGAGTTATGGCCTGGAAAGGCGTATTTGTTACATGTGGTATTTTGGGGGTAATTCACTAAGCTTTCGAGCTTACAGTTTCAGTGTAATGTTTCAGGTAATTCAGGAGATCGTGGCAAGGCAATGACGTGATCGTACCGCTCCTCAAATTTTATGTTGAAGTTCTGGGATACTTTGATAATAAATGAAATGAAAACCTTTTTGTAATGATTTTATGAATATGGGTTGATTTTGAGAAGTTTAAAATTTATTGTAAATTTTCATGGTATTACAAGTTGGTATCAGAGCCTTGGTTTGAGTGAATTGGAGGAACATTCGTGTGAATCCAGTCTCAAATCAAGGAAAGTTTTCAAAAAGAAATTTAAAATGGTTTTCAAAATAAGTAAAGGAGGATGCGGAGGTACGATCAGCCAGAGCCAGTAAGTATACCCCAAAATACAATGCAAGTTACTTGATTGTGTGATATGTTGAAACAGCATGCTAGTACTAGGCTAGGGATCTTAAGGAATTGCATGACAGAGTTGCCTGATTTATGATGCCTGCTAGCCTAGGATTCCTTATGTATGAGATTTTCAGTGTTCCTCTAGGGGTGAGGGTTGATTGATTGTTATGTATATTCATCACTAGGGTGTTGTGGTGATACTTGATATAACTATGGGTAGGTGTGGAAGGTAGTATGGGCCCATACTACTGAAAGCACAGGACCCATACACGTATCAAGGAAGTCACAACCCATAGGGTTTGGTTGGGAGTTGGTTCCCGGGTTAGTGGGAAGTACCTGAGGTTTTGCGGTGTTTTCAGTATGGCGGTTACGAGGCATGTTAGGAATGGATCCGGATCGGGATCGGAATCAGGAGGAGGTGTTCAGGGTGGACTAGGACCACCCGAGGTTACTAGTCAGATGAGTACGGATGAGTTAGATGCCAGGATTCGTGGGGTCCTGCATGATAAGATTGCTGCTATGTTCCGGGCCGAGATGCTGGAGATGTTTAGGTCAATCAAGACCGCGATGACAGAGTATTTCGATGAGCGGTATGCAGCTCTTGTAGAGACGGATGTCGTGGCAGTTGCAGCGGCTGTAGCAGAGGCAGGTGGAGGAGTCGAACAAGGTTTCCAGTATCGGGACTTTGATAATGCAAAGCCCCTACTTTTGATGGAGTTCAGGATCCGATCAGTGCTATGAGATGGTTGTCGGATGTGGAGGATTGTTTCTTCACATGTCCATGCACTGTGGATCAGGGGGTGCGGTGTGCTCTGAACCTATTAAGGCTCGGGGCGAAGGATTGGTGGAGGTTGACCACGGGAGCTTATTCGGAGGCGTAACGCGCTGTGGTTTCTTGGGAGCAGTTCCGGGAGATGTTCTGTGCCCGTTATGTTCCACGAGTAGAGGGGGAGAGGTTGGCTCGGGAGTTCTTGGAACTGGATCAGAATTCGGAGTCGGTGACGGAGATCACTAGAATGTTCACTGAAAGGGCGATGTTTGCCCTGAATTTGCGTCGGAGTGGGCTCAGATGCTTCGATACATGTGTATGCTCTAGGGGGATATCAGAAAGTTTATGGCTACGCAGAGGTGTGAGACCTTGCTAGAGTTGTAGGAGGCTGCTCGGCGGCGTGAGTTGGAGGTTGAGTTGCAGTGGCGAGAGCAAAGGCAGGCCCCGGTGCAGTCGCAACCGGTGCCGAAACGGTCCAAGACCGTTAATTCCAGGTTGGGAGGTCAGAATACCCTTACTTGTGAGAAGTGTGGGAAGGGTCATACTGGAGTTTGTAGGTCCGGTGGTGCGTGCGCAAGTGCGGAAAAGAGGGGAATTACGCGAGGGATTGTCGGCAGTCAGCCCCAGTTCAGGATATGAGGATTTGTTATCATTGCCATCAGGTTGGTCACTTGAGGGCCAACTGTCCTCATCTTGTTGCCAGACCGGTGCGGGTTCCAGTACCGGCCACCTTGAGGATTATTGGCGGGGGTCAGCGTGGAGTGGAGCCTCCAAGGGCACGGGGTCGAGCTTTTCAGCTTGTCGCACAGGAGGTCAGGTCAGAACCAGATACAGTTGCGGGTATGTTTTTATCTTGTCATCTTGTCATCTATTGGAGTATGTATATCTGCTAGTCTTGTTTGCGCGAGTTATAGTATTGTATTTGTTAGTCCTTTTCGCCTGGTTTATCGAATGATCGAGGGTTTTGGTATCTGGAGTCGTAGTTGGTTAACATTCAGAAGGATTGATGTTGGGGAAACTAGGTTTCTCTATCTGGATTCCGGGAATAACATTGGCAGGATGAGGAATGTTCAGCTGAGGGTCAAACTCTTTTAGAGTTCGAGATGTGCAATGTCTGGATGTGAACTCATGAAGGTTGCTCGTTTTGAAGAAATCAGTGCATGGATAAAAAGGAAATATCTTGAGTATGTAGGGCTGATTAAATGATGCCGGTTGGGTTGCCAGTAAGTGGAAACCAGTGCTCTAAGTGGGGAGAATTGGAAAATTCTCAGAAGAATCGGCGATCGTTAGAGGTTGATTAGCTGTTTGGGATTTAGCAGGGTTTCAGTCAGCCAAGAGTGTGGGCTAGTATATGTAAGTGTCAGATAGGTGGGGCGGGGTGCATACCAAGGTTTTCGGAGGAAGAAGAACGGATGCTGTGAGGTCTAATGTTAGGCCGTAATCTGAGAATATGGAATAGAGTTAGAGTTCGGAACCCCGAGAGGGCTAGAACATTATATGCGGGAGAGATTCCCATGGAGGATAGTTCGTGATGATGTATGCTAGTTTGAGCGGTCCGAATAGACCGAAGGCCGGAAGGCGTATCAGTCAGGCTGAAGGCCCTGGAGGGTAGTTCAGCCATACCGAAAATTTTGAGAATGTTTCAGGGTGGCTGCCGGCCTGGAAAGGCGGTTCAGTCATGCTGAAATTTCTGAATATGTTGTTAGATCTATATGAGGAGATGGATTGTGTATGTTGTGATGCTATAGAAATCAGTAGGTCTGGCCCGGGGTATTGATTGTGTTAGTGGAAGGCAGTGCATGGGCCCGGGAGTCCTTGCAATCAGATTCAAAGCATGTGTGATGAATGGGGTAGTTGTTAATTTGCGAATGATGGTGTAGAGTGGGATAGGAGTGATGTGGCACTTGGTTGAAGTCACGAAGTTGACTAGTGGACTACCTTAGATAAGGAAAAGGAAAGGTATGTAGCTCCGAGGGGGGAGTGTTGGATCACGGAAGTGAAAACAGTAGCGAGAATGAAGGATTGAAAGTATGTCAATATGGTGTTTGGGCATTGTGATTGTGCCAGTGGTATGGAAGTACATTTGAGATGGATGTCTACTAAGGCCGGAAGGCAAGTCATGGTAAGGCCAGAAGGTTTACTAGAGTTAGGGGACCGGAGGGTCCCGCTGAGACACAATTACTGGAAGGATTTCTAGTAATGTAGAACCAGAGGAGTTCGGAAGGGATGTAAGGATAGAATCTTGGATTCTTAGGGTGTTTGTGATCAGGAGCTTATGTATGTAGTAGTAATTCATCATGGGGGATGTCTGAGGGTGTCTTCATTGTGTCGGGTTTTCCCAAACCGAGGGTGCTGGAGCAAGTTCAGCATGTGTATGTGATTGCGGAAGAGAACTCATGGGAGTTGCTCAGGAGCTGAAGGAAGTGTCATCCTGTCAGCACGGAAGGAAAAAAAGTGTTGGATTCAGAAAGGGAGCGGGATAAGTCTCAATAGTGGATTCGGTAAAAGTAACGTCAGACAAGAAAGGGATATCATCGGGGTACCGGGTCGAGACCTGGTGGTTCGTGGTGATATCTAGCTGGTAAGAGGCAAGTGATTGTTGTGGTTCGGAATGATTGAAGTGTCATTGGGTGGTATTTGGTTGATAAGTGTGGTTGTCAGAGGGAGGAGCCGGTGGCCGGCTTGAGGTGGATGTCAGGACACCGCAGAGGGAAGAGTTGGGTTTTAGGTCTCTATGGTGATGTTTTGAGGAACCTGGATCGATTAATGCCAGGAGATGCTTTGCGGGAGGAGTTTTTGGGATTGTGTTGCTGCAGGCTTCGAGGACGAAGCCTAATCTAAGTGGGGGAGAATTGTAACATCCCAAGTTCAGTAGTGTAAGTTCAGGGTTCAAAGTGTAAATAAGGATGGTCAACTCGGCGAGTCCATGGGTAGACTCGGCGAGTTGAGTCGCAATTCTGGTCGCGTGTTAAGTGGCCAACTCGGCGAGTCGGCGGCTGGACTCGGCGAGTTAGTGCTGAAGAGAGAAAAACCCTAATCTTCGGGATTGCACCCTATTTAAAGGACTTAATGTCCTTTATTGTAGAGTTATGTTACGATATGAGCATGAGATATATGTATGACCGGAAGGTCTTATGTCTTATGGATAAGTAATTATATGATATGTGATCCATATGAGTAGGGATGCGATATGAGTATGAGTTATATGTGCAACCGAAAGGTCTTAGTTACCATGAGAAGTCTAGCTAAGTTGATAGATGTTATGTGATTCGTATGAGTAGGATTGTGATATGATTATGAGATATATGTATGACAGGGAGGTCTTATGAGTTACGAAGAGTATGCGATATAGGTTGTCTTATGATATGTGATATGTATATGTCATGTATGAACTGTATGTATGTATGAACTGTATGTTATGGACCGGAAGGTCAATGGAGCATGGACCAGAAGGTCAATAGAGTATGGATCGGAAGGTCATTATGGGTAAGACCGGAAGGCCTACCAGGTTTAGGACGGAAGTCCCCTAAGACATTGCATGTGGTATTTTGGGGGTAATTCACTAAGCTTTCGAGCTTACAGTTTCAGTGTAATGTTTTAGGTAATTTAGGAGATCGTGGCAAGGCAAAGGCTTGATCGTACTACTCCTCAAAATTTATGTTGAAGTTCTGGGATACTCTGATAATAAATGAAATGAAAACCTTTTTGTAATGATTTTATGAATATGGGTTGATTTTGAAAAGTTTAAAATTTATTGTAAATTTTCACGGTGTTACATATATGAAAAGTCACATTTAAGTTTCATAAAACTCATAAAAGTTGGCAATGGTTACAAAAAATGAAGAGTCTTGTCCTCAAGTTATGGAGGTTCAAGAGTCACTTCATTAAGTAATAAAATGTGTAACCTTAATTAATTTCATAAGTTACAAAATAAAGAAAAGTTACATTCTTTAATAGTTACATTCTTTAATAGTTTAAAGTCTTCCATAACTTGTCCTCAAGTTATGGAACTTGAAGAGTTTTTTAATTAAAAACTACTTTAAACACATAAGTTATGGAATTAATTAGTTTTGAATAGTTTCAAAACTTGCCCTCAAGTTTTGGAACTTGAAAAGTTTTCACTTAAGAATACTTTAATTCCAAGTTAGCCCTTAGAATTTTAAAGTAAAATTCAACCCTTATATTTTATAATATTATAAGTTAATAATATTTATATATATGTATAAGAGTAAAGTCAGTCTTACCGTTAGTAGGTCTCATTCACAAAGCCGGTCTATAAGGAGGGTATAAGGTTACTGCCTATAAAATGACAGTTTAATGGGTGTCCACTCTCACCCACCGCTTCCTTGACCGGTGGAGGGTCGTTAGCCGAACGGGTAAGACAAGGACTAGAATTCTCCCTTCATTAAAAGTATTAATGATAAATACTAAGTAACTAAACCTTTTATAAATACCCAATCTTAGTTACTTAGGAAAATGTGAATAAGGTGCTAATCCATGAAATTACACTTTGCACTTTGTTTAAACTGTTAGTGGAGCGTGTGTGGTTAACCGGTACACTAACTCGTATTTAACAATGTAGGAAAAGGGTAACTTAATGTTTATCATAGTATCGATGGAGCGTGTGTGGTTAACCGGCACACCAATTAAGGGGTAAACACTTAAGGGTACCAAGTAATTTGCATGGTTACTTCACACCTTGTTTTGTGATCCTCGACATCCCAGTCACAAAACCTGAAGGGCACACTCGAGATTGAAACATGCCATTGAACAGTTCAATGAATCTCAAAAGAATCTAGGAGTTTCAAAAACCAATTAAAACCTAATAATACATTTCGTTTATCTTGGTGGAAATTGGCGAATCGTCATTCACCTACCTTCAAATATTTTATAGCTTGGATTACGGCATCCCTCTTCCGAGTTATGAAATAGTTTGTAGGGTCCTAGCCTTAATATTTCATATTGGGTGTTATATTAAGGACTTTTAATCAACTATCTTGAATATCTCCCAAAAAGATGTCTGGTTTAGACATTTATGATCTTCCCAAATCTCTTGAAACAAGCTTCCCTAAATGAAGATGATGTCCCATGGAAATCATACTTCTTTCACCTCCTCCAATTATTCTCCCTAACCCACAAGTTCTTGAAAAATTTAAGGTCACTCAAGCCTTATTGGCAAGCAAAGGTCTATGTGTGATCACATCTTGGAGATGTAGTCACATATTGACAAGTCGGGAGAGTTGGGTGTCAAAGTCTTGAGAAATTTGGTGGTTCAATCACTTTCTAAGTCACATAGTGAGTTCCTTTGGGACTCCTATGAAATAGACTATGACAAGACCCTTAATGATCTTATCTATTTGCTAAGATCAACTTCCTAAAACTTTATGGACATTAACAATGATGACATTGGATATCCAGTAAAGTTCTCTCTTCCCAATGGAAAGGGATCGACCATAGTCAACTTGGTTGACCAAATGGTAAAGAGAGAGGCTAAGTCTGAGATAGTCCCATTATCAAGGGTCCATTGCCAAAGAAAGGGGCATTGGTTGCGAAGCTGCCAAATTTACCTAAGGATGTTAAAGTCAATAAGTTTGACTCTACTTCAGGTAAAGTCCACTATCTAACTCTGCTAAGTTTCTATTATGAGATTATTGATACATGATGTGACTGGGTCACATGGTGATGTTTTAAGAATCAAAGAAAAGTGAAGAAACTTAAAGAAAGAATATGTTGAATCTGATCGCGTAGATGGATTTCTATCGCATAGTTTGAAGATCGGATTCCTGAGCTACTTCTTAGGAGTTATGATATTTTGCTTAGGAATAGATAACAACAAGTTTTTCATATGGATTGTAAGGATAAGTTTTTTTCCGCAAAGATTTAAAATAAAAGGTAAATCTTTTGATTTTATTTATTTTAAAATATCCTTACAATGGCATTTGTAAAAATCTGTGTTGCTTATAAGATTCCATTAAGAGCAAGAGTGGAAATATGAATTTGATTATTTCATATGTGGTAGTGTCTAAATTTACCAAATAAGGAAAGATTCTCATCACCCAAGTTTCAGTTAGACCGAAACTTGGAATCATGCAAGTTGTATAGTATGATGAATGAGAACTTTCAGTAATTTTAATTTTCATGCAAGGCTAGTTGAGTTACTTATAGTAGGTAAAAAGTATTTGATTATATTTGATCGATTTTTGGTATTGTAGGAAGTTTTTTTTTTTTTTTTTTTTGAAAATGTTCTTATATTATGGCTATTGTTATACCTAGGGTGTGGTTAGATCACAGTATCCTTATTTAATATATATATATATATATATATATATATATATATATATATATATATATATATATATATATATGTGTGTGTGTGTGTGTGTGTGTGTGTGGATTATGGTCCTAAGCCATTTAAACTAGACATATTATAAAAATTAGGTGTAAGACCCATGAATTACATGAGTTCATTTAAAAGAAAAATAAATTTGAAAATTCTAACCATTTAAAAAAGTTTGAATTTATAAGAAAAATTAGAAAAATATTGAATTATTAAAATTAAAGTGATAAAATCTATTAAATTTAAACAAATAAGTTAGATAAATAAACAAAAGAAACTAATGAAGTTTTAATTTATAAATGTTGAAATTAGAAGTAAAGTCAATTATTTAAATTGATATGCATTTATTATTACATTTATTGCAATTATTATATTAAAATATTATGTGAAATTAAATAAAATTGAAAAAACCATAAAATGCTATATGGAAAAAAAATTAATTGAAAATAATCACAAAATGACATGTGGCAAAATCAATGAGTGTGTGAAATGTGACAAAAAAAATTCATTTATTAGAATAGATTTATTGTAATTATTATATTTAAATATTACATGAAATTTAATAAAATGCTATGTGGAAAACATTTAATTGAAAATAATCACAAAATGACATGTGACAAAATCAATGAAAGTATGACATGTAGCAAAAAAATTTCATTTATTAGGAAGGATAATTAAAAATCTTAATGACTAGGTTAATTTTAGCTAAAAAAAATCTAGTTTTTCAAAAGATAAACAAGTGAAATTACATATGATTAAATCCATTTGTGATTTCACCTATGTGACTTAGAATTTTCCTATGTGGGCTATGAAATCAACCCATCTTCATCTCCTATCCTAGTCCAATAATGTATAAGTATGAAAACCCTTAGTTTTCACAATTTTTTTATGAATTGAATTAATGTGGGCTATGGCATAAATCCACCTGCAATTTCAAGTCAATTTCATTTTTTTAAGCAATTGAATTAATGTTGTGCTCTAAATTTAGTTAGAAAGTTATCAATTATCATAAATCAAAGTGGATGCATCTAATCTTGTTTAACGATTATTTTATAATTTTAAAGAATAGCAAACCATTTAATTGCAGCACAAATAAAACAAAAATCATCACATAAGAAGATGAATCACACTACCTTAATGACATAAAACATGATAATATGATAGTCCTTACCAGATTCATTCCTCTTAGCACACGACGCAATTTATTCAACTAAATGCTTATCAAACTTTTTGTTTTTTTAAAGCAATTGTTTTTTTATTTGTGTAAATATGATTGCATAATCAAATCTTTTCTCAAATAGGTAAACTGTTGACTATTTTTTTTATAAAATATGATCATTTTACGTTAAAGAGACCAGAGAATATTTTTTTAAGTTGAAAGTTTAAAAATAAAGATTATTTGCTGATTTTATATTTTAAAGTTATAACTTCATATAGTACGAGCACATGGGCCGAAGACCGCGGATATAATAGCCCATTAAGGCCGAATCGCTGGTAACATAGCTAAGATCATAGGTGACATTAATCACCTGCAATTTTAGTAGTTATATTTATTAATATTCTTTTTTTTGGCTAAAATTAATCAAGTAATTAAGATTTTTGGCTAGTGTTATGATAATTCTTGGATGATTATGGATGGGTTACTACTACTTGGGCTGATTACGAGGTTGCTGATGGGAAAAATGGGTTTGTATCGTTCCAAAGCGAACTTAAAAGTCTTAAAGGAGAAGTTGAGAAATTGCATACAACCATTGTTTTGAAAACCGGACCGGCCGTTTCAACCAGGAACCGGTCAGGTTACCGGTTCTTCAAGCTCCAAAAACTGCTTGTATGTTGAACCGCTAAAAACCGGCGGTTTTGTGTGAAACGGGGTCGAACCAGGGAGGTTCAACCGGCTTTCAAACCGGTTTTTATTAAATATTTGTTTTTTCTTTTATTAGAAAAAACCATTATAAAACTTATACTAATTGAAAAGTGCAGGGGCCCACGATTTCATTCGTGTGACTCATACAAACTTAACACTTCTCTTTGGCATTCCTTTTATAGAACCCTCAAAGCCTTTCCACTTTTTTTTTTCTAGCCGATGTGGGATGAAGACTAGCATTCAAAATACTCCATAGTCCTATCCTTCATTCGACATTAGCTGCTAATATTTTTTTTTCACTTTATTCATTATCTTTATAGCAAAACTTTAAGAAAAAAAAGTCACATAGTACGTATAAATTATTAGGACTTGAAAGGTGTTGTTAAAATGTTCAAAATCAATGATATATATATATATATATATATATATATATATATATATATATATATATATATATATATATATATATATATATATATATATATATATATATATATATATATATATATATATATATATATATATATATGACATCATCCGGTTTTTGGGACCGGTCGAACCGGTTAAACCAGTTGAACGAACGAACCAGTAACACAACCGGTTCGCTGTCCGGTCCGGTTTTCAAAACATTGCATACAATGGTTAAAAAAGAGATTGCGATAAAAGAGATTTACCAGAAAAAATGAATAATATTGATGAGTTGCTTAAAGAGAGGGTTACCACTTACCACCGAAAGATGTATATAAGGATAAATGATCATAAAAAAAATTATACGATTTTGAGATCAATCTATCCTAATAAATGAAAATGTTTTTGCCAAATGTCATGTTCTCATTTAGTTTGACACATGTCATTTTGTAGGATTTTTTTATTTTTTCTTTTTCCACTTGACATTTTCTTGTGCTTTCAATTTTCTTAAATTTAAAAGTAAATTTCATATGTTATGCGAGTTTATTTATGTTATGTAGAATCATTAAATTAAATTTCAATAACCATACCAAAAAAAACGTACAACTACAAATTGGGGCAATAATCAATTTTTCCATAATTAAATGTTTACACATCATAATTTTCACTTATACAATAACTTTTCAAAACAAAAAATGTTATGGAATCTAATTATAAACAAAGAAATTAGTTTTCATTTATTAGGGTAGATATATTGAAAAACTTGATCCTTATTATTTTATATTCAACTTTTTTAAATAAACTCGTGTAATACACGGGGCTCACACCTAGTAAAGATTATTTAAGCCCTTTAATGGTGGGACATATTATTATTTGGATAAATTGAATTATAATCGGATAATTTGAATCAAAGATCAAATATTTATATTTTTCTATTTATTTGCAGCAAAATCGAATTATTATTTTGAATTTAGACTGGTTTTGATTTATAACATAAGAATTGAATACCAAAAAATAACGTATAACAATTTCTTTTTTATATAATTATTTATTTATATTATTTATTCTTAATATATGTCTTTAAATATTTACAAATTTACTATATTATTTTTTTACTAGATTAGAAAGTATATGTTTTTTAATAGCCACATTTTTATAAAGAAAAAATTAGCAAAAAGCTAGAATAAAAACCAATTACAAAAAAGTCATATAAAAAAGGGTTTTGCGGGTTTTGCAATCATTGGATCCAAGATATCCTACTTTTGTTATTCCTACTAGAAAACCAATTATAAGAATGAATGATAATGCTTTAAAAAATATGACTTTTCCGCATACTATACGTCTTGAACACCTCATTGTTCCAGTAAGACCAAAAGCCTAGATCGCGGTGTTGATAATAACTTCAAGATTAGAAAGTAGATGTATTTTATATCAAAACCTTTTTTTTGTCTATAAAATATTAAATTATAATATATATTTTTCTTGATAGGTGTTTATAAATTTTAATTCACAACTAATTTTCTTAAGTTTCCTTGGATTTTTATTTAATTTGGGTTATTTGGATTTATGTTTTGAAAATCAAAATCAATTTGAATTTATTTGATTGAACCGATTCACCCAAACAAACAGTCATATTTTACGCAAAAGTCAAAGATAAATTGGGGATAAAAAGGGATGAGAATTCTATATTTTTCCATGGAATATATCATTTATAATCTATAATCTATATATATATATATATATATATATATATATATATATATATATATATATATATATATATATATTAATCGATGTTATTTTCTTGTAGTGTATTTAAATTTTAATTGAAACATTCATAGATTTTCATTTTTCTCTAGTTAACAACAACCATTTAAGAGTTTCTCTAACTTTTATCATAAACAAAAACTCTCATACCTCTTAAATTTGCAACTAAATAATCACTGCAACTCCAATAATTTTATATAGACATTATAATAATTTTGTTAATTCAAGGACTATTATATTAAAAAAAATCCCTACATTTATGGAAGAATGATAATTACCTTGCTTATCATCATCATATTCTCTACGCTTTCTTATCACAATCATAACTTCATCCATCGCCATCCACAGTCTAGATACCATAACAAAACATCACCACTGGACCACACCATCTTCATCATTACCTCTCCATCACTAAAACCACCTGCCATTGTCATTATCAAGAAGATGAAGTTGATCCTCCATTCACCGGAAATTGATTATTATCGTTGCTACAACTTCCAACAAGATTCCACATCACCAAATTGATGGAATACCTCAATCAAATCGATGGAATCCCATCTGTCATATTAACTTTTCAAGAGGCTATAACATTTACTTTACTATAATCTACAAAAGTTTGAATGCTTCATGTAGGTTTTTTCTTCTTAATTCCATTTTGATCGGATATTTTTGATTGTTGATTGTTTTCCCATTTCATAACTTATGTTTTTGTTTCTTGAATCCTTTAAGAAATGATTTTTGATCTCTATTGTTAAAAAAAGATGAACTTGCTCATATGTTATTTTCCTTTCAATGAGTTGTATTTTTTATATCTATTATTTTTCATTCTTTAATAGGTTGTGGGTAGTTGACCCTTTAATTGCATGTCAAAAGAGTTATTTAGGACATTAAAAAAACTCATATAAGGATCATTACATCTTTAGTCACAAAGACAATAACTATCTATCAAGGATCCAAACAAATCGTGTCATTGTTGCTGGTGCTGGAAAGCCATCGGATGAGATAAAGTCATACACAATAGCCTTAGAAGAATTGGTATTTTACAATTGTAATTGTAATTTTATTGAAGTATGTTTGTTTTAAAAGAAATTAGAACACCATAATTACAATTATAATTCTATTTCTATTCTTATTCTTTCAAGAATGAAATTATAATGTGAATTACATCTTTCATTCTCTTAATCATTCTATTTCACTATCTTAAGAATACATAATACTCAATGCTCACATCTTTCATTTTCTTAAGAAAATTTTAAGAATACATAATATGCTATGCCAAATGAATTTACATCTTTCATTATCTAAGAATACCCATGTTAAAATTGACATTTGACCCAAAATAATAATAAAGGTTAATTAAAGAAATCATACTATAATTTAAATTCATTCAAACGTGACAACAAAATGGTTAAAAATGCATCACAACAATATCATACATTTTATAATTAAATAAAAATAAGATATCCACAATACTTTTTAAATGGTGTCAGTTTAGAAACTAATACAATCATCCATTAAGAATCATCACCATTCAATTTGGCAATCTAATGGCTAAGATTGTGTTATATATATCGACACAATTTATTACAAGACACAATTTATTACAAATGAACCTAGCCATATATTGCCACGAAAAGTCAAACATTAAAAGTTTCACACTTTAGGTTGGTACATACAAATTCACCATCTTTTATTACACTATCTATTAACACCAACATCATATTAACAATTAAAATAATTATAAACAACAACCGATTAAGTAGTTTTATGTTAAAAACCACCACGATTCATCAATCCTCAAACATCATTGAAGATCAACATATATAATATCATAAAAATGTTAACAAACATAAAAAATGTAAATGAACGTTAACAAACAAACATAAACAACGGATGTCATTTTTCAAATAAAAAAACAAAAAATAATGTTCATATTCGTTTGTTTGTTTATTACATAAACGAATATAAGCAAAAGCACTACCGAACGATTCACGAACAATTTGCCAAATGTTTGGTCCGTTTACAACCCTATCATGGTGCTTTAGTCTCTCAAATGTATACCACAAAAAATCATCTAACATACCACTTGTTGAATCTATATGCCTAAGAATTATGATGGAGTGATATTGCTAATAATATATGATCCTATAGGGTCACACCTTTATTAAGTTGACATATTTTGTATATTTATTATTAATGTGATTATTAATAAACTAGGTTACAACCCGTGGAAACCACGGGTAAAATATTTATAAAATTTTATTAAACTAATGATAAATAATTTCTGAAATTTTATAATTTTTATATAAATTATTTGGTTATGTATTATTTTGTGAATTAGAAACCATAAAATATGATATGTATTAGATAGTAGAGCAAATAGAGAAAGTTATAATAAATAGTAGATTTGTAATCATATCTATAAAAGATGTACAATTTCATGGGCAAATCAGTCGTACACACCAAAACAATATACCTTCTTATGCAAAAATTGTTAAAATCAAACTTTTATAAAGTAAAATATTATATTCTGCATATTTTCTAAGGTTTCACAACAGCATGCAGCATGAATAAATGTCTAAAATTGATGGTTTATTCACAACTAAATCTTGAATAAGTATCGATGTAAAAAAAATTAGTCATCAATGAGAAGATGTTGGAAAACATCATCATCATTGTGTGTTAATAAAATCGGTAGCAACAATATGAATAAAACACCCATTTGTTTATTGAAAAACAAAACTAATTAGCACCAACTGATCATCAAATACGTATTATTAATACTCTTTAACAAAAGTGGAACTTACTACTATTTTCGGAACATAAGCACCAGTAGCACAGTAAAGCACCCAACAAATTCATTAAAGCATACCCAAGTCTAAACCAATCTGTATGAAAACCAAAATGGTAATGCACTTTATAAACAGTCAAAATGGTAATGTAAATTTAGAGATGATCAAAATGGTCATTTTAAGATGGTCTTTCCAAAATCACAAGTCATTTTAAATGATTAGATAAAGTCCATCACAAAACAGACTACAAATATGATTAGGCTAACTTAACAAATGCAATTCATGTTAAGAAGAACACCACCAAATAGTATGACTTATTGAATAGGGTTATAGCTAAAAGAACATTTATACATGAACTGGAAGTAAAACTCAATGCCAACATAAGATTTTAACATAAATCAATGTGAATGGATTAGGAAAAAGGTTTGATATTTCTTAGACTTTTACGCACTTTGATTACAACCAATCTTTGGACTGCCATAATATAGTCTTGGATGTAGAAAGTTGAGAGATAAAGTGAGTAAAAATGAATCAAATCAACCCCCGCCCCCTAAGAAACTTAAAAAATGTCAAATTAACACAAATGCCCATGGTACCACTTAAACCTAAAAGCTTTATTCTATTTGCACATATTTTTTACTTTCATTACCAAGAAATGTCAAATTGACACAAATGTCCATGGTACCACTTAAACCTAAAAGCTTTATTCTATTTATGTGCTTAATATGGTCTTAAGCACATAAAAATTATAATTTTTAAAGAAACTCCTTATGTCGGGATAAGATTGCATAATTTTCATTTGCACATATTTTTTACTTTCATTTCCAATTTTACCTTTTTAAGAAAATCACAACAACAATGTGGTGAGATTGTCTCAACAATTTTTGACTTACTTACCTAAAAATTAGGTTGATTTAGATTATATTTTATCTTCATCCACATACCCGATGAGTAATTTCAATAACTTTTTTCAAATCAAATGAGTGAAATTATTATTTTTTTAAGAATCTAACACATCAACCGGATCAATCCTATCAAATATTATTTTAAATATAATGTAAAGAGATTTTATAAAATAAATGAAGATCATGAAAGGGGTAATATTGAAGGTCAACCTGAAGCAATCAGATAACATCTTATATGCTTGTTTAGTTTGTTCTTCACTTCTTTTGTTTGGAAGAAGGGATGATATTCTTGATAAATTTGCATATAGAACTATTCAACAAAACACAGAAAGTTAGATGAAGTGCATTAAAATCCATGAATAAAGAAATTAACCAAAATTGTTCAATTACATATTTCATAATTTCTAGCCACGTATTAAAAAGCTATAAGATAGTTATAGTATAGATAATTAACCGTGATTGTCAAATAATTATAATATTAAATCTTTGAAATCATCAAATAGAGTGACCTAAAAGTTAATATTGGAACTTTTAACTCTTTTTAAGGTAAACCATGATAATAAAATGACTTAAAACAAAAAGTCACTCACCACAATCTACCAAATTTCCATCTCTTCCAGCTCTACCTACTTCTTGATAATATGCTTCCAGACTCTGTACATGAAAAGTAAGGGTAATGTATTTGTATTGATTTGTTTATTAAAGAAACATAATTCTAATTTCAATGCCTCAACAAGACAAAAAAGTTAAAAAGTAGAATGTTGTAGAAATGAAAGTAGAAGTCCACAATACAGAAAGATATGAAAAAACTATATTGATTTTAGCCCTAAAAAGTGATTATAGCATTTTTAAGGGTTTCAAAAAGATACCTAAGGCCAACCATAATGTATAATTCTTCTTACATTTAGTTTGTCAATACCCATACCAAAAGCAATCATTGTATGAAATCTGAAAATTAAAATAAGGAAGAGAAACAAAAAAAATGTGGGAAGAACTAAGATAAGATACTTTATCGTGGTTACATCATCCACATTTGAAGTTTTTGAAGTTTTTGCACCCACTGAGCCATCATCTTCTATGTTTCTGAAAAAAAAAAGATGTTCTTCAAATATAAAAACATGATTTTTGTATAAAATTATATAATATGTATCCTTACAATAATTACCTGAGTTTACCACTATGGCGAAGTGAAAACTACAATACAATAGGGCTTGAATTTTGTATCCACGGGTGAGAAAGAAGTGTTTTTGCATCAGGTCTCAGTCTACAATCTTGAAATAAGAAAATTAATGCTAAATAAAGATAGAAAACTTCAAGAAAAGTAAAATAAAAAAAACATAAAACCAGTCATTTTACACTTTACCTAAAGCACATGCGTAACAAATATGTGATGCCAATTGAGAAGTTATTTCGAATTGGAGGATTTTCATTATGAAGGGCAATTTAGGAAATTCAGTAACAATGATTTCATGACATTTTGATATGAATAACAACCCCTTCTTGCTGCATAACCTCATAATCATGGAAAAACAATTTTATCAAGGTGTTCTACTTTCGATTTTGTTATAGAACAAACAATTTTTTCTTATTTTTGCACTAACCGGTTTAGGTAATCGATGAAATGGTAGTCATCTCCAAGATAGATGAATAAGGATCTTTTTCTAATGAGATATCGCACATTATTAGTTTATTATAGTATTACTCCATAAGAAGTCCTAATAATTTATGCAATTCCATGAAAAAAGTCGAACGACAAAAAACCCTAGAAAAATAATGATTTAGAAATCGAAGTCAAAGTAGAAATAGAAAGATGCAAACCTTAACAAAATCAAAGAAAGAAATTGGACTTACAGCTGTTAGATCCTTCAACATCTAAGAAGAACCATCCATCGATATAAAGGAACATCCCTGACGTAATGGTTGTGATCGACATATATAAACTGTGTTGATGTAGGGTTTATAGAGAGACAGAAAGATAGAGGGTGATTTGGTTCCCATAAACTAGAGGGAAAGATTAGGGAGAGATTATCAGTTGAATTCAATTTGAAGGTGTCAATAAGTTGTTTCCAGATTAGAAGCGATTTCTACTCGGCAGGAATATGAAACGGGGAAGGGAAAAATAGGTAATCAACTTTGTAAAATACTGGGCTGAGAAGATGCCACATAGGATTAAAAGGTTTCTTTTATTAAGATAGGGGATAATATCAATTCTTGTATTTTAATTAGGGAATAATTATTGTTTTGTAAAAATAACACTTATAAGAGAGTATAACTAGTTATTATTTCATATGGTATGAATTAATAAGTCATGCACAACATTTTGGACTAGTTAGATTCTTTTGTCTTTTACCTAAAGATAAAGTTTATATTTTATAAACTTAGAGTTTATAAAAATTAAAGAATTCTCCTATTTTCAAGAGGTATAGCCAAAAATATTAAAATATGGGGGTTGCTTGTCAACCTCCATGCTTCTAAAGGCTAGAAATACTTTAGAGTATTTTAATCAAAAGGCCTTACTTTTCATGGACTATACAAGAGATGCATGATGCTTGCATTTTGTTGTGTGAAACACTGTCTTCTTCTCCCTTTCTTCTCATCAAAACTGTAAGTGGCATGAAGCTACTTCTCTTGTTTTTCTTTTGAAGATCATTCAAGTCTTTGGTGGTTCAAAGTGCTTCTACTTTAGTGCTTATTTGATTTAACCACTTAAAGGCTTAAAAAGTGCTTTATACAAGAAGGAACTAGAATTCCAAGTGCCTTAATCTTGATGGTGGATACGTATAGAGAAGATCATGTTCTTTGATCTTTACATCATCATCAACACCCCAAAACCAAGTGGGTTCAAAGGCTTCAAAGGTTATCTCTAAAACATCCTATGGTTGTTTTTTTTATTTCATTCTAACATCTATAAATGGATCCATGATGGTTTGTTTTTGTTATGAACTAAAAATAAACTTGTTATTTTTAAAGTCTTCCGTTGCTGGTTTTTGTGAAAAACAAACTTATATTTCGTATCAAAACCCAACAGTAGTATCAGAGCCATCTTTTATATGTTAGAATGTTTTTTGTATATTTGATAATCTTTGGTTTTTGGAAAACAAGCATGAATTTCTTTTGGTTAAAAAAAAAACCATATTTGTCTTCTTTGGTAACTTCTTGGTTAAAATTGTTTATTTTATATATAACCATTTTCGTGCATTTTGGTTATATATAAGTTGCTTTTAAAAAAACAAAGAGTTGTTTGTTGTAATATTTAATATGTTGTTGTGCATAAACAAGCCACTTGGACCTTTGTGTTGTGTTTGGTTGATATTTATTTATTCATAAGATGTAATAGATAAATAAGTATTTTTTTTCATTTGTTGACTTGTTGTAATAAATTAGTTAGACTAGTTGTATTTCTTTTAAATGTAACAAGATGAATGTAACACCCATAAAATTCAGGCCAATTTAAAACTTTTTAAAACATTTAAACCCATTAAGTTATTACAATTTGTTTTCAAAATAGTTTAAACATCAGATTATCCCCAAAACCAAATCATGAAAAATATAAGGAGGTGCACGATCACGCCTTCGCCTTCCCGAGCTCATTAGAAGTACCTTAAACATAATAAAAAACTGTAAGCCCGAAGCTTAGTGAGTTTCCCCAAAAATACCAATGACATGCAATCATAATCATATCATGTAAACAAATACAACATGCATAATGAGCCATGAGCCTAACTGGACCGCCTCACAGGCCTTCAGTCTATCTGGACCGCTCTCCGAGCCATCGACACGTCTGGACCGCTTCTCAGGGCCTTCAGCCTATTCGGACAGCTCGCCGGGCCTTCGGCCTGACTAGTATGCCCTAACCGGGTCTGCAATCTATCCGGTCCACCCTAGGTAACTTGGCCTACAACACAAAGCAGGACCTGCCTCAACCCAATCCCCTAATCAACAAACATGTGCACATAAATATCATACGCTAGCTAGCATGTACAAATAGTCATACAGATCTAACAGATCACTAATCATGGAAACCATCCTATAACCAAGATACCGATCTAACCGATCATTAACATAGCAACCATCTTATACACAGGATGTCGATCTAACAGAGCACTAACATGGCAACCATCCTATAACCACGATACAAATCATAAAGCATATCATGCAATAAACCCGGATACAAATCCAAAAAGGGATGGCATTGGTGCCTTAGACCCTGTTGATATAGTGAGGAGAACTCACCTCACAAGTAGCTCGAAGTGATAAAGTCAAAGTCAACCAAATGCAACTCCAAGTACAACACCTACATCCACCAATGGTTCACTTCCATAAACTCCCAAATTACTAAAATACCCCCAGAAGTCAACTGGTCAAACTCAAAGTCAACGGTCAAAGTCAACAATCCATGTTAACCCGACTTGTCGGGTGAAGCTAGCAACTCGTCAAGTTCCTAAAGAACTCAGAAATCACCAAAACCTTAATTGAATCTCCAAGTTTCCAACCAACTCGTCGAGTCTTTGCGTGTCCAGATGTCGGGGAAAACAGTAACTGGCTCATCGAGTTCTCTTACTGACTCACCGAGTCCATGCAGAATCAAATATAGGCAATCTTCATCCGACTCGTCGAGTCGGCTATGCAACTCGTCAAGTTCATGCAGTCCATTTCTTATCCAAACGTTTTTAAGCCACCCCAAAGCTCCATATTGTAGATCCAACTTCCTAAGGCACAAATTCCACGTAAAGTTGCAAGCTTTACGTGCATACAAGGTCTTAAAGGCTTATAATCACTAAAACCAAACCTAGAATGAGGTTTAGGGCATGGTGAGGGGTTCCTATGAGATAAAGTTGATAGCTTTATGAGTTTGAGATCTGGAGGAGTCCAGATCTGAAGTTGCAACTTCAGATCATGGCTAATACTTGAAATGGCTCACATAAATGCTAAAGATGGCCTCGAACCTAACCATGAAAAGATCTAGCTAAAGATAAGCTAAGGTAACGACTTGTTACCTTCATATGATGCCAAGATGAAGTAGAGTCAGATCCCCCAACTCCTCTTTGCTCCAAGCTTCTTATACTGCACACCTTTTTCACAAAATGCACTAAAATCACTCTTTAAGCCTCACAAACACTCAACAACAAGTTTAATAGCGATTAAGGTTTCTTCTGGCTATCAAGAGATGATAAGGGATTGGAGGTAAGGAATTAAGGTCCTTTAAATAGGGTGGAAACCCTAAAAATTAGGGTTTCATCTTCCAACTCCTACTCGTTAAGTCGGGGTCCTCCGACTCGTCGAGTAGATCCATTAATGCACCCGGGCCGTCCCGCCTCTACACGACAAGTTGGGGAAACCAACTTGTCGTGTAGGTCCATAACATATACATATATAACTTTAAAACTTATACCTGGGAGTCGGGGTGTAACAATTCTCCCCAACTTGAACTAGACTTCGTCCTCGAAGTCTGCTGCGGCGAACAAGTCTGGGTAGTGCTCCCGCATCTCTACCTTCGCTCCCATGTCCACTCGGATCCCCTCCCGTGCTGCCACTATACCTTTACCAAAGGCACCCCCTTGTTTCGTAAAACTTTCACGTTCCTCTCAAGAACCGTCACTGGACTTTCCATGTAGTTCAGGCGTTCACCGATCTGAATATTGTCTAATGACACCATTACCCCATCATCTGCTATGCACTTCTACAACTGTGACACATGGAAAGTGTTGTGGACTTGACTAAGCTCCGATGGAAGATCCAGTCGATAAGCCATCTTGCCAACCCTGGCAATGATCCTGAATGGCCCAATGTATCGAGGACCCAATTTCCACCTCTTCCTGAAGTGAATCACACCCTTCCAGGGTGAGACCTTCAGGAGTACCATATCACCCACCTGAAACTCCAGCTTAGATAGGCGTCTGTTAGCGTAACTCTTCTACCGACTCTGAGTGGTCTGCATCCGATGTCTGTGTTGGATTAGTGTCTAATTCCATAACTATTTTGGTATGTACTTGACCCGATGGTGCATGGTCCTTTTGGGTTGCCTTCACCAAAGCAACTTGATAGGATGCATTATGGAGAGAAAGGATTAAATATTATTTATTAATATATTATGAGAATAATATATTAAAGGAGAAATCATATTGTTTAATTAATATTAGTCAAGAATTAATTGGTAATTAATTTTGTGGCTAAAAGAGATTAATTAAACTTAAGGGACTGGAATTGTAATTATAAGATAATTGCAATTTGGGCCATGGATTTCCTTTTATTATAAGGTGGACGAATTCTATGGGGGAAGCCCATATAAAATCGTCCAAGGCTTTAAGAAAGGGCTCCATGGGTTGCTTAGGGCTTAAGCATCCAAATTAGGGTTTCCTTGTTAGATAACCCTAATTGCCTCACTATATATAGATCCCTTAAGGACCAAAAACGTGGACAAGCATCTTGCTAGGGTTTTCACACGGTTTTGGCAGCCTCTATCCTCTCTCCTCTTCATCCTCTTGCTTATGGTGTTTGTGAACCATTAGAGGAGTGACACTTGTGACTCTAAGCCTTCCAAAGTCAATTCAAGGAGGAATTGGGATTGTTATTACTACATAACAATCAAGGTAATATCTTAAACCTAATTATATGTTAATATCGATTTCCATATGTTAGAATTAGGGTTTATAGCCTTGGATAACTTGCATGTACAATAGAGAAACCTAGATCCAAGCATTAGGGTTTGTATGAGCACATAGGATGTTCTTAGGACCAAAACCCATCAGTGGTATCAGAGCCTAGACTGGTTTCTATTGTATTGATGCTTAATATGTTTGAAAAATTCGATTTTTTGGTTTCTGGAGGCTGAACTCGACGAGTCAACTCGTCAGATGGAGTATATCTCGGGATTTCTTGCTGTTTTTGCTTTGGGATAGTTACATTATCATATTAGATCAATATAAATCTGATTTTATGATATATTTGACTATATTCTTGATCTAATTGAAGATATTTATCAATTAATAAGATAATTGTTTCCTTATGTGATAATTGATTAATTATTTTGACTAAATTGATAAATTGTTCAAATATGGATAATTATGTGTTTAATTGTTAATTTAGATTATTTGTTATTTGATCCTTGTTGTTATGAAAAGTTTCATATTTTCCCCTTAAGTTTTATAGTTTAAATTTGAACCCAAAAGTTTTGTTGTTTTGAAATTTAAATTGTTGAAACCCTAATGTTTTGAAAAAGGTTTCAAAACTTGCCCTCAAGTTTTGGAATTTAAATTTTGATTAATAGTGTAATTTGATGTATATTTAAATTCTAAACCCTAATGTTTTGAAATGTTTCAAAACTTGCCCTCAAGTTTTGGAATTTAAAAGTTGATTAAAAGTTTAATTAGGAATGTTAAATTCTAAAACTCTAGTATTGTTTTGAAAAAGTTCAAATCACACCCTTATGGTTTTATTAATTAATTAAGGTGTATAATTAAAAGAGGTTTAATAAATCCATAAAAGTTTAGGTTTACAATTTAATTGAATTAAAAGTATAATTGTTAAATTAGACCACCTAGTATTTTGAAAGTATAAAATACACCCTATACTATATATAACATTAAAAGTCTAACATTATATATGTATGAGTAAAAGTCAGTCTTACCGTTAGTAGGCCTCATTCACGAAGCTGGTCTATAAGGGGTGTTTAAGGAAATTGCCTATAAAATGGCGATTGAATGAGTATCCACTCTTACCCACCGCACTCTTGACTAGTGGAGGGTCGTTAGCCGAACGGGTAGGATAGGACGAAACCTTCCATTATAAGTATAATGAAATACAAAAGTAACTAAATGTTTTTCAAATTCCCAATCTTAGTTACTTAGGCAAAAGTGAATTGATGCAATTCCATGAAATTACGCTTTGTGCCCTTGCGAAGACGTTAGTGGAGCGTGTGTGGTTAACCGACACACTAAATGGTTCTAAGCAAAGGTAGCAAAGGGTGACTCAATGTTTGTCATAGTTCGGTGGAGCGTGCGTGGTTTACCGGCACATCGAATAGGTGGCTGTAACATGTGAGGGCGCCATGTAAGTTTGCATGGTTATTCACACCCGCTTTGTGATCCTCGGCATCCCAGTCACAAACAAGAGGGGCATATCGAGATTTAAACATGCCATTGAAAGTTCAATGAATCTCAAAGGATCTAGGAGTTTTCATAGATTTAAAACTTAAATTTCTTTTTCGTTTTTCGTGGTGGAAATTAGTGAATCGTTATTCACTTACCTTCAAATATTCTGCAATTAGGGTTACGACATCCCTCTCCCGAGTTGTAGAATATTGTGTTGGGTCCTAGCCTTAGTATCTCATTTGGGTGATTTACTTAGGACTCAATCAATCAACTAACTTGAATTCGTTTTCTCCCGTTTTGTAGATGTCAAAGTTTGATAACTATGGTCTTCTCAAATCCCGTGGAACAAGCATTCCACATGAAGATGATATTCCACGATTCGATCGAGGAACAAGAGATCATACTTCACTTCCTCCTCCTCCTCCAATTATTCTCCTTAACCCACAAGTTCGAAGGCTTGAAAAGTTCAAGATCACTCAAGCCCTTTTGGCAAGTAAACATAAAGAAGGAAAGTCAGTGTGTGCACACGTCCTAGGGATGAAGTCACACATTGATAGGTTAAGAATAATGGGATCCGTTGTCTGTGAGGAGATGGCTGTTGATTGGGTTCTTCAGTCACTTCCTAACTCATATAGTGAGTTCGTAAGAGAGTACTATATGATAAACCGCGACGTGACCCTTATAGATCTCACCTATATGCTTATTGCTGCTGAATCAACAATGGTTTGGCACAATAGAAAAGCAAAGTTGATTGGTGAATCTGCCTTCAAGACCTCTATAGATATAGACAATGGCAACGAAAGACATGCTATGATCGAAAGGTTTGATCATAAGAGAAAGGCAATGTCTAAAGTAGTTCCATGTCATGTTCCAAAAGAGTCAATTTGCTTTTATTGCCAAGAGAAAGGGCATTGGAGACGAAGCTGCCCCATTTACCTAAGAGATCTAAGAGATGGGAGAGTCGAAACGTATGGCTCTAATATAGGTAAAATCCATTAACTAACTCTTTTAAGCTTCTATTCTAGATTCTTAATACATAATGTGATAAGATTACAATTGATGTTTTGTAGGATCGAAGAAAAGAAAGGAAGCCTAAGGGAAGAAGTGAGCAGAATCTAACCGTGAAGGAATGGATTTCGATCGCATTTCTCGAAGATTAGATTCTTGAGCTACTACTTAGAGTTAGAATTAGATTGCTAAGAAAGATGTATTAGCATAGTTTTTCAATGAATTGCATTGTAAGGACAAATTTTTTCCGCAATAAAATAAATTTTGTTTTTATATTATTTATTTATCCTTGCAATGGCATATATGAAAAATTGATGTTTGAATGTTTCTATAATGGATTTGGTTCTTATTATGTTATTTGTGGAAATGTCGAAGAATTTACCGAATAAGGAAAGTTTCTCATCACCCAAGTTTCAATTGGACAGAAACTTGGAATCATGCAACTTGGTTGCACGATGAATGAGAAATTTCACATTTGGAAATTAGACTAATTCATTGACAAAGTGTCAAGTGAAGGACTAGGAGATCGAGCACACAAAATTGCATGTTGATCAAGTCCACCATAAGAGTAACAAAGATATTCGTCATGATTTACTAAAGGTTTAGTAAATATGATTATACTTATAAGATTAACTGTAATTCTGAATTGATTAAAAGGGTTTAAATCAATAGCAAAACGAATAAGAAGAATCAAGTAGGCAGAAAGATTAAAGTTTCTCCATTCTAAGAAGAAGGAAGAGTAGCTTTTATACTTTATGATAGGTCTTAATGATTAAGAATCATATCTCAATTGATCCTCTAAGTGAGTCTTAGTACAATTGTATGTCTAAGAAGAGGAATCAAGAATTGAAGAATTGGTTAAATCAAGAAGTAAATCATACTTCGTTCCAAAACAAGTCTTAGAGTTAGATTGTGACATTGAGTGGATAAGTATTAAGAAGGTTTATAACATTCATCAAATGTGGAAAGTTGTGATGTCTTGGATAAGACAAAGACCAACTAGGACCAATTTATGAAATGTTTTGATAAAAGCTACACTAACTCTTGAATATTTGTTTGTCAAGAAATGGTTGTTGACAAGAGATTCTTATATGTCAAGGAGTCAGTGGGAGTCTTATTGGTCTTGAAAGGTTTCAAGAACAAATCAAATAGACCTTATCGATCATCACTAGCACACGAGT